>NC_054386.1:51060287-51737787 GCF_017654675.1 Xenopus laevis
CAAATTACTCTCAACTTTGGAGAGTGTGCTGTTCTCCTCATAGTTAATTGCTTCATTATTATCAATCCTTCTTATCTATGTTATTTTCTGTGCATTGTTGTACTGCTGCTTTCTGCTGGACAAAATTTGCATGCTGCACACCTCTGTTCTTGTTAGTAAAGTTTTTCCTCTCGGGGGCGTGGTTTTCTGCCAGCTCAGTCCTTCTCACTTCCGGCAGCCATTTTCAGTGCCTCATTTACTGTGTGACTGGACATTCAGACATTTTGGGCTTGTGAAGGCATCAGTTTTTGACCAGCAGTTAGCCTCAGGAAAGTAATTTACAGGACAGTATTGATACCACTACTACAGAACAGTATTGTATCACTGTATATTGCTGTATTCTGGATCAAATAAACCCAGGCTGATTTCATCCCTGTGTCTACGTTTGGATCCATCCAACCTGAGCGTCTGCCGGTCCGGTCTGCCCCACTGCTTGGATACGAAGGTAGGAAGTCACACAGCTATTGTTAGTTATACCTTCATTCGCCTTCATGTGGGAACAGAACAGTCAAAAACTGCCTTAATGCCCACAGATTACCTCACAGTTCAGTACCACACTCAGGAATCTCCCTGGCAACAGGCCCACCTGCAGCAAATCTGCCCAGATACAGTGCACGTCACAGAAGCCAAAAGAGCAAGCACCACGTGTCTGCAGTATCTATACTCTCACCTGAAAGTCCTCCACAACCCATCAAGCCATTTTCTACATCCTGTATTAACCTTTGCTCGCATAGTACAAGAACTGTTAACGCACGCGGGGTCCCCCTCCATCCAAACCCCACAATTCACTGAAAACACTTTAGGAACCTTGTCAGGGTGCCTCGGCGGAGCTGCACTGCTATTTTCAGCCCCCAATTCAAAAGTTTATTTTCTTAAAGAGACAGCGCACCTTAAATCAAAATGGCCGAAAAGGACCTTGCACAGTTCCCCAGTGATGAAACAATGCTCATGCAACCTGATACTGATCATTATGAAGAACAGGAAGCAGATTCCACACTTCCAGCAGACAAAGTCGTGCGACCAAGACGCTCTCTCAAACCGACAATAAAGGTCAGAGAAAACTATCAAACCAGGAAAGATGAGCTATGCGATAGCCTGGAAGAGCTATGGGAACGAGTCTCCTCCATCATGTCAGGACTTAAATCCTCAGGTGATGCCACAAGCTTACAAGTTGCTATAGGGCGGCTGAATACAGCTCATGAAAGATATAAGAGACTGTCCACAAGGTATATAACCTTTCTAAAAGATGTTAATAATGATGAAGCCCCGTCAGAACTGAGCAAGGCAGAATATATAGACGGACAAAGAGACGCCATGGTAATGCGTGCTAAAGATAAAGCGGAACTCCGTATCTCCCATCTGCAAGAAACTAGATCCCACAGATCAAATTCATCTAAACATTCCTCTCGGTCATACAGATCATCGTGCTCAAGAAGCTCAGCCCTAAGCGACCGACTACTAGAGGCCCGCATAAATGCAGAGCAATCCAAGGTGAGACGCTCCTTCACTGAAAAAGAAGCTCTTGCAAGGGCAGAAGCAGAGGCGGAGGCTAAGAGGGCCGAAGCAGACGCAGAGGCTAAGAGGGCAGAAGTAGAGGCCCGAATAAAGATTCTTGAATCAGAGATGGAAGAGGAAATTGCATTAGCTAAAGTAAGACTACTTGAGCAAGCATTGAGCCAAGGCCTTGACCCAGTCTGCTTGCCACCACAGGATATAGATGATCCAGCTGATCGCACCAGTGACTATGTACTGAAACAGTTACCTGCACCACCCCCAGTTTGCAGTACTGTCCAAGCCGACAACACTGAAACCCTCAAGTCAACTCTACCTACAGTGCCAGTGCCACCCACAGCACCTGAGCAACCTGATGACTTTCACCCAGATGTGCCCTCTCAAGGACAGGTGTTACAGCAAAAAGGCTACCAGGCATTTCTCGGCCTACCGCCACAGCTCAAGCAGCAGTCATCACAATCTACAGAGGCTAGACCACAGCTCAACCCTGCAGCAACATCATTCTACCCGGAAGCATCTCACCCTTTCACGCCACGCAGCCCACATGCCCCGGGGGCATCACAAGTTGTCATGGCAACAAGCAGTGAGAAATCGGATATGTCCGAGTTTGCCAGGTTTATGGTGAGCAGAGAGCTAATTAACACAAGTCTCTCAAAATTTGATGACCGTGCAGAGAGCTACAGAGCCTGGAAGGCAACCTTCAAAGCCGCCATTGCCAACCTCAACCTGACCGCAGAGCAGGAGCTCGACCTCTTGATCAAATGGCTGGGCCCAGGCTCCACAAGTCGTATTAAGAGCCTTAGAACTGTCTATGTGGGACAAGCAGAAGCAGGTCTCGCTGCCGCCTGGCAGAGACTCGAACGTACGTTCGGCAGTGCAGAAGCAATAGAGAAAGCCCTATTCAAGAGACTGCAGAACGTCCCAAAGATCAATCTCAAGGATGTCCATAAGCTTCAGGATTTGAGTGATCTGCTCATGGAATTAGAGCTTGCCAAAAGAGACCCTCGCTTGACCGGCCTGTGCTACCTGGATACAGCCCACGGAGTGAACCCAATTGTCGTGAAGTTACCCTACAGTCTGCAAGAAAAGTGGGCGGCATCAGTCTCAAGGTACAAAAGAGTGCATGACGTCACCTTTCCCCCATTTATTCATTTCTGCAGATTCATCGATGAACAGTCCCAGATGAGGAATGACCCCAGCCTCGATTTCCTGGAGTTCAACACTACAGCTTCAGCGACACCATCTTCAAGGTATGAAAGTGTCTTGCATAAAAACAGAGACTTTAAGAGCAGCGTGAGTGTCAGAAAGACTAACCTACCATCACCTGCAGCACCCACGGGTAAACAGTACAATACCTCATCCGTAGACAAGTCCTTCAATCGTGAATGTCCCATTCATAAAAAACCACACTCACTGAACAAATGCAGAGGGTTTAGATCTAAAACTATGCAGGAGCGGAAGAAAGTTCTCAGCGAGCTTGGGGTATGTTTCAGATGCTGCGCTTCATTGGAGCACATAGCTAAGGACTGTAAATCCATCATCAAGTGTGAGGAGTGTCATAGTGAAAGACATGCCTCAGCTATGCACCCAATTCCGCTCACCAGAGACTCATCAGCTGTCTTCACCACCAGTCCTGCTCCAAGTCATGGCGGGGAGCCTCAGAATCACGCTAACACAGCCACCGCCGTTTCCTGCTCATGTTTGGAAGTATGTGGCGACAGCCAGAGTGAGAAATGTTGTGCCCGAATATGCCTAATCAAGGTCTATCCAGAGGGACTACCAGAAAAGGCAGTAAAAATGTATGCTATCATTGACGACCAAAGCAACCGGTCCCTAGCAGGACCTAAATTCTTCGATGCCTTTGGAATAGAGGGACCATTAGAACCCTACATCCTAAACACCTGCTCAGGCCGCATAGAAACTAGCGGAAGGAGGGCACAAGGATTCATTGCTTCTCCCATCAATGGGAATACAGAAATACCCCTACCAACACTGATCGAATGCGATCAAATACCTAACCATAGGGATGAGATCCCTACCCCAGAAGCTGCATTTCACCAGCCACACCTAAGGCACCTTGCCAACGTTATCCCACCTATGGACAACAGCGCAGAGATTCTACTCCTGCTCGGCAGAGACAATCTAAGGGTGCACAAGGTGCGCCAACAATGTAATGGTCCCGACTACGCGCCATATGCTCAGAGACTGGACTTGGGATGGGTAGTCATAGGAAATGTATGCTCAGATCAACCAAGAATTAACTCCTTCAAAACGTACGTGCGTGGAGATGGACGCACAACTTGCATTAAGCCTTGTCCTCATCACTATGAAGTGAAAGAGAAGTCTCCAGACCTCATACAACCACCTGACATCGTTTCTCCCCTTTTTGCTGACAACTTGGGGAGATCGGTCTTTCACACAACCAAAGATGACGATAAGGTAGCCTTGTCAGTAGAGGACAGAGAGTTTGTCAAGATAATGGACAGTGAGTTCTTTAAAGACAAAACCAATCACTGGGTTTCTCCATTACCCTTCCATGCCACCAGGCCTATGTCTATAGGTTCTTTTACTAACTCTTCTTGGCTTACAGGTCCAGAGTTTCTGCTAGGAGAGGCGGATGAAAGTGTACAGGAAGATTTCAGCATCCAGGATACGGATAATGATCCAGAAATCCGCGCTGAAGTTAGTGCATTAGTCACTGAAGCAAGGCAAACCTCCAGCCTCCATTGTCATCGCTTTGAACGTTTCTCCAGTTGGATGAGACTCATCAGAACTATTGCAAGGTTAGTGCACATCGCTAGATGTTATCACAATACTCAGGAAGATAAAGATTGTCATGGTTGGCATGTCTGCCATAAACCCTTCTCTGCTGAGGACATTTCTCATAGCAAGTCTCTCATAATACGTCACGTCCAGCAGGGAGAATTTAACGTAGAATGGAAGTGCTTGAACACCAGACAGCAGATTCCTATAAAAAGTCCTCTTGCCAACCTAAATCCATTTATAGACAGTTTTGGCCTGCTCAGAGTTGGTGGTCGTTTGAATCAAGCCCACCTAGGAGTTGCAGAACAAAATCCTCTAATTATTCCCAGCAAACATCATATCACCGTACTGCTGATCCAACACTACCACAAAAAGGCTGAACACCAGGGCAGACAAATCACCGAAGGCAAGTTAAGGTCTGCAGGTCTTTGGATTATAGGTATGAAAAAACTTGTAGCCCGAATACTGCATGACTGTGTGCACTGTCGCAAAGCCAGAGGGAAACTGCTACACCAACAAATGGCCGATTTGCCTGTGGCTAGATTATGTTCAGAACCGCCCTTCACTTTTACTGGCCTGGATGTCTTTGGGCCATGGATGGTGTCCGCACGCAGAACCCGTGGCGGTCACGCAAACAGTAAACGTTGGGCTGTGCTATTTACTTGCATGAGTGTGCGAGCCGTTCACATAGAGGTGATAGAATCCATGGATACGTCCAGTCTCATTAATGCCTTAAGACGGTTCTTCGCAATCAGAGGACCAGTGAAACAGTTGAGGTCAGACCAAGGAAGTAACTTCATTGGAGCCTGTAGAGAACTGAACATCGACACTAAGCCCATTCAAGATCAGTTGGCGGAGAAAGGTTGCACCTGGATCTTCAATCCTCCTCATAGTTCCCATATGGGGGGTTCCTGGGAGAGAATGATCGGGATCTCACGCAACATCTTAAATTCTATGTTGATGGATGTAAACTCTTCAAGACTCACGCATGAGACTCTTGTCACCCTTCTTGCTGAAGTTTCGGCTATTATCAATTCAAGACCCCTTGTGCCAGTGTCTATGGATCCTGAAACACCAGCCATACTGACTCCAGCTACTCTACTTACCCAAAAAACTGAGAATATATTAATGCCTAGTGGAGAATTTACTCATGCGAATATCTACCAAAAACACTGGAAACGTGTACAATACCTGGCGGATTACTTCTGGAACAGATGGCGAAAGGAGTATCTCAATATTCTTCAAGGAAGAAGAAAATGGCAACACCAAAAACCAAACTTGAAAGAAGGAGACCTTGTATTGATGAAGGAGCAACAAACCGAAAGGATTGCCTGGCCTATGGGACTAATTACAAAGGTTTTCCCTAGCAAGGATGGCAAAGTCCGAAAAGTGGAGTTGAAGATCTTCAGGAAGGGCGAGCTTAAAACGTTCGCAAGGCCAATTAACGAACTCATTTTGATATTACCAATCGAGAACGTTCCTGCAGGATGAACAGGACTGAAGTTGAACTATAGACATCTTCTCCATTACCAGCCAAGAAAGCCAACTATATTGTTATGTTTATTGCATTCTAACATGTTTTTGTTGCAGGTTAGTGTTATATTTCATGGACATTCGTCATAGTGAAATCTCCAAAGTAAATTTCAGACGGGGAGTGTGCTGTTCTCCTCATAGTTAATTGCTTCATTATTATCAATCCTTCTTATCTATTTTATTTTCTGTGCATTGTTGTACTGCTGCTTTCTGCTGGACAAAATTTGCATGCTGCACACCTCTGTTCTTGTTAGTAAAGTTTTTCCTCTCGGGGGCGTGGTTTTCTGCCAGCTCAGTCCTTCTCACTTCCGGCAGCCATTTTCAGTGCCTCATTTACTGTGTGACTGGACATTCAGACATTTTGGGCTTGTGAAGGCATCAGTTTTTGACCAGCAGTTAGCCTCAGGAAAGTAATTTACAGGACAGTATTGATACCACTACTACAGAACAGTATTGTATCACTGTATATTGCTGTATTCTGGATCAAATAACCCCAGGCTGATTTCATCCCTGTGTCTACGTTTGGATCCATCCAACCTGAGCGTCTGCCGGTCCGGTCTGCCCCACTGCTTGGATACGAAGGTAGGAAGTCACACAGCTATTGTTAGTTATACCTTCATTCGCCTTCATGTGGGAACAGAACAGAGAGAGATTGACAATATGCTTACATCCTGGGCTAAATTGCAAATCTCATTGTTTGGCCGAATCAATGCGATAAAGATGGTATTACCTATAGAAATCCCTAAATATATTCTCATCACAATTCAACAGAAATTTAAAACATTTATTTGGGGTGGTAAAAAATCAAGATTAAAGCAAAAAACTTTGTCTGCAACAAAACAGAAAAGGAGGGTTGAACATCCCTAATTTATATTACTATTATCAGGCTGCACAGATAATGCCATTACCGTATATACCCGAGTATAAGCCGAGTTTTTCAGCATCCAAAATGTGCTGAAAAAGTCTACCTCGGCTTATACTCGGGTCAGCGGTACCCGACCGAGTAGCTGAGATTGCAGTCACTTTTAATCATTCCTATACCAACAGTTCACTTGGGGAGAGACTGCAATATCCCACAATGCCCTCTGTTGGTTATATGAAAGAATAACAGTGCACCCTGTGTTGGTTATATGAAAGATTAACAGTGACTGCAATATCACACAGCGCCCTCTGTTGGTTATATTAAAGAATAACAGGGACTGCAATATCACACAGCACCCTCTGTTGGTTATATGAAAGAATAACAGTGCGCCCTCTGTTGGTTATATGAAAGAATAACAGTGACTGCAATATCACACAGCGCCATCTGTTGGTTGTATGAAAGAATAACAGTGTGCCCTCTGTTCGTTATATGAAAGATTAACAGTGACTGCAATATCACACAGCGCCCTCTGTTGGTTATATTAAAGAATAAAAGGGACTGCAATATCACACAGCACCCTCTGTTGGTTATATGAAAGAATAACAGTGCGCCCTCTGTTGGTTATATGAAAGAATAACAGTGACTGCAATATCACACAGCACCCTCTGTTGGTTATATGAAAGAATAACAGTGACTGCAATATCACACAGCGCCATCTGTTGGTTATATGGAAGAATAACAGTGACTGCAATATCACACAGTGCCCTCTGTTGGTTATATGAAAGATTAACAGTGACTGCAATATCACACAGCGCCTTTTGTTGGTTATATGAAAGAATAACAGTGACTGCAATATCACACAGCGCCCTCTGTTGGTTATACGAAAGATTAACAGTGATGGCAATATCAAACAGCAACCTCTGCACATGGTAGTGGGACAATGCACACAGTAATCCATTTGGCAATTCTCTGTCACCATCAGCTTTGCAAAGAAGTCCAGTTGATCACTGGGGGGGGGTCGCTTTGGCAGAATGTGCGCTGCTGGGAGACAGGGCTGTAGTTGTGTCTAGGCTTATACTAGAGTCAATAAGTTTTCCCAGTTTTCGTAGGTAAAATTAGGTACCTTGGCTTATACTCGGGTCGGCTTATACTCGAGTATATACGGTAATACATATTTTTTCGACCATATCTTCCTCTATGTGCTCAAATAGAGGGTGAATGGGTCAAACTGATCAATCCAGCAGTGTTACCTTGGATACCAAAACAAGACAAGCCTTGAACTTTTTCTCCGGTTATAAAGGTGGCATTAGCTATTTGGGATCTAGTTCTACAAAAAACTGTTTTAAAATCCACTCATTCACCAGTTATGCCTATAATAGGAAATCCTAATTTTGCACCTGGGCTACAAATGAAAGATTTTCAATGGTGGTGTTCAACTAATATGGTATATGTAACTCAATTTGTGGGATTACACCGACTCAAAAGATGGGAATCTATATTGGCACAATATAATCCCCCACAAGTAGAACATTTTCGGTATTTGCAATACATCATTAACTTACAAAAGTGCTGAAAGGATGCACTGATATATTAAGACTAATAGCTTGGGAACATTTATGTATAAAATTTCCTTGCACTAAAGGGGTAATATCTGAATTATATAAAGAAATACTAAATTCCGCAACTCCTCCAATTCAGGGGTATATTAAGCAATGGGAAAGAGATTTGAATACATCATTTGATGTAACAATGTGTCGATAGTTTTTGGAAAACTCGGCCAAAAGTTCTTAATGTTTTAGCGCAGGAAACATTGTAAAAGTACTCTCTGCATGGTACATGGTTCCTCTCAAATTGCATAAATTTTATCCCACTTCTAGCCCACTTTGCTTCCGAACCTGTGGAGCAGAAGGGTCCATGTTGCATACTTGGGGGCAATGCAGAGAAGCTACTAGATTTTGGCCCAGAATATATACCCAAATAGATTATATCACTGGGATTAATCTACGGAAGAATCCTGTCCAGGCCTTACTCAATAAGTCACTTCCAATTGCAAAGAAAATCACAAAGAAAATTTATTCAATTCATTTTTATTGCAGCAAAACAGACTATAGCTGCTTCTTGGAAGAAGTGTTCAATTCCCATTATTATGTTTCGTCTTAAAATGAACTGGATAATGGTGAATGAAAGATTGAGTATATTTTCTGATACATATAATACTTATGTTAAAATCTGGTCCCCTTGGATTGCTTACACTAGTACATAATAATAGTTATAAAGGTTGCCTACTATCTTTTAATGTAAATGGAAATACAGGGAGAAAATATCTTTCTAAAATAAGATCTTAAACTTTGGGACCTTGGAATTAAGTTCTTTAACAAAAATCCTTGGTAAACTGATATTATAATAGAAAACCTGAATTACTGAGATGCCAGACAGGAACAGTAAACTTTAAACTTAGAACGGTAAAAAATGGAAAGCAAATGGAAAAAGTAATTATTTCTGGAAAAGAATCTGAATACAACTCAACTGAAAAAGTGTTTGGAAGGTGAACACCCCCTTTAATTCTCCTAGAAAATCATGTAGAGATCATGTAGACCCCTTACAAGTTAAAAAAAAAAATTGGGGCCCCAAAGAATATTTTTTTAAAAAAACATTGGTGGCAGGGGCCTATAGAGTATTAAAATAATACATTGGTGGCCAGGGGATTAAAAAAACACGTCGGTGTTCAGAGAAATTGAACTCGTGGCTTCAGGACTTCAAGTTTGCCTCCTTTCGTTACTTTGGGTCTTTTTGCTGATTCAGGACTTAAATTTCGGCTGTTTTCATGACTTCGGGTCTTTTTGCTGCTTCGGGGCTTCGGCTGTTCGGCTAGGTACTGTTTTATTATTACAGGAATAAAATGTAAATAATTTTATCCAAATAATCCAAATTTTTAAAAATGGAGTCTATGGGAGGCAGTTTTCCATAATTCAAAGATTTCTGAATGAGTTTCCGGATAACGGTTCCCATACCTGTATACAGGAGATCTTCATATATTAATGGTGCAGTATACCCCTTTGTGCTCCTTATACTTTTCACCTATTGTTTTAATCAAAAAACAAACTGTGTAAAACTGAAGCTGCTCCATGTTTAGTCCTTGAGGTAGATACTTAGATTACCAGTATACAAACCCTTCCCTTATTATTGAGACCATGTTGTTAGCAGAAGTCCATTATTAAAGGGAACAGGAAACTGAGCTGTGGGTGCTGCTAGCCCTTGGAAACTGAAGGGCACACACTTGGCATCATTGTTTCTTTCTCAGGTTATATCCTGGATTCCTCCTTCTGTTGACATTTTTTAGTTGATGTTTAGTTACTTTCATCCCCATTGTTTAATTTGCTTTACATTTTCTTTGGGTTTATTTGGATTTGTTCCATTGCTATAGACAGGTTTCAGTACAGAGAGCAAGAGGCAGCTCGGGAATGGACTGTCTTGTTTGTTGAAACGAATGATAAAGCAGGATTTATTGTCACACAGGTACGTTACTTGCTCTTGTAGGCTATGAGCAACAGCACACCATGTATTGTGCGCTGAAATTATACAAGGGAAAGCTTCCAGTCAGTTCAATGGCTCAAACTTTACTATCTATTTCTTTTTAAACATGGAAAGTAGCCATGTCCTTTTCTATAAAAAAAATCAGCGGTTCCCCTTTTTTAAACATAGTCAAATATGTATTTATAGCATGAACATTCCTTTTCTACAGTCTTTTTGAATGAGTAAAGGTGGCCATACATGATAAGATCCGCTCATTTGGCAAGTGCCCAGAAATGCCCACCAATGGCAGGGCGATATCGTATTGTGTTTGGCCCAGTCTCTTTGTTGTAATCCCATCGTTTGGCCCTAGGGCTAAATGTTCGGATTACAACAAAGAGACTGGGCGCTAATGGGATGAGGACTGCAACAATTATCTTATGTGGTCCTCAAACGCCAGAAAAATCAAACCTCTCCAATCTATATCTTGGCCAAATATCGATGGTGGAGTCCCGTCGGAAGCCCCCATACACTGGCAGATAAGCTGGCGAATCAGTCATGCATTTTTTATCACAGGTGACAAGTCTCCCCATCTGCTATTGCCCTTAAGGTGGCCATACATACAGAGATCCGCTCGTTTGGCAAGGTCGCAAAACGAGCCTTAGGGCCCAACAATCAGATCACAAAGAGAAGAATACAGGTGGTTAGATCGAGGACCGCATCCATTGAGACTTTCCAGAAGCCTGTTGGAGTGCCCATACACTGCCTAATAAGCTGTTTGCAGCTTTTATTGGTCCGTGTATGGGGACCTTAACTCCAGCCCAACTCAGCCCATTACAACTATTTATATACCCATCTTTTACATCATCAAAGGGGCCTGGGTGAGCACAAGTATAAGCACTGCCTGTTAATAGTGGAGCTGGGGCAATGCAGAGAGGGTGTGGAGGGGCTGGGCTAGTGGCCAATATGACCCACCCACAACTTTTTTTTCGGGGTAAGAACCGATAAGCCCTATTGGCACATATATGCAGTGCAGCTTCTTGTGCCAGTTAGATGGTATAGCTTCAGTTAGCCAGTCTCTATTGAAGATGCAGCACACTGCAGGATTTGATGGTTACAGGTGAGATCGCTGATGAAAACCACCTCATTCAGAAAACTACAACACTGGGAAGTTTTATTTCAATAGCTTTGTCAACACCATGTAAACAATTCTGTCACTGAAACTCATGACAGCAACTTCAGTTGTCTTTACATGCATCTGCTATATAGTGTAATAGGGCTTATCGGTTCTTATCCCATGTGATTTGCAAAGCAAAATCATACACTTGTCTGGCAGAAGACTAGCGTGTGCTCTATCTATCGATCTGCCTTCCATAATTTCTTTCATCCTCCCTGTTTGTATCTCTTTATACTATCTTGAATGCAGACAGATCACAACTGAGGAGGGAGAGCAAAGAGCCAAGGAACTAAGCCTAATGTTTATTGAGACCAGCGCCAAGACAGGCTACAATGTCAAGCAGGTAATGCTTTCTTACTTAGAATAAAGTAGCTATCTTATGAAAAGTATCTGCACTTCTTTTTCAAGTATCCAAGTAGGATACAGGTAAGAGAAATTTGTGTTTTGTTTGTCCAGGTGGATTCCTTTGACTGTTTGCTCTTTAAAATAGATGTGCACATGCCAGTCATAGTTCAGCAGGATGGGTTACACAGTATACCTTCCTTTAAATTCACTGAAATTTGTGTGGAGACTACCCGATATTTTTAATAAAACAGTGATTTCTGTATACAAAATGTACAATGTAATATTTCTAGACTTGCCTTGGAGGTTTGTATACCTGCGCCTTCTGGCAAAACGAAATCTGGCAGAGATTTGAACAAAATACACTGTGGCCTTGAAGTCTGGGGTGGCTGTAGCCTTGAAAAATAGAAATACAGGGATGGCAATGCTGAAATATTAAACCCATGTTGATTATCACTTTAAGGTATCATCTGTGTAGTATGTGGATCATAGGGTCAGATTGCATGGCTGCCATATTTTGTAGTACTTTCTATGGTTAAAGAAATCTTTGAGTAAGGGGAACAAAGTTCTGATTAATGGTAACTTGTTACATTTCTAGCTGTTCAGACGTGTGGCTGCTGCATTACCTGGCACGGACAGCACACCCGAGAAGAGCAAAGAAGACAGTATCCTTTACTGCACAGGGAGAGAATAATTGGAACATCAGGATGGGGATCAACATTTATAGTACAATAAATATAAAGGCCCTGGCACACAGGCGGTTATACAGTATATCACAGTACTGTTTGGGAGAATAGTATAGGCACAATAAAACATAACACAGTACATATGCTGCTGATGTTAGTAAGTCAATGGTGCCAAGATGCAGGGCTGGGTCAAGGTAGTTTGCCACCCTAGGCAAGGGTTCCAATTAGCGCCCCCCCTTCCTATATTAGCATACTGAAATGCTTTTACATTTAACACAATTCCTATGAAAAAAATGCAATATATGTCTAAGCTGAAACCTCCTCAGCAATGAGGTAGCCCTTCCACTGCCAACATGCCCATTTTTGAGGTATAGTAGCTTACTTAATATTAATATGTTGCTGCAGAGTTTTCAAACGGCCAATCCTTCTGCCACTATTTATACATTGAACTGTGCAAATATAAAAAATGGCTGTGGCAAAAAGACCAAAAATATTTAACCTACAATTATAAACACATTCAACTTTCAAGTAATAAATACAATAAAATAATAAACACAGTAAAATATTTAGAAGTAGTAGTAAATTAAAGTCCAATTTTTCTTGCTTTTATGGCGGCAAAATGATCTATAACATCATCAAAGTCTATTTTCTTTGCAATGTCATGCTCAATTAAAAGGATGCTTTGGTTTGCCTCTCTTGTCCCATAGATTAACGTAAATAATTTTTAATAAGTTTCAGGTTGCTAAAATTTCTTTCGCATGATGCTTCAGTTACAGGCAAAGTCAGGAATATACGAAGTGCAGAATCATTGTTTGAATTGCAGTCTCCAAGTGAATAGTCCTGTATCATCTGACACAGATCTAGTGGTGTTGCAGACTTTGCATCTGGCAATATGGCTTCCACTCTATGTTTAAAGCTCTCAATCTCTGAGCACAATTCAGGACCATCCAAATCCTTGCTGTGCTTTAAAGCAAGGTTTGCAGCTTTCTGTAATTGTGGCAATTCAAATGTGACAAGGGCAGGGCCAAAAAGACACTCAAAATCCACTGAGGTGTCCATTAGTGTTCTTGATTTCCATGTCAAGTCAGATATCAGAACATCAAAAATTTGGTTAAGGCTGATTCTAAAGTTATCTCCAGAGGCTTACAGAGAGGCTTGCTGCTTCATCAGCTGATTCATAGGATGCTCTGGCTTTCACTTTTTTTTTCCTCTTTTGGGGAAATGTTGCTGAAATATCAAGTTTTTCACAGACATCTCTGGCGTAATATATAAGGTATATTTCATCAGCACTGATGCATTTCTTGGAATGTTCTTCTTAGGCCATCAATCATTTTTGAAGCTTCAAAGATGGATATACCTTTGGCTTGCAAGGCTTGGTTAACTCTATCAACATGGCCTAAAATCTTATTCCATACAAATAAATTGCAGAGAAAATGATAATCAACTTGTAAAAGAAGAGATTGTGCTCTAGACACAGAATCAGAGTTTGAAAAGTTTTCTCTGAATTCTTACAATTCCTCACACACATTAATAATCTCAGCAACAGTGCTTTCACAATACTTGGTGCCCATCGGGTGTCTGTGTGCCCTTTGAGAGTTGTTTTCAGTGTATTTTTCAGTATTTCCCGCCAACTGAATGTGAATAGTCATTGAACTGTACCAAAGAAGGTTTTAATTTCAGCATTTACAGTGGCTGCATGTACACCTGCCAGGTTGAGACTATGTGCTGCACAAGGAACAAATTTTGCATACTCCATTTCTTGCAAAATTCTTCCATTTCCCGGCCATATTTTCTGCATTATCATAGCCGTGGCCTCTTGCATCCTTGATATCAATGCCATCTGCTTGTAACTTGTTTAAAATGTCTGTAGCTCAGACGCTCCAAGTTTTCTCTTTGGTGTGGATGAAGTCTATACAGCTTTCTTCAACTGTCACCTTCCCTTCAACAACACTGACATAATGTATGATTTCACTCATTTGCTCTTGATGGGATACATCTGGTGTACAGTCAGTCAGAGTAATACTTAGCTTCTTTTATTTTGCCAATAATGTCAGATCACACACTCTTCCCCAGGATGCTGATAAACTCATTTTGAATCGTATGTGAGAAGTAATTTGTAGAACGCTTTTGGTGAGTTTCAATTTTTTCTTTAAGTGCTATGTTATTGTGGCTTATTACTTCTATAATATCTAGAAATATGCCAGCATGTGGGCTACCAATAACATCCGTTGAGACTCTTAATGCCAAGTTGTTCCTTGCATCTAAAATGCACTTTAAAACATTACTACACTTCTGTTTTTCAGTCATGATCATTTTTTCTAGTTCACTTTCAGTGAACTTTCCTTCTTTCATTCTTTTTTCCCATGAGTTTCCACTTTGGTTGTCGCGATGCTCTGCAGAATTTCATGAGTTGGAATGTTTGGGTTCAAATTCTTCCAGTCAGAAAAACCCTTTTTTGGGTTGATCAATGAAAAGGTGTGTTAGCCAAACAAAATACATTGTAAACAAAACAATGCATTTGGAGTATATTAACCATGTTCTTTCAATCTTTCTACCACTGGGTATTTGTTTGGCGAACCACTTAGGGTTAAAGGAGCGCTTCTCATGTGACTGGGATTTTCCAAAATCCCCAACCTTATCTTGATCTTCAGAAAATCTTTTGATTTTATCAGTTATTTCTGGCGGTGAGGGTGGATCATTTAGATTTATCTCTATGTTAGGACTGCCTTCAGTCAGAGTATCTTCTGATATAGTGTCATCTTGTATCAAGCTTTTATAGGAGAGCGGGTGGCATCTATTTCAGTGACACTTTCCTCACTGTATGATTCTGCACAGATTTTACATTTCTCTTTTTCTGGGATTTGTTCTAAATCTTGGTCAGGCTCACAGATTTCTGGAGCGGTTTCCTAATGCCAATTTCTTCTGAAGTTGAAGGTGTTTCTGCTTTATGTACTATTGCTTGGTTTCAGCTGTGAATGTTTACTTGCTTCATCTTCCCTTATCTTTCTTCTTTTTCTGAATTCTGCACCAGAAGGGGTTTCCTTTATCCTTACAAGATAAAGTTAAAAAAAAATTAAATTCAGGGTGTTCAGGCCATTTAGACCATGCATAAAGCACAATCACCTATAATTAATTTTCCCCAATGCTAAAAGGACCATTATTGAAATAAAAGGAAAGTGACTTGAAGGGATCACTTATGAGGAAAGACTGGCCAAGTTGGGATTGGTTACACTGGATAAGAGGAAGTGAAGGGGTATGATATGATATATAAATACAGTAACATAACTAGAGGGGGGTGGGCCCTGGTGCGGGATGCGCAGCCGGGCCCCGTGCCCCCCCTCCGTGATTTTCTGTTTGTATTTCACTGGTGCGCGAGCTGACGGGGGGGGCCCTGAGGGGGTGTGGGCCCTGGCCCGCTCACACCCCCTGCTCCCCCAGTAGTTCCGCCACTGTATAAATATATAGGGAGACCATATAATGACTCACTGCCCTTCAAGCAGACATAAAAGGTTTGTTACAGTCAGAGAGTAAGTAAATGCAAGCTTACTAATATTAACACTTTGAGGCCAAAGACTAATTGCAATTTTGGGGGTCAGTAAAACTTACCCTGACCCTCCCCGCTCAAAAAACTGGAGGCAGATTCACATTATTTTACCTTCTATGGATCACCTAGATTATTATTTAATTAAACACACTTAACCCTAAACTGGTGTATATAGCGAGAGGCAATTTTCTCATTGAAAAACCACATTTTAACATATTCACCCCAAGATCACCAGTTAATGCATCACAATAAAACACCTGAATGGTAAACCTATTATAAAACTTTATATGTAACTTGATATTTTATGTAGATTATTGCTTCAATTCATCACATTAAAACTTCTGAATTGTAGACTCATTATAACAGATATAGAAGGGCAGGCATCAAAGTGTAATATAATACCCAGAGCAGTATCAACGTTAAAAAGGCACAAACATCCTATCAATAACCAACAAGAAGCGAGGTCTGATGTAGGGTGACCAGATCTCTTGAAAATTCAGGGACAAATCAAATAAATGCATGTTGCCTTTAAATTGTAAATTGCAATCAGTGCAGCCCTTGTAGCTCGATTTTCTAGAAGTGTCCCTGAATTTTCATGTGATCTGGTCCCCCTAGTCTGAAGCCCAGCCCTCAGACAAATGAAGCCAGTGTCACAAGGAATACCTGATGATTTACTGACTTCTTATAAACAGCATATAAACATAAAAAGTTGCTTTTTATTAAAGCTTGTCAAATCTAGCATTTTAAAAGAATTATATTCTTATAATACACAAGAGCCATGAATATCCTGTAAATTGTATCCTTATAAACGGTGCTTAGTGATGTCATTGGTTTAAATCAGGTCTTAGTGATGTTATTTCTGTCACATGACTCATTAAAACTTAAAGGGATCCTGTCATCGGAAAACATGTTTTTTTCAAAACGCATCAGTTAATAGTGCTACTCCAGCATAATTCTGCACTGAAATACATTTCTCAAAAGAGCAAACAGATTTTTTTATATTCGATTTTAAAATCTGACATGGGGCTAGACATTTTGTCAATTTCCCAGCTGCCCTCAGTCATGTGACTTGTGCCTACACTTTAGGAGAGAAATGCTTTCTGGCAGACTGCTGTTTTTCCTTCTCAATGTAACTGAATGTGTCTCAGTGTTGTTCTTAGATCTACCAGGCAGCTGCTATCTGGTTACCTTCCCATTGTTCTGTTGTTTGGCTGCTGGGGGGGGGGGAAGGGAGGGGGTGATATCACTCCAACTTGCAGTACAGCAGTAAAGAGTGAAGTTTACAGAGCACAAGTCACATGACTTGGGGCAGCTGGGAAATGACAATATGTCTAGCCCCATGTCAGATCTCAAAATTGAATATAAAAAAATCTGCTTGCTCTTTTGAGAAATGGATTTCAGTGCAGAATTCTGCTGGAGCAGCACTATTAACTGATTCATTTTGAAAAATTTTTTTTTCCCATGACAGTATCCCTTTAAGTAAACTTAAAATTAACTTAAAATAAAGTACCCCATGATGCAAAATATGAGGATATTAGAAGTTACCTCAGAGTTCCACGACCTGCATAAAAAACAGGCTTCGGCTTCGTGTTTTTATATGGTCATGAAACTCCTCGATATCTTAAAATCTACAAAATTTACAAACATTTACTTTATTCACTATATAATAATCACAAAAACCAGTCACAGCAGAGGCAGCACATCTGGCCAAACTTACAACCAGATAAGCACATAACACATAAAACAGAAGCCCCAAACCCCTCAGTCACAGCACAGTCACACATATCACCCCACCCAAGGCTCAGTCCTGGCCCAGATAGATGGATGGATGGATGGATAGATAGATAGAAATAAATACATATCAACCCTAAATAAAATCACCTACTGACATCCATTAACTGTGATGTCATGTACCTGTGCCAGCAGCCATCATGTTGCCCCAAAGTAACATTGCCAGCAGCCATCACACTGCCCCCATGTACCTGTGCCAGCAGTCATTATCCATCAATATTGCCCCAAGTCCCCCATCTGTACCCGTGCCATGCAAGCAGCCATTATGTATCAATATTGACCCCAAGGCCCAACCTCTCCTCATCTTCAACACACCAATCCTGAGATTTGGATCAATAATCCGATACTTGAACTTTCTAACACACTGATCCTGAGATTCGAATCAATAATCCAATATTTGAACTTTCTCCTCATCTGCGCCAGCGGCCAATGAGCCCACATGCATCAATACTGCCCAAGCCCCACATAACCTGTGCCAGCCCAGCAGCCATTAGTCATTAGCCATCAATTTTGCCCCAAGGTAGCAGGCCCAACCCCCCATCTGTACCTGTGCCAGCAGCCACTGAGCCCATATCCATCAATACTGCCCAAGCCCCACCTGTACCTGTACCACCCCAGCAGCCATTAGCCATCAATATTGCCCCAAGGCAGCAGGCCCAAGCCCCCCCATCTGTCCCTGTGCCACACTGCTAGCAGCCAACAATGAGTCCAGGCCCAGCCATATTTATTAATACTATACTGCAGGCCCAAAGCCCCCCCCATCTGTACCTATGCCAGCAACCATCAATGGCCCCAAGCCCCCCATCTGTACCTGTGCCAACTGCCATCAATGTCCCCAAGCCCCTCCCCATCTGTACCTGTGCCAGCAGCCATCAATGTCCTCAAGGCCCCAACCCCCCCTATTTGCACCTGTGCCAGCAGCCATCAATGTCACCAAGGCCCCCATCTGTACCTGTGCCAGCAACCATCAATGTCCCCAAGGCCCTAAGCCCCCATCTGTACCAGGCCTCAACCCCCCCCCCTATTTGCACCATCAATGTCCCCAAGGCCCTAAGCCCCCATCCTCAAGGCCCCAACCCCCCCCTATTTGCTCCTGTGCCAGCAGCCATCAATGTCACCAAGGCCCCCATCTGTACCTGTGCCAGCAGCCATCAATGTCCCCAAGCCCCCGCATCTGTACCTTTGCCAGCAGCCATCAATGTCCCAAAAGCCCCAAGCCCCCCATCTGTAACTGTGCCAGCAACCATCAATGGCCCCAAGCCCCCCATCTGTACCTGTGCCAGCAGCCATCAATGTCCCCAAGCCCCCCCATCTGTACTTGTGCCAGCAACCATCAATGGCCTCAAGCCCCCCTATCTGTACCTGTGCCAGTAGCCATCAAGGCCCCAAGCCCCTCCATCTGTGCCATCAGCCATCAATGTCCCCAAGCCCCCCATCTGCACCTGTGCCAACAGCCATCAATGGCCCCAAGCCCCCCCCATCTGTGTCAGTAGCCATCAAGGTCCCAAGCCCCCCCCATCTGTACCTGTGCCAGCAGCCATCAATGTCCTCAAGCCCACCCATCTGTACCTGTGCCAGCAGCCCAGCAAGCGTAAATGTAAGGATTAGGAAAGTTCTAGTAGACAGCTGCCCAAAGCGCCCTAAGGTCCTAAGCCCCCCCCCCCATCTGTACCTGTGCCAGCAGCCATCAATGTCCCCAAGCCCCCCATCTGTACCTTTGCCAGCAGCCATCAATGTCCCAAAAGCCCCAAGCCCCCCCATCTGTGCCAGCAACCATCAATGGCCTCAAGCCCCCCTATCTGTACCTGTGCCAGCAGCCATCAAGGCCCCAAGGCAACAAGTCATGCTCCCAGGGTAGGGGAGCACTTTCAAAATTATACTAGGATTAAACAAACCCCAGAAGGGGTTGGGCCATGCGATTTATTTATTTATTTATTTATTTTATTTTTAGAATTATAATGCTTTTACTAAAGGCCATGGGTACTGAAATGTAAAAAATGAAAAGAAAAAACCAATTCCCCCTGAGAGGTGCACCGCCCCCCCCAGTGATTGCGCCCTAGGCGGTTGCCTACCCTGCCTACCCCTTGTTCCAGGCCCTGCCAAGATGTGCAAGAAGTGAGAGATGTATAGTGCAGTTTGGAATTCATTTAAAAAAAGATCCTACTTGCCCTGCAGGTGGTCAGTTTAGAATGGAAAAGTTTTTTCAGATTTGCCCAAATATTGAATCTTCTACAAAAGATTTTCCTGGATCTCGAACTCCTAATTGCATATGTATGTATTAAGATTTTTTTTTATATAGAGCACTACTTATGTTTGCAGCACTGTACAGCAGAACAATAAATTAATAGTATAAACGGGGTCATTTAAATAATAATGCAAATGCATTAGAAATTAAAGGAATTATGTCATGAATTTAATGTTGTTTTTATTTCTAAATTACACTGATAACCCTGCCAATAATTGAATTCCTGCACCAACAGTGCATTTTTTTTTTAATATATATATAGTTGTATTATCGGTGTGTAGGCAGCCATCTCAGGTCATTTTGCCTGGTCATGTGCTTTCAGAAAGAGCCAGTGCCGCACAATGGAACTGCTTTCTTGCAGGCTATTGTTTCTCCTTCTCAATGTAATTGAAGGAGTTGCAGTGGGACTTTGATTTTTACTATTGAGTGCTGTTCTCATATCTTCCAGGGAGCTGTTATCTTGTGTAACATAGTCACATAGTAAGTAAGGTTGAAAAAAGACACATGTCCATCGAGTTCAACCTTTTTTTTTTTATTAACTACCTATCTGCCAGTTGATCCAGAGGAAGGCAAAAAAAACCCATCTGAAGCCTCTCCAATTTGCCTCAGAGGGGGAAAAATTCCTTCCTGACTCCAAAATGGCAATCGGACTAGTCCCTGGATCAACTTGTACTATGAGCTATTTCCCATAACCCTGTATTCCCTCACTTGCTAAAAAGCTATCCAACCCCTTCTAAAAGCTATCTAATGTATCAGCCTGTACAACTGATTCACGGAGAGAATGCCACATCTTCACAGCTCTCACTGTAAAAAAACCCCTTCCGAATATTTAGGCGGAACCTCTTTTCTTCTAATCGGAATGGGTGACCTCGTGTCAGCTGGAAAGACCTACTGGTAAATAAACCATTAGAGAGATTATTATATGATCCCCTTATATATTTATACATAGTTATCATATCACCCCTTAAGCACCTCTTCTCCAGCGTGTGAACATCCCCAATTTGGCCAGTTTTTCCTCATAGCTAAGATTTTCAATACCTTTTACCAGCTTAGATGCCCTTCTCTGTACCCTCTCTAATACAATAATGTCCTGTTTGAGTGATGGAGACCAAAACTGTATGGCATATTCTAGATGGGGCCTTACAAGTGCTCTATACAGTGGAAGAATGACCCCCTCCTCCCTTGACTCTATGCCCCTTTTAATACAGCTCAAAACCTTATTTGCCCTTGATGCTGCCGACTGGCATTGCTTGCTACAGCCAAGTTTATCATCTACATGGACTCCAAGGTCCTTTTCCATAATGGATTTGCCTAGTGCAGTCCCATTAAGGGTATAAGTGGCTTTGATATTTTTACATCCCATGTGCATGACCTTACATTTATCAACATTGAATCTCATTTGCCACTTAGCTGCCCAGATTGCCAGTTTGTCAAGATCATGTTGCAAGGATGCCACATCCTGGATGGAATTAATTGGGCTGGATAATTTTGTGTCATCTGCAAACACTGATACATGTGTGTATGGGAGCTGTTATTTGGTTACCTTCTCATTGGTCTGTTGATAGGTTGCTGGGGGAAAAAAGGAGGTCGGTGATATCACTCCAAGTTGCTGTGCAGTAGTAAAGAGTGACTGAAGCTTATCAAAGCACAAGTCACATGACTGGGGCACCTGGGAAACTGTCCAGCTGGATGTCAGATTTCAAAATGTAATATTACAAAATCTGTTTGCTCAGAAGTCTCCTTGAGTAGCACTATTAACCGATGCATTTTGAAAAGCACATGCTTTTTCATGACAGGGCAAATTTGCACCTGGGCAGTAAGTGATTAGCTTTTTTCTGTCAGCTGCAAGTTGAACACTGAAAGCATTGCCATAGATTACTGCCCAGGATCAAATTTGCCCTGTGTTTATAATAAACCCCAGTGTCTCTTTAGAGGAAGGGGTTCTTGCTCTTTTGAGCTTACAATCAACAAAGTATGTGCAAATTTGCTTTATCTCAGGGGGGAAAAACAATCATTTTAATAGTCGCTTGATTTCATGGGTTTGGATTTGGTTAGGCCGGGCACTTGAATTCAGCCAAATCTTGCTTTAAATTCTGCTAAATCTAGGATTCAGTATGTCCCTATTTTAGGGAAACTTGATAATGGCTCACAACTCATTGGTGAACCAGCCCTACAGAGCTGTCTGTCTTCACAAATAAAACTATGCTGATATGCATTGCTGAAATTGATAAGGATGCACTATTTTTGGATTTTGTTTACAACAAAAACTGTCTGTCGGATGAGTTCTGTCAAGGGAGTTACTTTGTATTGGCACAGTTTGGAATTACCAATGCTGCACCATAAAGCTAGAGCACATATGACGTATGTCGCTCCCTCTCCTGGCCATTGCATAAGTTGCATCAAAGGGTCAAAGTACAAATGTGTTTTCTAGCGTCAAACAAGGTAATACGTAAACATTTTTAGATCTAACCATGTGGCTTAATGACTGTGACAATTTGGCCACACACAAGGAGGACCTTATTGGCCATTACAGACAAACCACTGTTGTGTTTTATTTTTTAAATAACTACTGTAAGGTCCATAAATCTTTGGACAGAGACAACTTTTTTCTAATTTTGGTTCTGTACATTACCAAAATGAATTTTTAATTAAACAACTCAGCTTTAATTCAGTAGGTTGAACAAAAATTAAAGCCTTTTTTAACACAATCACTTCATTTCAGGGGCTCAAAAGCAATTGGAAAATTGACTCAAAGGCTATTTCATAGGCAGGTGTGGGCAATTCATTATCAATGAAGCAGATAAAAGACCTGGGGTTGATTTGGGGGGGGGGGGCTTGTATGTGGAAGATTTTGCTGTGAACAGACAACATGTGGGCAAAGGAGCTTTCCATCCAGGTGAAACAAGACATCTGTAAGCTGCAAAAACAAAAAAAAAACATCCGAGAAATTGCTACAATATTAGGAGCGGCAAAATCTACAGTTTGGTACATCCTGAGAAAGAAAGAAAGCACTAGTGAACTCAGCAACGCTAAAAGACCTGGAAGTCCACGGAAGTCAACAGTGGTGGATGATCGCAGAATCATTTCCATGGTGAAGAGAACCCCCTTCACAACAGCCAAACAAGTGAACAACACTCTCCAGGAGGTAGGCGTATCGATATTCAAGTCTACCATAATGAGAAGACTGCATGAAAGTAAATACAGAGGGTGCACTGCAAGGTGCAAGCCACTCATAAGCCTCAAGAATAGAAAGGCTAGATTGGTCTTTGCTAAAAAAAATCTAAAAAAGTCAGCACAGTTCTGGAAAAACATTCTTTGGACAGATGAAACCAAGATCAACCTCTATCAGAATGATGGCAAGAAAAAAGTATGGAGAAGGCGTGGAGCAGCTCATGATCCAAAGCACACCACATAATCTGTAAAACATGGCGGAGGCAGTGTGATGGCTTGGGCGTTCATGGCTGCCAGTGGCACTGGGACACTAGTGTTAATCGATGATGTGACTCAGGACAGATGCAGCCGAATGAATTCTGAGGTGTTCAGAGACATACTGTCTGCTCAAATCCAGCTAAATGCAGTCAAATTGATTGGGAGTCGTTTCATAATGACGTAAAACATACAGCCAAAGCAACCCAGGAAGTTGAATATTTATGAATTGCCAAGTCAGTCACCTGATCTGAACCCAATTGAGCATGCATTTCAATTGTTGAAGACTAAACTTCGGACAGAAAGGCCCACAAACAAACAGCAACTGAAAGCCACTGCAGTAAAGGCCTATGAGAGCATTAAAAAGGAGGAAACCCAGAATCTGGTGATGTGCATGAGTTCAAGATTTCAGGTTGTCATTGCCAGCAAAGGGTTTTCAACCAAGTATTAGAAATGAACAGTTTATTTTCAATTTTTTAATGTGTCCAATTGCTTTTGAGCCCCTGAAATGAAGTGATTGTGTTTAAAAAAGGCTTTAGTTCGTCACATTTTTATGCAATCTTTTTGTTCAACCCACTTAATGAAACCCACTTGCTGAAAGTCTGCAGTCCAACTGCATCTGAGTTTTCATTTAAAATTCATTGTGGTAATATACAGAACCAAAGATTTATGGACCTAACTGTAGATCATAGGGACACTTGGTATGAAATGCTCTCATACCTTGGCATAAAACAGTGGATAAGATCAGACTCCCATAACTTTCTAAGCAATTGATTCTGAAAGAGCAGTGTCCACAAACTTGAACATGGTTAAGGGCCAGGGGCTTGAGCAGCTCTCTTTTTTTCACACCTCACAAGATTTCAACACACAATCCTCTGCATGCTTTTGTTCAGTATCTCTTGTTTATACTGTACTTCCAGCCTACCATGTACCTAGTAACTGAAATCTTGTAGCCACAAAATATGATTGTACTTTGCAGTATAGTCAATCTAATTAATGGCATTGATGGCGCAATCAATGATCTTCATAAGATCCATATGCAATCTCTAGCTACAAAATTTAATGCACAGTTTCATGTGAAATTATTGCATTCTTTCTTATACAGTGGTTAACTTTTTTTTTTTTCTTTTAGCATATTATAAGATTTTTTTTCTTTTTGCAACTTTTTTTTGTAGTAATTGAATTAGTTTCCTTTTCTTCTGACTCTTTCCAGCTTTCAAATGGTCACTGACCAAAAAAATTATTTTATTAGTTCTTTTTGTATTCAGGTCCCCTCATATTAATTTTCCAGTCTTTCATTCAGACTCTCCCTGGTTGCTAGGGTAAATTACATCTTGGCTACCAAATAACTGCAGAAATTCAGATTGGACAGATGCTTAACAGAAAAAAAAACTAATTTGATGTAGACTGGGATATTCTGAGAATATTTGCAATTGATGTGTATTTCATACTAACGGTTAGTATAAAAGCAAGCTGGCCCTTTAAAATATAGTTAAAGGGGAACTATTGCGAAAATGAAAATTTAATATAAGCTTTATCATACTAAAATAAGAAACTTTCTAAAAACAAGCAATTAAAAATTCTGAATTGTTTCTGAAAAATCACTTTATCTTCACTATACCTCTCTCAGCATCTTTCTTTTCATTCTGTTTTTATTCAGTAGTTGGGTGTCAGATAATCATTGACAGTTAGGCTCTTTTTGCCTAGAAGATGCATTAGAGCTCATTCTATTAAAATCACCAGACATTATGGGGCACATTTACTATGGGTCGAATATCGAGGGTTAATTAACCCTCGATATTCGACCATCTAAGTAAAATCCTTCGAATATCGATTTTAATCCATCGATCAAACGATTTTCCTTTGATCAAAAATTACTTAGAAAGCCTATGGGGAAGGTCCCCATAGGCTAACATTGGTGCTCGGTAGGTTTTAGGTGGCGAAGTAGGTGGTCATAGTTTTTTTAAAGAGACAGTACTTCGACTACCGAATGGTCGAATAGTCGAACGATTTTTAGTTCGAATCGTTCGATTCGTAGTCGAAGGTCAAAGTAGCCAAAAAAAAACTTCGAAATTCGAAGTATTTTTCATTCTAATCCTTCACTCGAGCTAAGTAAATGTGCCCCGATGTGTCTCTACATGCAGGATTTGTGCAAAAGACAGTTATTTTGTTAGATTTTTGTTTGTACTGGAATCAGTTATTTGAGTGAGCTCTAATTCATCTGCTAGATAAGGAAGACCGACAAATACCAAAAAGAAAGGCACTACTAAAGAGAATTAATAGTGTCGCACAATATATAACATACTAAATATGAAGTTAATTATGTATCACTGGAACAAATTGTGAATAAAGAAAACACTTCATAGTGTAGTTAATTCATTGTTGCTTTAATTGCTAAATTAATTTCTTTTACAGTCAGTCAAAAATGTAATTAGAGTGCTAGTAGTGCATAAAGTGCCAATTATATTATACGCAGTTCACAATCCACTGATGGATAAATTACCCAAATAAAACGTAACCTTTAATAGCTTCATTAAAATTAGAGGGAAAATTCATGACAAAAAAACATTTAAAAAAAATTGATGTGTGCTGATCTGGTATGAAGTTTGTAGGGATGACAGCATATATCCTCAGTTGATATGCTGGTCCCACCTAGATAAACCTAATTGCCCTCTGGTTGGATATATAGTATATAGTGGAGATCAGGGGAAACGGCGCCGTAAATTGAGTAATTGGTAATATAAATAGGAACGCGGACAGGCCATTCAATGAGTAGCAAATCCTTAAGTAAACATCACTACAGATATCAGGTCCAATACGATGTGCAAACAAGTTTAACTACCACTTTTTCCTCTCAGAGACTCGGAGGCACCTAAATGTGAAGTGGTCTATTCCCTATCACTTGTTATATTGCAACACCACATATTGGATACGAGCAATAGCCCAGATAAAAAGTCTATGATAAGGATATCATGGGTCTGTCCGTCGTTTACCTGTATCTTGCAAAAAAAGTGTTGTCCCCCCACCTTATAAATGGCTATTGCTGTAACCTGGCGATGACGCTAAGACACCTTATTGTGTCATGTGGATCAGGAGAAAGTATGTGCAGTATATTAGTAACGTAAATAGGAACGGTGGACAGGCCGTTCATTGAGTAGCAGTCCTTAAGTAAACATCACTACAGACAAAGGTTAACTACCACTTTGTCCTCTCAGAGACACCTAATTGGTTGTAGCCTATTCCCTATAACTTGTTATATTGCAACACCACATATTGGAAATGAGCAATAGCCCAAGTGAAAAGTCTGTATTAGGGCTCTTACACACTGGTGTTTTTTCCTGTGCTCCCATTCGTTGCACAGAAGTAGATGCACTCAATTATTGTGAAGGGAGCTGTACACACACAGGTGAAATGCAACATGCTGAGTCTCATTTGTGTTTGTCGCTTACATGCGCCAGTGTGTTGACACCTGCCAACAAACTGGCAGGTGTACATTTAGTTTGTAATATTCAGTCCAATTATATCCATGGATAGTAAATGGTAGTGGAATGAGGTGTTAGACTTGTATAACTATTTGTATAACTGTTTTTCCTTAACTACCTCTCTTTCTCAGTGATTGACATCAAGCAGGAAAAAACACCTGAGCAGCCAGTGATGGAGAGCGGCTGCTCATGCTAACATCCTAGAATTCCTTTTGGCCAGCAGAAGAAATTTCTGGCTAACATCCTCAAGCATCAGAAAGGAAAGAAAAGCAAAGTGTCTATATTTACCTGTATCTCTTTCCCAGTGTGTGGATGCAGTGTGTGCTCCATTATCTTAACTGGGGTTTGGGTAACTCCCAGGAAAAAAAAGACAGTGACCTCACTTCATCTCACTCAAACTGCATGGTGTTGTGTACGGTCAGAGAATGAGATTTTTATTTATGTATAGTTATTTCTTGCACTGTGGGCACTCAGCCTGCCCTATTAATTCTCTCAGTGTGACAAACTTGCCAGAAAATGTGTGCTGCTGTTCTCATTTGTTCTTGTGAATGCACCAGGATGCAGCCATATTTACAGGATGAGGTCTGTGCCAGGTTTGGAACCTGTTCACCACAAAAAGTTTCCCGGTAGCATATTGGGTATCTTCAAACTATCTTAAAGACAGGAAAATAAATTTAAAGCATTAGGCCATAGGCAACCTCTGTGCAGTCAAACTGTTGCAAATCCTGTACTCTCAGGGTGCTGCAAGTAGTAGCTCTGCCACTACTGGAGTGCCAAGCACTTTAATGGCATTTATTTATTTTACATTTGCAACTGAGCAAATATTTTGCCGATTGGCCCTGCCAAGTGGACCTGTCACCCAGACACAAAAAGCAGTAAAATAAAAGTCCTTTTCAAATTAAACATGAAATCAAAGTTCTATTTTTTTATTAAAGCATTCATAGCTGTTGTAAGCTCATTTAAAAATCTCAGCTGTCAATCAAATATTGTCTGTCCCTCCTCTATGACTTAGGCACTAGGCTTTATTGCTTGTGCCAGTCCCTTCACCCCTAACTTTGGCTCATTTGGTATTCCTGTGCTACATCCTGGTCTTGCCACTTTGCTGTTTCTTTGTATACAAAGGTCTGTTACCTATTCTGGGGCAGCACCTCTGACCTGTCGGTTGTATTGTTATTGCAAATTTCTGGATTATTTAAAAAAAATTGATAATGGATAACTTATGGTGAAAATGTTCTCTCTCCACTTAAATACTCTTTGGATGTCTTATAATGCATATCTGCCCCTATTACCTCTTCATAGCTGTTACCCAAGTAGGTGTGAATCTTAATCTACTATATGAACACAGCTGTGTCTCACTAAATAAAATGTTCGCCTATCACTTTTTGCCTCCATTTTTTTTAATGAAGTTAGCACAGTGTGCGTGTCTGAATGGACTCTAGCAAGTCAGTGCAGTGGCATATAATGCCCCCTCCTCCACAGCTGTTCTCTTACCTGTGGCGAGGAAGGGGGGCACAATGGATGGGAGTTGTTTGGGGCAGGACATGGGTGGGGCAGAGTAGTGGGCTGGAGGATGGGGATCGGAGTGCACCATGCCCATCTGAAGATTTTTTTTTTTTTTTTGCAGGAGGGGGCCCAGCGCACTCTAGTCAATGGCTTCTTGATAGTCATGTAACTTTTAGCCCTTACTACACTTGGTTAATTTTAGAGTGTCTAGCAGCATTCATTTTAGATTGGTGTGCTTGCCTTAAAGGAACAGTAACACTAAACATTTTTGTATTAAAATCCATTTCCCCCTGCATCAAGTTTAGTAAAATCAATGCTTTATTAAAAAAAATACTGTTTGAAAACACTACTTCTGTGTACTGCAAAACGGCGATAGGGCGACTCACTCTGCAGCTCTGCATCTTCCCCCTAACCCGACTTCTGCCAAAACCGGAAGCTAAGCACTACAACTGTGACAGCAACCCATTCTATTACACAGCGTACAAGCCAGATTTTCTGGGAAGTGGCAGCGATCCCCTTTTTCCGCCCAGCTTACCTAGTAGTGGCAGGACTGTGAAACACTGATCGCTGCCCCAGTGCTCTTTCCCATGCTAGCAAGCAGGTGATGACAACTTTATGTAGGGTAGACAACTGCCACAGCCTCGCAAAGCCAGCACAGACACAACACTTAAGCATCCTCCAGAGAAAATGCAGTGACTTACAGCAGCGATCCAGCCTCCATGTGCAGTCTGCCTCCGTTTTACTGCCTGGTGAGCGACTTTGCTCCAGCATGCTGGGCAACTGAGGATGTTGAAGTGTCCCGAACAGTGGCTCTGCAGGTTGTGCGGTTCGCCGCACAATTCACAGTGGCTCTGTAGGTGTGCCGGGTTCTTCGTCTTTGCTGCCAGGGGCTTTGAGGGCTCTTGTCGGCTTGGGTGCAGGGCCTCAGGTACCACTGGCTTGTCATCACCTGCTTGCTAGCATGGGAAAGAGCACTGGGGCAGCGATCAGTGTTCCACAGTCCTGCCACTACAAGGTAAGCTGGGCGGAAAAGGGGGATCGCTGCCACTTCCCACAAAATCCGGCTTGTACACTGTGTAATAGAATGGGCTGCTGTCACAGTTGTAGTGCTTAGCTTCCGGTTTTGGAATCTGAATTGAAGGAAGTGAATTCTGGCAGGTAACGACAGCCAGTGCAGTGCAAACCACACTTTCTAAATGTGCTTAAATATTCCAGGAAATAGGGTGGGCAAATGCAAATGGAAAAAAGAAGGGCACTTCAAATACTGTAAGATGAAAGGCATTCAAGTACAACACATGCACTCTCATCAGTGAAAGTCATTAGTGGAATGCCAAACATTTATATAGTGGGGAATGTACATTGGTGATCTTTACAATTGTGCACCTTGATCTGTCTGAAGCTGCCTGTTTTGGAGAATTTTGTGTGCAATGTTGTTTAGTAGTGAGGGTTAACTTACATTTGGGTACAAATCAAGGTAGCATGCAGTGTTGAACTGGAGAACAAGGGCCCAGCACCCCGCCACTCAATACCGCAATTATCAATCCTTAGGTGAATGGTCAGAGAAATTAAAGTAACATATACCAATCTGGGTAATTTTGCACCGGTTTTGGCTATGGACATAGTTTTATGCCACACAGATAGATCAGTGTTGTTATGCAGTTAGTTTTAAAAATCTAGGATTCCAGTGACCAGAATTTCTAAGACACATAGGGGCATATTTATCAAGGGTCGAATTTCTAATTGAAAAAACTTCCAAATTTGAATTCAAAAAGACCAACTGAAATGAAGTCGAAGGGTTTTTTTGGTCGAATAGGTCCATTTTCAATCTAATAGGTCCATATTCGTCCGAATTCGAATCGTATGAATCGAAGGAATTATCGCATTCTATCACATAAATTTTTCAAAGTCCACCAATTGACTCCAAATAGGTTCTAGAAGGTCCCCCATAGGCTAAAACAGCAATCCTGCAGGTTTAAGATGGCGAATGGTCAAAGTCGAATAGTAGTACATAAATTTCAATATTCAAATTTTTTCTAATTGAATTTGGACTATTCCGTAGTTGAAATACAAAAAAAATTGCTTGAAATTTGATTTTTTTTCATTCGAAAATTCACCTCTACCTTTGATAAATCTGCCCCATAGATTTAGGGCAGACACCTGGCAACTATGGAGGACCATTTGCTGAGATGACCCTCAAAATAAATACATGTACAATTCCTTATAGAGCTCTTCCTTTGTAGTATTATTATATTTTCTTCTAGTTTTCAAAATTTTAGCAGTTATCAAACTGCTGGTCATTTTAGGCAACTGGCTGCAGTTGGTTGAATTTCCTGAGAAAGGGAATGTTTTTTGAAGTTGCTCTGTTTAGAAAACTGTGAAAACCATTGTAAACATGGCCCTCTATCAACGACTAAACGGTATTTGGAAAAGCACATGCTTGCTAAAAATTTTGTGGTACAGTCTGACCACAAAATTGTCTTTGCCCTTATCAGGGATGGCAGTTTTGGTTGCTGCTTGATCACTGCCTGATAAGAAAGCCTGTAGCAGCAACACCTGTTACCTGGGGAGACTTCTGACCTAGAGACTGTGGGTTTGGGCCATCTGGATCCATGACGTGCCCTTGAGGATGGCTGCCTGTGAACGCCACATTCCCGTGATTGGCTGCCTACCTACTTCACTTACCTGTCAGGAGGATTTCGGTTGTGTATTTATATGTGTGTATATGTTTTCTGCCATTACCTGTGGGGGCTGTTTGCTTATTTCAGCTACCTCATAAGGGAATTATCGACATCCCCTGAGTATACAATTAGAAATGTTCCTGAGTCTGGTGCGCTTGTTCAATATAGGTTCCCCAATGTCTAACTAAAGATAAAAATTCTATATAGTCTATTACAGTTTTTCCTGACAGATAAGTAGGTTAATCGGATCTACTCACAAATTAGCTGCTTGATTTTATGCTTGTCACAGGGATCGTTGCAACATGTAATCAAAGTTATGTCCAGTATACCTAGGGGGAAACTGCAATAGTATAATGTCTACATCCCCTGACTCTGCTGGATGGTATAATCCAAATACCTGAGGAAAGCCTTGACCCAGATATATTGTTAGTCCTCAGTAAGGGGATTTAAGGACCCAGCTCTGTTTTGTGATTGCTTTTCTCTGCCTACTTGTGGCTGTGGTGCCCACTTACATCTCTCCTTGAGTACCAGGACTGTTGGATACAGGAGCTGACTGCCTAACCCAGGATACTGTGGCCAGAAAGTTCCTCTAAGGTTCTGTGGCATTCTGGCCCATTCCCTTGTATTGACTGTGTGCATTTGTATAATAACACCCACTGTATTTGCCAAACAAGACCAATAGACCTGCTTATGTCATTGGAACTACTTGGACTGCTGACAAACAACCCATAGCGAAGCAGTTGACAGCCCTACCCAACCCCCTTCCTTAGGTGCCTCGCCTGGGCACCCACCATTCCCATTTAGACCATTGGTTCTAAAGACCAGCCCACTCATGGCCCAGGAAATCCCTCAGGTTCCAGATGACACCTTGTTCATATCTTTCTTGGAGCAGTGTAAGTTGACATCGGGGTGTGGATGAAACCATCAGCTGGAAAAATATCCCTTGTACACACCATCAAGGTTAGCTATGAGGTCAAAGTGCAGGAGGATATGAACACTGAAAAATATTAGATATTTCATGTGTGTCGGCTAATACTTCTGCAAAGGACAGAGTTATAACAAAGTGCAGTGTCATAACCTTTTGACTATAGGTCCTTGCGGGGGTCAATTAAGCACATGTATTACATCTCTACAGAACAGGCACCAATTTAGGGAGGCCATGTGGCACAATGCTGACTGACACTTTATGTGGTAGCTACAGTGGCATCTCTTTGGGTGGCAGGGAGAAATTTACTCTTGTATTCTGGATGAAAATTGTGGCTTGTGGTAAAGTGGGGCCCGTTGCTCTCTCATTTTAATGCTGTATTCCGCTGTGGAGTATATAAGAGAAACTGCGGCAGCACAATTATGTAAACAGTCATATAGATAACTCAAAGAGGTTGGGAATCATACACTTAGGCAGAAATTGTTTGCTATTGTGCTTTTATTTTTGTCCACACAACATGTTTCTCAAGTGAAAAGGGCCTTTGCAGCCCGAAACATGTAGTGTGGACAAAAATAAAGCACAATAGCAGACAATTTCTGCCTAAGTGTATGATTCCCAACCTCTTTGAGTTTTCTATATAATTCTTGGATGCCCAGGATGGAGTATCCGGGGAACCAATTTGGCTCAAACTGCAGTTGACTGTGAGTAATTACACAATATGTAAACAGATACCTACTAGTGTGGCAAAAGGTGTAAATGGTTTACCTTGCCAGCTGCTGCAAGTTCCCTTATCTAAATCCCTTGAAAAGGCTTAGTTTGTAGGCTAAAATAGTGCCTTGAAATACATTTATACCAATGTTGGTCCTTGTAATATTTCTTATTTTGTTTGCTTCCATCTATATGTGACCATCCCTTATTAGGCATTGCTTCTTTTAGTGAAGCATTGCTTTCCAACAAAGTACTTCTAAAAATAATAAGGTGGGACAATCTGGATTATAGGTAATAGTGATACAAGGCTGAACATAACTGAACCTATATTTCCCTTACGTCCCTGTACGGCAGCAACCATGAGATTTATTCTTTGCAACCTGCTATGTAGGACAATGAAAAGAAAAGGTTAATTAACCCCACCCATAAATAGGCACTCCCCCTAGAGATCACCAGTGTTTTTTGTCCTATCTGCGTAGGATAGTGAGGATTTGTTGTCTCATACTAATTCTTTTCTTTCCTTTTTTTCTAGGGTTGTCAAGTTCCAGGTCTCCAGGAGATTTGATGACCATAGGATTGAACTACCCTACTGGTAGAAAATCCGGAGGCTGTGGAGGGGCCTTTTGGTAAAGCTGCCTGCCTGAGAAATCTTGTGCAGCCGAGGGTTTGCCCTTCATTAACATGGCGGCGACGGTTCCCACTGCGTCAAGACGCGTTTGCATCAAAGCGCGTGTGCGTCAAGACGCGCACGTGTCGAGATGTGCGCGCGTCAAAACTTTCTCACGTCAATACGTGCGCGCGGGCGTGATGACATCACAGTGTGTGCCAATTACCGAACAGAAGCTGAAGCTACTTTTACAGGTATGCAGTGGTGTTTTCAGCGCAGTTCAGACAAGGTCTGCATTCGTGCTGGTTGTTATTTGTGAGCTGTCTCCCCTGCCTAGGCTGCAGCCTCTTGGGCAGGTTGTAAGGTAGTTGCTGAGACTGGAGGGAGTGTACTGGGTGTGTTCCTAGGGAGCATAAGTTATTCACTGTCTGCTAATTGTTGTTTTTCAGATGTCCACCCCTCCTCAGCAAGAGATTCCTGTTGCTAAGAAGCAGAGGAAATCAAAACACATTTAGTGTAGAGCTTGTGATACTCCACTTCCTGATGGATGTGACAGGAGATTCTGCAAGGAATGTTTGGCGAGCTTTGCTCAGAAGGAGGCTACAGCTGCCACTACTCCCTCTACAGATTGGATTAAGGATGTTATTAAGACCTCTTTGCAAGAGATTTTAGTCCAGATGCGGGTTGATCCAAGTAGCATAGTGCTATTGCTGAAACTTCTTCTCACCTAACCAATCAGTGGCTTTTGGGGGATACAGAGGAGGATTCGTCATCAGAGGAGGAAGATGAACTAGCTCTTTTTTTCTGCTGAAAATACAGCAAAATTAATTAAGAAAGTAAAGGCTACTTGTGAGACTTACCAACCCGGAAATAACCACTGGTGTTGAGGAAGACAACCCTTACAGCCCCCTCACAAGTAAAACCCCCAATTAGGCACGGAGGGAGGCTAGTGAAGGTGAGGTATGGGAGCCTGTGAATCTAGCTGGATACACCGATCTGTAGATAAGCTTCAGGTGCCAGGTAATGTGACTGCAGGGAGTGCAGAGAAAAACAGGATTAGCGGTGTAAGCAGTGAGAAGCGAGAATCTGTAGTCACAGAAGAGAAGTTCTCAGCAAGCACCTTGGCGACAGCCGTAACAGGTCCTGGCGTAGAGACCGGCAGGAATGAAGGTCAGCTCTGGTGAGAAAGATAGGCCACGTAAACCCCACAACACAGAGAGATCAGGTAGGTGTCCCAGTAGACGTCATTTTAGGCAACTGGCTACCTGACCAAGTATCAGGGGTTAATGCAAAAGAATAATCAAACAGCAAGCAGGGTTGGCAACAGTGAGTCGAATCCAAGCAGGGTTCCAGGGGTAAGCACAGCAGGATAGTTGAGAGACAGAAGCAGTGTCAAAACCAAGTTCAGTAGAATAAGGAGAATCACTTACTCAAGGTGTAGCCAGGAAACACGATGTCCGAACACTGGGGAGCCCTCTGCGCTGAACTAAATGTTGTTGCCTATGTCATCATGCTGCGCCACCTGGATCACTGGAACCAGTGCCGTGACGCCCTTGTAGTGATGTTACTGACACGCACCGCGCTGTTGCAGGAAAGCACTGGATGCGACGACCGGATCCAGCACTACCGGTAAGTTCCTGATATTGCCCCCCCTTAGGAGCGGCTTCTGGACGTGAATCCCAGTAGGCTTGTTTGGGTACCTCTGATGGTAATCTTCCAATAATTCCGTAGCATGAACATTAGCAGCAGGTTCCCAAGATATTTTCTGGTAGACCATGTAGACGAACAATCTCTTGAATAAATGTTTTAGCCAATTTAGGGGCAGAAGGAATGCCACAAAGGGGAATGAAATGAGCCAACTTAGTAAGCCGGTCTACTACAACATAAATAGTGGAGAATCCTTCAGAACAGGGAAGATCTGTAATAAAATCCATAGAAATGGAGTCCCATGGACGATTTGGTATTGGTAATGGATGTAGCAGACCCAATGGTTTAGAAGTAGTTCCCTTGCATCTAGCATAGGAGCGAACATACCTTGCACAATCACTACCCAACGTGGGCCACCAGAAGTGACGACGGGCCAAATCAAGAGTCTTTCGTAATCCAGAGTGTCCTGCAAGCGGAACATCATGGACATAACCCAAGGCCTCCGATTTGGTGGAACAAAGAGTCTATCCTTGAAGTAATAAAGGCCCTCTCGTGCCCTCAACACGGGGTTTCCAGAAGTGGAATCAGGAGTACTATGCTCTTTTATCTTTTGTAGTAAAGAAGGTTGAATAAGCAAAAAATTACTTGGTTGTAGAATAGGATCAAGCCCATCTGAGCGAGAAGAACCCAGAGAGAACATTCGAAACAAGGCATCAGCCTTGACATTCTTTTCCCCAGGCTGATAAATTATATGGAGCTGAAAATGAGAAAAGAACAATGCCCATCGAGCTTGCCTAGGTTTGAGTCTTTTGGCTGAGCGAAGATACTCTAAATTTTTATGATCCGTTAGAACCAGGATTGGATGTATGGAACCTTCCGTTCCTCCAGAGCCAATTTGATTGATAATAATTCTCTGTCTGCGACATAATTTGGTTCTGACTCCCACAGCGACCCACGAAGCATCAACCTCCAAAATAAAGGGCAAGGATGGTTCTGGATGAGTAAGGACAGGAGCAGTTGTGAAGACTTTCTTCAGTCAGTCAAGGGCTACTTGAGCTGGAATGGACCACTTAAACTTGACTTTTTGCTTAGTTAAATCAGTAAGAGGTTTAATGATGCCAGAAAAATTACGAATAAATTTTCGATAAAAATTAGAGAACCCAATAAATCTTTGCGCTGCCTTGCAGTCACTAGGAGTTGGCCAATCAAGGATAGCAGAAACTTTCTTAGAGTCCATAAAGATGCCATTAGTAGAGATGACAAATCCCAAACATTCTATTTGATCCTTCTCAAACTCACACTTTTCCGCTTTGACTACTAAGTTGTGTGAACGTAGCCGAGAAAAAACCTCCCGCATATGTCTACGGTGGTTCTCCAACGACGAAGAATAGACCAGAATCTCATCCAAGTAGGCTACCACAAAGGTATCTAAAATGTCCTGAAAAATATAGTTTATGAACTGCTGGAAAGTTGCTGGTGCGTTGCACAAGCCAAATGGCATAACAAGATATTCGTATTGTCCGTAGCGTGTGCGAAAATCGGTCTTCCACTCATCTCCTTCCCTTACTCGAATTAGATTGTAAGCTCCTTTAAGATCAAGTTTAGAAAAAATGGTTGCTGAACGTAGTCTTTGGAAAAGTTCATGAATTAAGGAAGAGGATACCTGTTCTTGATGGTAACTTTATTTAATTACCGGTAGTCAATAGCCAGGTATACTGGCCAATCGTAGTGATTGGTCCTTCTTTTCAACAAAGAAAATTCCCGTCCCTGCTGGAGACGTGGAGGACCTAATAAAACCCTTTCTCAAATTTTCATCGATATAATCCTGTAGAACTTTGAGTTCAGGTTCAGAGAGAGGGAAAATACGCCCAAAAGGAATAGGTGGACCAGGAAGTAAGTCTATAGGACAATCGTATGCCCGGTTGGGAGGAAGAATGTCGGCACATTTCTCATTGAAAACATCTAAAAATTCATGATACACCATTGGAACTGAATAAAATAAATTCTGATTTCCTTCCGAAACACAGACCAAAGCTTGCTGAGAAGCGGGTAACCCCTTTTTGAAACAGTTCTTAACACGATGACAAAGATAGTTTCCCCGAAGCCCAATCAATAAAAGGATTGTGGATCTTTAACCATGGTAACCAATAATGATTGGAAACAGAGGTGAAGGAACAACGTTAAATGAATAATTTCATGATGAGACTTGTTTATTGATACATTTAAGGGTTCAGTCTCTTAAGAAACAGGTCCATAACTTAAAGGTGAACCGTCCACCATTCTGATCATCACCGGCTGAGATCTTGGACATAAAGAGCAAGACGGAAATATGATCACCCCCTTCCAAATAAGATTGAAAAAAATGATTGGTGTAAACTTCCCTACCCAAAATCCACTCAAAAATGTATCTACATATAGAAGCAATAGAACCTAAAATTAGCAATATTAAGACCACCCAGAATTTTTGATTGACGTAATTTAATCAAAGAGATTTTAGGTTTTTTCCGTTACCACAAAAATTTAGAAAGCGATTGATCCAACTTCTTAACATCAGAATGTTTAAGATTAAGTAACGGATATGATAACTTTGGGAAAATAAACAATTTAAAGAAAGCAGCCCTGCCTATAAGATTAAGAGGCGAATTAAGCCAATTAAGAACAATAGGAATTGAAAACATTAAAAATCTTCCTTATTTAGTTTTGAGCATCTTGAACTACCAAAAGTAGATCTGCAAATGCTAAAATTTTAATATATCTACCATTAACTTGTATACTCTGAAATAAGTCTGAACAATGTAAAAATCTAATCAAAGGCTCAATTGTTAAATTAGAAATTAATTTGCTCTAAAAAAAGATAAAGATAAAATTACAACAATCAAAAAGATAATTCCAGTTAATATTATCAAATGTAAAAAAATGGCATTTAGGATTGCCCTAATATTTTTTATTCCCAACCTTTTTCTAATAAACCCATTTTGAAAAGGTGAGATAATATCTGGAAGAATATCAGCCAATCTATCAGCCAAAATCTTGGTAAAGATCTTGAAATCTTGATTAATTAAAGAGATTGGGCGGTAAGAAGAAGTTTAACAAAAGGAATAAGCTTAATGTTTGAAGTTATACTGGATTGTAAAGTTTTACCCTGTAAATAAATTCCATTGAAAATATCAGTGAGGAAAGGGGATATTTTAGTGAAAATAGATTTATAAAAAGAAGTGGGAAGGCCATCCGGACCACTAGCATTACATTTTTTAAAACTTTTGATGGTTTCCATCACTACCTCTGTAGTTAAAGGGGAATTCAAGATTTTCAATTTATCCTGTGAGGTTTGAGGAAAATGTATTTTAGACAAAAATTCTAAGCTTTTATCTTTATCATACAAAGGTAGAGAGTAAATGCTTTGAAAATAATCTTTAAAAATATTCGATATGGCCTTAGGATAGGTAATAACTGTAAGGTTTACAACAGGGAACTGCTGTAACTGAGGATAGCCACTCCATGGGAAGTGGATATGGTGGGAGCCCAGGGGTGTAGCCATAGGTGATTGGAGGCAAAGACATGATGATGAAAGTAAATAGTAGATTTAATGGCAGCCAGAACACAGAAAACAAAAAGGCAGGAACAGGCAAAAAAGGCTAATCAGGGTATCCACAAGTTGAGGGAAAAAATGAGAAACACAGGAAGGTACTCACTCAGGAACAAAGTACAGTACAGTACAGTACAGTACTCACTCAGGAACAAAGGTATTCAAAGACAAGGTTTCTAGGTAACAGGATTCAGGTAACAGGATACAGATAACAAGATTCAGGAACAAGATTCATGTAACAGGTCAGGAACAAACAAATTACATTCAATGACTCAGCCCTCAGCAAAGCTCAGGGCGGGGTTTATAAAGGGAAGGTGATTAGGAATGGGAGACACATGAGGGTAAACGAGGTGGATGAAAAACAGGGAGGAAACATACTGTGAACAGGCAGAGCTCAGGATCAGCCCCAAGAGGCTCACAAGGCAAATGCAGCCAGTGTCCAGAACCTCAAAAACAAGGGTTCGAGTCCCGGGCTGATCCTGACATTACCCCCCTTGAGGATTGACCTCTGGGTGATCCCAGGATCAAATGGCCCCCCCATCCTTTTTTATTCCAAACACTGGGGACATGGACAGAAGCCTCGCCACGAACAGAAACATGAACAGGGGCCTCACCAGGATGGGAAACCAGAAAAAAGAAGTTGCTGGGGTCAGGAGCCAGATCAGAATCATTGGCAGAATCAGGAGCCAAGACATCACAGCCAGAGTCAGAAGCCAGGACATGAAGATGGACAATACCAATACAGGCACCCATTACGGACCAGGAGCTCGGACACCCAACACAGGTGGCGGACCATGAGCACCGATCACAGGTGACGGACCAGGAGCACGGGCACCAATCACAGGAGGCGGACCAAGAGCACAGGCACCCATCACAGGTGGCAGACCAGGAGCTTGGGCACCCAACACAGGTGGCAGACTAGGAGCACCCATCACAGGTGATGGACCAGGAGCACAGGCACCCATCACAGGAGGCAAAGCAGGAGCACAGGCACCCATCACAGGTGGCGGACCAGGAGCTCGGACACCCAACACAAGTGGCGGACCAGGAGCACTGATCACAGGTGACGGACCAGGAGCACAGGCACCAATCACAGGAGGCGGACCAAGAGCACAGGCACCCATCACAGGTGGCAGACCAGGAGCTTGGGCACCCAACACAGGTGGCAGACTAGGAGCACCCAACAGAGGTGACGGACCAAGAGCACAGGCACCCATCACAGGAGGCAAAGCAGGAGCACAGGCACCCATCACAGGTGGCGGACCAGGAGCACAGGTACCCATCACAGGAGGCGGACCAAGAGCACAGGTACCCATCACCGGTGGCAGACCAGGAGCACAGGTACCTATTAGAAACAGGAAGAGGCAAGCCAGGACAGCGATACCACCACTTACAGCAATAGACCTGATAGAGACAGGATTAACCACCCTACCAGGTCCAGTAGCAGGGAAAGTGGAACTATCCAGGGCAGACAGGTCCGAAGGCCCGAAGGCCAGGGCAGACAGGTCCGAAGGCCGAAGGCCAGGGCAGATAGTACAGAGGCAGAAACTGGCTCAGGAAGTAGCAGTCATCTGGGAGCTGGCACGGGAACGGAGTCTGACTGAGCTGCATGCACGGAGACTGGAACCGGCTGGGCTGCAGGCACGGAGGCTGGAACTGGCTGGGCTGCAGGCACGGAGGCTGGAACTGGCTGGGCTGCAGGTCTGGAGGCTGGAACCGGTTGGGCTGCAGGTACAGAGGCTGGAACCGGCTGGGCTGCAGGTACAGAGGTTGGAACTGGCTGGGCTGCAGGTACAGAGGCCGGAACCGGCTGGGCTGTTGGCACAGAGGCTGGAAACTGAATCACTGGCATGGCAACGGGCACAGGCAGCTTTCGGGGGAGCCAGCACAGGCAGCTTTTGGGGAGCCGGCACAGGAGTAAGGACTGGCTGGGAAGCCGGCACAGGAGCAAGGACTGGCTGGGAAGCCAGCACAGGAGCAAGGACTGGCTGGGAAGCCGGCACAGGAGCAAGGACTGGCTGGGAAGCCGGCACAGGAGCAGGTGACTGAAGAGCCGGCACAGAGGCAGGTGACTGAAGAGCCAGCACCAAAGCTGGAGACTGGAGAGCCGGCACCAAAGCTGGAGACTGGAGAGCCGGCACACAAGCTGTGGGCAGTGGAGGGTGCTGGGAAACCGTAGAAAAACTAATAAACTGGGGTTCAGGTCTGAGTGAAAAAGAGGGTGACCTGGGTTTGGCAGCTGCCACAGGAGCAGAAGGTTGTGGAGGAGACCTGGGCCAAAAAACTGGAGGCGGCTGATCTGACACAGGCCAGACAGCAGATGGTAGTTCATCTTCATCCGAGTCTAGATCCTCCCAGTCCTCATCGAAGACTGAATCCTCTCAGTCATCATCAGAGACAAAATCCAGACATCAGTGAAATGGATGGCGTCTTCTGCCTTATCCTCTCCACCCCAAGGTGGAGTTGCAGTTTAACAATGGAGTCAGAAGGCATGGAGGGCTTTCCCAAAGGCTTCCTGCAGTTAGGCTGATTCATTCTATAAGGTTTAGAACGGGGAACCGATGTAACCGAGGATAGCCACTCCATGGGGAGTGGATATGGTGGGAGCCCAGGGGTGTAGCCATAGGTGATTGGAGACAAAGACATGATGATGAAAGTAAATAGTAGATTTAATGGCAGCCAGAACACAGAAAACAAAAAGGCAGGAACAGGCAAAAAAGGCTAATCAGAGTATCCACAAGTTGAGGGAAAAAATGGGGAACAAAGGTACTCACTCAGGAACAAAGTACAAGGTATTCAAATACAAGGTTTCCAGGTAACAGGATTCAGGTAACAGGATACAGATAACAAGATTCAGGAACAAGATTTAGGTAACAGGTCAGGTACAAGACTAGGGGAGATTGTGGATGCACACCTAAGGCCAATTTCAAAAAGTTTAAAGCCCTGTCTAAATGATTCAAGTAAATATGCAAGTGCATGTAATTTTGAAACAGGGTTTTTTTGTTACAAAGTTATGATCATAATATTGATAAGCCACCATACCACATCAAGGTAAAACCCCACATGGTGGTCCCTAACTTATTTATCTTTAGTCAACAGGTCAGGAACAAACAAATTACATTCAATGACTCAGGGCGGGGTTTATAAAGGGAAGGTGATTAGGAATGGGAGACACATGAGGGTAAACAAGGTAGGTGGAAAACAGGGAGGAAACATACTGTGAACAGGCAGATAAACAGAAACTTTAAACACAAGAGTTTAGGATCAGCCCCAAGAGCCACCAGTGGCTCACGAGGCAAATGCAGCCAGTGTCCAGAACCTCAAAAACAAGGGTTTGAGTCCCGGGCTGATCCTGACAATAACTCTATTCTTGCTGTCTTTAATCATGTAAGTATGAGAAGAACTATTCCAATTTTTCCCTAGGTTAGCCAAAAACCTATTAGATTTATTACTAAGATTATGAAATCTAGCATTTGCAAAGGAGGTATAAAATTGATCTCTCAGATCCCTCCATTTCTTAAAGATTTCCATAACCCCTTTAAGCTTGTTAGCATTATGGGATGTTGGAAAAATTTTAAAAATAAGATAGATTTTTTCATACTTTTTGCTTAATGAAAAAAATTCCTTATTCACCTTTTTTAAGTACCGTAAGCACTTTTAAAGGAAGTGATTTCACCTCTAATAACACATTTCCAGGTGTCCCATAGTAAGAGAGGATCCTTTTGTGGAAAATGTTATCTTTTAAGAAAGAATCCCATCTTTTTAATAACATATTAACAAAATCAGGTTTCTCAGATAAAGCTATAATAATATACAAGAAAATTTAAAGCTGCACAGTCTCGGAAAGGGTCATATGTGAATAAATGAAAGGAATTTCATTGGATGAGAAAAGAAAATCTTGCTCACCCTGCAACAAACGTGACCTGGGTGTAAAAACCCCAGGTCCAGCACTTAAACGAATAATCAAAGGAAAAGTCGCTGATGTATAAATAGGAAAGCACTCACCCGTAGTCTTTAGTGGTCCGGGTGCGTCGCCCCGAACCCGTAGCAGGGGGTGTGTGCACTGTCAAGTATAGGAGAATAGGCAAGCACTGCCGGACGTCACTTCGAAATGGGTAAAATACAACTTTTATTTCAAATCATTAAAACCAAACTGACAGTTTGGTTTTAATGATTTGAAATAAAAGTTGTATTTTACCCATTTCGAAGTGACGTCCGGCAGTGCTTGCCTATTCTCCTATTCTCAGATAAAGCAACCGGAAAGGACCAAGGAATATAAGATCTATGAGCAGAATTAATCTTAAATTCAGCCCAAACCTGTGCATGGTCAGATAGATCAATTATCCCTATATCCGCTGATTGAACAATATTTATAAAATCTATGGATGTAAAAATAAAATCTATCCTAGAACCCATGTTGTGAGGATGAGAAAAAAAAAGTGAAATCGACCTCAGTAGGGTGCAAAGTTCTCCATATATCAGTTAACCTAGTATTTTTCAAAAAATTAGATATCAATGGAGATTTATTAAAGGAAAGTTTTGATTTTGGGCCACATTTATCCATAGAAGCAACATGTGCCTCATTAAAATCCCCACCTACAATCAGCCTAACTTGAGACAAAGAGGTAATTTTTTGGGTCAACATTTTATAGAACTCGTTAGGGACATAAATGCAACAAAAATTCCAAATTTTATTATTAATGAGAACTTCAGTTTGAACAAAACGACCATTATCATCTATTTCTGTGTGAATAATTTGAGCATTCAACAATATGTGAAATAAAATAGCAACCCCTTTCTTTTTCTTGAAAGCTGGAGAGAAAGCTATTGACCCCACCCAATCTCTTTTTAACTTAATGGATTCCTGGTCAGATAGAAGTGTCTCTTGAAGTAAAGCTATATCAACCTTCTGTTTCTTTAAAGCACTGAGAATCCTCTTTCTCTTCACATAAGAATTTAACCCATTAACATTCTAAGTTAGTACCTTCAAATTATTCATTAAAGACCATGAGATAGGAATCTAGCTTAATATGATACTTAAAAAGGACAACATGTGATAAATATAACATTCTGTCAGATAGAGAGGAAAAAACAATTAGTAATAGTAATGAAAAATACTAAAAAATAAAGAACAAGACACCAAAAATTGTCAACAAAAAGAGCCACCCTAAAAGTAGGGTCATCAAAACCTGTTTATTGACTTCCTTTTTTCCTCAAAAGGAAGAAGGCAACACATTTATCTCACTAAGATAAGTAGCCTGGGTGTGCAACCGCCAACAAAAAAAAAAAACATAAGTTGGAAACCTATAAAGAAGAAACAGTAAAATCATTGGACCATTGGAGAAAGTGATCTGGGAGATCTTGATATATGAACTTGTTTGTCATCTCTTCTTTGAGATCTCAAAGGGATGCGAGTTTAGTCTCTGAAATTTGCAGATTTCTTTACTTGTGAAGAACAAGATTCCTGAGTTGAATTGGATGTTTTTGCCATCTTTGGTGGAGATCCTGAAATGTTGAGGCGTCGAAGGAAACTTTGAACCTCTTCTGGTTCACTGAAGACAAAAGTTCCTGAAGAATGGACAATTCTAAGTCTAGAAGGATAGTTCAAAGAAAACTTAATATTGAGCTTGGATAGAGCTTGGCAGATGTTAGAGAATTCTTTTCTCTTTTGACAAAGGATAGCAGAGTAATCTTGAAATAATAGGATTCTTTTGCTATCTACTTCCAGATTATTAAATTTCTTATATTCCTGAAAAATCTGAGTTTTTTTAGAATAGTCTAGAAATTTAGCAATGACAGCAGCCACTGTGAGCCCCACATAAATCCAACCGGAATTTACTAGAGACAAGCAGAGGGGCCAAGGGGTCAGACACAGCTGAAAAAGATAAGTGTTCCGACTATTTATTGCAGGAGAAAGTTGGCAGAGTAACGGAGCTCTAGCCTAGGCGCTCAGGCCCGGATTTGCGGCAAGGCCGCATAGGCCCGGGCCTAGGGCGGCAAAAAATAGGGGTGGCATGCCGCCCAGCCGCATTATGGGGACGTTCACGTCCCCATTCAACTACATCAGCTGCGCCGGCGTTTTTTGCTGGCGCTCTGGGAAGGCGGGCGCTAGGACCGCGCGGCTGCCTGGTCGGACCGCGCGGCCTAGGGGCGGCCGGAGAGGAAATCCGGCGCTGTAGGCGCTCCTTCCTCCTTGGCGCCATACCCAGAAGTCAATTGCAACTTCTTATTCTGCTAATTATGCTTATCCATATACTGCTATATATCTATTGCAACTTCCTATTCTTTTTATATCCCTACTTGTATTTGTTAACCCCAATAACTTTTCTCTGTTAGGCTTACTCTGCTTTAGTGCTTCTGATAAATATATCAAACACACATCTATGTCCACTCCTCAGTGAACAAGAGCTATTTTTATAGCCCCAAACTTGGTTCTGGTGTCTGTAAAACTCTGCCCTTTGCTACCTGGTTCATTTATTAATTAGTCAACTAGGCTCTGTTTTTTTTAAATCAGCTACATATAAATTTAGGCCCAATATAGGGGATGGCACTAGTGCTAATATTTCACAAGTGCTAATGTCAGGGGCATGGCACTAGTGCTAATATTTCACAAGTGCTTAGAAATGGCAGTTATACGAGGCAGTTGGACAAGGCATTGACAAGGCAAAAGGAACAATCAAAAGTGAACCATCTGGGATAAGAAGAAAACAGATTTGTTTGTACCTGCCAGTTTGGTATTTCTAACTCCAAAATGCTTTATCCTGTATTGCTCCTCCTTTCACGCTCATGCTTCATTAAAAAATATTTTGCATCACCTCCCCCATCAAGTCACAATGCTATACAAATCTCAGCCTCTCTACTTTCCTCTCCTTCCCTCTGCACACATGAAGTTTATAAAGTACTCTGTTTAGCTATTCCAGGAAACTCCTCTTTTCATACAAACTAATCCCACTCTCACTTAGTCTATCTTTCCTTTCTATTGCTGGCAGCTGGGGACATTTTCCCAAACCCTGGCCCTTACCACATCCCAGTTATATCACGGCCACAAGCTCCTTCTCTTCAGTGCAAATTACAACAGTACAGAACTCTTATTCCTATGCCCAAAAACCCAGTTAATCTTTCCTGTGCTCTCTGGAATGCCAGATCTGTTTGCAACAAACTCACCGCTATACACAACCATTTTATTGCAAATTCCTTTAAGCTACTCACACTTACTGAAACCTGGCTTTCTCCTACCAACACTGCCTCACCTGCTGCCCTGTCCTATGGGGGCCTACACCTTACTCATACTCCCAGGCCTGGTAACAGACCTGGAGGTGGGATAGGTTTGCTTCTCTCTCCCCGCTGTACTTTTAAAGTTCTTCCATCAGTTCCTTCCCTATCATTCTCCTCATGTGAGGCTCACTGCATTAGGCTCTCTTCTCCTGTTTCATGCTGCATTGCTGTCATATAGCGACCACCAGGATCAACTGCACAATTTCTGGACAACTTTGCTGCATGGCTTCCTTACTTTCTTTCATCTAACATTAAATGTGGATGATTTTTTGGACAGACATAATATCAAAGGCTATTGTGATACTAAGCTCTATAGTTAGTATAGGTATGGGTATATAGAATTTAATTAAAAGGGGTGGGGTGTATGTATGGATGCTGGGTTTTCATTTGGAGGGGTTGAACTTGATGGACTTTGTCTTTTTTCAACCCAATTTAACTATGTAACTATGTATACCATCCATCATATTAGGTGACTTTAATATACCTGTTAACAACATTAACAACCCTTCTGTCTCTAAACTTCTATCACTAACCTCCTCCCTAGGCTTATCTTTGTGCTCAGACTCCCCCTCTCACTCCAATGGTATTGCTCTGGATCTCATATTTACCAGACTCTGTTCAACCACCAATTTTACTAACTCACCATTTCCCCTCTCTGATCACAATATGTTCACATTTCAACTCTTATTAACTCCTTCCTCATCCCCTGCTATTCCCCAAACACGTACTTACCGAGACAAGCTGTAGACGTGTCACATCTCTCTTCTTCCTTTGACTCTCTTGACTCTAATATCTCAGCCATCTTTTGTCCTAATGTGGCTACCTCTGTCTACTATAGTACTCTCACCACTGCCCTCAATGAGCTTGCTCCTACAAAAACGAAACATGCTAGACCCAAACCACTTCAACCTTGGCATACTGCTCATACATAAGCACTCCAAAGACACTCATGTTCACTTGAGCATCGCTGGCGCAAATCCCGCTCAGAATCAGACTTTTGGAGCTACAAATCTGCCCTGCACTCCTATAACACCAGCCTCTTCCAAGCCAAACAAATATACTTTACTTCCCGCATTAACTCCCTTTCTAAAAAACCAGCACAACTTTTCTCCACCTTTAACACTCACCTTTCCCCTTCACCACCCCCTCCACGCACATCTGTCTCTGCTCAAGATATTGCTGAGCACTTCAAAAACAAAATTTACACTACCAGAAGGGACATTACACTACTCAACCCCCTAGACTTCCATCACCATCCCTCCACACTCCCCAGTCTCTCCTGTGCTCCTTCACCCCCTGTCACTGATGAGGAAGTCTCAAAGCTTTTGGCCTCTTCTCACCTTACTACCTGCCTGTTTGATCCAATTCCCTCAAAACTTCTCCGCAATACCAATCCGTGTCTAATCAAAGCCTTAACTCATGCCCAAAACCCCAGTTAATCTTTCCTGTGCTCTCTGGAATGCCAGATCTGTTTGCAACAAACTCACCGCTATACACAACCATTTTATTGCAAATTCCTTTAACCTACTCACACTTACTGAAACCTGGCTTTCTCCTACCAACACTGCCTCACCTGCTGCCCTGTCCTATGGGGGCCTACACCTTACTCATACTCCCAGGCCTGGTAACAGACCTGGAGGTGGGATAGGTTTGCTTCTCTCTCCCCGCTGTACTTTTAAAGTTCTTCCATCAGTTCCTTCCCTATCATTCTCCTCATGTGAGGCTCACTGCATTAGGCTCTCTTCTCCTGTTTCACGCTGCATTGCTGTCATATAGCGACCACCAGGATCAACTGCACAATTTCTGGACAACTTTGCTGCATGGCTTCCTTACTTTCTTTCATCTAACATTAAATGTGGATGATTTTTTGGACAGACATAATATCAAAGGCTATTGTGATACTAAGCTCTATAGTTAGTATAGGTATGGGTATATAGAATTTAATTAAAAGTAGGGAGGGGTGTATGTATGGATGCTGGGTTTTCATTTGGAGGGGTTGAACTTGATGGACTTTGTCTTTTTTCAACCCAATTTAACTATGTAACTATGTAACTATGTATACCATCCATCATATTAGGTGACTTTAATATACCTGTTAACAACATTAACAACCCTTTTGTCTCTAAACTTCTATCACTAACCTCCTCCCTAGGCTTATCTTTGTGCTCAGACTCCCCCTCTCACTCCAATGGTATTGCTCTGGATCTCATATTTACCAGACTCTGTTCAACCACCAATTTTACTAACTCACCATTTCCCCTCTCTGATCACAATATGTTCACATTTCAACTCTTATTAACTCCTTCCTCATCCCCTGCTATTCCCCAAACACGTACTTACCGAGACAAGCTGTAGACGTGTCACATCTCTCTTCTTCCTTTGACTCTCTTGACTCTAATATCTCAGCCATCTTTTGTCCTAATGTGGCTACCTCTGTCTACTATAGTACTCTCACCACTGCCCTCAATGAGCTTGCTCCTACAAAAACGACCCAAACCACTTCAACCTTGGCATACTGCTCATACATAAGCACTCCAAAGACACTCATGTTCACTTGAGCATCGCTGGCGCAAATCCCGCTCAGAATCAGACTTTTGGAGCTACAAATCTGCCCTGCGCTCCTATAACACCAGCCTCTTCCAAGCCAAACAAATATACTTTACTTCACGCATTAACTCCCTTTCTAAAAAACCAGCACAACTTTTCTCCACCTTTAACACTCACCTTTCCCCTTCACCACCCCCTCCACGCACAGCTGTCTCTGCTCAAGATATTGCTGAGCACTTCAAAAACAAAATTTACACTTTCAGAAGGGACATTACACTACTCAACCCCCTAGACTTCCATCACCATCCCTCCACACTCCCCAGTCTCTCCTGTGCTCCTTCACCCCCTGTCACTGATGAGGAAGTCTCAAAGCTTTTGGCCTCTTCTCACCTTACCACCTGCCTGTTTGATCCAATTCCCTCAAAACTTCTCCGCAATACCAATCCGTGTCTAATCAAAGCCTTAACTCACCTATTTAATCTCTCGCTCTCAACTGGACTGTTTCCTTTTCACTAAAACATGCTCTTGTCACCACCCATTCTGAAAAAACCCTCTCTTGATCCCTCCAATCTTGACAACCTCCAACCTATCTCTCTGCTACCTTTCATCTTAAACTACTTTAGCGCCTAGTCTACAACCGACTAACCTCATTCCTCTCTGACAATAACCTGCTGGGCCCCCTACAATCTGGTTTTAAGCTACAACACTCCACTGAAACTGCCCTGACCTGACCTGACTAACTAATGAACTTTTAACTGCTAAAGCCAACAATCATGTCTCACTACTAATACTGCTTGATCGCTCAGCTGCATTTGACACTGTAGATCACCCTCTCCTCCTCCAGGTCCCTCCATTCGCTTGGCCTTCGTGACACAGCCCTGTTCTGGTTCTCTTCTTACATCACCAATCATTCCTTCAGTGTCTCCTACAATGGAGTAGCATCTTCTCCCCTACCTCTTTCTGTTGGGGTTCCTCAAGGCTCTGTCCTGGGACCCTTACTATTCTCCCTCTATACTTCCTCCCTCTGCAAATTAATCAGCGTGTATGGTTTCCACTACATCCTCTATGCTGACGATACTCAGATCTATCTCTCATCTCCTGATCTTAACCCAGAACTCCTAACTTGCGTCTCCTCCAGCCGGTCCACTATCTCTACCTGGATGTCGCAACGCTACCTTAAATTAAACTTCTCTAAAACTGAAATGGTTCTCTTTCCTCCAACTAACACCAGTAACATCCCGGAAGTATCCATCATAGCTAACAATTCCACTATCACCCTCGCTCCCCAGGCCTGGTGCCTTGGGGTTGTCCTAGATTCTGCCCTGTCATTCACTCCTCATATCCAGTCACTTATTAAATCATGTCACTTCAATCCAAAATACGATCATTTATCACCCAAGATGTTGCCAAAATTCTTATTCACTCTCTCATCATATCACATCTAGACTACTGTAACTCTCTTTTAATTGGCCTTCCCCTCCAGTCCATAATGAACACTGCTGTGAGGCTCATACACCGAGCAACCGCTCCTCCTCTGCTATGCCATTCTGTCAATCCCTGCACTGGCTTCCACTACCTCTCAGAATTAAATTCAAATTAATGACCCTAACATTCAAAGCACTTCATAACTCTGCCCCACCCTACATCCCTGAACTCATATCTATTACTCACCCAACCGCCTACTACACTCATCTACTGACCTGCTACTCAACTCTTCTCTCATTACCTCCTCACATGCTCGCATTCAAGACTTTGCTAGGGCTGCACCCCTCCTCTGGAACTCTCTCCCACGGTCTGTCCGACTTTCTCCCAACCTTTCTGCTTTCAAGAAATCTCTTAAAACACACTTCTATCGAGAAGCCTATCCTCACTCTGCTTAACTACCAAACGTAACACCACATACAGTACCACATTTCTCAACTTAATTCGATCTTGCCCACTCCAACACCTTGTGTATTACTCCTGTCCCTTTAAAGTGTAAGCTCTTTCTGCATAAGGCCTTCCACACCTTTTGTACGGGTATTGATTGTGATGTATGTAACTCCATATGTTCTATGCATATAATTTCATGTGATTTAGTTGTATAATCACATTTACTTTTCAGCGCTACGCAATATGTTGGTGCTATATAAATACATGTTAATAATAATAATAATAATAATAATAAAAAGCCCAATTTATATATTATATTATTTTCCCTCAGAAGCGTGGTTATATCTGCAAATTCGTTACGTTGGGTCAGAGTGACTGCAGACAAATCTGCAAAGATACGGATAGCTCTGAATTGTTCTGGTAGTTCTTTTACGTTTCTGAGCTCTTTAAGAAAAGCATCCTTTATATGGAAATAATGGTATCGTACTAGAACATCTCTTGGTGCTGTGGCTGGAGCATTGCAGGATTTTTTCAGTCTGTGAGCGCGGTCTAGAGTTAGCAAATGGTCGGAGACCTGTTGAAGTACTGTTAAAGTTATGGTCTTTAAAAAAACAAATCTAGACCTTTAAAGTCTTCAGGGATTCCTCTGAAAAACACGTTATTTCTGCGGGAGCGGTCTTATAAATCAATGACTTTTTTTCTGTAGTGTAGTAATATCCTCCTCTAGGTTAGTACAAATATCCATATCTTGGTTATGTACAGAAACCGTCTCCTCTGCCTTATTTTCCAAGTGTGTAATTCTATCTTCCAGACCTCTTATGTCTGTCTTTATGTCTGACATGGTTTGTCTAAGGTCATTTTGGAGAGTTATACATACATTTTTTAGGGTTAGTTCACACAGAGTGTTTTGGGGACATTTGGTCGCCTGGCGGCTAATCGCCTCGTTTTTGCGGCGACCAATCTCCCCAAACGCCTTCCCTGTTCCTGTGCCGGCAGGAAATGAAAAAACACTGGCGCTAATCACACACAGCGGTTCGTTTTCCGAAGTTGCCTCACGAGGAAACTTTGGGCGACTTCGGAAAATTAATCGCCACGTGATTTGCCCTCCGTTACTGGCTGATTATATTCACTGCTTTGCTCATTTATATTTGGAAAAGCTATCTGTGTCTGTGAGGTAACTGCATCTGTTGAAGCTGCGGTGCCATTTTGTGTGGGCTCTGTGTGAGTTCCCTGTGAGGTACTTTTGAGAGTTATTAATTTCAATGGGGAGCTGGATTTTTTGTGTCTGCCCATAATGCCAGAGGTGAGTAAGCCCTTCTGTAAAGCTTCCCTTCTTTTCTGCAATGTTTAGACTGGGCTAACTTGCTTTTGAAAGAGACTGGTGTGGAGTTCCCCAGGCTATGCGTCCATCTTGCTCGGTGCCAAGCCGAGTGCCAGTTTTTGAATGCACAGTTTGTACTAAGAATGACCTGGCACCCGAGTTTTTATTTTTCAGAAACAAAGCTTTACTAGGACTAGTGGAATGAACAGCGTGGAACGTGGCCAGGGATATATCCTGAATTGATCGATGAATACAGCAATGATGTCAGCTATTGATACTGCCATACCACGTAAACTTCACTTCTCCACTTAATGATATCCACTAACTGTTAAGAGCTACAAATCGAGACTGTTTTACATTGCTTTCAGTTTCTCCCCGTGTGAGAGCAGAGATCACATGGGTCGGACTCAGGAGAACACAATTGGGGCAGTGCGGACGGATGCATAGAGGGTTCCATGAGGTGATACACAGAACACACTGGACCCATGTTGTGGGCCGCCCAGGACCGCTGCCAGAGACATCGGCGAAAGATGGGGTGAGACTGACTCTCAGATAAACAATTATCCCCAGAATAGGCACGATGACCATGCCGGTTGGACCCATGTTCTTAAGTCTGGCGTCCTTGGGAGTGAGAGTCACTGGGGCTGGGTGAGTTGCGCTTCTGGTGTGGTTACACTGGCTAAGGTGGGTGGAGATACTGTTAGTGTATCTCACTCCACTATATGCATTGACTCGTGTTCTAACTCCCCAGTCAGTTCAATACACAGTCTTCAGGCACAGATTGGGCCCATATACAATAAATACCAGACAAATACTTTTGGTGATTGTTCAGTGACATTTGTACTTAATATGGCTAAACAACAGTCCCCCATTGGGGTGTGAATTTGATAGCCGCTGATGAGAAAGACCCTATGGGACAATCGATTGGGAATGTAGTTATTTCATTCACCTTTACACATTTGATGTTTACTAAGGATGTTTTAAATGCACTTAATATTACTGTGGACAGTGTGGTAATAATATTCAGGGCAGCCATCAGGGGGGGACAGGGGGGAGAGTTGTAGGGGGCCCCGAAGGTAAAGGGGGCCCTGCCACGCCACACTTACTTGATTAGCCGGGCCCCCCATCTTTCTGAGAGCTGCTGACTTCGGGAAGGCATGGACGTTTAAGGGCCCTGGCCACCAATTTTCTCATAATGTGGGGGGCCCTGGCCACCAATTTTTCTTTTCTCATGTGGGGTCCTAGCCACCAATATATTTTTTTTTTTTAAAACATTTTTTTATTCGAGCAACAGTCAGATACAATTACATCCATCTCAAGTCAGTGACACACAGTTCCTGTACAACTCGGTACGCTGTATCGGTCAGGAATACATGGCAACAATAACATAAGGTAAGATAATCATACATAGGCCACATAAGGAATATACATAATACCGTTGATTTAGACGGATGTATAAATCGAGTCACCAGCCAGTCTCGCATGTAACGAGATGGAGGTTCAAAATAAATTGGTAAGTAGCAAGAATGGTCAGTACGTTGCGGTGTAAACTTAACAACATAAATAACATGTTAACTGTCGTGTTTGTCATCCCCAAACCCATATCACAGTGATAACCCGTCCATTGTCGCTTTGCTCGTTTGCTGGTTACAATATGTCTCTGCCGCTGCCATGCCGGAGGTCACAGTCACAGTGTGCATACGTTCAGTCATAAGGTAATAGGGGGATCCCCACATACAATTCTCGTAACATACCACTCATTATGTTGAAAACATTCATGCAATTTCACCTTCATCATGTGTGGTATAATCTCAATAAATGTCTCCCAGGTATCAAAAAACCTTTGAATTATTGAGCTTTTATTTAAAGATGTTTCTATCCAGTCCATGTAAAAAACTCGAACCAATTTCTCCAGGAATAGTTTGAGAGTGGGAGGGGTGTTGGATATCCAGACTTGTAATATAGTTTTTTTCGCCACTGCTGAAATAATCAGTAAGAGCCTTCTAGCCCCCCTCGAAATTTTGGTATGAACGTGTGGGGTGACGCCCCAGAGCGCCCACGATGCTGAGAGTGGAATATAGTTAACCAAGTGTTTTGTTGCATAATCACGTATCCGACTCCAGAATCCCCTGATGAACGGGCAGGCCCATAGACAGTGCATAAGATTTGCTGCGGTTTGACCACATTTCGGGCAGTCGCTACTATCCCTCCTATTCATTTTAAAAAGTATTTCTGGAGTCAGATACGTTCTGTGCAGCAGATTGAGAAACATTTCTCTATAGATACTGGAAGGCAGAGTATACCATAGTTGCTTATACATCCTGAATAAGACCTCTATTGTTATTTCCGGTACATCAATCGTCCATAGTTTAGGTCCTGAGAGTAAGCCAGTATAGTCAATGTCGTCCTGTAGAAATTTATAATTCTGAGATATAGCTCCCCTAGTGGAATTAGTTCGTAAGAGGAAATTATCTAAAGAATTATTCCAGTCTGAGTCCGATAAAAGTCGTATGGTTCTGCTAGTGTACATCTGAGCTTGTAAGAAGGCAAATATATTGTGTTGTAGGAACGGAAATTTGGTTTGAAATTGTGTAAAAGTTAAAGGTTTATGACTGCTACCGTCAGTCAGTTGTCGTATGGTCACCACCCCCTCACGTCTCCAGGTTCGATATGTTGCAAGCGTCCGCCCACTCAAGAAGTCAGGATTCAACAAAAAGGGTAAATGCAGAGAGTGAATGCTGTTTAGATTATTTTGTTTTCTCAATTCCTTCCATGTCTGCCATGTAGAGTATAATAAGGGGTTGTCTGTAATTTCGTTGGAAAGTTCCGCTTTATGCATATGTAAAATGTGCAATAGGTTAGTATGGGGGATGAACTGTTGTTCTTGAAACGTGTTAGTGTAGATGTCAGAGTCGTGAATCCAGTCTTTTAAGTGTCTTAAGGTAGCTGCCAGATTATATTATATTATATATATATTATAATGTTAGGAAAATTTAGGCCTCCATTCAAAGTGGATTGCTGGAGTTTTTTGAGGCTAATTCGCGCTTTTTTCCCATTCCATATGAAGTTCCTAAATAGTTTGTAGAGCACTTGAATGTCCCTATCCTTGACTAAGAGGGGAAGGTTTTGTAACCGGTACAACAGTTTAGGGAATGCCACCATTTTTAGCAGATTAGCTCTACCCATGGGAGAAAGGTGATAAGATTGCCAGTTTTTCAGATCTTGTTGTATTTCCTCTATGCTGCGCGTGATGTTGTATGAATAAAGCTCATGTGGTCTTTTCGGTATTTTGATGCCTAGATAAGTGATCACATCTCTGGCCCACGTGAGATGATATGTGGCCCCCCATCTGGGTTTCCCTTTAATTCCCAGTGGCATTATCACTGATTTAGCAACATTGATACAGTATCCAGCAGCCAGTCCAAATTGCTGAATAGTAGAGAGGATATGTGGTAGTGCTTGTTTGGGATTGGCAATATAAAGAAGAAGATCATCTGCAAAGGCCGTGATTTTAGTTTCGTGTTCCCCTACCATAATACCCTTAAAGGTTGCCATGCCTTGGAGAATTCGTAGGAGGGGGTCCAACGTTAAGTTGAATAGTATGGGCGATAGTGGGCATCCTTGTCTAGTGCCTCTATGTATGGTAATGGGATCTGACACGGTCCCGTTTATCAAGAGGCTAGTACGTGCATTTGTGTATAGATTACGTATATAAGTTCCAAAAATGTCGCCTAAATTCCTATGGTGTAGTATCTGAAATAAGAAAGGCCAGAGTATTTTATCAAACGCCTTTTCTGCATCAAGGCTTAAAAGGACGTTCCTGCTATGCTGTTGTTGTGTAGAAATTAGTGTCGCAGCTATAGCTGCTCGTATTCCCCTTGTCGAATGCCGATGCTTCACAAAGCCTAACTGATGTTGTGTTAACAGATCTGGTAGCAGTAATTGCAGTCTTTGGGCTATAATTTTAGATAGAATTTTAAGGTCTACATTCAGCAGGGAGATCGGGCGATAGGAGTGCAAATGTGTTGGGTCTTTGTGTGGCTTAGGGAGTAGTGTCGTGTATGCCTCTGTTTGCTCCTTGGTAATATCCCCTTTCCGGTACATGGTGTTGTAGACATTTGACAATAATTGTATAGCGTGCGGATTTAGAATCTTGTAGTATTCTGCTGTATACCCATCCGGGCCCGGTGATTTATTGTTGGCAAGGGTTCTTATTGTAGTCACTATTTCCGCAGTTGTTATGGGGGTATTAAGCATGTCTTGTTGTGATTGAGTAATTTTAGAAAAAGAAGCCTTTTGTATGACATGGGTTATTAGTTCGGGTGGTGGGTCCTCCGCTGCATATACTTTCTCAAAAAACTGCTCTAGTGCCAGTTTAATAGCTTGAGGAGTACAAAGTGGTGGACCGTTCCCCGGGGGTTGTAATTTGAGGATGTGTCTAGCTTTGGAGCGTGGTTTAACAAGAGCCGCCAAGAGTTTCCCCGTCTTGTTTCCCCATCTGTAAAATTTGTATTTGGTGTATTCTAGTTGTTTTTTGGCCCTGGATGTCGCATATAGTTCCAACAATTGTTTAGCTTCCAAGTATTTGCCTTTAGATATTTCATTCGGTGCAATGATGAAGTCCCTGTGCGTCTGCCGAACCGTGTTTAGCATTTGTTGAAATTTAGTACATTCCTCCCTATTTATTTTGGCCATGTGGGCTATAATATGTCCCCTCATAACCGCTTTTGTAGTATTCCACAATAGCAATGGTTCCTTCCAATGCTCTATATTATCATCAATCATGTTGTGCCAGTGGTTCGTGAGAAATGTGCGAAAAGAATCCGTTTGGGCTAGGTACGTGGGGAAGGTCCACCGTCTATGTTGTGTATGCGGCCTCACTAATTGTATCGTAATATGTATTGGGGCATGGTCCGATAGTACGATTTCTTCTATCTCTGCTTCCAGAATGTGGAAGAAAAGGGTTTCGTGCGAAAGTATATAATCAATTCGAGAGTGCATATCATGCACTTTGGAGTAATGACTGTATTGCCGCTCCCCAGAATGTATTGTTCTCCAAGGGTCTATGAGACGTAATTGTTCTTCTAATAGGGGTATACTTCCCCCAGTCGTGCTATTGTGTTTGGTCGGTGGCACCAATATTTTTTAATGGGGGGGCACTGGCCACAAATATTTTTTTATGGGGGGCCCTGACCACCAATACCTTTTTATTTTTTATTAACATGTGGGAACCCTAGCCACCAATATTTTTTTTGTTTTTTTAAATGTATGGTGGGGGGCGGACCTGTGGGGGTGGGGAGGGCGGACCTGTAGGTGGGGCTTGTGGTGGGTGCAGCCCAGGGGGCCCAGGAAATTTTGTCGTATGGGGCCCTGCGATTTCTGATGGTGGTCCTGATAATATTTATGGGCAACATTTATTGATGAAATCAAGGGGGATTAATTTGGTGTTCATTCTTGCACTATTTATGTTGTGACATTAGCTTCAGTACACATTTTATTATCTGATGGCTAATCTTTAGAGGTAGATGGGTAGATTACACGTTTTGCCTTTTTACACATAATGTAGCACTACATGAAAAAAATTTTAAAAAATGTAAATGCATTTTTTTTTACACTTTTGTATGGTTTTTCACTAAATGATTTATTTATTAGGGTGGGATGATTTCTCCACACATGTTGTTGCACACAGTGAAACTTCACTGAGTGGAAGTATAAACTTAAGTCTTTAGCTGCACGTCAGTGGTTAATATCCATAGTGATGTTCTTACACACTTATATTAATGGGGGATTATTAACTTTACTACAAGAGAGGACGATAGACATAAAATTAACAAAATACAAAGTGAATATGATTTGACTGAAATTTATGGTTTATGTGGTATACATTAACCTTTCCCCTGCCACGAACGTAGGTACTATGTTCTTGCAGGAAAAGCCCTAAGTGCCAAGCACGTAGTACCTACGTTCTTGGCTGGAAAGGGCTCCTCTCTGCATTAGCGATTGCCCATAGGCGGAGGGTGATTTTTTTGTTTGGGGAGGCTAGATTTGGCCATATGATGGCAGATGTACTAGATTCTCAACTGGAGTAAAAATGAACACCACAAGTACCTGTCACAGTCCCAACTGACTTCAAGTGCAATGACAGACAATCAAACTAGGCAATCAAAAATAAAAATAATATTTTAGGCACAGCCTACCCACATATAAGGACACAACATATTGAAGGGTGTTAGGACAAACTACTACACTGCAGTATACTCTTGTAGTGTCCTACACCCCTACCACACTATATACAATGAAAGGCTCTGAATACCGACTCCCAAAGCACATTATATACAATTAGAGAGAGTGTTGGTACCCCAAGTATGTTCCATACTGTGAGAGGCAGTGTTTGCACCTCAAGCACATTATATGCAGTAACAGACTTTAGGTTGAAAAAAAGACTCCTGTCTATAAAGTTCAGTCTTTTGTCTAAATTAAAGCTGCCTAACTGCTGACTAGTGATGGGCAAATTTCTCCTGTTTTGCCAAAAAATTCTTGAATTTCCTGCAAAATTTGTGAAACGGCGAAAAATTCGCAAAAAATTGAAATTTGAAAATGTTTTCACGAAAAAAATCTAGTAATTTGAACATTCTCACTATAAAATCGAGCAATTCGTCTGTTTTCACGGAAAAAATCAAGCAATTTGAATGTTTTCACGGAAAAATCGAGCAATTCGAACGTTTTCACTAAAATCTAGCAATTGGAAATTGGAAATTCCCCATGAATTCGTGCCAGGCGAATTTATTCGCCCATCACTACTGCTGACCCAAAGGATACAGTGAAAGGCACTTTTACACAACAAGCACATTAAATACAGTAAAAGGCTGTGGGTACTTACCCCCAGCAAAGTGGATAAATTACTGATACACCTGGCACAGTTTATGAAATGAGAAGCAGTGAGACATCAGGGTTGCAATTCATTCAGGTAAATGAATTACCAGTTCCATGTTTATTGCCCTTGAATATTGGATACAATAAATGCTGTCCAGTGTCCAATTTTAATTTATTACGCTCCCCAGAAAACAATGTAGGATAAAATCAATGCTAAAAACAGCTGTAATTAACCCCACCCCCCCACACCCAAAAAAATAGGATAAAAGCAGCATTCATTTCATGTATAATAGTCACAAAATCCATAGCTGGATAAATGCAATGCTAATTTCAGGAGTAATCAGACACATTATAACCTTGGGGAAAACTATAGGTTTAAACAAAATAATAACACTAGTTAGGGCAAGAAAATAGTTAATACTATTAGATACAGAAGTTGCAGCCATAACTAAACAGGGGTTGTAGGATTAGTGTAGATAAAGTGGTGTTTTGGGAGGAAGGTGAGGATGAAGCAGATAAAAAAGCAGTTTTAGAAAAAAGGATCAGATTTATTTGCTTAAGTTTCGCACTTAGTAGTGGGGGTGATTACCTCCGGAGTCATCAACAGGACTCTGCATCATAAATATAGCGGAAAGTTAATCTATTCCTTCAGAACTCGAACGTCATGTTCTGATGCTGCTTGGTCTCCACTCAAAGTCCTGGCAAAGCCATGCAGGAACTGGATTGGCTGGAGGGAGGTTGAAGTTCACTTTACAGCCAATCAGCTTCCCAGCCAGCTGTACCTGGTCCTAAACCAGACAAAACCAAGTGGCTCTTATGCAGGCAGGCATAACAAAAGATGTCTGTGATGCGTCCTGCAGAGGCACTACCCCCAGATTCTTTTCCCCACACTCAGACTTCTCTAGACAAATTCTGCAGTGTTTTTTTTTCAGGTGTCAAAGGTTTGGGCTTAGCCTCCCCTAGCCTTAATGAAAATCCGCCCATGCGATTGCTGCTTCTGTAGAGGCCTCCGGTGCGCTCCCAACCCCCTTGGCAATGAGAATGGCAACTGGAGGGGGAGGTCACATGGGTCCAGCAACGCGATCATCGCAGGACCCGCCTTTGATTATGCAGATACGTGTCTGCTCTGTGCTGCGTCTTCTGTCTGCCTGCTCCAGCGAGATCAGGACTTTCTGCTGCGTGGACCCCTCTGTTAGGACCCGCCATGGCTCCAAAGGACCCTCCTGGACTTCAAAACGGTAAGTGGCCGTTATGTTATGTATGTACATTTTACCAAGTTATCTTTATTCTTTTACTTTTCAGGCTTTTTTTTTCATTTTTGTATTTTTTCCAATGTGTACTTTACAAAAATATGTGGTTTGGGGGGGGGGGGGTATTTGTACTGTTACGGGCAGGGCCGGACTGGGAGTAAAAAGCAGCCCTGGCAAAAAAAATCAAAGCAGCCCACATAGAAATGCATGCTGGTCTTTTATTTACACATGATATATATATATATCATATTATATATATAAGTCATAAACAAATGCAAAAGGAGTACATTTTAGTTTCTGGGCTTGCTCTAAAGGAGAACTAATAATGCATCCTATAAGATAAATACCAATGGGCATTTCAATTTATATTTGCTTATCATTTACAGTAGGGGGTATATTATCCCTTATAATACATGAGTGATACTCAGAGTTCCCTGTATAACTCAGCCTGCAGCCTTGTGCCTTTATATGGTCACAGAACCACCTCAGTGACTTCTAATATCCTTATCATTTACAGTAGGGGGTACATTATCCCTTATAATACATGAGTGATACTCAGAGTTCCCTGTATAACTCAGCCTGCAGCCTTGTGCCTTTATATGGTCACAGAACAACCCCTCAGTGACTTCTAATATCCTTATCATTTACAGTAGGGGGTACATTATCCCTTATAATACATGCGTGATACTCAGAGTTCCCTGTATAACTCAGCCAGCAGCAGTACTAGTGAAGTGAAGTGCGCAGCACAGGGCTGAGGGGCTATTTCGGTGGGGCCCCTTAGACTGAGTTGCCAACAGGCATACCACAGGGACTGCAGTCTCTGTTTCTCTACTGCTAACTGTTGCCGAAACCCTGCCTTTGTACTGTATACCTCTCTTCCTTGTTCCATTAGCCCCCTAGCACTTCATGGATAGTGGTCCACAACTATCTCATACTATCACAGCCCACTGCCGCAAGAATAACAGAAAGTGGAGGGATCCTTTCTGCTTTACTTTTTTCAAACTCATGACCCTTTATTTTTCCACCTTCACCATTAAGCTTTACTTTTTTCAGCTTTCTCTCCTCTTCATTGCTTATTCTGCTTCCCCATCTTCACTCCCATTTATTTTGCACCTTTATTCTTTATTACATCAGCCTAAGCTATTTTTTTCAAAGGTTTTGTGTGCACATTGCAACAGAAAAAAAGGATTAACTGCATCTTACTGTGGCAGGGAGGATTATGTTCAGCGCTGCTCAGCACAGGAAGGGCAACAGTCAGCATAAAAAATACAATCCACCTCTCAACAGCCGCAGTAAGAACAGGGCAGACGTGGGACCTGCTGGCTGCTGCTGTACTGAGCTGCAGAGTGTGCGGGCTGCTAAAACAGGGGACTGAGAGGCCCTGCTGGAGGCCCTGTTGATCCGGCTTCCAGCGTGAACGGTAGGGACAGCAGCAGCAGAGAACGGAGAGGCATGTAAGGGGCGGAGCCACAGTGGGAGCTAGGACGGTGGAGCGGTCCTAGAGCCCTCCAGATGCCCTGAAAGGTACAGTAGTTTATAATTAGTATCGCTCAGATGCGGCCCACTTAAGAAATGTCATAAAAACCGCTGCCTTTAGCGTTGCTTTGCAGTATGGTAGTTTGGTGTAGAAAGACATAATTACCTATTTTGGATTCGTCAGAATGTGTACTTTACAAAAATAAATGGTTTTGAGTGGTATTTGTGCTGTTAGGGGGTCTTGTGGCACAATACACAGTCACTGGTCTATTTTCACAGATGGCGAAAAGACAGCAAAGAAAATTCAAATGCACTCATTTTTTTGGGGGTTCGCACATGCCAGCTGCTTTGGTTTATCTATGCATATTGGGCATCAAACTGTTCAGTAGACCCTTGTCGTCAATATTTAGGGTGTTTTACAATTGTATGTACGAAATTATGTGAGATAAATGCGGACAATTGCAATATTTTTTGACAATTTCCAGAAATGTCATAAAAACCGCTGCCTTTAGCGTTGCTTTGCAGTATGGTAGTTTGGCGTAGAAAGACATAATAACCCATTTTAGATTTGTCAGAATGTGTACTTTCCAAAAATATATGGCTTTCTGGGGTAAACATATATTTTTGTACTTTTGCCCCTTGAAAAATGCTGTAAATGTGCTGATTTTGCAGTATCTGGAATTACAGAACTGATAACTCATATGGGGTGTTATCATTCTGGGGCCCCTATACGCCACATACTTAGGTTTACCTATGCATATTGGGCATCAAACTGTTCAGTGGACCCTGGGCTTTCATGTTTAGGTGGTTTTATCTTGGTATGTATTGATATGTTGGAGATACGGTGCTGTAGACTGGACACTTTGAGGTCATTTTTCAAAAAAGTAACACATTTTTATAAAAACTGCTAATTTTAGGAAAGAATTGCAACATGGTAGTTTTGAGTACAAATGTATATTTACCCATTTTGAACTCCAAAAATCAGTAGTTTTGTAGGGTAAACCTACTGTTGGTGGAATGTTTGGCCTTGAAATCAGATGTATTCAGTTTTGTGGAACGGTACTTTGGAAATTTGGTAATTTGCTGCCTCTAGTTTTTGATCTATAGAAGTTAGAGATGGCGCGAACTGTTCGCCGGCGAACTTGTTCGCGCGAACATTGGGTGTTCGCGCTCGCCGGAAGTTCGCGAACGTCGCGCGACGTTCGCCATTTTGGGTTCGCCATTGTTGGCGCTTTTTTTTGCCCTCTCACCCCAGACCAGCAGGTAAATGGCAGCCAATCAGGAAGCTCTCCCCTGGACCACTCCCCTTCCCTATAAAAACCGAAGCCCTGCAGCGTTTTTTCACTCTGCCTGTGTGTGCTGAAGAGATAGTGTAGGGAGAGAGCTGCTGCCTGTTAGTGATTTCAGGGACAGTTGAAAGTTTGCTGGCTAGTAATCGTTTTGATACTGCTCTGTTATTGGAGGGACAGAAGTCTGCAGGGGGTTTGAGGGACATTTAAGCTTAGGTAGCTTTGCTGGCTAGTAATCTACCTTCTACTGCAGTGCTCTGTATGTAGCTGCAGTGGGCAGCTGTCCTGCTTCTGATCTCATCTGCTGACTGCTGCAATAACAGTAGTCCTTGTAAGGACTGCTTTTATTTATTTTTTTGTTGTTTTACTACTACTACTACTACTACTATAAGAGCCCAGTGCTATTAGTCTAGCAGTGTTGGGGAGTGGGACTGGTGTGCTAATCTGCTGCTCCTAGTAGTTCAGCAGCACCAACTTTAATTTTTTTTTTTTAATATTCATTTTTTTTTTATTTTACTTTTTTTTATTTTACTACCGCTGTAGTAGTGTATAAGTTGACCTTTTAGGCATTATTTGCCCTGTAGGCATTTTTTGCCCAGTGTGTTATTCAACCAACTGCCATCTAGCTGTGTGACCTTGTTCACATTCTGTCTAAATATCCATAATATTACCGTCTCCAGAAAAAACACCGGAGTGACTTTTTTCAAGCAGCCATAATATATTTTACGTAATCCGTATCCATCGCTGTAGTAGTGTATAAGTTGACCTTTTAGGCATTATTTGCCCTGTAGGCATTTTTTGCCCAGTGTGTTATTCAACCAACTGCCATCTAGCTGTGTGACCTTGTTCACATTCTGTCTAAATATCCATAATATTACCGTCTCCAGAAAAAACACCGGAGTGACTTTTTTCAAGCAGCCATAATATATTTTACGTAATCCGTATCCATCGCTGTAGTAGTGTATAAGTTGACCTTTTAGGCATTATTTGCCCTGTAGGCATTTTTTGCCCAGTGTGTTATTCAACCAACTGCCATCTAGCTGTGTGACCTTGTTCACATTCTGTCTAAATATCCATAATATTACCGTCTCCAGAAAAAACACCGGAGTGACTTTTTTCAAGCAGCCATAATATATTTTACGTAATCCGTATCCATCGCTGTAGTAGTGTATAAGTTGACCTTTTAGGCATTATTTGCCCTGTAGGCATTTTTTGCCCAGTGTGTTATTCAACCAACTGCCATCTAGCTGTGTGACCTTGTTCACATTCTGTCTAAATATCCATAATATTACCGTCTCCAGAAAAAACACCGGAGTGACTTTTTTCAAGCAGCCATAATATATTTTACGTAATCCGTATCCATCGCTGTATTAGTGTATAAATTGACCTTTTAGGCATTATTTGCCCTGTAGGCATTTTTTGCCCAGTGTGTTATTCAACCAACTGCCATCTAGCTGTGTGACCTTGTTCACATTCTGTCTAAATATCCATAATATTACCGTCTCCAGAAAAAACACCGGAGTGACTTTTTTCAAGCAGCCATAATATATTTTACGTAATCCGTATCCATCGCTGTATTAGTGTATAAATTGACCTTTTAGGCATTATTTGCCCTGTAGGCATTTTTTGCCCAGTGTGTTATTCAACCAACTGCCATCTAGCTGTGTGACCTTGTTCACATTCTGTCTAAATATCCATAATATTACCGTCTCCAGAAAAAACACCGGAGTGACTTTTTTCAAGCAGCATTCATATATTTTACGTAATCCGTATCCACCGCTGTAGTACGTTGTAATACGTTGATCTTGTGGGCAGTATTTGCACAGTGTTTTCTTCAAACCGCCATCTAGCTGTGTGAGCTTGTTCACATTTTGTCTAAATATTGATAATATTATCGTCTCTAGAAAAACCACTTGAGTTACTTTTTTTCAAGCAGCATTCATATATTTTACGTAATCCGTATCCACCGCTGTAGTAGTGTATACGTTGACCTTGTAGGCATTATTTGCACAGTGTTTTCTTCAAACCGCCATCTAGCTGTGTGAGCTTGTTCACATTTTGTCTAAATATTGATAATATTATCGTCTCTAGAAAAACCACTTGAGTTACTTTTTTTCAAGCAGCATTCATATATTTTACGTAATCCGTATCCACCGCTGTAGTAGTGTATACGTTGACCTTGTAGGCATTATTTGCACAGTGTTTTCTTCAAACCGCCATCTAGCTGTGTGAGCTTGTTCACATTTTGTCTAAATATTGATAATATTATCGTCTCTAGAAAAACCACTTGAGTTACTTTTTTTCAAGCAGCATTCATATATTTTACGTAATCCGTATCCACCGCTGTAGTAGTGTATACGTTGACCTTGTAGGCATTATTTGCACAGTGTTTTCTTCAAACCGCCATCTAGCTGTGTGAGCTTGTTCACATTTTGTCTAAATATTGATAATATTATCGTCTCTAGAAAAACCACTTGAGTTACTTTTTTTCAAGCAGCATTCATATATTTTACGTAATCCGTATCCACCGCTGTAGTAGTGTATACGTTGATCTTGTAGGCATTATTTGCACACTGTTTTCTTCAAACTGCCATCTAGCTGTGTGTATTATCGTTTCCAGAAAAACCAACTGAGTTTTTGTTGTTGTTGTTTTTTTAAAAATAATGCCAGGCAAAGGCAGGCCGCCACGCAGAGGCCGTGCTAGGGGCCGTGCTGCTATGCAATCCTGTGGCCCTAGCAAATTTCCCAGTTTTAAAAAGCCAATGACCCTGAACTCCCAAAATGCTGAAGAGGTAGTTGACTGGCTTACACAGCACACCCCATCCTCTACCGTTTCTAACTTTACCACAACATCCTCCTCATCCTCCACTGCTATGGCCACCCCACGTAACACTTCCTCCACCACCGGTGCCCCTTCTTCACTGGAGTCAGAGGAGTTATTTTCCCATGAGTTTCTTGAACTGAGTAATGCGCAACCATTATTGCCAGAAGAAGATGAAGGAGATGAGGACGTTACACCAGATTTAATTCTGGCAGAGAACACGATAGAGATGGACATAATGAGTGATGAGGAGGAGGTCCCCGCTGCTGCTTCCTTCTGTGATGTGTCAGAAGAAATTGATGCATCTGAGGAGAATGATGATGAGGAGATTGATGTTTTGTGGGTGCCTAGTAGAAGAGAGCAAGAGGAGGGTAGTTCAGATGGAGAGACGGAGAGTCAGAGAGGCAGTAGGAGAATAAGACTTAGAAGAAGCAGGGAGGACAGCCCGCAGGGATCAGTAGGGCAACAACATGTATCGGCACCTGTGTTCAGCCGGCCAACGCACCCGCCATTGCCGCCAATGCCGCCAACTTCTACTGTTACCGCCAGATCGCACACTTCCAAAAAGTCAGCAGTGTGGGATTTTTTTTAATGTGTGTGCCTCTGACAAAAGCATTGTAATTTGCAATGAGTGCAGTCAGAAACTGAGCCTTGGTAAGCCCAACAGCCACATAGGTACAACTTCTATGCGAAGGCACATGAGCGGCAAGCACAAAGCACTTTGGGAGCAACACCTCAAAGGCAACAGGCAAACTAAAAGCCACACTCCTTCTGGTCCAGCATCTTACTGCTCTACCTCTGCTCTCCTTGACCCGTCTGAACCACCCTCCACTCCGCCTTCCACCTTGACCACCTGTTCCCATTCCCAGTCATCTGCCACCAGCCAAGTTTCTGTGAAGGCCATGTTTGAGCGTAAGAAGCCAATGTCTGACTGTCACCCCCTTGCCCGGCGTCTGACAGCTGGCTTGTCTGCACTCTTAGCCCGCCAGCTTTTACCATACCAGCTGGTGGACTCTGAGGCCTTCCGCAAATTTGTAGCAATTGGGACACCGCAGTGGAAGGTACCCAGCCGCAATTTTTTTTCTAAAAAGGGAATACCACACCTGTACCAACATGTGCAGAGCCAAGTTACCGCATCTCTGTCACTTAGTGTTGGGCCAAAGGTCCATATGACTACTGACGCATGGTCCTCCAAGCATGGTCAGGGCAGGTATGTCACCTACACTGCCCACTGGGTGAACTTGGTAATGGCTGGGAAGCAGGGAATGGGTAGCTCAACAACAACAGTGGAGTTGGTGTCACCGCCACGGATTGCACGCGGTTCTGCCACCACCTCTACTCCTCCATCGCTCTCTACCTCGTCTTCTTCCTCTTCTTCTTCTTACTCTGCTGCTCTTCTCCTCCTCCACACCTGTGCACCCCCAGCTCCCCCTAGGCTATTCGACGTGCCAGGTACGCCGTTGTCACGCTGTCTTGGGGATGACGTGCCTGGAAAGCAAAAACCATACCGGATCTGTACTCCTGTCATCTCTGCAGTCACAGGCCGATCGGTGGCTGACCCCACACCAACTGCAGATCGGAAAAGTGGTGTGTGACAATGGAAGCAATCTGTTGGCAGCGTTGAGACTGGGAAATTTAACACATGTGCCCTGCATGGCACATGTGTTAAATTTAATAGTCCAACGTTTTGTCTCCAAGTACCCAGGATTCCAGGACGTTCTCACCCAGTCCAGAAAGGTGTCGGCCCATTTCAGACGTTCCTACACAGCCATGGCACGCCTTGCTGACATTCAGCAGCGCTACAACATGCCAGTCAGGCGTTTGATTTCTGACAGCCAGACTCGCTGGAATTCAACGCTCCTTATGTTGGAACGTCTGCTGCAACAACAAAGGGCCGTCAACGAGTACCTTTTTGAACTGGGTGGTAGGACTGGATCTGCAGAGCTGGGGATTTTTTTCCCCCGTTACTGGGTGCTTATGCGCGATGCCTGCAGGCTCATGCGACCTTTTGAAGAGGTGACAAATATGGTCAGTCGCACCGAAGGCACCATCAGCGACCTAATACCCTTCGCTTTCTTCCTGGAGCGTGCCGTGCGACGAGTGACAGATGAGGCTGTAGACCAGCGTGATGAGGAGCTGGAAGCGCGCGATTTCTGGTCGGAATCACCAGAACGAACCCAGGCACCTGCTGCAACGCAGGGAGAGGTGCCAGAAGTGGAGTCAGAGGAGGAAGGTGGCTTTGTGGAGGAGGAGGAGGAGGACCAACAGGAGCAGGCTTCCCAGGGGGCTAGTGGTGACCTTTTGGGGACCCCTGGTCTTGTACGTGGCTGGGGGAGGAGACCGTGGATGATGCAGTCCTTGATAATGAGGAAGCGGAGATGGATAGCTCTGCATCCAACCTTGTGAGAATGGGGTCTTTTCATGCTGTCATGCCTGTTGAAGGACCCCCGTATCAAGAGGCTTAAGGAGAAGGACCTGTACTGGGTCGCAACGCTACTAGACCCTCGGTACAAGCATAAAGTGTCAGAAATGTTACCAACATACCACAAGTCCGAAAAGATGTGGCATTTACAAACCAGCCTGCAAAACATGTTGTACAATGCTTTTAAGGGTGATGTCACTTCAGGAACTCATCAACATTCCAGGGGCAGAGGTGCCAGTAATCCTGCCACGAGCACACCTGCAAGGACAAAGCCCTTTGGCCAGTCTGTAACGTCAGACATGCAAATGTTTTTCTGTCCAAGGCAGCGCCACAACCCTTCTGGATCCACCCTCAAAGAACGCCTCGACCGGCAGGTAGCGGACTACCTGGCATTAACTGCAGATATCGACACTCTGAGGAGCGATGAACCCCTGGACTACTGGGTGTGCAGGCTTGATCTGTGGCCAGAGCTGTCACAATTTGCCATGAACCTCTTGTCTTGCCCAGCCTCAAGTGTGCTCTCAGAAAGGACCTTCAGTGCAGCAGGAGGGATTGTAACTGAGAAGAGAACTCGCCTAGGTCACAAAAGTGTCGATTACCTGACCTTTATTAAAATGAATGAGGGGTGGATCTCGGAGGGTTACTGCACGCCGGAAGACATGTTCTGACTTCTATGCAGCTGTCCTTCTCTTCAAGCCTCATGACTCCACACACAGCTGTCCTTTAGCGTCCTCCTCCCTCCGCCACCGTTACAAACTAGGGTGCAAACCCTACTGGTTTAATTTTTTCTGGCCTCTGTGCTTCAGTGGCTGCAACCAAAAAAAACTGGGCAAACAATGTCTACAAGGTCAACGTATGGCAAAAAATTACTATTTTCAGCATTTATATGGCATATTTTTTCTGGCAACTGTGCTTCAGTGGCTGCGTCCAAAAAAATGCATATTTTCTGCATTTATATGGCATAATTTTTCTGGCCTCTGTGCTTCAGTGGCTGCAACCAAAAAAATGCATATTTTCAGCATTTATATGGCATAATTTTTCTGGCCTCTGTGCTTCAGTGGCTGCAACCAAAAAAATTTATATTTTCAGCATTTATATGGCATAATTTTTCTGGCCTCTGTGCTTCAGTGGCTGCAACCAAAAAAATTTATATTTTCAGCATTTATATGGCATAATTTTTCTGGCAACTGTGCTTCAGTGGCTGCGACCAAAAAAATGCATATTTTCTGCATTTATATGGCATAATTTTCTGGCCTCTGTGCTTCAGTGGCTGCAACCAAAAAAATGCATATTTTCAGCATTTATATGGCATAATTTTTCTGGCCTCTGTGCTTCAGTGGCTGCAACCAAAAAAATTTATATTTTCAGCATTTATATGGCATAATTTTTCTGGCCTCTGTGCTTCAGTGGCTGCAACCAAAAAAATTTATATTTTCAGCATTTATATGGCATAATTTTTCTGGCAACTGTGCTTCAGTGGCTGCGACCAAAAAAAATGACTATTTTCAGCATTTATATGGCATATTTTTTCTGGCCTCTGTGCTTCAGTGGCTGCGGCCAAAAAAACTGGGCAAACAATGCCTACAAGGTCAACGACGTTGACCTTGTAGGCATTGTTTGCCCAGTTTTTTTGGCCGCAGCCACTGAAGCACAGAGGCCAGAAAAAATATGCCATATAAATGCTGAAAATAGTCATTTTTTGCCATACGTTGACTCAACGTATATGGCAAAAAATTACTATTTTCAGCATTTATATGGCATATTTTTTCTGGCAACTGTGCTTCAGTGGCTGCGACCAAAAAAACTGGGCAAACAATGCCTACAAGGTCAACGTATGGCAAAAAATGACTATTTTCAGCATTTATATGGCATATTTTTTCTGGCAACTGTGCTTCAGTGGCTGCAACCAAAAAAACTGGGCAAACAATGTCTACAAGGTCAACGTATGGCGAAAAAATTACTATTTTCAGCATTTATATGGCATATTTTTTCTGGCAACTGTGCTTCAGTGGCTGCGTCCAAAAAAACTGGGCAAACAATGCCTACAAGGTCAACGTATGGCAGTTGTTTAAAGAGAACTGTAGATTACTAGCCAGCAAAGCTACCTAAGCTAAAATGTCCCTCAAATCCCTGCAGACTTCTGTCCCTCCAATACAGAGCAGTATCAAGCAGATTACTAGCCAGCAAACTTACTATCATCTGTCCCTGAAATCACTAACAGCTCTCCCCCTACACTATCTCTTCCAAGCACACACAGGCAGATTTTCAGATACATTTTTGCCCTTGATCCCCCTCTGGCATGCCACTGTCCAGGTCGTTGCACCCTTTAAACAACTTTAAAATCATTTTTCTGGCCAGAAATGTCTTTTTTAGATGTTAAAGTTCGCCTTCCCATTGAAGTCTATGGGGTTCGCGAACCGTTCGCGAACCGCTCGCATTTTTGCGCAAGTTCGCGAATATGTTCGCGAACTTTTTTTCCGACGTTCGCTACATCCCTAATAGAAGTGACAAATCTCCATAAAACTAAATATATTTGTTATTGGCGCATTCAGGAGACACAAAACTTTCCAAATCTGCTGTGTTCTCATGCATAAAATTAATTATGTTTCTGATATTTGCGTTTGTATTATGCAAAACTGTTTTTTGTTTTTTTTTATACACTTACAAGCCCATATCTTTTTACAGGAGTGGAATTACAACAAAATTCTAGCATATTTTGAAAGCTTAGGTTGTCCTGAAAAAAAAACCAATATCTTGTTTTCCTGGGTAAACTAAAAGTTTACCCTAAAGTGAAAGAGCACAAAATGTTCAAAAATGGTATGACAATTAAAGTACCAACTTGGCCAAATTGGCTGGCAGTGAAAAGGTTAAGGTCAATATGAGAAATGGAGGCAAAGAGTGAAATCAGAAATAGGGATGTCGCGGACTGTTCGCCTGCGAACTAATTCGCGCGAACATCGACTGTTCGCGTCCGCCGAATGTTCGCGAACGTCGCGCGACGTTCGCCAATTTGGGTTCGCCTTAGCTGGCGCTTATTTTTGACCTCTCACCCCAGACCAGCAGATACATGGCAGCCAATCAGGAAGCTCTCCCTCCTGGACCACCCCTACACCCCCTGGACCACTCTCCTTCCTGCAGCGTTTTTTCATTCTGCCTGTGTGTGCTTGGAAGAGCTAGTGTAGGGAGAGAGCTGGTTAGTGATTTGAGGAACAGTTGATAGTAACTTTGCTGGCTAGTAATCTACTTGATAACTGCTCTGTATTGTAGGGACAGAACTCTGCAGGGATTTGAGGGACATTTTAGGTTAGGTAGCTTTGCTGGCTAGTAATCTACCTTCTACTGCAGTGCTCTGTATGTAGCTGCTGTGGGCAGCTGTCCTGCTGCTGATCTCTCATCTGCTGACTGCTGCCTGTAACCCAATAGTCCTTGTAAGGACTGCTTTTATTTTCTTTTTTGTTTTTTTACTTTGCTACTATAAGAGCCCAGTGCTATTAGTCTAGCTGTGTTGGGGAGTGGGACTGGTGTGCTGCTCCTCCTAGTAGTTCACCACTACCAGCACCAACCAGAGTCAAAATTGTTACAAAGTATCTTATTTGCACCTGTTAGCTGTTCTGAGCTCTTTGCCAAAAGCTAATTAAGTTAGCTGTTCAGTTCAGAGAAAAGAGGGACTTTCCAGTACAAAAGAGGGACAGGGGGTTGAGTGGTCAAAAGAGGGACAGTTGGGAGGTATGCAAGTGCCACCTAGCTGTGTGAGCTTTTTCACATTCTGTCTAAATAACAATAATAATTCTGTGTCCGTAAACATCACCTGAGTGATACAGCAGCAATAATATATTGTAATATATAATATCCGTATCCACTACTGTATACGTTGCCCTTGCAGGCATTGTTTGCCCAGTCTTTAACCAAGTGCCACCTCGCTGTGTGAGCTTTTCACATTCCGTGTCCAGAAACATCACCTGAGTGACGTAGTGTGATTTCTGCCCTTTACAGCACAAAACGCAGCGCTGTGTCAACAATTTATTTTTCAGATACATTTTTGCCCTTGATCCCCCTCTGGCATGCCACTGTCCAGGTCGTTGCACCCTTTAAACAACTTTAAAATCATTTTTCTGGCCAGAAATGTCTTTTCTAGCTTTTAAAATTCGCCTTCCAATTGAAGTCTATGGGGTTCGCGACGTTCGCGAGCCGTTCGCATTTTTGACGCAAGTTCGCGAATATGTTCGCGAACATTTTTTCCGCCGTTCGCTACATCCCTAATCAGAAAATGGTAGTGGGGGGGGGGGGGGTGAGAATAGACACAGTAACATTAGCCTAAAGCAATATCCATTGATAATGGATTGACAATATCCATTGTAGTGTTTTTAACCTTTTGAAACATTGTTGCTATTATGTAATGTAATGCTTTTATGTGTACTGTGCAATAGCAGTTAGGGATTGTGATTAATTAGACTGTTGGTCATCTGTGTGTGATGATGATTATTCATCATAGCCACAGCTGTTTTCTTTCCTTCCAGTGTCTATATTTAAGGCATGTTTGTAGTCTAATATGAACTTTGAGAAAGGCTTTGGAGTAGGCCGAAACTTCAGCCCAGTGCACGCTATGCAATAAAAAAAATTTGTACTTTTGAAGACCTGTGAGTGTGGATCTATTGGGATGGATGTTATATATATATATATATAGATATAGATATAGATATAGATATAGATATAGATAGATAGATAGATAGATAGATAGATGTTTTGTTGAAAGGGTAAGCCATTTTTCAGTAGCAGTATGCACAAAATGTCTCTGTCTTAAATATATTGATAATGGGTTGAGTGCAGAGGACCTCTTGTATTTGTCTATATGTATTTTGTGGTCACAGCATCATTGCACCCCTGCCTAATGTTTTTAAAAATTAGTGGTGAGCACAACTTTCCCTTGTTTGTTATAGTTAAACAGGAGCAGTGACCAGCTCCTTGTTGTAGCTCCCACCCATCCCAACTATAGTCAGGTGATCCCACTGGTGTCTAATAAAAGGGCAGCCAAGTTTGAGAGTTTTACTTTGAAAGCAGCTAGTAAATTGCAGATAAAACTTGGTCCCTTTGTAAAATTTATAATTAAGCAATTGAATTCTTAATGAATCAGATGAAAATTGAGCATAGGACTGGCCAGATATGGGATGACTTTGACGTAGTTGGCCAGCTTAAATATATCGCAATATATGGACAAACAATCCCTGTTTTGTTGAAACGGTAAGGCATTTTTCAGTAGCAGTATGCCTCTCTGCATTTATTGCGTTTAGCAGCATTAGATACCAGTAGTGGTCACTAGAGGTCATTAAGCACTAGCTAATACCATTCGTTCAAATATACAGTACATCAGTTACAAAAGGAGAAAAGAGCTCGGCTGCTTACATAGTACAGAGGTGGTCTAGTGGGTTAAGTGATTGCTTTTGGCCTGAGAGTTTGGTGTTAAATCCCCTATGAAAGTTGGTTTTTTTTAGCTGGAAAAATTGGTGGAGGGAGAGAGACACAGTGTGTATTTTGCGTATTAATATAAAAGGATTGAGCTGCAATTTTATTATAATAAAAAGTGTACTTTTTAACATAAATAAGAAGGTAAAAAAAAAAACTTTCATAAGGGATTAAACACCAAACTCTCCAGCCAACAGCATGTACTTAACCCACTAGACCACCATTGCAGCATGTAAATGTGTCTCCATGTGTCTCTCTCTGCTTTCTCAGATTTTTTCATCTCCATCTCTCTCTCCCTCCCCAATTTTTCCACCTGTCTCTCTTTCTCCCTCCCCCAATTTCTCCATCTGTGTCTCTCTCTACTTTCTCCGATTTTTCCATCGGTCTCTCTGTCTCCCTCCCCCAATTTCTCCATCTCTGTCTCTCTCTGCTTTCTTCGATTTTTCCATCTCTCTCCCTCCCCCAATTTCTCCATCTGTGTCTCTCTCTGCTTTCTCCGATTTTTCCATCGGTCTCTCTGTCTCCCTCCCCCAATTTCTCCATCTGTGTCTCTCTCTGCTTTCTCTGATTTTTCCATCTGTCTCTGTCTCCCTCCCCCGATTTTTCCATCTATGTCTCTTTCTGCTTTCCCCGATTTTTCCATCTCTTTCTCTCTCTCTCTCTCCCTCCCCCAAATTCTCCATCTGTGTCTCTCTCTACTTTTCTCTGATTTTTTTCATCTGTCTCTCCCTCCCCTAATTTTTCCATCTGTGTCTCTCTCTGCTTTCTCAGATTTTTCCACATCTCTCTCTCTCTTTCTCCCCCAATTTCTCCATCTGTGTCTCTCTCTGCTTTCTCAGATTTTTCCATCTTTCTCTGTCTCCCTCCCCCGATTTTTCCATCTGTGTCTCTCTCTGCTTTCCCAGATTTTTCCATCTCTCTCTCTCCCCCAATTTTTCCATCTGTGTTTCTCTCTGCTTTCTCAGATTTTTTCATCTCCATCTCCATCTCTCTCTCCCTCCCCAATTTTTCCACCTGTCTCTCTTTCTCCCTCCCCCGATTTTTCCATCTGTGTCTCTCTCTGCTTTCTCCGATTTTTCCATCGGTCTCTCTGTCTCCCTCCCCCGATTTTTTCATCAGTGTCTCTCTCTGCTTTCTCCGATTTTTCCATCTCTCTCTCTCTCCCTCCCCCAATTTCTCCATCTGTGTCTCTCTCTGCTTTCTCTGATTTTTCCATTTCTCTCTCTCTCACTCCTCCAATTTCTCCATCTGTGTCTCTCTCTGCTTTCTCTGATTTTTCCATCTGTCTCTGTCTCCCTCCCCCGATTTTTCCATCTGTGTCTCTCTCTGCTTTCTCCGATTTTTCCATCTCTCTCTCTCTCTCCCTCCCCCAATTTCTCCATCTGTGTCTCTCTCTGCTTTCTCCGATTTTTACATCTCTCTCTCCCTCCCCCAATTTCTCCATCTGTATCTCTCTCTGCTTTCTCTGATTTTTCCATTTGTCTCTGTCTCCCTCCCCCAATTTCTCCATCTCTGTCTCTCTCTGCTTTCTCCGATTTTTTTCATCTGTCTCTCCCTCCCCCGATTTTTCCATCTGTGTTTCTCTCTGCTTTCTCCAATTTTTTACATCTCCATCTTAATCTCTCTCCCTCCCCAATTTTTCCACCTGTCTCTCTTTCTCCCTCCCCCAATTTCTCCATCTGTGTCTCTCGCTGCTTTCTCTGATTTTTCCATCGGTCTCTCTGTCTCCCTCCCCCGATTTTTTCATCAGTGTCTCTCTCTGCTTTCTCTGATTTTTCCATCTCCATCTGTCTCTCTCTCCCTCCCCCATTTTCTCCATCTGTGTCTCTTTCTGCTTTCTCCGATTTTTCCATCTCTCTCTCTCTCTCCCTCCCCCAATTTCTCCATCTGTGTCTCTCTCTGCTTTCTCCGATTTTTCCATCAGTCTCTCCCTCCCCCAATTTCTCCATCTGTGTTTCTCTCTGCTTTCTCTGATTTTTCCATCTCTCTCTCTCTCTCTCTCTCTCTCTCTCTCTCTCCTCTCTCTCTCTCTCTCTCTCTCTCTCTCTCTCTCTCTCTCTCTCTCTCTCCCTCCCCCAATTTCTCCATCTGTGTCTCTCTCTGCTTTCTCCGATTTTTCCATCAGTCTCTCTGTATCCCTCCCCCGATTTTTCATCAGTGTCTCTCTCTGCTTTCTCTGATTTTTCCATCTCCATCTGTCTCTCTCTCCCTCCCCCAATTTCTCCATCTGTGTCTCTCTCTGCTTTCTCCATCTCTCTCCCTCCCCCAGTTTCTCCATCTGTGTCTCTCTCTGCTTTCTCCATCTGTCTCTGTCTCCCTCCCCCTATTTTTCCATCTGTGTCTCTCTCTGCTTTCTCCGATTTTTCCATCTCTCTCTCCCTCTCCCAATTTCTCCATCTGTGTCTCTCTCTCTCTCTGCTTTCTCCGATTTTTCCATCTGTCTCTGTCTCCCTCCCCCCGATTTTTCCATCTGTGTCTCTCTCTGCTTTCTCCGATTTTTCCATCTCTCTCTCCCTCCCCCAATTTCTCCATCTGTGTCTCTCTCTCTCTCTGCTTTCTCCGATTTTTCCATCTGTCTCTGTCTCCCTCCCCCCGATTTTTCCATCTGTGTCTCTCTCTGCTTTCTCCGATTTTTCCATCTCTCTCTCCCTCCCCCAATTTCTCCATCTGTGTTTCTCTCTGCTTTCTCCGATTTTTCTATCTGTCTCTGTCTCCCTCCCCCAATTTCTCCATCTCTGTCTCTCTCTGCTTTGTCCGATTTTTCCATCTCTCTCTCCCCCAATTTCTCCATCTGTGTCTCTCTCTGCTTTCTCCGATTTTTCCATCGGTCTCTCTGTCTCCCTCCCCTGATTTTTTCATCAGTGTCTCTCTCTGCTTTCTCTGATTTTTCCATCTCCATCTGTCTCTCTCTCCCTCCCCCAATTTCTCCATCTGTGTCTCTTTCTGCTTTCTCTGATTTTTCCATCTCTCTCTCTCTCTCCCGCCTCCAATTTCTCCATCTGTGTCTCTCTCTGCTTTCTCCGATTTTTCCATCTCTCTCTCTCTCTCTCCCTCCCCAATTTCTCCATCTGTGTCTCTCTCTGCTTTCTCTGATTTTTCCATCTGTCTCTGCCTCCCTCCCCCAATTTCTCCATCTCTGTCTCTCTCTGCTTTCTCTGATTTTTTCATCTGTCTCTCCCTCCCCCAATTTTTCCATCTGTGTTTCTCTCTGCTTTCTCCAATTTTTACATCTCCATCTGTCTCTCTCTCCCTCCCCCAATTTCTCCATGTGTCTCTCTCTGCTTTCTCAGACTTTTTCATCTCAATCTCGATCTCGCTCCCTCCCCAATTTTTCCACCTGTCTCTCTTTCTCCCTCCCCCGATATTTCCATCTGTGTCTCTCTCTCCCTCAGAGAGGGATCTTGTCATCAGAAAACATGTTTTTTTCAAAACGCATCAATTAATAGTGCCACTCCAGCAGAATTCTGCACTGAAATACATTTCTCAAAAGAGTAAACAGATTTTTTTATATTCAATTTTGAAATCTGACATGGGGCTAGACATTTTGTCAATTTCCCAGCTGCCCCAAGTCATGTGACTTGTGCCTGCACTTTAGGATGGAACTGCTTTCTGGCAGGCTGCTGTTTTTCCTTCTCAATGTAACTGTGTCTCAGTGGGACATGGGTTTTTACTATTGAGTGTTGTTCTTAGATCTACCTGGCAGCTATTATCTTGTGTTAGGGAGCTGCTATCTGGTTACCTTCCCATTGTTCTTTTGTTTGGCTGCTGGGGGGAAAAGGGAGGGGGTGATATCACTCTAACTTGCAGTACAGCAGTAAAGAGTGATTGAAGTTTATCAGAGCACAAGTCACATGACTTGGGGCAGCCAGGAAATTGACAATATGTCTAGCCCCATGTCAGATTTCAAAATTGAATATAAAAAAATCTGTTTGCTCTTTTGAGAAATGGATTTCAGTGCAGAATTCTGCTGGATCAGCACTATTAACTGATTCATTTTTTTCCCATGACAGTATCCCTTTAAGTATAGATGGTGGTTTCTCTCCCTACACAAGAGCTCACATCACCATCTCCCACAACCTCTTACTTAGCACAGGAAATACAACAGCACACATCCCCCACCCCTACCCTTTGTTGTCTGTACCTTAATCACCTTTAATGTGTATTCCTGTGCACTTTAGCTAATTAGCATTTGAAAGCACAAGGGCTTGCTCATGTGAACAGCCTCACACGTAGGACTTTAGTAGGGGATTGCGGCTGTTAACAACAGGAATTGGCACCACATAGAGATAAACTCTATGGGCTACTTCAGTGCGAGCTGACACAACATGACAAATCGCATATGTCATGTCGGATGCGCTGAATCTAATAGTGATAGGAATGTTGGATATTGATGCAGCGTGCATCCGCCACGGCGCAACTGTCTGATGAAGACGCAGCATTGTTCACATCCGACAGTCACATTGTGTCAGATGCATGCTGCTACAACATCTGACATTCCTATCACTTGCATTAGATTCAGTGCATCTAACGTGACATGCGATTTGTTGGCTCACGCTGAAGTTGAATGGAGTTTTGCCATGTACAGAAACTTGAAAGCAAATGGTTTTTTGAATCTCAGCCATAAGACAGGACAGGACTGCTGCTTACAATGGGAATCAGATGGGATCTGTGCAGCCACTGGGACAGAATGATCTGTTATACAGATAGCTAGAATCTCAGCTGCCAGATATTAGGACAGGACTGCTGCTTACAATGGGGATCAGATAAGATCTGTGCAGCCACTGGGACAGAATGCTCTGTTATACAGATAGCTAGACTCTCAGCTGCCATAAAGCAGGACAGGACTGCTGCTTACAATGGGGATCAGATAAGATCTGTGCAGCCACTGGGACAGAATGCTCTGTTATACAGATAGCTAGACTCTCAGCTGCCATAAAGCAGGACAGGACTGCTGCTTACAATGGGGATCAGATAAGATCTGTGCAGACACTGGGACAGAATGCTCTGTTATACAGATAGCTAGAATCTCAGCTGCCATAAAGCAGGACAGGACTGTTGCTTACAATGGGGATCAGATAGGATTTTTTTTATTTTGTAAAAACTTATCAATTTACAATAATCATCAGCTCAGCTAAATCAAAACTGATTTTAAACTATTTACCACCAAATAAGCAAAATATAGTCCATGAATCTTTGGCTTGGCTCAGCAGTATCTCCCACCACCAAACCCTCTTGGAGTCCTTCCTCTGTCCATAATTCCCAAAACAAACCTGGCAAAGTCTTTCCCTTTGTCCATGAAAAAGGTTTTCCTCCCTCCCCAACCACCACCTTCACCACCACAAACCCGGCCACAAAGTCCAAAGTTTGGCTTTCTATTAGTGGGCCAGCACACCACCCTTCCCACATACACCTCCCCAACTCAGGAAATATATATTGCTGAGCCAAAGAGCTTGCAGAACTTTTCCACTGAAAGGCATGAGCTGGTGTTATCACATTGTCTGTTTGAAAGAGAAACATGTCAGACATCACAAGAATTAGTATCATAAATACATCAGTATAAGTCACAGTTTCACACCTCTCCATTTGGATGCATTCAGACAGCTTTGCTTAACCTCTCTTTCCCTCAGGAAACCCAAATCAGCCACCACAGACTTCACTATTTGGTCTATAACAACATTCTCATGGCTAATGGACCTTCTGCAGCGGAACTGCCATAGGTGGTACCTCATCACCGATATTATTAGATACACTGTCCCTATATCCAGGGGATGTCGGACAGACAGAACACCATAGGCCGTATCAGCATAGGACAGGTGTTTGATGTGGTGCACGTTGAGAGCCTCTGCCAGCTGATGTTTTAAAACTTTTGTCACAGGACAATCCACAAGAAAATGTTCTAGGGTCTCATTAGTGGAACAGCCCCATGGGCACTCCCTCTCTGTGATGTTCAAAAAGCTCACATTGCCTCGGACAAAAAGTCTTCCCTGAAGAGCCAGCCAGTTCAGATCAAAATACTTTGGGGGCACCCTTCTGTCGTTGAGCCACCGGAGGCTCTGAGAAAGGACATCCCCCACACAGTCCTTCAAGGCCATGGGGACAACAAAGTAGCTCAATAGGATCCTCTGATAAATTTGTCTCCTTGTAACAGAACTCAGTTCCCCAATTCTAATGTCCCACTTTCTCAAAAGTTTTAGCCCGAGTCGAATATGCAGTGGGAGACAATTCCCGCGCACTCGGACCTGCTTCACACTATCGCCAAGCAGCCAATCTCCTACCAGAGGCAATGCCCAATTCTTGATGCAACATTCCCACAGGGAATCAGTTCTTTGGCCCAGGCTCCCAAAGTTAAACTTCAAGAAAATGGATCCAAAGAAAGCCACTGGACATAACATGCCCAATCCTCCCTCTTTCCTCTGCAGGTAAGTAATGCCCCTTTTTACAGGATTCAGCCTGTTCCCCCAGATTAACTGGAAGAACAGGCTTTGGATCCGAGCATAGAGAGCTTCTGGCAGCGGATACACGTAGGAAACAAACAAAAAGATAGGGACCAGGTAAGTCTTCACGAGCTTCACCCTTTCTCTGTAGGACAGCTTCCATCCCTTCCATCGCTGTACCTTTGCATTTCCGGCATCCAACTTTTCTTCCCAGTTTTGCCTACCATCATCTCCCTTCCCAAATTTGATTCCCAAAATTCTAATCTGAGTTTGGGCTGTTGAAAATTCCTGGAGTAGAAAAGCCGGCTCCTCGTCTAATGACCAAAAAGCTTGAGACTTATCCATGTTGACCAGAGACCCGGAGGCCTCTGGAGTAACTTCTGATTTTCTCGGACAGCACTCTCGCATCTTCCGGACAAGAGACTGCTACCGTGACATCATCCGCATAGGCTACCGACCTGAGAGGGCTGGCTACGGGGAACAGAGAGACCCTTAATTCCACTCACCTGCAAACGCCTTAGAAAAGGATCGATCGCAAAAACATACAGCAGAGGGCTTAAGGGACACCCCTGTCTTACCCGGCCCCAACCTCAAAGTTTTCACCGCACCACCCATTGATAAGTGGAAAGCTTACTGCCCCTTTGTACAAAGCTGAGAGCATCTAATGAATGTTCCCGGGATGCCATACTTTGCCAAAATGGCCCACAGATACTCATGATCCACTCGATCAAAGGCCTTAGCCTGGTCCAGAGTTAGAAAGTAACACCCAGTATTTTGGACTTTGCATTGCTCCAAGGCTTCCCTAATAGTAAGGATCGCCCCAAAGATGCTCCGCCCTTTCACCGTGCAGAACTGGACAGGAGATAATAAAGTGCCTGAAAATGAACTCAATCTAGTAAAAAGTATCCGTGCGAGAAGCTTCCTATCAGTGTTGAGAAGGGCAATTGGCCTCCAATTATCAACATGCTTTGGATCCTTACCTTTTGACAGCAGGATCAAGGAAGATTCTCTCATAGAGGGGGGTAAGATACCCCCTTCCAGGCAGTCTCTAAAAACCTCTACGAGAACCGGAGCCAGCTGATCTTTAAACTTCTTATAAAATTCGGCTGTAAGGCCGTCTGGTCCTGGAGCCTTCTTTTAGGCGAGGCAGTCGATGGCAGCTTTGACTTCATCCTCCGTGATCTCAGCTGTCAAAGGCTCAAAGTCCAAATTAGTTACATCAGGCCCTGGGGTTGCCTCCAGGAAGGATGAAGTCCTCCCTTATCCAAAGCCTTAGCCCGGAACAGAGAACCGTAGAAGTCTTTCACAATCCCAAGGATGCCCTCCTTGATGTTTGTAACTCACCCTTGGGATTGATCAGACTGGTGACAAGTTTTCGCCCAACATTCTCTTTGCAGTTTAAAAAGGGGTCCGGCGAGTGAAAACTCCCATAATCCCTTTCCTGCACAAGAGATTTGTACGGCTGTACTGACATTCTCTGATCTGGGCCTTCAGCTGGGCAATTTTTGACCCCTCCACCCCATCCGAAATAGAGGACTCCAACTTCTTTAAAAGAGTCAGGTACTTCTTATACCTATTTCCCTCCCTACGTACAGATAGCTTACGGAAGAAGGTCCGGAATGAGAATTTGGCATCCTCCCACCATGATGACACAGAGTTGTAAAAAATCGACTCTATCGAGCTGGTGGCAAAGAAGAGCCTCAAAAGACTGTTGAACTGACTCACCCTCCAGGGAATCCACACTCAGCCGCCACAGACCCTTACCCTTCACTGGAATAGATGAGGATCCCACTGTAAAAGAGAGTGTCAAGTGATCAGAGTACTCGAACCCAACTTCCTTCACATTAGTGAACTCCTCACCAGCCCTGACAAAAGCCATATCTAGACGACTGCTACTTTCTGCACATCTATAGGTATGTGACGCCTTCCGGCCACCCCAGGTTGCAACATCAACCAGACCAGCCTGCTGAATAAGCATGTTTAAATAATAACTTTCTGATTTTCTCATTTTACCAGAACGATCTCCTGGTCCAAGGACCTGGTTGAAATCACCAGCCAGGATGACTGGAAGGGAAGTGTGCAGAAAAGGTCTCACTTCAACTAGCAGGGCCCTCCTGGCTGCCATAGACTGCGGCCCATAGATGTTTATAAGACGGAAACGACTTCCACTTATTGTGACATCCAGTAGCAAACAACGGCCCACCTGGATCTCAAGCAAACGGTGTACTGTAATATTGAGGCCACCCCGAAACAGTATTGCTACTCCCCCACATGGTTCCTCTGCTATAGACCAGAAGGAAGGTCCATGTCGCCAATCAGCTCTTGCCTTTCTAAGATCTGCCTGGGTAGTGAGTCGGGTTTCCTGAAGGAAAAAAACCTCAGCATCTGAGTTTTGCTAAACTTTCGAATGCCATGAATCTTGTACGAGGCAATCTCACACTGCAAACATTAGAGGTCAAGAATCTTATTGTAGGCTGCCCCATCATGAATGCTTGTGAGGATGTTTTTCTTACCCAAACCTACAGCCTCCTCCCCATATCGCTTGACTTGAGGACCACAGCGAGATCTCATTCCATCCTCAAGACAAACACTCTCTCCGTCTGATCACTGGAATGTTTTGCACCTACACCTTTCTTCCTGACAGTCTGGTCACTCCCTTCCCTTCCTCTTTTTTTTAAAGGGAGTTGGATTTCCATTTCTTCTGTTATTTCCCTGTTCTAGTTCGCTCTCTTCTTCTCTCTCTATTTTCTGTAGTTCCTCCTGCTCCTCTCTTTCAGCTCTGTCTCCCCAGGTCTCAGACTCCTTCTCCAAAACCACAAATTTGTTTTTGGTGGTAATTAAGAATGACGTAGCAGAACCTTCCCCTGGGTCTAACAAGTCAGCCTGCATTTTGGTTTTATTTTTTGTGTTGACTGTCTGCCAGCCATTCTCATCCTTTTTACCTTCCTTGTTGGTATTGCTTCTCACTGCTTTCTCCCTTATCTCTCTGACTGGTTTTGGGTTCTCCTTTCTGCTTGTTCTTTCTGCTTTCCCACTTATCTCTCTGACTGGTTTTGGGTTCTCCTTTCTGTCTGGTTTTGGGTTCTCCTTTCTGTTTGTTCTCATAGTTTTCTCCACAGGTTTCTTTGGAACAGTACTACTCTGTGAGTCCCTCACTTCTGTTTCACTTTCCTCACTGGTCTCTCTTTCTGGTGTTACAAAATCCTTCCTCATCTCCTTGTCAATCTCTGGGAAAAGGGTGACTATATTATGGTAGGCCTCAGGGCAACTCCTATGCACGTGTCCCATTCGATTACAGAGATTGCACCTGACATTTCCCCATGCATTCTGCAACATGACCAATTGCATTACATAGGGCGCACCTCAGGACTTCACATGACCTGGCCAAATGGTTACTTGCTCCACATTTATAGACCTACGGGGCTGCCCAGCATAAAAACAGGTACCTCGTTCTTTCCCAATGAAAAAAGAATTGGGCAGGTGCTGTGGAACGTTACCTGAGATGTTTAACTTAACCTGGGTTTTCCAGACTCCTGCCCAAACCCCATCCTCATCAAAAACCTTAACTAGAGGTGTAAGGACTGTGCATTGCCTGCGCAACCATATGAGAATGTCTTCCTGAGGAATGGCGTCATTCTTTGTTACAATTGTGATGTTTTTTGTCTCAGGCTTTGTCATAGGGATTACCACAAATTGTTCCCAATTTTGGTTACCTGCCCTTTTTTGCATGTTATAGATACGCCAAAAATTTTCAAGTGCTTCCTGAAGCTTAAAAGTGACATCAAAATCAGTTTCAGTTTGTGCTATAACAGCTGATAAATCCCAGGCCTGAAACCCATACTATCCAGTATGACTGTTCTTACAAGAAACCTTCTAGATGGAACTTGTTCTTTCTCTCCATCCATTTAATTTTTACCCAATGTTTCCTCTTAAAGGTTGGTTATCATGGGACACATCTGGGGTTGCAAAGAGCCTTCGCTTTCCCCAAAAACTGTTTGCAGTTTCATCCACCCCTCCTACCTGAATAGATTCTACCTCCACTCTCTGCTGTATCTGATCTGACTGACTCTCTATATGACCAACTTGCTCGACCTCTACCCCTGCCTCCTGAGTCACAGACTCTTCCACTGCATTCTCTTGTTCAGGCTGCACAACCGCACTCTCTCTCACTTCTGTTTGCTCAGCCGCACTCTCTCTCACTTCTGCCTCTTCAGCTTGACTCTCTCTCACTTCCATCTGCTCACACTCATTCCCATCTGTGACAGGTGTCACACTCTCAGCCACACTCTCAGCCACTTCATTCTGAACACACAAAAGAGATTCTTGAGCCGCCACTTCCATTTTGTCTTCAGATTCTGGGCCACTCTCAGCTGCTTTATGGGAGACCTTCTTGCCCTCTGTTTGGTTCCGGCGCCGGACACTTGGATCTTCTGTTGGTCTCACTGCTGCTTTAGGCAACTCTGGAAAGTCCTCATCAGATGAGATTTCATAGGCGGCTTGAGACGAATCCTCATACCGTAGCTTAGGTCTTGTGCTGGTTTGTGGCAGATTCACCTTGAAGCTTTTCTGTTCTTTTTTTCTTCTTTTACTGCTCCTGAATCTCCTTCTCATCAAAAGTCATGTTCTGCCAATTGACTCTGTCACCTCGTCGTTGCTGCTGCCGCCGGGGAGGCAATGGTTTTGCAAACTCTGGTTCACTTTCAGAAGTGGCCGGACTGTTGGAGGTACTGGATCGGGTCTGGCGCCGCCCAGTAGCAGGATGTGGATACGCTGCTTTATAACCAGAACGCATTGACTCAAACCTTTGCTTGTTCTGATAGATTTCTTTCCACGGCCCGACTTTCCCATACAGTTGGTTTATTCGCTGGCCCAATGCTGCTCATTTCATAAAAACAAACTGTCTTTCTTTCTCCTGTGAAGCTCAGTTTCCTTCCCATCAGAAAAGGATACGAGGTTATTCAGACTTTATGGATATCTGCAGTTTTTTCTTTTCATTTTGTAATGTTTGCAGCTCCTTTAAGGCTTCTGCAACCTCCTCTGGCAGTGATTGGCTCGTCTTTGCCTTAATCTTGCCTTTGCATGGAATGGCTCCTTTGCTTGGCTTTGCCATGTTGCTTTAAATGTTGGCTCCTCCCCTTTTCCTCAAAAGCTGTTCCTCCTGCACTTCTCTCCCCTGGTGATTGAGCTGTAAATTGGCTGCACCTCACAGGTGAGAGGCTCAGTTTGACTGACAGGAGCCTTTGTGATGTCATTGCCCGACGCCCCCAACTCCTTTGCAGTGTTTCCGACCCTCTTGGTTCCCCATGCTGAGACTGAGGTCTGCTGCAATATAGTTCATTGGCTTCCCAGACTCTCCAGCTCCACAACACAGACACCTCCCTCCCCAGGGGCCACAGCTCCAACTCCATGTGCATACAGGGTTTGACAGGGGGGGATCACTGTGTTTTGGGGTGGCATAAACTTGTCATTTTATCAGGGTTTGTCAGATATTTCTTTCTTTTGCGGGTTTTACTTATTCAGTGCATTTACTTAACTTCATTCACTGCTGTAACCTGCAGCTGCTGCTGTTTTATTCTTCTGCACACACAGGGTCACATTCAGGCTTTTGCTTTTTTCTTACCTTGTTTCCCTGGGGGTAATGCAGGATTCAGCTGGATTCTTCCTGGGGGGGTTTCTCAGGGGAGCCCCACGCCGGCTTCCAACTTCCTGGCCCGAGCCACTTGTTTACATTCCTTTGCTTTTGTTTCTGATCTCAGCCAGACTTTTCTCCACTCTATCATCCATGCTGTTTTCCTCTTATCGGGGTTCCAAAGAAGAGGAGCGTACTTTGGCCTTGTTTGTTCAGCCGGAAGGCTAGGCCCCAAAGCCTGGGCCTCGCTTTGTCTGGTAGCCCGACCAGCCCTAAGAGGGCCTGGGTCTGTTCCGGACATTGCTGAAACTCTCTGACACACGGGACTGGCGTTGCAATGTGATCAGATAGGGATTTTTTTTAAAATATAAACAATCAAAGCATAACAAATTCAAATTAATAAATGACATTATATTACAATATGTACATTATTTACAAAGAATTTGACCAAAGAAAATTCAAAGTTCAACCAAATTTTTTTCATTCAAGCTTTTTTTTCTGAATCTCATTGACTTTAATAAACACAATTTCCCTTAAATTTTACTTATTGTTTGGTCTATTGATTGATGTCTTTCCCAAAGGTTTTCATACATCGGATAGACCCAGATGTATCGAATGACTGACAGTATAATAAATACAGTCTCTTGGTTTAGGGTGCTTCCTATGAATTATCCCATAGGCTCTTTCTGCATAGTATTAGCACATATATTATAAATACCCAAACCTTCGTAAACCCATATAAACTGTTTGACACCGAACAATCCACCAAAAAGTGCTCTTGCTCTCCCCACCCCCAAACCCCCCGGGACACTCTTTTCTTACATGACTCAGAAATTTCATGTTGCCCGCACATACAACTTGCCCGCATGTCAGCCAGGAGTTATCAAAAAGTTTTGGGGGAGTCTCACGCTGTTTAAATACTTTGTATCTCCTCCAGGGTTTTTTCTGTCAGTTCTTATAGCCAGTGGGACGTAAAGAAGGTGTTAGTACCCTGGCATAGATTTGCTTCCTTGGGGGTTTATGTTTTCTGCTGCTCCAATGCCCACCTTATCGCTTAAAGGGCAGGGCAATGTGTGGTGGGAAATGCTCTGTTTACACGGACCTCTTTCGCCCTACCGCCCTGCAACCGTCCACGATAAAAGAGATGCCCAAGCCTGATACAACTTTCCCAAGGGAGCTTGTTCCTTGAGTCAGCCCCCAAAGTTAAACTTTAGGAAACATGACAAAAGAAAGGTCCCGGCAGACCATCCCCAAACCCCTCTTTCCTTGCAGGAACGTTACCCCTCTTTTGACTGGGTTTAGCCTATTCCCCCAGATCATCTGGAAGAATAAGCTATAGACTCGAGCTTAGAAAGATTCTGGCAAAGGGAACACACAGGACACATACAAAAACAACGGGATCAGAAAAGTCTTAATAAGGTTAACTCTTTCCTATAGGTCAGCTTCCACCCTTTCCAACGCTGAACTTTTGCCAAACCGGTATCCAACTTCTCTTCCAATTTAGCCTGGCATTATCTTCCTCCCAAATTTAATCCTAGTATTTTAACTTGAGAGGAGGCAAACAGGGAAGGTTCTTAACTCAAACTGGGTCTTCCTCCAGACTCCACAAAGCTTCCGACTTTTCACTATTGACTAGAGACCCTGAGGGCCTTGGTAGCTTCTGATGCAACAGGAGACTCTCTCCACCTCTTCAGCTTTGAGATAACCATGTCACATCATCCGCGTAGGCCACAACCTCAGGCGCTGACCACTGGGTGCACAGATACCCTCCAAGTTACCTTCCTGCAGCGACCTAAGAATGGATCTAACGCAAATGCATACAGCAAAGGACTCAGAGGGCACCCCTGTTTACTCCTGCCACAACCTGGAAGTCTTCACCCTGCCAACCGTTAATCAGTGGGAAGCTTCTAGCCCCTTTGTACAAAACTTTTATCCAACTAATGAACTGACCCGGGATACCGTATTTAGACAAAACGCCCATAGGTACTGGTGATTCACCCTAATAAAAGGCTTTTGACTGATCTAAACACAGAAAGTATTTCCCCACCCTTTGAGCTTTGCATAATTCCAGAGCCTCTCTTAATGGTAAAGACAGCTCCAAAAATGCTCCGCCTTCACCGTGCAGAACTGACAATAAGTGCTTGAAAATAAACTTAAACGAAAGAAAATAACCTTTGCGAGAATCTTTCTATCTGTAATTGAGCAGGGCAATCGGCCTCCAGTTCTCAATATGCTTCTCGTCCTTACCTTTGACAGCAAAATCAAAGAGGAAACTGCATAGATGGCGGGAGGTCATCTTCCTCTAAGCAACAGTTACACCTCAACAAGTGCCGGAGCCAACAGATCTTTAAAGGTCTTTAGAATTCTGATGTTAAGCCTCCGGACCTGGAGCTTTCTTATTCTGCAGACTCTTTATCGCCAATTTACCTCCTCCTCCGTGTTTTAGCTGTCAAGGGGGAAAAATCCAAATTATTGTGTCAGGCGCTGGGGGTCGTCTCTTAAGAAAGCTGTCATCCTTTCCCTCTCCAAAGTTCTATCCCAAAAAAGCAGCATAGTAGGATCTCACGACTCCAGTATTCCTCCTTGTTTTTGCCTCTTTACCCTGGAAGTCAATGAGACCCCTCACCAGTTTCCTTTTAACTGACTCTTTCAGTTCCTAAAAGGATCTGGGAAATTTTCATCCAGAATCCCTCTAAGAACCAGAGACCTCTGGCGGCTGTACTGATACTGCTTCATTTTGGTTCTTTAACTGGGTCACTTTTTCCCCACCACCCATCCAAAATATAGGATCCAGCTTCTTTCTCAAGGATGGTAAATGCCATTGTCTATTTCCCTCCCTTTTAACAGATAGGGACTTGAAGAAAGCCCGAAATGACCTCTTGGCCTCTTTCCCAACCACTGTGTTGGTGAATCATAAAATCATTTTCGACAGGAATATTTTGTACAAGAAACTCGCAAAAGGGTTTTTGTTCCTCATCCTTTAGTATTTCTGAACCTAACCTCCACAGACCTTTACCAACCCCAGAACTATCTGATACCCATATTGAAAGAAAAGAACCAAGTGGTCAGAAAACCTCACTTCAATTCCTTAACCCCTGAAAAAGGAGCACCAGCTTTAATATAAATCTGGTCAATTCTACTACTGCGGGAGCCAAAAAATACGTGTGCTTGGCCTTCCTACCCCCTTCAGTAGCCACATCCACCACCTGCTGTTTGAACAACCTCATTGAGAAATGCACCCTCATATTTCCTATCATACCAGATCTATCCCCTGGCCCTGTCACTTGGTTGAAATCCCGGCTAGGATGACTGGCAATTGAGGTGTGCAAATATTGTCTCATTTCTCTTATGAAGTTCCTTCCTCTCCACCACTGATTGGGGCCCATACATATTAATTAATCTTAGATCTTCCCTTCTATCTTAATATCAAGTAATAAACACCTGCCCATTTTAACCTCCACCAACCTCTTAACTTCAATGTGCCTGTCACCATTAAACAGAATCCCCACTCCTCCGCCTGTTTCCTCTGCTATGGACCAAAATGAGGGCCCTTTCTGCCAGTCTCTTTTTGCATTGTAGATATCGTACCTATTAGTTAGGCGAGTCTCCTGCAACAAAAATGATATCTACCACTAAGGAAAATAAAAACTCAAATGCTACCAATCTTGGGCATTTGGGAGACCTAATGCTTCTCACATTAAGGGTGCAAAAAGAAATTGGGGAACCTATCATGTTTTAGGGAGTTTTGCCTGAAGACTCTTCCCTCCTTCCCACATCTTTAACTTGGCATCCCTGAAGATTCATCCCCTTCTACAAAAACCAGAAACTCCTCCTCAAAGGAACCTCCTTCCCCAGAGTCTCTCTCCTTCCTCTTTTCCCCTGCTCTTCCCCAGTAACTTCTAGAACTTCTGGGATTCTTGGAGTCTGGCCTGCATCGGGTTCTGGGGATATTCTTCCTTCTTTTGTTTTTCGCCTTTTCTTTTTCTTCTCCTTCTGTCCTTTTCTTCCTTCTCTATCTGCCTTTCTTCTCCTCTCTCCTCCGCATCTCCCCAACTCTTCCCACCTGGGAGGGTAAATCTGTTTTGATGTGCTCACACCTGCCTTAACAACCATCTTTCCCTGTTGTTTTATTCCCCTTTGCTCCTACCACAGTCAGTCCTCCTTCTCTGTCCCTTTATCCTTCTTTCCTTCCCCCTAGTTTCCCGAGGGACTGCAGGCTCCACTACTTCTTCCACCCTGGTCTCCAACTCCTTTTTCCTCATTGCTCCCCTCCCTCCTCCCGCTCCTCTCCTCCTGAAATTTCCCGCTCCAAATTATGGGCAATCTCTGACAATGTTATGCCAAGCATTGGGGCAGTCCCTGTGTGTATGACCCAGAGCATTACATAGGTTGCACCTGCCTCATTGCATTCCTTGCTGGTAATGGCTTTTAGCACCACACAGAGCAACACCTTGGTTTCACAGTTAATGGCCAAGTGTCTGTTTGACCCACACTTAAAGCATTGGCGAGGTTGGCCTGGGTAAAAACAAACCCCCCTTTGTTTCCTATGAAAAATGAGTTAGGGAGGTGCTTGGGGACATTGTAATGAACCTCTAGTTTCACTTGGGCTTTCCATCCTCCGCCCAAAACCTTGCTCATTATAGATCTTGATGAAAAGGGGTTAGTACTTGTGCATTGTCGTCTTTAACCAAACAGGAATATCCTCAGGGGGACTGATTCTGTTTGAAAAATGATGGTTACATTTTTGGTTTCAGGAGTGAGATTGGGATTTGCCTTAAAATTTTCCCACTCTTTTGTGTTTTTCTTTTGGGGTCATAAAGAGCCCAAAACCTCTCCATTCCCCTGGGACAATTTAAAGCTGAGATCATATTGTAACAGAAATATCAAGAAAGCATTGACATCATTAGTAGTGAAACCCATAGACTCTTTCACCAGGTTAGTGCACATATCTCCAACCTGGGAAATTTGTCTTGCTCCCCCTCCCATTTAATTCTCACCACATTGCCCCTTTTTAAACACTGGCCATCAAAGGATCTATTTAGCCAGATGAGTTAGAAAAACAGCCTCCTCCTTTCCCACACATTCACAGGTGCTTGGCTTCTCTCTTGCCCAACCTCTGGAGCAGCCTTACTGCCCCCACAGTCCCCTCTCCCATCCCCCCCCACACAGCACTCTCACCCCGGTACCCCTTCACTCACAGCCTCTCTCTTCACCACTTGCCCACTCACACCTGCACTCACACCAGCACTCACACTCACACACTCTGGCTGCACAACAACATTTAGCAGAGATATTAGAGGAAACATTAGAAGAAAACGTTTCCCTTTTTCCTCTGCTCAAACCTTTCCGGTTCTTATAAATCTCTTCCATGGTTTAATTATAAGGAAGTCTTTTAATTTCTTCCTCCAGTTCCTCCAACTCTTTATTGTACATCGCAGTCTTTCTTATTCTCTGCCCTCTTAACTCTCCAGTCGCTTTGGCAGCCAAACTAAGTTTTTGCAATCACATTATTTAGTTCTTTTTCCTCTGCTGCAAAACTCCATAGTCTTTAGAGCTTTAGCAATTTCCTCCTGATTTACAGAGTCTTTAAGGTGGAGACCCCAGAAAAGTCTTTAGAGACACAGTCTGTAGCAGCAACAGTCTATTAGAGGAAACCCCCTCCCCACACAGGCAATTAAGGAAAAGTCAGTTTGTTTGTTTACCTGCAGATTTCTCCTCCAGCACTGTAAAGCCACAGTCTCTGCCAGGTACCACAGTCATGCTTGCCTCCATTCCTCCCTCTGCTGAAGCAGCAGCAGTCGGTGCCATTTGTGGGGGGTTCCCTGATTCTTTGCTGGAATCTTTCCTTTCTTACTGTCTCTGCTGGACTCTCTGCAGCTTTCACTGGGTGGGCGGAGCTTCCCTTTGCTGTGCACAAGCCTGTCTCTGCTTTCCAAAAATGGCGTCCTCCTTCCCAAGCACATGGCCCGGCCTCCATTACTGCAATGCAGCTGGTACCTGCTTTCTCCTCAGCTGGGGGTCACTGTCCATAGCAGCAGCTGTTGTGTGTCAGTAACAGCACTTGTACCTTCCATTTCCCCAGCAAAGCACCCGTCCCTCTGCTCCCTGACTGATGCAAATACCAGACCAGGGGCTCCAGGTTGCTGGCCACAGGACTTTCCTCCTCCATAGCTATGGGGGACCTGCTTGTTCCTTGGGGGGTGCTCTCTGGGACACAGGTAGCTTGGGATTCACCAACCTTTGCTGAAGCTCCAGATGTAGAGATTGTAGTTCCGCAACATGTTTTCACAGGGGCTCAGATGCCCGCAAACCCAGACAGACTTGACTCAGGGACCTCATCCAGCTTTTTCTTCCTCCTCACTCTCCACAGACACCTCTTCCACCTCCTCCTCCTTTGGCAAAACTTTCCCTTTCTTGTTCACTTTCTTTACAGTAGCAGCCATTTTCTTTTTGCACCAACTACAGCTTTCTGGCTTACTGCTCGCCTGCTGGATCCCAGCCTTGCTCGGGTATTCATTGCCCCTGCTTCCTCTGTTGGGGGCCACTTCTTACCCATTTCCAAAAAGAAAAAAGAAAAGTAAAGGCTATAAAGCCGCAAAAACAGCTGAGAAATCAACCTCCCAGACCCAGAAGGGCCTGGGTAAGTCAAAATCACAAGTTCTCTCTCAAAATCACGAGCTCTCTCCAAACCGTCTGCTCCTACGGGGATCAGATAGGATCTTGTGCAGCCACTGGGACAGAATGCTCTGTTATACAGATAGCTAGAATCTCAGCTGCCATAAAGCAGGACAGGACTCTTGCTTACAATGGGGATCAGACATGATCTGTGCAGCCACTGGGACAGAATGCTCTGTTATACAGATAGCTAGAATCTCATCTGCCACAAAAGCAGGCCAGGAGACATCCCAGGCCCTTCAACAAGAACTTCCTTAATTTCAGAGTTGGGAAGCCATGTGTAGGCATCAAGGAGAAAGGCCCTGCTTACGTGGGATGGCAGCCCCATGTCACTGTATTCAGACAACTGCTGGTGATAAAATAAGCAGTGCACCACATTCCTAGGGGTAAAGAGAAGACTTTTATGTTATTAATAGGGAACAAAGATAAATATATAGGAAGGCCGGTATTTTTTTCCGGAAAAGGTGGCAACCCTAGAAGCGTGGCTATACTATAGGCCCAGACTGGCAATCTGTGGGTTCTGACAAATGCCAGAGGGGCTGCTCCAAGTTGCCATAGATGCCCTCTATTTATTGGGCTGCTGGAGGGGACTGTTTGGGCCTCTGGGTACTTGAAATGCTAGGGCTTATTTGAATCCCAGTCCAGACCTGTTGTGCCCCCTGAACTTCTCCACTTTTAATATAATGCAAAGGACAACCAATATATAGGTGACTAAATTTCCCTATGCTTCCTCGGTATGGCAATTTTCCACTTTTATAAAATATAGCCTCTGAATGCACCCGACCAATATGACTTATGGGGGGTTAGCACCATACACTATAATGCTATAAACATTACCTCTCCCTGACATCTGCTGAGACTACGGTTCCCACCTTTTCTGGAAAAAAATACTGGCCTTCCCATATATTTATCTTTTTTCCCTATTAATAATATTGGGATCAACCATCATTTTTACGGGCCAGGCCGGTAAAATACCGGCCAGGTGGCAACCCTAGCTGAGACATTAAAGTACAACCCCCCATATAACTGTAGAATCGCTCAGATGTAATTAGCTGTGGTAATGTTTGTTAATGGAGACTGTTCATTGTGCAGGAATGACGCAATTCTTTGCCCTGAACGTTTCTAATTTTGAGATACCCTGCATACAAGCACCTAAAATGACAGGATGCCTTTTCGCTAGCTTAACAGAACCTGTTATAGGCCAGACTGCAACTGCCATAGAAGTCCTTCTAACAATATACTGTATGTCTCTCTACACACTACAACCAACTACACTAGGACCTTTGAAGCTGCAAATCCATTGCTAGAGTAAAAGGCCTTTGTGAGCCTTTGGGTCTATTTCCGAAAGTATTTCCAACCCAAAGTAACCTGCTTCTATAAGCGCCACTGCTCACTTTGCCACTTGTGTCTCACTACAGATGTGCACATATATATGGATAACACATACACTGTACTATTGCTAATGTTCTAAGTTACCTGGTTAACACATAGTAGGTATATTGTGTAAAATGCTGTGGCAAACTTTTGTATAATGTTAATATTGAACCACTGTCACAGCTATTTATATTTCCAAACTGTGTTTTCTGGTTATACATTGATTTTAGCAATTATATATTGATTAAAGGATTGATTTAAATATCAGAGATTAAATAGATTTGAAACTATAATCTCCTATTTTAATACAAATCTACAAATATTATGACGAATAAAAATTTAAAAAAATAAATAAATTCCTACTGGAGATTTGAACCCTTGACCTTCTGCACTAAAAACTTTAGCCTAGACCACTACACTATAATGACTGACTTATATTTGGAAGACAAAAACATTTTCTCATAGCTAAATACACAAGTCATTAGCATCAAATCTTTCACATAGAATATCTCATTAATTTATTTAGGATAAATATCATGTTTTTTTTACAGAAAATGGCAAACATGCTGTTTATTGTTTCTAGTTTTTTATTCTAGGTACAGAGCCTAATCTTTTGAAGAAAATAGTTGCAGGTTACTGTAGCCTAGATTTAAAAATGTAAAGCACATTTAAAATAGTTTTTTTTCAATAATAGCTTATTATTTTGCTGAGCCTGCTGTGTCACGGAAGATCTACAGTACTGGAGTCGGCTCTAAAATGAAAATCGGGTCAGGCGCCACCTGGTGTCCATCAGTGGAATTGCGACTATTTTAATTTAAATGCTTATCTTTTGTACATGTCAGGACAGCCGATTCCCTGCAGTTAACGCGACCAGCGCATTTAACTTGATCTGTTACAGCGCGCCAAACGTACCATGTCTTCTGGCTTCATCTTTATAAAGATAGATATATAGATAGATATATATAGATAGATATAGATATAGATAGATAAATATAGATATATATATATATATATATATAGAGAGAGAGAGATATATATACATATATATATATAGATATTGTGACAGGGTGTTTGGGAAACACCACTGTCTTAGAGCAAAAGGCACATAAAAGAGTGTATTTAAACTGCATTGTATGTGCTGCAAAGGAATATTCGGCTCAGGTAGGGTTAATATTTCCTCTCAGCCAGGTAATGTGGCAGCTGAGAGAGGCGCTACCTGGAAATGAAAAAAGGGCTTTGTGAGTACAGCTCAGGGCTCTCCAAACACCTCCTAGAGTGGAGGGAAGCGAGGGGCTGTGAGAGACAGAGCTGGGCAGAAGGAGCTTTGCTGCCATCAAGAGAGTTCCAGAGCTTGGAGCATAAATCCCTTGTGGGGAAACAAAGAGGAAAGGACTGGCAGAGGCTAGTGAGTCTGAGTCCCAGGAGGGTAAGCCAGCAGGGCAGAGTGTGAAGCCCAAATACTTCAAAGTGCAAGAGGGTGAGAGTTTCCCTTGATGGTGAGCGACCAGAGGGGGGAAAACCCTGGAATGAATTTGCTGAACTGTTCCCTGCATGTTCTACAGTGAAGTTGTTGAACTGTAACCTGAACATTTTTTCTGTTGCCTTTTCGTTGGGAATGCTCAGTGCTTAATAAACCTGTGTTTTTTGTCTGAAGCCTTGGTGTCCCTGTCTCTTAGCTCAAAAATCCTATGCTACCTGCCTACCAAACGCTAATTCCCCCTTAAAAGTGCATGTGCAGGCCAGTGGCATGTCACAATTGGTGGAGGATGCGGGCAGAGCTTTAAAGAGACATACACCTGTTTAAAAGCCTGGTAAGCATTGCCCTTAAGAGACTGAACTAATATGGCAACTGGTGCTGTAAATCCCCTTGCTACAGCTGTTCAGCAGGAGGCTGTGAGTGCTGTTGGAAAGCAACAGGAACAGCAAGATGGCGACTGGTGGAGGCAGTTCCACTGTGACAAAGAAGAGTAAGCGTGCCAAGTCTGGGAAAGAGACTAATAAATGCCTCACAAGTGAAAGGTGAACATTTCTGTGAGTTGCAAGCAGCAGTGGCAGCTCCTGTAAAGTCTGTAGGAAAACCACAAAGAAAGTTCTACCAGCAGGCTTCCTTAAAGGTGCAGTGGCCTGTGGAGTTGCAACAGACTGCCAAGGAAGTGAGAGCAACTTCACTTGTGCGAAAGGAGACCCCTACATCTGGATCCAAGGCAGAAATCTGGTTCCAAAGAGGTGTTACCCCAAAGTTGGAGCTCCGGAAGAATACCAAGGAGAGAGGCTATGCTGATTTCCAAGTCCAGTCTGGCATATTTGGCCAGAGTTCATCCCCAGCGGTTCCACACTGGATGCCATACAGGAATGGTGAGACTGTTCTTAAAGGGGTGGTTGAAAGGGAATGGCAGGCTGGGGGGGATAAAAGACTGGGACTGTGGGAGGAAAGGCAAAATCCTGGGACCTAAAGAGTTAAGTGCACATCAGAGTGCACTGTGCCTGTTAAAGGTATTGCTGAAAAGTCAGTAGAGGTAAAAGTGAATGGGATTTCACTGTGGGTCACACTGGACATTAGCTCAACTAAGTCAGTGGTGTTGCATGAACTGTTAATGTTTATTCTACCATGGCAGGAGGTCCCTGAGATGCAAGTGAACTCTGAACCGACTGTATGTACTCACTTATGGTTGCGAGTGACGGTGAAGTGGAAATTGTTCTCGTAACAGACTTTCCCCTATTCTGCGAGTTGTGGGGAAATAACAAACCAATGAATGTGGGACAATCAAACCAGGTGGTGAATAATGTTGGTGTTATGCAAAATGTTCTGTGTAATTTTGCTGTCCAATGTCCAGATGGGAATCTTACGTGTGTGACTGTGGGGTGTGAGGTAACACCCACAGTAAAAAGTATAGGGGGGACCCCCAATGTAAATGTGTCCCTAGAGAAGGTGAATGAGGTAATTCACAGTGGGGAACACCAAAAAGCAGAGCAGGCATGTCTGCAACAAAGTAGCTCAAGTGAGAGAGAAAATGTCTTGAGTAAAATGTGCCTTAATGTTTTGCTACCTGAAGGGTTAAAGCAAAGGGAGAAAAACTCTTTGAGGCATGTCTGTGATTCCAAGTGTGAATGTCTTAAAGGTGAGGCAAAACCTAAGCCCTGCACTATGTGTGACTTGTCTGTGAATGTGTACAAATCTGCGACTGTGTGCAAAACAGAGCCCGTAAAGTGCACTAGTTGTTCTGGCCCAGGTCATATGGCTGATAATTGCCCCTTTGAAAAGTCTACTGCGGCAATAACCGAGCTGATCAAAGTCTATGACCAGTTGTGTGTGCAACTCTCAGGTGGAGAGTCCCAGTCTACTGAGAGCAATCCCTTAGAGAGACAGGGATATGTCCAGCTCACTGAGTGTGTAGTGAGTGAGCACAGACCTGAGTGTGCTGATATGGAGAATGGTAGCATGGCTGTCAATGGTGATAAGCCACATGGAGTGACTGTGGTTGAAAGCGAAGTCATGACTCCTGTGTAACATTCCATGGAAGGAGTCTTGCAGTCAGAATCTGTCTGTCTGACAGAGGATGCGTTGGGTCCCAATACAAGTGATGCCAAATGTGAGTTTCTTGCTAACACTGAACGTGTGACCAAGTGTGTGTCTGGTTGTATAACACAAGTCTGTGAGCAAGATGCAACCAGAGGGCAGACTAAAGTGAAAGCCCTCAATGTGTTTAAAACCTCACCATTGCCAGTTGCTGAAGGACACCCTATATATCTGGCAGTGGGTAAAACTAAGATGCAAAGCATGCATGATAGTAACAGAGATGCCAAAGCATGTGTGTCTTCACTAATAAATAAAATTGAGGAGATGGAAGTGTGTGTGGTTGCTTCCATAGAGACACATGTGTCAGATTCATGCGGTAGCGATAATAAGTTGGCCTTAAAGTGTCAAACAGAAAGTGACTCCCATGTTTCAAGCATGATAACCTGGGAGAGTAAAGTAAGGCAAAAGTGCAAGCAGAACTGTGAGACACCTGAAAGTGTGTTAAGTGAGAAGTCGGGTGAGAGACCTGAAATCTTTGACTGCCAAGCTGTGTTTGTGAACATAGCAAGTGCAAATGATGGTATAGAAAATAGTACCATGAGTGTTAATGGTGATAAGCCAGACAGAGTGTCTGAGGAGGTGAGTGATGAAAATGTAAAACTGCCTCCTGAATCTGTGTGTGTGTAGGTGCCAACCACAGAACTGTTCTCCAGTGAGCCCGTCTGTGTGAGAGTTGAAACACAGTGTTCTGGAAAGGGAAAGGTATGTGAAGGCATATTTAAAGGGGAAGTTAAAAGTCCCTTGGCAAAATGTGTGCCTGTCCCCACTGAAGTGAAAGTGACAGATTCAGCACCAGCTGAGTCTATTAAAGAGGCATGTGAGTTAAGACCTCATCTGTATCAGTGGTGTGGATTGCCTGTTAACACAGAATGTGTGTCTGATTGTGTGTCAGAGTGTGTGACACAAATCTCTGGTAAAAAGCACTCTACAACCCATGAATGTAAAATGCAAAGTGTTCATAGTGTGAACAAAGACACTGAAGCATGTGTGCCTGATCTTGCCCTATTTGATCAGAAGCAAGAGACTGAATGGTGTTTGACTTCCTCCATAGGAACACATGTGTTAAATCTTTCACATGCTAAAGAAAGGTCAAAATCATGTTTAAAGGGTTGTGTAACTAAGAAGCGGCAATCTAGCCCTTCAACCAAAGAAAGACTGGAGGAAGAAATCCCTTTAAGAGAGTTTCTTTTGGGATGGCAATGTGTTCCGCCCCTGGGTTGAAACAGAGGGGGAGGATATGTGACAGGGTGTTTGGGAAACACCACTGTCTTAGAGCAAAAGGCACATAAAAGAGTGCATTTAAACTGCATTGTATGTGCTGCAAAGGAATATTCAGCTAAGGTAGGGTTAATATTCCCTCTCAGCCAGGTAATTAAGTAGCAGCTGAGAGAGGAGCTACCTGCAAATGAAAAAGGGCTGTGTGAGTACAGCTCATGGCTCTCCAAACACCTCCTAGAGTGGAGGGAAGCGAGGGGCTGTGAGAGACAGAGCTGGGCAGAAGGAGCTTTGCTGCCATCAAGAGAGTTCCAGAGCTTGGAGCCTATATCCCTTGTGGGGAAAGAAAGAGGAAAGGACTGGCAGAGGCTAGTGAGTCTGAGTCCCAGGAGGGTAAGCCAGCAGGGTGGAGTATGAAGCCCAAATACTTCAAAGTGCAAGAGGGTGAGAGTTTCCCTTGATGGTGAGCGACCAGAGGGGGGAAAACCCTGAAATGTATTTGCTTAACTGTTCCCTGCATGTTCTACAGTGAAGCTGTTGAACTGTAACCTGAACATTTTTCTGTTGCCTTTTCATTGGGAATGCCCAGTGCTTAATAAACCTGTGTTTTTTGTCTGAAGCCTTGGTGTCCCTGTCTCTTAGCTCAAAAATCCTATGCTACCTGCCTACCAAACACTAATTCCCCTTTAAAAGTGCATGTGCAGGCCAGTGGCATGTCACACTATATATATATATATATATATATATATATATATATATATATATATATATATATATATATATATATATATATATATATATATTATATATATATATATATAAGGTCACGCAGTACCATCCAGACCCCCCCTTACCTGGAAACGCACCTCTTGTGGCAAAGCTAAATCAATGTACAGCAACAGAAATGGTTTACCCATCCAGCGTCCCTATGGAGGTGAGCCGACAACCCGGAAGCATCAGGCGGGTAGTGTAAGAAGAGCGGTTCCCCCATTGCTAGGCAACCACAGCTACTTCTCAGTCTACGTGTGCCTATGGTTGTGTTCTTGCCAGAGCCGGTGACAGCATCCCATCATATAGTGCAGGGAGTGTGAGATCGGTAACTGGCTGTCATCCAAACGTAGCACTTGTGCAGAGGGAGAGCTGAAAGGCATTGGTTCCAACACGTCACTGGTACTGCACAACAGTATCAGTGTGAATCAGTCCTGCCATGGAATTAGCCAGGTGTCCTAGGGGGTGGTAGAATATGGGTATATCTCACGCAAACCTGCAATCTCACATATAGGGACTAGGGTAACAACCAGCGCAATGTCATAAGAGCATCAGGCAATACGTCCCAACTCTGGCCACAGGTGACATCACCTATATATCATGCTAAGGGGTACTCTTAAACTTGTGAAGGCAAAGCGAGTGTGGGAGCTGCTTAGCGAGTGTTGCATGTGATCGAAGTGTTGCATGTGAATTAAGTGTTAAGCAGCGTTAAAAACCTTAAGGCGTTTAAAACCAAAAAGGTGTTGGTGAGGAATTACATTTGGGAGACTGTAAGTACCCAGTGTAAATATGAGTGGGTTTGCTGGTATTACTCAGTGTGTGTCTTGTCACGTGTATGTGGTGTTGGAGCAGCAGTTCCATGCAGTATTTACATGTGAGAGATGTCGGTGGGTTTTCATCTTGGAATCTGTGCTGCAGACTCTAAGGGGTGAACTTGCAGCACTGAGAGCATCGGCAAACGAGGGGAATGACAGGAGGTTTGCAGAGCAACCACTGGCAGGGGCTAGTGGAGTGGGGGGAGGAGAAGGGGCAGTGGAGGCTAATGAGGGAGGAAGGTTTGTGACAGTCAAGAGGGGACAGAAGAGTAGGGGGCTGGTTCACAGTTTGTCCAAAACAGCAAATTCGCCGTTTTGGCTGAAGATGCTGGGGAGGAAAACTCAGAACTGGCGTGTATGGAGCAGGCTGACTCTCGGAGCACCCCGGGAGGCAGTGGCTCTAATACGGGTGGTAGGGGGAGTGCAAGGAAGGAAAGGCAGGTTATAGTTATAGGGGATTCAATTATTAGAAAGGTGGATAGGGTAATCTGTCGCAAGGCCCCTACATGCCGAACAGTCTGCTGCTTGCCTAGTGCTAGGGTTCGGCATGTGGTGGAACGACTGGACAGATTATTGGGAGGGGCTGGGGAAGACCCAGCGGTCTTGGTACACATAGGTACCAATGACAAAGTTAGAGGAGGTGGTGAAGTCCTCAAAAATGATTTTAAAAAACTAGGTGCAAAGCTGAGGGCGAGGACTTCCAAGGTAATTTTCTCAGAGATATTACCACGAGCAACACTAAGGAGACAGCGGGAGCGTAGGGAGATTAATGCGCGGCTGAAAGATCGGTGTAGGGAGGAGGGTTTTGGGTTTTTGGAGAACTGGGCTGATTTTTCAGTCGGCTACAGGCTCTTTGCTAGGGATGGGCTGCACCTCAATGATGATGGGGCAGCTGTTTTGGGAGAGAAGATGGCTAAAGGGTTGGAGGAGATTTTAAACTAGGTGTGGGGGGGAGGGTTCAGTAAAAGATTCAGTGGAAGACAGGTTAGATGAGATAGTGGGCAAAGAAAGGGAAAATGGGGGAGGAGATTTGGCTGGGGATACTGTTAAGGATAGGGAGGACCACATGTTATATGTTCAATATGGTACCAGTATTAAATGTATGTTTACAAATGCAAGAATTCTGACTGGTAAAATGGGAGAGCTGGAGCTGCTGGTGTTGGAAGGAAAATATGATGTGATTGGTGTGGCCGAAACATGGCTGAATGAGTCGCATGACTGGGCAGTAAATATCAGAGGCTATACTTTGTTTCGGAGGGATAAAGGCAATAGAAAAGGAGGAGGGGTATGTCTGTATGTTAGGCAGGATTTAAAAGCTCATATAAAGGAGGAGGTTATGTTAGAAAATGAGGGGGCAGAAGTCGTATGGGTGGAGTTCTTCACCAATTGTAAAGAATCCAGCAAATTAATTGTAGGAGTATGCTATAGACCCCCTAATGTAAGTGAGGAGAAAGAGACAAAGCTCCTAATGCAAATAGAAAAGGCTGCTAGTTTAGGTAAAGTAATGATAATGGGTGATTTTAATTACCCAGATATTGACTGGAGCAACGGTACTGCTAGATCAGTTAATGGGAACAAGTTTATAATCTTATTGCACGACAATTTTTTAGCACAGGTTGTTGAGGAGCCTACCAGAAAAAATGCTATTCTTGATTTAGTGATCTCAAATGACCCAGAACTTATAGCAAATGTGCAAGTCATTGAACCCCCTAGGTAATAGCGACCATAATGTTATATCTTTTAATGTCTGGTGCAAAAAACAAAAATATACTGGGGCAACAAAAACCATGAATTTTGGAAAACCTAATTTTAGTGCCTTGAGGGCTGCCCTACAGAGCATTGATTGGGGCATTAGGTTTTCAGCTAGAAACACAGAACAGAAATGGTTGTCCTTTAAAATGATATTAAATCATTACTGTTCTCAATTTATTCCCTTAACCCTTTAACTGCCAAGAACGTAGCTCCTACGTTCTTTTGAAAAAAGGCTTTAAGTGCCAAGAACGTAGGAGCTACGTTCTTTACTAAAACAGCTCTCTCTCTGCACACACTGCAAAATCAGCGTGCAGAGAGGAGCAGCTAGCAGCAGAACCCCCTAGGCAACGAGCTTACCTGAAAAAGATCGGCGATCCTCCACTCCAGGGTCGCAGAGAGACGCAGCAACAGATTCAGCAGCTTCCATGTCGCAAGCAGCAGCACAGCACATGCTCCTGCTCCGCCCACGCACTTCCTGGTGCAGTGACTCAGCGTGTCTCAACTGAAAAGCACTGAAAAGGACTCCTCTTCATCTAGATTTGGTAAGTGCCCCTTTTTTTACTTATTTACAGGTATTTACAGGCATTTACAGGCATTTACATATACACAGTACACATACTAGTAAAAGTATTTTTTTTTTTTTGATTTTCTGATTTTTTTGATTTTTCAAACTTTTGCACATATTTACATACTCAAATACATATATGCAAATATTTATACACTTTTTAGAGCTGTACATCCATGCATACACAAACACACACTTATAGGGTTTTTTTTTTGTTTTTTTAGTTAATTTTCTAAGTTTCCCTTATGTTATTTCCCTAAAAACTTTAGATTTCACAGCATGACTACTGGATCAAGCATTCTGACCTCTAACCACGCTGTCGGATCAGTTATTTTGTTATTTCGTTGATTTTCCTAATTGTATTTGCTTTTTTGTGATTTTTATTGCAGTTTTATGCTTGCATTGTTTTTCCTTATGTAATTTTTTAGCCTCATTTACACTTTGATAATTTGGGATAGAAACATATTTTTAGCAACTCTGTGTTCGTCAGAATGTGTACTTTCCAAAAATATATGGTTTTGGGGGGTCTTTGTACTGTTAGGGGGTATTACGGCCACATTATATGCAGTCAGAGTGCTATGTTCACAGGAGGCGAATTGACGGCCGAGAAAATTCTTATGCACTGTTTTTTATTTGGGGTCCGCACGTGCCCACCTGCTTTGGTTTATCTATGCATATTGGGCATCAAACTGTTCAGTAGACCCTTGGCATCAATATTTAGGGTGTTTTCTAATTGTATGTAAGAAATTGGGTGAGATGAATGCGACCAACTGCAATATTTTTAGGCGATTTTCAGAAATATCATAAAAACCACTGCCTTTAGCGTTGCTTTGGCAGTATGTACATTTGGAGCAGAAAGATAATTTTAGCAAATTTTTATTCGGCACAAGGTGTACTTTCCAAAAATATATGGTTTTGGGGGGTCTTTGTACGGTTAGGGGGTCTTACGGCACATTATATGCAGTCAGAGTGCTATGTTCACATGAGTCGAATTGACAGCCGAGAAAATTCTTATGCACTGTTTTTATTTGGGGTTCCGCACGTGCCCACCTGCTTTGGTTTGTCTATGCATATTGGGCATCAAACTGTTCAGTAGACCCTTAGTGTCAATATTTATGGTGTTTTCTAATTGTATGTAAGAAATTGGGTGAGATAAATGCGACCAACTGCAATATTTTTAGGCGATTTTCAGAAATGTCATAAAAACCGCTGCCTTTAGCATAGTATTGCAGTATGTAAGTTTGGAGTAGAAAGACAATTATAGCAAATTTTATTTAGCAGAATGTGTACTTTCCAAAAATATATGGTTTTGGGGGGTCTTCGTACTGTTAGGGGGTCTTACGGCACATTACATGGAGTCAGAGTGCTATCTTCACAGAAGATGAATTGACAGCCGAGAAAATTCTTAAGCACTATTTTCATTTGGGGTCCGCACGTGCCCACCTGCTTTGGTATATCTATGCATATTGGGCATCAAACTGTTCAGTAGACCCTTGGTGTCAATATTTAGGGTGTTTTCTAATTGTATGTAAGAAATTGGGTGAGATAAATGCGACCAACTGCAATATTTTTAGGTGATTTTCAGAAATATCATAAAAACCACTGCCTTTAGCGTTGCTTTGCAGTATGTACATTTGGAGCAGAAAGATAGTTTTAGCAAATTTTTATTCGGCACAAGGTGTACTTTCCAAAAATATATGGTTTTGGGGGTCTTTGTACTGTTAGGGGGTCTTACGGCACATTATATGCAGTCAGAGTGCTATGTTCACAGGAATTGAATTGACAGCCGAGAAAATTCTTATGCACTATTTTCATTTGGGGTCCGCACGTGCCCACCTGCTTTGGTTTATCTATGCATATTGGGCATCAAAGTGTTCAGTAGACCCTTAGCGTCAATATTTATGGTGTTTTCTAATTGTATATAAGAAATTGGGTGAGATAAATGCGACCAACTGCAATATTTTTAGGCGATTTTCAGAAATATCATAAAAACCGCTGCCTTTGGCGTTGCTTTGCAGTATGTACGTTTGGAGTAGAAAGACAGTTGTAGCAAATTTGTATTCAGCAGAATGTATACTTTCCAAAAATATATGGTTTTGGGGGGTCTTTGTACTATTAGGGGGTCTTACGGCACATTATATGCAGTCAGGGCGCTATGTTCACAGAAGGCGAATTGACAGCTGAGAAAATTCTTATGCAATGTTTTCATTTGGGGTCCGCACATGCCCACCTGCTTTGGTATATTTATGCATATTGGGCATCAAACTGTTCAGTATACCCTTGGCGTCAATATTTAGGGTGTTTTCCAATTGTATGTAAGAAATTGGGTGAGATAAATGCGACCAACTGCAATATTTTTAGGAGATTTTCAGAAATATCATAAAAACCACTGCCTTTAGCGTTGCTTTGCAGTATGTACGTTTGGAGTAGAAAGAAAGTTTTAGCAAATTTTTATTCGGCAGAAGGTGTACTTTCCAAAAATATATGGTTTTCTGGGGTGAACCTAGTTTTTTGTACCTTTGCCTGTTGCAAAATGCTGTATATGTGCTGATTATGCAGTATCTGGAATTACAGAACTCGTATGGGGTGTCTTCTTTCTGGGGCCCCTATACGCCACATACTTAGGGGTACCTATGCATATTGGGTATCAAACTGTTCAGCGTACCCCAGACTTTCATGTTTAGGGAGTTTTATATTGCTATATATTGATATGTAGGAGATACAATGCTTTAGAATTGGAGTATTGAGGAGATTTTTGTATATGTCATAAAAATTGTGAAATGTAGGAAAGCTTTGCGGCTTGGTACTTTGGAGTAGAAAATCATGCATACCCATATTAGATTCTTCAGAATGTGTACTTTCCAAAAACATATGGTTTTCTGGGGTGAACAAAAATTTTTGTACTTTTGCCCCTTGAAAAATGCTTTAAATGTGCTGATTTTGCAGTATTTGGAATTACAGAACTGTCTTCGTTCTATGGCCCCTATACGCCATATACTTATGTGTACCTATGCATATTGGGCATCAAATTGTTCAGCAGACCCTTGGCTTTCATATTTAGGGTGCTTTTTCTTGGTATATAATGATATGTGGGAGATACGATGCTTCAGAGTTGCAATATTGAGGTGATTTTCTGTAATGTCATAAAAATTGCCAAATGTAGGAAAGCTTTACGGCTTGGTACTTTGGAGTAGAAAGATGTGCATACCCATATTAGATTCGTCGGAATGTGTACTTTCCAAAAACATATGGTTTTCTGGGGTGAACATACATTTTTGTACTTTTGCCCCTTGAAAAATGATGTAAATGTGCGGATTTTGCAGTATTTGGAATTCCAGAACTGATAACTCATATGGGGTGTCTTCGTTCTGGGGCCCCTATACGCCACATACTTAGGTGCACCTATGCATATTGGGCATCAAACTGTTCAGCGGACCCTGGGCTTTCATGTTTATGGAGTTTTATCTTGGTATATAATGATATGTGGGAGATACGATGCTTCAGAGTTGCAATATTGATGTGATTTTCGGCAATGTCATAAAAATTGCGAAATGTAGGAAAGCTTTGTGGATTGGTACTTTGGAGTAGAAAGATGTGCATACCCATATTAGATTCGTCGGAATGTGTACTTTCCAAAAACATATGGTTTTCTGGGGTGAACATACATTTTTGTACTTTTGCCCCTTGAAAAATGCTGTAAATGTGGTGATTTTACAGTATTTGGAATTCCAGAACTGATAACTCGTATGGGGTGTCTTCGTTCTGGGGCCCCTATACTCCACATACTTAGGTGCACCTATGCATATTGGGCATCAAACTGTTCACCGAACCCTGGGCTTTCATATTTAGGGTGTTTTATCTTGGTATGTAATGATATGTGGGAGATACGATGCTTCAGAGTTGCAATATTGAGTTGATATTCTGTAATGTCATAAAAATTGCCAAATGTAGGAAAGCTTTGCGGCTTGGTACTTTGGAGTAGAAAGACGTGCATACCCATATTAGATTCGTCAGAATGTGTACTTTCCAAAAACATATGGTTTTCTGGGGTGAACATACATTTTTGTACTTTTGCCCCTTGAAAAATGCTGTAAATGTGCTTATTTTGCAGTATCTGGAATTCCAGAACTGATAACTCGTATGGGGTGTCTTCGTTCTGGGGCCCCTATACTCCACATATTTAGGTGTACCTATGCATATTGGGCATCAAACTGTTCAGCGGACCCCGGGCTTTCATATTTAGGGTATTTTATCTTGGTATATAATGATATGTGTGAGATACGATGCTTCAGATTTGCAATATCGAGTTGATTTTCGGTAATGTCATAAAAACTGCGAAATGTAGGAAAGCTTTACGGCTTGGTACTTTGGAGTAGAAAGATGTGCATACCCATATTAGATTTGTCGGAATGTGTACTTTCCAAAAGTATATGGTTTTCTGGGGTGAACATACATTTTTGTACTTTTGCCCCTTGAAAAATTATGTAAATGTGCGGATTTTGCAGTATTTGGAATTCCAGAACTGATAACTCATATGGGGTGTCTTCGTTCTGGGGCCCCTATATGCCACATACTTAGGTGCACCTATGCATATTGGGCATCAAACTGTTCAGCGGACCCTGGGCTTTCATATTTGGGGTGTTGTATCTTGGTATATAATGATATGTGGGAGATACAATGCTGTAGACTGGACACTTTGAGGTAATTTTTCAAAAATGTAACACATTTTTATAAAAACTGCTAACTTTAGGAAAGAATTGCAACTTGGTAGTTTGGAGTACAAATATATATTTACCCATTTTGAACTCGTTAGAATCTGTTCTTTCCAATAAGGGGTAGTTTTTAAGGGTAAACCTACTGTTAGTGGAATGTTTGGCCTTGAAATCAGATGTATGCTGTTTTGTGGAGCGGTGCTTTGGAAATTTGGTAGTTTACTGCTTCAGAGTTTTCAACTATCGAAGTGAGAAATCTCCATAAAATTATATATATTTGGTATTGGTTCGTTCGGGAGACACAGAACTTTCCAAATCTGCTATGTTCTCATGCATAAAATAAATTATGCTTCTGATATATGCGTTTGTATCATGTGAAACTGTTTTTTTTTGTTTTTTTTATACACTTAGAAGCCCATATCTTTTTACAGGACTGGAATGACAACTAAATTCTAGCATATTTTGAAAGCTTAGGTTGTTCTGAAAAAAACAATATCTTGTTTTCATGGGTAAACTAAAAGACCCCCCAGGAAAGTCCCCTAAAGTGAAAGAGCAAAAAATGTTCAAAAATGGTCTGGCATTAGAAGTTCCAACTTGGCCAAATTGGCTGGCAGTTAAAGGGTTAAGGACTAAACGTAGAAGCTCTAAGAATCATCCTGTGTGGCTTAATACAGAAGTAAAGAAGTTAATGGGAAAGAAGAGAAAGGCATTTAAAAACTACAAATCTGTAGGGACAGAAGCTGCATTTAATGAATATAAACACTGTAATAAATGTTGTAAATCAGCAATCCGTAAGGCTAAGAAAAGAAATGAAGAGTTAATTGCGGTGGAGGTGAAAACTAACCCTAAAAAGTTTTTTAAATATATTAATAGTAAAAAGATGCAGGTTGAGAGTGTTGCTCCATTAAATAATGGTACCAGTATGGTTGTAACAGATACAGACAAGACAAATGTGTTAAATCAGTTCTTTTCTTCAGTGTATACAATAGAGGAGTCTGGGTTCCCAGGCTCACTTAATAACTGCACGAATGGTTCAGCTCAATCTAGTCAGTGGCTGACTCAGGATATGATTCAAAAAGCTTTAATACAAATTAATGTAAACAAGGCTCCAGGGCCTGATGGCATACATCCCCGGGTTCTAAGAGAGCTTAGTTCAGTTTTAGACCAGCCCTTATTTCTGATTTTCTCAGATTCACTGTCATCTGGTATGGTGCCTATGGATTGGAGAAAAGCTGATGTTATTCCAATATTTAAAAAGGAATTACGATCTAAGCCTGGCAATTATAGGCCAGTAAGCTTGACATCTGAGGCTTGTTAAGGGATCACATTCAAAATGTTGTCCTAATGAATGGCATTATGATTATTACAGAGGGTGGTTGTTAATGGGACATTCTCTACTTGGAGTAAAGTTCTTAGTGGGGTCCCCCAGGGCTCAGTATTGGGTCCACTTTTATTTAACTTGTTCATTAATGACTTAGGGGAGGGTGTTGTAAGTAATGTATCAGTGTTTGCAGATGACACAAAATTATCCAGCCCATCCAGGATGTGGCATCCTTGCAACATGATCTTGACAAACTGGCAATCTGGGCAGCTAAGTGGCAAATGAGATTCAATGTTGATAAATGTAAAGTCATGCACCTGGGATGTAAAAATATCCAAGCCACTTATACCCTTAATGGGACTGCACTAGGCAAATCCATTATGGAAAAGGACCTTGGAGTCCTTGTAGATGATAAACTTGGCTGTAGCAAGCAATGCCAGTCGGCAGCATCAAGGGCAAATAAGGTCTTGAGTTGTATTAAAAGGGGCATAGAGTCAAGGGAGGAGGGGGTCATTCTTCCACTGTATAGAGCACTTGTAAGGCCCCATCTAGAATATGCCGTACAGTTTTGGACTCCATCACTCAAACAGGACATTATTGTATTAGAGAGGGTACAGAGAAGGGCAACTAAGCTGGTAAAAGGTATTGAAAATCTTAGCTATGAGGAAAGACTGGCCAAATTGGGGATGTTCATTCTGGAGAAGAGGCGCTTAAGGGGTGATATGATGACTATGTATAAATATATAAGGGGATCATATAATAATCTCTCTAATGCTTTATTTACCAGTAGGTCTTCCCATCTGACACGAGGTCACCCATTCCGATTAGAAGAAAAGAGGTTCCGCCTAAATATTCGGAAGGAGTTTTTTACAGTGAGAGCTGTGAAGATGTGGAATTCTCTCCCTGAATCAGTTGTACAGGCTGATACATAGCTTTAAGATAGCTTTAAGAAGGGGTTGGATAGCTTTTTAGCAAGTAAGGGAATACAGGGTTATGGGAAATAGCTCATGGTCCAAGTTGATCCAGGGACTAGTCCGATTGCCATTTTGGAGTCAGGAAGGAATTTTTCCCCCTCTAAGGCAAATTGGAGAGGCTTCGGATGGGTTTTTTTGCCTTCCTCTGGATCAACTGGCAGATAGGTAGTTAATAAAAAAAAAATAAAAAAAAAAGGTTGAACTCGATGGACATGTGTCTTTTTTCAACCTCACTTACTATGTTACTATGTTACTATGTTACTCCTGCTACCCACTAAGCTAAGGGGGGCATTTAGGAGGTACAATAAGGCGTGAAAAGACATAAGAAGAATAAAAGCAATATCTGTGTACACGAGAAGAGTACTGTGTAGGTCGTAAAAAGGCAGTAAGGAGATGGTATATCAGTGCATATTGGAATATATCAAAGCAAAGAAAATGCATATTAGAGAAAACAGGATAGGGAACACTATTGTAACCCAGTTCAAAGTCCGGGGACTGATCTATAGCCAAGCGCCGTAGTAGCATTGTCCATGTAGCAGAAGGAGGATATAGATGGACTCAATGGTCAGTAAGTGGTCTTTATACAAATCAGCCAAGGGGAAGTGTTTCATTAAGCCCACGTGGGGCTACAGTATCTAGTTTGTAGATCCATCTAGATTCCATCCTTAGTAGCGATTGTTCTCTGTTTCCACCCCTGTCCAGGGGGGGTTGGTGATCTATGGCCATACATCTGAAAGTCGACAGAGAGTGGCCTTTAAGTAAAAAGTGTTTGGCCACTGGTTGTTATGCCTTTCCTTCCTTCAATGCTTTACTGATAGCAGATCCAATGATTTCCAATGCGTTCTTTTAAAGTGGTGCAGGTCTTGCCTACATAGTACAGACCACAAGGACAGGTTATGATATACACAATGAATGATGATGAGCAGCTCAGTCTGAGTGAAATCCTGTGTGAGGATGAGGGAAATCAGGACCAGTGAGGATGCTTCTGCATGTCATTGAATTTGGAGTGCCGTCATGGAAGGGATTATTTATATATTTAAAGACTGGCACCCAGCCTTCGGATCCTATTTTTGGTTGTGTGTTCCTGTTCGTTTGGTCTAGATATAAACAGATATAAATATATATATATATATATATATATATATATATAATTACTTGGGCTTGCATGTGATTTCACAATACAGATTTGACTATATCACAAGAGATCTCGGTGTTGCTGGTCTTCTTTTTGCATATATATATATATATATATATATATATATATATATATATATATATATATATATATATATATGTATATATATAGATAGATAGATAGATAGATAGATAGATAGTTTGTCAAGAAAAAACTTTTATCAAGCAAGTAATAAGCGCAACGTTTTGAAGCTCCCGCTTCTTTATCAAGCAACAAAGTATTAAATTACATCACATCCTTTTAAAGCCATAAGTATAAGTCACACCCATAAGTGGGATGTGGACTAATGTAACCATGTAATACCTATATACATATAGACCAATACCCTTAGATTTAGACAGTATAACACAATTGTGCCAGCAAAACATAATAATATCATTCAGTTATCAGAAAAACATACTGGTCAAATATAATAATATGAGAAGCAGAAAACAAGTTATAAAGAATGTGTAGAATGTCATATTTAAACAGTCCCAAACATAACCCAATGGAAGTGTATCATAATGTTTTTCAATCATATGAAAGCATAAAGATCATACTCTCTGTTGAGCCCTTTTGGGGACAATGTTTGCAATGTATGTATCCAAAATTTCTCTCTTCTCTGCAGTTGTAGTAGTCTATTGCCCCCCGACGTGGGGGGGTCTTGAGTACTCTTTCCCCGGCTTATATTGTCTGGATGTTCTTAAATTCTTATCCCTAGCCTTCCCAAAGCTGGGTTCACATCGGGCTTTTTTGGCTTGATTCTTGCCTCCTGACACTCATTTTATAATAGCATCCAGCTTCTCACCAAACAGCATTTCACCTTTGAATGGCAATTGGCACAGATTGGCCTTGGATGCAGTATCAGCTGCCCAAGCCTTCAACCACAGCACCCTTCTGGCTGCTACAGATAAAGCCATAGATCTGGCTCCAAAGTGAACCAGATCTATTGAAGCTTCCGAAATAAACTCCGTAGCCATCTTACAATCTGACAACATCTCCAATAATTTTGGGCTCTTAACATTAGGCGAAATTGCGTCGGCCAGCTCAGACAGCCACACCTTCAATGCCCTGGACACCGACGTCAGTGCTACTGCTGGTTTGCAAATTGCCCCTGCTGCTCCAAATGCCTTTCACAGGTTGAACTCCATCTTTTTCTCCATCGGCTCTCTAAATACTGCCCCATCATCCACTGTCAGGGTCATCTTCTTAGTTAGCCTGACTATAGCCGCATCCACTTTGGGTGGAGATTCCCAGCACTTTGATTCTTGTTCATCAAAAGGATACATCTTATTGAACTTCCCTGCTGTCTGGGCTCTCTTTTCAGTTTTCTTCCACTCTGTCGTAATAATTTCTTTTATGGAGGAGTTTATTGGAAAATCTACTGCCTTCTTCCTTGAAGAGGGAAAAAGCTTATCTGCTGAAGAAAGTTTTGCTGATTCTGTAGGAAAAGTAATGGTTTGTCTAACTGCCTTTATTAAAGGATCAATGACAGCTATATCAAAGGCAGATTCCTCCTCTGACTCTACTTCTCCTTTGTCTGATTCCCCCTGTGAAAAGACTTCAGAATCTTCGGATAAGTCTCCATCTGACACATCTGATAAGGCTTCCGCTTGTCTTGTAGGTCTAGTTCTCTTTTTGGAACTTGAGATGTCCTGAAATTCCTGTATTACTGCCTGTTTAATAACTGAGGCCAAGGGATTGGCGAGATTGAAGTTCCAGGTTCCTGACGTTTTTCTGCAGGTGCTGCAGGTTCCTCAGGAGTCTTGTCTTTATTTGCATCTGAGGCAGGAAGGCTGGACACAAATAACAACATAGTTAATACCAGCCTCCTGGCCCACAATAATGTTTTCACTCCTTAAAAACCTCACCTTTTCCCTTTTGGTTGAGAGGCTTTCCCAGTCATACCAGGTTTCATAGGTAAATACTAGGTAAAACAGAGTAACATTATTCAGCATTTCCCCCCCCCCTTAAGGAATCACTTGCTGAAACTACAAGGTTTTACATACCTGTAGACAGTGCTCTAGTGCTCAGCATTCAATGCATGGCAAATGGCACCTGCAGGAAATCATGCTGCATTAAATAGCTGAGGTTGAACACTGAATACCTCATAACTATTACTGTTCCAGACTGCCAGCATATTGAAATACATGGCTCCGGTGAAAACGCTATGCCAGTTCCTTTTTTGGAAGACGCGCACTCTTCCCTTATCCAAAATGGCCACCGGCGCACTTCCGCCGCATACGTCTTTACTAATCCAAGATGGCCGCCGGCATACTTCCGCCGCTGACGTCCTGCACCAAGATGGCGTCTTCCACACTTCCGCCGCCGACGTCTGTTCTGTGGCCCCTCATTGCAGTGCAGGTTTAACCTCTTTCCAGCGAATACTGCTGGGCATACTAGCTTTCTCCTAACCATTAACACGGGAGGAATGAAGCTGCCCACCTTATCCTCGACTGCAGAAATCTCCTGACCCGCACGCAGGAGGAGAGATCTACTAAGGTAATGTAGCCCTTGCTAACCCCACGACGGGGAGCTTCTAGGCTTTACCTTTCTTCTTCCTGTGTCGCTCGGTAGTTCTTAGCTTAATCCACTAACCACTGGCCCGGACAGGACAAAAAGACTGGAGGAGGAAGGGGAAGTGCAACCTTTGAACTGTTGGGGAGGTCCTGTCCGCTGGCCCACAGGGAGTGTTAACCCATTGGTGAATGCTGACCATGGGTGACTGGGGAAAATGGGCTGGTACCGGTAATTTCAATACCTCTTTCCTAATTGTGGATTTATGCTGACTGACACGATCCCGTATTGGTTGGACAGTCTCCCCAACATAAGCAAGTCCACAAGGACACTTGAGCATGTACACCACATACTCCATATCACATGTGAAGTGGCCTCATAACTCCTCCCTGTATAAGGATGAGTAAAAGCATTGGTGCAAATAACACTAGAGCATTGATTACACCTACCACATGGGAACATGCAATTTGTTAAGGGTGCCAAGACCCTTTGTGTGTTAACTCGTTGGGTACCCAGATCAGCTTTTACAAGCCTATCCCTGAGATTCCGTGGACGTTTGCAGGATAGTAATGGAGTTTCCTGAAATTCTGGAATATCAGGGTATGCTGTGCGCAATGAAGCCAGTGTTTATAGATTACGTGATGAATTTTACGAGTGCAGGGATGGTAAGTATGTACAAAGGGTATACGGGTACTTTTTGTCCTATCTGGTGTTCTTTCCTGTATAGTAGAATCACGATCCAGTCCTTTTACCCGTGCCACTTCCTGTGTAAGCATCTGTTTGGGATACCCTCTTTGTGTGAATTTTGTTGATCTAGGGAGAGAGGAAATATTAGCCCTTGGGTGTGCAAACCGCAAAAAATTATTGTGGTCAGTGGATTTAACAAACAAATCCGTATAAAGAAATCTGTCTCTACGATATACAGTAGTGTCTAGGAATGTAACAGATTCCTCACCGTGTTTTAGAGTAAACCCAATTGTGGGAACACAAGAATCTAAGTATGCTTTGGGATCCAACGTCCCCCCTCCATAACACCAACAAATCATCGATGTAGCGCCACCATCTCAAGCAATTTTGTTTGTATAGTACATGACCATATACATACATGTTCTCAAAGAAATTCATGAAGATGTTTGCATAGGTAGGGGCGACGTTAGACCCCATGGTAGTCCCCTGTACCTGGAGATAAAATTTATCCTGGAACAAGAAATAGTTCTTATGTAAAATTAGATATAACAATTCCATAAAGAAAACAGTCTGTGCCAAATCATAGTTTGATTCCTCCAGGGTCAGCCTCACTGCTGTCATTCCCATGTCATGGGGTATAGAGGTGTACAGGCTGTTAACATCAAAGGCTGCCAATAGTACCCTGTCATGGCCCAAATCCAAATCTTGGATTGAGCGTAGGAAATGGGAAGTATCCTTAATGTATGAGGCTCCTGACGTTACAAAAGGGGCTAGAATTTTCTCAAGAAAAATAGATAAAGGAGATAAAACGGAGTTAACCCCTGCCACGATTGGTCACCCTGGGGGAAATTGGAGATTTTTATACACCTTGGGCAGGGTGTAAAACACAGGTATACATGGAAATTCTTGTATAAGATAATCTTTCAAACCATCCGTGATGACACCGTGTCCCTGGTACCGAGACAATACATCTAATATGAGGCCTGCAATTTCGCCTGTGGAATCCCTATCAAGCGGAACATACGTATGGCTGTTGCTTAGTTGACCCAATATCTCCTGGATATAGTAATCCTTATCCAAGATTACTAAAGCTCCCCCCTTTATCGGCAGGTTTATAAATTACACTCTTATCACCCATCAATGCATTAAGTGAATCACGTTAATTTTTAGACAGATTATTATTATAGCGCATATTTTTCAGTCCCTTCGGATCATTCACAAATTGGTTAATGTCTCTAGAAATAAAGTTTATCGCTGTTTCCACAGAATGAAAAGAAGTAGGAGAAAGATATTTACTCTTTTTGTGTAAATTAAATCATTGTGGAGTTAACTTCCCCATTTGGGACTGTGTGCAAGCAATATCTTTATCTTTAAACTGCACTTTAAGGCGCAGCAGTCTAAAAAACCATTGCAAGTCTATGTCCAAAGAGAACGCGTCTAATTTAGCAGAAGGGCAGAAGGATAAACCACTCTTTAAAACACTTAGCTCCGTGTCCTTGTGGACTTACTTATGTTGGGGAGACTGTCCAACCAATACGGGATCATATCAGTCAGCATAAATCCACAATTAGGAAAGAGGTATTGAAATTACCGGTACCAGCCCATTTTCACTCAGAACGACATTCCGTAACAACCCTCAGATTCCTTGTGTTGGAGTCTATTGCCCCCTCATGTCGGGGGGGGGGCAATAGACTACTACAACTCCAGAGAAGAGAGAAATTTTGGATACATACATTGCAAACATTGTCCCCAAAAGGGCTCAACAGAGAGTATCTTTATGCTTTCATGTGATTGAAAAACATTATGATACACTTTCATTGGGTTGTGTTTGGGACTGTTTAAATATGACATTCTACACATTCTTTATAACTTGTTTTCTGCTTCTCATATTATTATATTTGACCAGTATGTTTTTCTGATAACTGAATGATATTATTATTATGTTTTGCTGGCACAATTGTGTTATACTGTCTAAATCTAAGGGTATTGGTCTATATGTATATATGTATTACATGGTAACATTAGTCCACATCCCACTTATGGGTGTGACTTATACTTATGGCTTTAAAAGCATGTGATGTCATTTAATACTTTATTGCTTGATAAAGAAGCGAGAGCTTCGAAACATTGTGCTTATTACTTGCTTGATAAAAGTTTTTTCTTGACAAACAAGCAAGTTGTCTGGACTTTTTTGGTTATTTTATATAGATCTAGATCTAGATCTTTTTTGGTTATTTAATATCGATCTAGATCTATATCTATATAAAATAACCAAAAAAGATATAGATATAGATATATAGAGATATAAAGATATATATATAGATATATAGATATATATAGATATAGATATATTTAGATATATAGATATAGATATATATAGATATAGATAGATATATAGATATATAGATATAGATATATATACTGTAGATAGATATATAGATATATATAGAGATATAGATAGATAGATAGATAGATAGATAGATAGATAGATAGATAGATAGATATAACAAACAAGGGAAAGTTGTGCTCACCACTAAGTTTTAAAACCATTAGGCAGGGGTGCAATGAGGCTGTGACCACAAAATACATTTAGACACATACAAGAGTCCTCTGCACTCAACCCATTATCAATATATTTAAGACAGAGACATTTTGTGCATACTGCTACTGAAAAATGCCTTACCCTTTAAACAAAACAGGGATTGTTTGTCCATATATTGCAATATATTTAATCTGGCCAACTACGTCAAAGTTATCCCATATCTGGCCAGTCCTATGCTTAATTTTCATCTGATTCATTAAGAATTCTATTGCTTCATTATGCATTTTACAAAAGGGACTAGTTTTACCTGCAACTTACTTGCTGCTTTCAAAGTAAAACTCCCAAACTTGGCTGCCCTTTTATTAGACACCAGTGGGATCACCTGACTATAGTTGGGAAGGGTGGGAGCTACAACATGGACCTGGTCACTTGAGCATAGGACTGGCCAGATATGGGATGACTTTGACGTAGTTGGCCAGCTTAAATATGTAAAATGTATAATGAAGCAATAGAATTCTTAATGAATCAGATGAAAATTAAGCGTAGGACTGGCCAGATATGGGATGACTTTGACGTAGTTGGCCATCTTAAATATATTGCAATATATGGACAAACAATCCCTGTTTTGTTTAAAGGGCAAGGCATTTTTCAGTAGCAGTATGCACAAAATGTCTCTGTCTTAAATATATTGATAATGGGTTGATTGCAGAGGAATCTTGTATTTTTCCATATATATATATATATATATATAGGTAGGTAGGTAGGTAGGTAGGTAGGTACCAGGAAGGGACTTCATAAAGAGAGAATAGGTTCTCTGTTTAAACGCTTTGGTGGCCAGGTCCTGGAAGCTGGAGTATTCTGGAAAGAACAGGCAAGCGATCCAGAAGTTCAGCTCATGGATTAGAGCTCACCTTCCACAGGAAAGCTGTCCTGTGGAAAGGTATTTATTTCTAGTGAGGCTGTTAGGAAGGTCTCTCAGAGCACGACACAGAGCAGGAAGGACACCTGCCTGTGTGAGGAACTCCCTGAGGGGCTGGGGTTGCCATTTGCTACTGCAAGGTGCAGAGAGAGGAGATCAAGTGACAGAGGGTCTGTCTGACTGAGGAAAGCCAGGAGGCTGAACAATCCCCCAGGAGATTTGTGAGTACAGGGGTGACCCCTACTTATGTGTTTACTTACTGGCAGTCCACAAGGGGCCCAGTGTAGTAAGGGAACGCTTCATGTGTGAAGGTAGAGCCCAGTGGGCAGGATTTATTTTTATGGTTTGTTTTGTATCCTGAAATGGTCACCCCTGTATGTAAATAAAATGCCTTAAAGAGAAGAAAAGTGTCTGTTATGGATCCCGCAGCTTAATATATATATATATATATATATATATATTAAAACAATGTTGCAATAAACTGGCCTTGAATCTAAGGTAAGTGGTTCAGCGAACAAGAAACGACAAAAAACGACAAAAAACAACAAAAAACAACAAAACACAATATTTAGAATCAAGGCCAGTTTATTGCAACCTTGTTTTAAAAAAATAGAGCCATATTATTTCTTTTTTTTTTACTATGTCGTTTATTTGACACTATGTATATAATTTGTATACACTTTTGCAGATAGCACAAACTTGACACGTCTTGGACAATTCACACAGAGCACTGATTTAATATGGAGTGCGAGGACTCTAGCAATTGGACTTGGTATGCGGACTGTGTGCACATACGGTGAGCCTGCGAGTCAGAGTCTTATACACCGAGTTTGACGGCCCTCAACCTGTATATACACGTCTGTTATGAAACGCCATCGGAACACCTATACTACTAAAAATATGGAGACTGTGATAAACTGACTTTAAGTAACTTAAACCATACCTAATTTACTCACTGTGGAGAAAGATTTGGGCAAAGATCAAGATGGACTGGCATTGTGATCCCTGATATGCGGGGGGTTTGGAACAGTTAAATATAGTCCCCCCCAGATGATTGATAGTGCGACTTCTCCATTATAATAAATGTTATATGAACTCTTGTTTAACATCTGACTGTGAGAGGGCAATGTGGTATATACATTTATGGCTAGGAAGAGACATTGGGGTCTGAGTCATTTATTATAGTTTAATATGGCCCTTACTAATTTATAGTATTTTTTATTCCACGTTTTTCGGTTATGGTGGGTTTTTAGCTTCACTTCGATTTAAGTTATGTTTTACTCTTTAGGTTATGCCCGTAGAGTTTTTGGGTGGGATTACACCTTTGCTGACCACTACATGTTATGTTATTTCTTTATTTTATTTTCTAAGAGAGATGAGTACATATAGTCCATGGGGAGATACATACGTCATTTCCGTTAACTCCTTACTATTAGTGTAAGCAAGAAAGGAGTATTTGAGGGTGCTCTTATTTTTACTACTTTATTTTTTATTTATTTCTTTATTATTTATTATTCATTATTCATTCTTTATTTTTATTTTGGGTAATGCGTATGCCTGAGTGTGGTCCCAGGTAACAGTCCCAAGTGTAGTTATTGTACAGTTTTGAGGGAACACGATTAGTAAGCGGTGAGGAGTAGCCATAGTACAACGGGTTGCGAGTATGAGAGACCTGGGTAGACGCCACACATTGTAATTAAGAATAGGTATCGGGCCATAGGGGAGGCTTAATTCTTGCTTTCACTCTAAATCCTGCCCACTGGGCGCTACCTTTACACATGAAGAGTTCCCTTACTAAACTGGGCCCCTTGTGGACTACCAGTAAGCAAACACATAAGTAGGGGTCACCCCTGTACTCACGAATCTCCTGGGGGATTGCTCAGCCTCCTGGCTTTCCTCAGTCAGACAGTCCCTCTGTCACTTGGTCTTCTCTCTCTGCACCTTGCAGTAGCAAATGGCACCCCCAGCCCCTCTGGGAGTTCCTTACAGAGGCAGGTGTCCTTCCTGCTCTGTGTCCTGCTCTGAGAGAGATTCCTAACAGCCTCACTAGACCTAAATACCTTTCCACAGGACAGCCTTCCTGTGGAAGGTGAGTTCTAATCCATGAGCTGGACTTCTGGATCGGAGTACTTGGTTTGCCTGTTCTTTCCAGAATACTCCAGCTTCCAGGACCTGGCCACCAAAGCCTTTAAACAGAGCAACACTTCTCTGTTTATTAACACCCTTCCTGGTGCCTATATCTTCTATTGGGGAGCTCTTAAAGGGAAAACACACCTTTTCCCACATTGTTTTAGTCACTCTACCACAATATATATATATATATAAGATGTTGGTTACATCATTGCACATGAAAAAAATGTTTTTTAAGAAATGTTTTACAAAAATGTTTTACATTTAAATTGTCTGTAGATTTGGTGTGGAATCAATTAAACAATTAAGGGTGGAGCGAGCACGAGGACACGGATTGGTTGGGTAGGAAGCACTTGGTTATTTAATGTTTGGTTTTATCACATTTTGTATCATCCTTGAAAAAGGTCCCAAAAGGGACCGAAACGTTGGATAAAGATGCAATAAAAAGATTGTTTGTATCATATCAAAGGGAGTGCTGGTCTGTGAAGCATTGGTGTATACAAAATTTACCGTGCACCCCTGCCTTTATCAAGATTGATTTTGGAGTGCGGATACTCATTTGGAAGATATATATATATTGGCTCAAAAGAAGCTAGCACACACAGGACTTATGGAGAAAAAAAGGTTTTTATTTTAACAGAAAAAAACTAACGTTTCGGCTAGATCCCTAGCCTTTCTCAAAGTGAATGAAACAAACAATCACAACCATTTTAAATCATCAAAGGCAGGGAAAGGGTATGGGTGACATCACAGAGTGTCATGGATGTGGGTGGGGCAATACACATGGTAAAAACAAAAATAAAGTGTGTTAAATATACAAAAAAAACAGTTTGCAAACACAAAAGGTGACAGAAAACAACATCGCATGTACAAAAACTGAGGAGGAGTCAGTAAAGCTGCAATAATGTACAATGTTGCCAAAACAATCAGTGACATGTAACAATGTATACAGAGTAAAGATTAGAACTTCCTGTTCACATGAACTCATTCTAAAAGTACTGATTAGTAGTGCAATGTATCAATCTTAGTACATAAACAGATCCTAAAATGTGCAGCCGCTAAATAGAGCTGATATGCGGCAGCATGTAAAGCTATTAATGGTATATAGCAAGAGAGGTGTTAGATCGTTAAATCGTTAAACATAATAACCGCTAAGAAAACAGAGAAGCGGTAAAGTGTATCAATACGTATAAAATATATTGAAGGGAGTCTGCACTTACGTGTTTGGCGAGGCAGCAGCTTGAAGGAGCAAGCAGTCAAGGCCCATACATTCTGCCTGTAACTGTAACAGGAGGTGTGGCTTAGGAGGAGGATTGTTAAAGGAGTATGGCCAGGAGAGGGCGCTTTAGAAATCAAGTATGTCCAGTGCTGGTTGCTAGGAAACGCAGCATGGCAATGTTTTAGTTATCAAGTATGCCAAGTGCTGGTTGCTAGGAAAACGCAGCATGGTAACTATGTACTGTAGGGGGCGCTTTTAGTATACAAAGGATGAAAAAGGGCGTGGAAACAGAGAAATAATGGGGGGGGGAAAGAGTAGACTGACCAAGTAAGGCGCTGTCACCGTTCTAGAGATTAACCAAGTCTTGAACTGTTGTGGAACTGAGCTTTTGGGGTAATGGTTCACGTGGCAATAATAGGGGCCTCGGATGTCCCCGTGTAGTAAAGGTGCCCAACTGTAAAGGTGCCCAATTGTTGTGCCAAGTATATGGCTTATGGGCGAACCAGGTACTGTTATGAGCCTAGGCTAAGAGTAGCCACACAGGGGGTGGTAAAAGGAGTTAAGGCTCTAGGACCACCCAACAGGGTACAAAGAGGTCATAGGAGGGTCCGTTTTAGTGCACAAACTATAAGTTTGATGTGGAGGGTAACCAACAATATGTAAAGGGGATAACCACACTGGATACTGGGCTAGGCATACCACCAGTATGTAATAAGGGGTGTCATTGCACTAGGTCCGTCCAACAAGATGCGGTATGATGATGTAAAACTATATTCTCCACTTTAAGTCAGTAGCTGTGAAGACAAAATAGAACTTGATCATTAATGTGCACAATGGAGAAAAGGCCCAAATATTTTTGAAGGGGCAATCGAACCATCTAGTACTAGGACCACATCCCGAAATTGTTATTGAATAGACCACGTGTTGTTGGTTAGCAGCAGGCCTGGTCAGTGGGGGAATAGAGGAGGTAAAAAAGGAATAGAAGTAGGGGAAAAATAGGGCTGTGTAGTCGTATCATCTCTTATATTGACATAAATGTATGTGTGTGCGTAATATAAGATTTATATCACATCTATCAAACTAAGCATATCTTTTTATTTTTTATTAACATGTGGGAACCCTAACCACCGTATGGGGCCCTGCGATTTCTGATGACAGTCCTGTATATAGAGGGCTGCGGGAGAAGGTGATGTCAGCGATGCAGAGATGGTGGCTGGATCCTCCCGCCTTGTGGGTTAGGTGGAATGGCCAGACGCCTGGGAGGAGGTAGCTGGCTGTAAAAGAGGTGCCTCCGACAAGAGTATGGTAAGTGGTGAATTGTTTGCCTAGGAGACCGCGTAGGAAGTGACGTCAGTGTCAGAAGTTCATCGGTGGCCATCTTTGTTTTGGGCAGTAAGCTCAATAAGCTCTAGGAAATGCTGGGAAAGATTGTTTTGGCACCAAAACAGGCCTGCATTGAGCATTTCTATAAGGGGGCAGTAGAAGGAAACTAAAAGAATTTAAAAAATCCATAACCTGCCTAGACTATTTAAGTCAGAATCGCTTCCTGTGGGTGCCCTTCTGCTGTGTGATCAGTGTATGCACCAGTTACAGGTACGTGTGGAGACACCAGCTACAGATTCCTTATGTGAAGGAGAAAACGCTGATTGTGTTTTTATTCTTTTTCCTATTCTCTCTTGAACAGTTCACCTATGGAACCTGGTATGACGGGGAAAGCCTCTCACCCTAAAGGGAAAAGGTGATGTTTCTGGGATTAATGCTGGGGCAGTGAGCTCAATTAGTAACAGTTATTTTTTATGTAGCCTTCCTGCCACAGATGGGAAAAAAAGACAAGTCTTCTGAGAAGTTGGCAGTAGCTCCAGAAAAAACGCAAGAGCCTGGAACCTCTTTGTCACCAGAGAATCTATTGTTTACGGAGTCCTTAGCCTCAGTAATAAAACAGGCAGTAATTCAAGGATTTCAAGAGGTGTCAAGCTCTAAAAAGCGGCCAAGGCATAGTCATGGAATACAAGGAGAATCTTTTTTAGAGGTGTCTGAAGGAGACATATCGATGGACTCAGATGTCCTGTCACAAGCAGGATCAGAGGAAGGGGAGATTGATTCAGAGGAAGAGTCCACCTGGCGGTGATTGACCCATTGATTAAGGCAGTGAGACAGACCCTGACTTTACCTACAGAATCGGCAAAATTGTCATCTGCAGATAAATTAATCCCTTCTTCAAAGTAAGTGTTCAATCCCCGTACTATGAGAGAGATCTCTCTCTCTCTCTCTCTCTCTCTCTCTATAAATATATCTATCTATAGATAGATTGATAGATAAATATCTATCTATATATCTATAGATAGATAGAGATAGATAGATAGAGAGATAGATAGATAGATAGAGATAGATATATATCGATAGAGATAGATAGATAGATAGAGATAGATATATATCGATAGAGATAGATAGATATCGATAGAGATAGATAGATATCGATAGAGATAGATATATATCGATAGAGATAGATAGAGATAGATATATATCGATAGAGATAGATATATATCGATAGAGATAGATAGAAATAGATATATATCGATAGAGATAGATAGAGATAGATAGAGATAGATATATATATCGATAGCGATAGATAGTGATAGATATATATATATATTGATAGCGATAGATAGAGATAGATATATATACTCGATAGAGATAGATAGATAGATAGATATATATCGATAGAGATAGATAGAGATAGATATATTTATCGATAGAGATAGATAGAGATAGATATATATATCGATAGAGATAGATAGATATATATATATATTGATAGAGATAGATATATATATATTGTAAGGGCTTAGGTAGCTGGGATCAGCTTTCTGGGGGTAAAGCAGCCCACTGTAAGGCCCGAGGGCCCCGAGGTAGTAAGGACCAAGGAGGAGGTAACAAAGTCCGAGTTCGCAGTACAGAAGGAGTAGGCAATAGAATAGTCGTAAACAGGCAGTAGAATCAGTTCAGGCAGACGAGGTTCAAAGACGAGAGTTCAGGCAAGGTCGGTACACAAGATAATCAATGATAAACACACCCAGGAATCAGCAAGCGAAAACCTATAATTGGGCATTGAGGAGACTCTGAAGCTGCTTTAAATAGGCCTGGGTGTGGCGCCAATTTTGGACGCGCTGACGTCATGACGCGGATGCCGACGCACTGACGCCAGCGTCCTGACGCCGACGCACATTCTGACGCCGGCGTCCGTTCCGACGCCGGCGACCAATCCGAGGGCGAAAAGACGCTGATGTCATAGTGCTGCGACCAGCAGGATCCAGGAGGCCGCCATCTTGGACGCCATCTTGGCTACCATCTTGGAGAAGACAATCGGTTTCCATTACAGTACCCCCCTCCTTAGGGGGGGCCTCAGGACCACCTGGGCTGGAAGGGAACTGTCGATGAAACCTTTGGACCAAGAGGAGCATGGACATCGGAGCTTCTTACCCACGAGCACTCCTCAGGACCGAATCCCTTCCATTCAATGAGGTACTGCAGGGCGCCTCTAGAAATCCGAGAGTCCAAAATCTTCTTTACTTCGAACTCTTGATGCCCATCTACAATGACAGGAGCTGGGGAGGAAGAAGAAGAAGAAGAAACTGCAGGTTTAAGCAAAGAAACATGGAAAGCATTGGGGATCCGCATCTCAGGAGGAAGTTGCAACTGCACAGCCACAGGATTAATGATCTCGGTGATAGGGAAGGGACCAATTAACTTGGGACCAAGTTTAGGTGAAGGAACTTTGAGGCGAATATTGCGAGTAGACAGCCAGACCTTGTCACCGGGAACATACAGAGGGGAAGAAACTCTCCTCTTGTCAGCAAACTTTTTCTGTGCAAGGGAACTCTTCTCTAAGTTGACAATAGTAGCCTGCCATCTTACTAAATCTGTCAATCACCACCCAGATGACAGTGTAGCCGGAGGAAGCAGGAAGATCCACGATGAAATCCATTGCCAAATGGGTCCAAGGGCGGGAAGGAACAGGCAAAGGTAAAAGTAGGCCTTTGGGAGGAGAATGTCCAGATTTGGATACAGCACAAGTGGAGCAGGAGGAAACAAAGTCTTTAACATCCTTTCTTAAAGAAGGCCACCAGACGAGACGAGATAAAAGTTCAGTCGTTTTTTTAATTCCAGGATGACCGGCCTGCTTTGAGCTGTGAGATTGGACCAGAATGGAATGACGAAGCTCAGGAGGAACAAAGGCTACGCCTACAGGAGTTTCCACAGGAGCAGAAGCTTGAATAGACAAAAGATGAGAAGCAAGGGAAGGAAACAGGGCGGCAATGATCTTTGTAGGAGGCACAATGGATTCTGGGTCTTCAGAGATGCGGTTTTCGGGGGTAAAACTTCGGGAAAGAGCATCCGCTTTCTTGTTTCTTGAACCAGGACGAAAAGTTAAGATGAAGTTAAAACGTGAGAAGAACAGTGCCCATCTGGCTTGTCGGGGATTGAGGCGCTTAAGGGTCTGGATATACTCTAGGTTTTTGTGGTCGGTGAAGATGGATACGGGGACCGATGACCCTTCAAGTAAGTGTCTCCACTCTTCTAGAGCAAGTTTGACAGCCAGTAACTCACGGTTCCCCACGTCATAATTTCTTTCGGAGGAGGAAAACTTCTTGGAAAAGAAGGCACACGGATGCAGTTTACCATCAGAAGAGGATCTTTGAGATAATATTGCTCCTGCTCCAATATCCGAGGCATCTACTTTGATGAAGAAAGGTTGGAGAGGTTCAGGGTGCCTAAGGATTGGGGCAGACGAAAAGGATTCTTTAAGAGTCTTGAAAGCTTCCAAGGCTAGTGGAGACCAATGCTGAGGTTTACCCCCTTTACGTATAAGAGCAAGAATTGGAGCAATCTTTGACGAAAAACCTTTAATGAATTGTCTATAATAGTTAGCAAAGCCGATGAATCTTTGAACAGCCTTGACACTGGTGGGAAGAGGCCAATCTTGAATTGCCGAAACCTTGGCTGGATCCATCTTGAAGCCTTGTTGGGAAATGATGTATCCTATGAAAGAAATGGTTGATACTTCAAAGGAACATTTCTCCAACTTGGCAAACAGATTGTTCTTTCGTAGACGGGAAAGAACTTCTTGAACCTGATGACGATGTTCTTGGAGGTTTTTGGAAAAAATAAGAATATCGTCCAAATAAACGACCACATATTGCCCCAACAAATCCCGGAAGATATCATTAACGAATTCTTGAAAGACCGCAGGAGCATTGCAAAGGCCGAAGGGCATAACCAAGTATGAATGCGTGTATTGAATGCGGTTTTCCATTCGTCTCCTTCTCTGATCCGGATAAGATTGTAGGCCCCACGCAGATCTAGTTTGGTGAAGAGGCTTGCACCCTTGAGCTGGTCGAACAATTCAGAGATGAGAGGAAGAGGGTAACGATTTTTCACCGTAATTTTGTTTAAACCCCTGTAGTCAATGCAGGGCCGCAAACCGCCGTCTTTCTTTTCCACAAAGAAGAATCCAGCCCCGGCCGGAGAGGAAGATGGACGAATGAACCCCCTTTGGAGGTTTTCCTGGATGTATTCCTTCATAGCAGAAGTTTCGGAAGGGGAAAGTGGGTAGGTGCGGCCCCTAGGGGGCATGGATCCAGGAAGCAGTTCAATAGGACAATCATAGGAACGATGAGGAGGTAAGGTTTCAGCAGACTTCTTGTTGAAAACATCTGAGAAGGCTTGGTAAACTGGAGGTAAAGAAGAATTCGGGGTCACAGAAGAAACTTTAATAAGAGATTTGACAGGCAGACAGTTCTGTTGACAAAAAGGACTCCAGCGGGAGATCTGAGCAGAAGACCAATCAATGACTGGATTGTGGATACTCAGCCAGGGCAGACCAAGTACAATGGGAGTTGAAAGGCAGTCAATTAAGAGAAAAGACAGTCTTTCTAGATGCATCGTTCCCACAGTGAGAGAAAGTTCCAGGGTAGACTGTGAAATAATAGCAGAAGATAAAGGACGATCATCAATGGCAAGAACTCGAAGGGGAACAGCCAAGGGTTGGAGAGGAATGGAATGTTTTCCGGCAAAATCCTTGTCCATGAAATTCCCTGCTGCACCAGAGTCGAGGAAAGCTTGGGAAGAAATCTTTTGGATTCCAAACCGGATCTGTACAGGAAGAAGGAAACGTAGAGTAGAAGAATGGGGAGAAGGACCAATTCCACCCAGGTAAGTCTCCCCAAACATACCTAGGTGTTATTATTATTATTATTATTAACATGTATTTATATAGCGCCAACATATTGCGTAGCACTGTAAAGTAAATGTGATTATACAACTACATCACATGAATTACATACATAGAATATATGGAGTAACAAACATCACAATCAATACAGGTACAAAAAGGTGAGGAAGGCCCTATGCATAGGCATGCAGTCTAAAGGGAAGGGAGTAATACACAAGGTGTGGGAGTGGGCAAGATCGAATTAAGTGGGTGAGAAATGTGGTATTGCGTTTGGTAGTTAAGCAGAGTGAGGGTAGGCTTCTCGAAAGAAGTGCGTTTTCAGAGATTTCTTGAAAGTAGAAAGGTTGGGAGAAAGTCGGACAGACCGTGGGAGAGCGTTCCAGAGGAGGGGTGCAGCCCTTGCAAAGTCTTGAATGCGAGCATGTGAGGAGGTAATGAGAGAAGAGTTGAGTAGCAGGTCAGTAGAGGAGCGTAGTAAGCGAGTGGGTGAGTATATAGAGATGAGTTTAGAGATGTAGGGTGGGGCAGAGTTATGAAGTGCTTTGAAAGTCAGTGTCATTAATTTGAATTTGATTCTGAAAGGTAACGGAAGCCAGTGCAGGGATTGACAGAATGGCGAGGCAGAGGAGGAGCGGTTGCTGAGGTGTATGAGCCTCGCAGCAGTGTTCATTATGGACTGGAGAGGTGACAGTCTCTGGAGGGGGAGGCCAATTAAAAGAGAGTTACAGTAGTCTAGACGCGATATGATGAGAGAGTGAATAAGAATTTTGGCAGCGTCTTGGGTGATAAATGATCGTATTTTGGATATGTTCCTTAGGTGGAAGTGACAAGATTTAATAAGTGACTGGATATGAGGAGTGAATGACAGGGCAGAATCTAGGATAACCCCAAGGCACCGGGCCTGGGGAGAGGGGGTGATAGTGGAATTGTTAACTATGATGGATACTTCGGGGATGCTACTGTTGTTAGTTGGAGGAAAGAGAACCATTTCAGTTTTAGAGAGGTTTAATTTAAGGTAGCGTTGTGACATCCAGGTAGAGATAGCGGACAGGCAGGAGGAGACGCGAGTTAGGAGTTCTGGGTTGAGATCAGGAGATGAGAGATAGATCTGAGTATCGTCAGCATAGAGGTGGTAGTGGAAACCATAAGAATTTATTAATTTGCCAAGGGAGGAAGTATAGAGGGAGAATAGTAATGGTCCCAGGACAGAGCCTTGGGGAACTCCAACAGAAAGAGGTAGGGGAGAAGATGCTACTCCATTGTAGGAGACACTGAAGGAACGATTGGTGATGTAAGAAGAGAACCAAGACAGGGCTGTGTCACGAAGGCCAAGTGACTGGAGGGACTGGAGGAGGAGAGGGTGATCTACAGTGTCAAATGCGGCTGAGAGGTCAAGCAGTATTAGTAGTGAGAAGTGATTGTTGGCTTTAGCGGTTAAAAGGTCATTAGTCAGTCGAGTCAGGGCAGTTTCCGTGGAGTGTTGTGGCTTAAAACCAGATTGTAGGGGGTCCAGCAGGTTATTGTCAGAGAGGAATGAGGTAAGTCGGTTGTAGACTAGGCGCTCAAGTAGTTTAGAGATGAAAGGTAGCAGAGAGATAGGTCGGAGGTTGTCAAGATTGGAGGGATCAAGAGAGGGTTTTTTCAGGATGGGGGTGACAAGAGCATGTTTTAGTTGAGAAGGGAAACAGTCCAGTTGAGAGGGAAAGATTAAATAGGTGAGTTAAGGCTTTGATTAGACACGGATTGGTATTGCGGAGAAGTTTTGAGGGAATTGGATCAAGCGGGCAGGTGGTAAGGTGAGAAGAGGCCAGAAGCTTTGAGACTTCCTCATCAGTGACAGGGGTGAAGGAGCACAGGAGGGACTGGGGAGTGTGGAGGGAGGGTGGTGGAAGTCTAGGGGGGTTGAGTAGTGTAATGTCCCTTCTGATAGTGTCAATTTTGTTTTTGAAGTGCTCAGCAATATCTTGAGCAGAGACAGATGTGCATGGAGGGGGTGGAGAAGGGGAAAGGAGAGTGTTAAAGGTGGAGAAAAGTTGTGCTGGTTTTTTAGAAAGGGAGTTAATGAGTGAAGTAAAGCATGTTTGTTTGGCTTGGAAGAGGCTGGTGTTAAAGGAGCGCAGGGCAGATTTGTAGCTCCAAAAGTCTGATTCTGAACGGGATTTGCGCCAGCGACGCTCAAGTGCACGTGAGTGTCTTTGGAGCGCTTTTGTATGAGCAGTATGCCAAGGTTGAAGTGGTTTGGGTCTAGAACGTTTAGTTTTTAAAGGAGCAAGCTCATTTAGGGCAGTGGTGAGAGTACTATAGTAGACAGAGGTAGCCACATTAGGACATGAGATGGCTGAGATATTAGAGTGAAGAGAGTCAAAGGAAGAAGAGAGATGTGACACGTCTATAGCTTGCAAGTCACGGTAGGTACGTGTTTGGGGAATAGCAGGGGGTGAGGAGGGAGTTAGTGAGAGTTGAAATGTGAGCATATTGTGATCAGAGAGGGGAAATGGTGAGTTAGTAAAATTGGTGGTTGAACAGAGTCTGGTAAATATGAGATCCAGAGCATTACCATTGGAGTGAGAGGGGGAGTCTGAGCACAAAGATAAGCCTAGGGAGGAGGTTAGTGAAAGAAGTTTAGAGACAGAAGAGTTGTTAATGTTGTTAACGGGTATATTAAAGTCACCTAATATGATGGAAGGTATGTTAGATGAAAGAAAGTAAGGAAGCCAGGCAGCAAAGTTGTCCAGAAATTGTGCAGTTGGTCCTGGTGGTCGATATATAACAGCAATGCACAGTGAAACCGGAGAAAAGAGCCTAATGCAGTGAGCCTCAAATGAGGAGAATGATAAAGAGGGAACAGGTGGAAGAACTTTAAAAGTACAGCGGGGAGAGAGAAGCAAACCTACCCCACCTCCAGGTCTGTTGCCAGGTCTGGGAGTATGAGTAAGGTGTAGGCCCCCATAGGACAGGGCAGCAGGTGAGGCGGTGTCAGTAGGAGAAAGCCAGGTTTCAGTAAGTGCGAGTAGGTTAAAGGAATTTGCAATGAAATGGTCGTGTATAGCGGTGAGTTTGTTGCAGACAGATCTGGCATTCCAGAGAGCACAGGAAAGATTAACTGGGTTTTTGGGTATAGGAGTAAGTGTTCTGTACTGTTGGAATTTGCTCCGGAGAGAAGGAGCTCGTGGTCGTGATATAACTGGGATGGGGTAAGGGCCAGGGTTTGGGGAAATGTCCCCAGCTGCCAGCAATAGAAAGGAAAGAAAGACTAAGTGTGAGTGGGATTTATAAGTCCTTCGTTTGTATGAAAAGGAGGAGTTTTGTGGAATAGCTAAACCGAGTACTTTATAAACTTCATGTGTGGAGAGGGAAGGAGAGGAGAGAAGAGAGGCTGAGATTTTTATAGAAGTGGGACTTGCCGGAGGAGGTAGTGAAAAATGTTTTATGAAGCATGAGAGTGAAAGGAGGAGAAATGCAGGATAAAGCATGTTTGGAATAAGAAGTAACAAACTAGCAGGTACAAACAAATCTGTTTTCTTCTTATCCCAGATGGTTCACTGATGATTGCAGGGGAGTCCGGTTCCTTTTGCCTTGTCAATGCCTTGTCCAACTGTCTTGTTTAACTGTCATTTCTAAGCACTTGAGAAATTTTAGCACTTAGGAAAGGTTAGCACTCATGCCATGCCCCAGACACGAGTGCCATCCCCAATACTGGGTCTGAATTTATATGTAGCTGATTGGGAAAACCAGAGCCTAATTAATCAATTAATCAATTAAATAGCTAGCAAAGGGCAGAGTTTTACAGACACCAGAACCAGGTTTGGGGCTATAAAAATATCTCTTGTTCACTGAGGAGGGGACACAGATGTGTGCTTTAGATATTTATCAAAGAACTAAAGTAGAATAGGCCTGACAGACAAAAGTTATTGGGGTTAACAAATACAAGTAGGGATATAGCAGAATTACCAGAATAAACAGTTGCAGTATATGGATATGGCAGTATGTGGATATAGCAGAATTACCAGAATAAACAGTTGCAGTATATGGATATGGCAGTATGTGGATATAGCAGAATTACCAGAATAAACAGTTGCAGTATATGGATATGGCAGTATGTGGATATAGCAGAATTACCAGAATAAACAGTTGCAGTATATGGATATGGCAGTATGTGGATATAGCAGAATTACCAGAATAAACAGTTGCAGTATATGGATATGGCAGTATGTGGATATAGCAGAATTACCAGAATAATTTGGTGTTTCCCGGCTTCACAGGGCATTCATAGGCGAAGTGGGCCTTTCCCCCACAATAAAGGCAAAGACCAGCAGCCCTTCTCCGAAGTTTCTCCTGTTCGGAAAGGCGAGCCCGTCCTATCTGCATCGGTTCTTCAGCCGCAGGAGAAGAAGTTGCAGGAGCCGCAGGAGAAGAAGGAGAGGGTGGGGAAGGAGCCAAACGGGAAAAAACTGGTCTCTGAAAGCGAGGAGCCAGTACTGGTTGAAATCTCTGGATTTTCCTTGCCCGCTCTCGATCAACTTGATGCTCCCTCTGCCGGGTATCCACCTTCACTGCCAAGGCAACGAGATCTTCCCAGAGTGGAGGCATTTCACGGGACACCAGATCGTCCTTAATGCGCATTGCCAGCCCATTATAGAAGGCAGCATGATAGCTATCGTTGTTCCACGAAGTCTCAGCCACTAGGGTACTGAACTCGATGGCATACTCAGGAACTGTACGAGTGCCTTGCTGTAACTGGAACAAGCGAGCAGAAGCTGAAGCAGATCGACCTGGGGCGTCAAACACCGTGCGAAGGTCACGGATGAAGGCCTTGGCATCGTCAATGACCGGATCCTCCTTCTCCCAGAGAGGAGAAGCCCACTCCAGAGCTTTCCCTTGCAGGCGGGTGATGATATAGCGAGGTTCGGAAATCTGGAGTGGAGTAGCTGGAACCGGCGGACGAACTGGAGCCACTGGAGACAAGGCAGACAATTTCTCCAGGATTGCTTCTAGTGCCTGGCCGAAGTGGGTTTGCTGGGCTTCGTAGGTCTGCATGCGGGAAGCCAAACCACAAACGGCTCTGCCGACATCTGTAGGGACATGAGGCTCCTCAGTAGGGTCCATGGCCCAATTATAATGTAAGGCCCGAGGGCCCCGAGGTAGTAAAGACCAAGGAGGAGGTAACAAAGTCCGAGTTCGCAGTACAGAAGGAGTAGGCAATAGAATAGTCGTAAACAGGCAGTAGAATCAGTTCAGGCAGACGAGGTTCAAAGACGAGAGTTCAGGCAAGGTCGATACACAAGATAATCAATGATAAACACACCCAGGAATCAGCAAGCGAAAACCTATAATTGGGCATTGAGGAGACTCTGAAGCTGCTTTAAATAGGCCTGGGTTTTAGCGCCAATTTTGGACGCGCTGACGTCATGACGCCGACGCACTGACGCCAGCGTCCTGACGCCGACGCACATTCTGACGCCGGCGTCCATTCCGACGCCGGCGACCAATCCGAGGGCGAAAAGATGCTGATGTCATAGTGCTGCGACCAGCAGGATCCAGGAGGCCGCCATCTTGGACGCCATCTTGGCCGCCATCTTGGAGAAGACAATCGGTTTCCATTACACCCACGGCACAATCAGAACTCATAAGGGGGTTGTTTCTTTCTGGCAGTTTATTTTCACTTGCAGCAAAACAACATAAATAATTCAAAATAAAATCCTTGCCACTTAATGGGCTTCTAACTAATACAGGTCAGTTTTTCTAACTACCAGGAGAAGGCCTACCGCCTGTCTCCCCAAAACAAAGTACATGCAGGAATATATAAAAACCCAAACCTTTTGGTGATTTCAATCCCTCTCACACAGGCAGCTTTCCTGTGTCTTTTTCCCAACCAGGAACTCTCCACTCTGGCTTGAGCTGCCTTTTTAATTAACCACCTGAGATACCTGAGGACAACTCAAAACACCCGAGCTGGACTAGCAGTCCCGGAACCACTCTGTTAGGAACCTGGGGCATAAATAAGCTCCGTCCTGGACTTTCCCAGGTATCCTGGTAGTGACCTCACCACATACCCCCCCTCCTTGTTTCAACCCAATAGTTGGAACAACTGAGGCCCAACAGGAATGAACCCGGGACAGGGCATCAACTTTGCCCATTTCTGACCTGGGCCTATGTTTTACTGTGAAACAGTAGTCCTGCAGCGTGAGGAACCAACGATTCACTCGTCTATTGGTCTCCTTCTTTTGGGCCATCCATTTTAGAGGTGCATGGTCAGTAATAAGGTCAAATTTTCTGCCTAAGAGGTAATACCTTACGGCATCTAGGGCCCATTTTATGGCCAAACACTCCTTTTCAATTGTGGCATACTTCCTCTCACAGTCATTGAGCTTTCTGCTTAAGTACACCACTGGATGCTCTTCCCCGTTATAAAGCTGGGATAATACTGCCCCTAACCCCACATCCGATGCATCTGTCTGGACCACAAAGTCCTTTGAAAAATCTGGGGAATACAAGACTGGTTGTGCACATAACGCATCTTTGAGGGCCTGAAAAGATTTTTCTGCCTCAGGGGACCACTTGACCATGACAGAGTTTTTTCCCTTTGTTAAGTCTGTTAAGGGAGCAGCCATGGTGGCAACATGAGGAATAAACCTACTGTAGTAGCCAGTGATACCCAGAAAAGCTCTAACCTGCTTCTTATTAAGAGGGCGTGGCCACTGTTGAATGGCTGCTGTTTTATTTACCTGGGGTTTTAACACACCTCTGCCAATGGTGTAACCTAAACACTTGGCCTCCTCCAAACCAATGGCACATTTCTTGGGGTTGGCAGTAAGGCCTGCTTTACGGAGGGAATCCACCACAGCCTGAACTCTGTGCAGGTGAGACTCCCAATCTGTACTGTGTATCACCACATCATCTAAATATGCAGCCGCATACTGTTGGTGAGGTCTTAATATTCTATCCATAGCCCTTTGAAACGTGGCAGGGGCATTTTGTTGGCCAAAGGGCATTACTCTAAAAGAACCGCCTGGAGTGACAAAAGCAGTTTTTTCCTTGGCCTGTTCTGATAATGGTATCTGCCAATACCCTTTTGTTAAATCCAATGTTGTCAGATAACGAGCAGTACCCAGCCTGTCTATGAGCTCGTCTACCCTAGGCATTGGGTAAGTGTCAAACTTGGATACCGAATTAAGCTTGCGAAAATCATTACAGAACCGCCAGCTACCATCTGGCTTAGGAACAAGAACAATCGGGCTAGACCAGTCACTATTGGACTCTTCAATTACCCCTAACTCAAGCATTTTTGCCACTTCATCAGCCACAGCTTTTCGTCTAGCTTCGGGAATCCTATAGGGTTTGAGTTTAACACGAACTCCTGGCTCGGTTACAATCTCATGCTCAATAACGGGAGTCTTTCCTGGGAGGTCAGAGAAAGTATCCCTATTCCTCATTAAGAATTCTTTTACCTCCTGTTTTTGGGAGGTGGACAAAGTTTCTGCAATGGTAACCTCAGGGAGCAGATGGGTCTCGTGAGTGTCCTTAGAAACAGCATAGGCTGGTACTGCAATTAATGATGCCCTGTCTTTCCAGGGTTTAAGTAAATTAACATGATAAATTTGTTCTGGCTTCCTCTTGCCAGGATGGTGTACCTTGTAATTTACCTCCCCAACTCTCTCAATTATTTCAAAGGGTCCCTGCCATTTTGCAAGGAACTTACTCTCCACCGTGGGGACCAAAACTAGTAAGGCATAATTGAAGCAATTCTGTCTTGCATTTGTGATATGTGTTCAATTACACTCCTGTGGGGTGTCACTTCCCCTTCCCAGGTTTCCTTAGCTATGTCTAAGAGCCACCTAGGATGTCTCCCATAGAGTAACTCAAATGGAGAATAACCTGTAGAGGATTGGGGAACTTCCCTAATAGCAAACATAAGATAGGGTGAAAGGCAGTCCCAGTCTTTCCCATCTTTGTCCACTACCTTTTTTAACATACTTTTTAGGGTCTTGTTAAAACGTTCCACAAGACCATCTGTCTGAGGGTGGTAGACAGAGGTTCGCAATTGTGAAATTTTAAACAATTTACAGAGTTCCTTAGTTACTCTGGACATAAAAGGGGTACCCTGATCGGTGAGGATTTCTTTAGGGATCCCAACTCTACTGAACACCTGAAGCCATTCTTTGGCAATGGTTTTAGCAGAAGTGTTGCGCAAAGGAATAGGTTCCGGATAGGGAGTGGCATAGTCCATGATCACTAATATATATTGGTGACCCCGGGCAGATTTTAACAAAGGGCCCACGAGATCCATGGCTATCCGCTCAAAGGGTATTTCAATAATTGGTAATGGGATTAAGGGACTACGAAAATGTGGCCTTGGAGTGGAAATCTGGCAAACAGGACAGGACTCACAGTAATCCTTTACCTGCTGATATACACCAGGCCAAAAAAATCTCTGCAAAACTCTTTCGGTAGTTTTTTTCACACCCAAATGTCCCCCCATTACATGACCATGGGCAAGATCCAACACCATTTTTCTGTATGGTTTGGGTACCACTAATTGTTCAATCACCTCATTTGATTTTTTTTGATACTTGGTACAGTAGATCCCCTTTTAAAGCCATATGAGGATAGGACAACCTGAGCCCTGGCTCAATAGGTTCCCCATCAATTATTTTCACATTTTCTCTAGCTTTTATAAGGATAGGGTCTTTTAACTGTTCTGTGCCGAAATTCTCTTTGTGTACATTCAAATCAGAGAAATCCACAACATTGTCAATATTACCTGACTCACTGGTTTCCCCACTAGGGCTTTGACCATCTTCAGGGGCCTCCAAGTCTCCTGCTAATACAGTGAAAGGGAAAGCTGGGGTTTCCTGAGGAGGATCCTCTGAACCTGTTAGCTCTGAATTTTCTATGGGCACAGGTCCTTCAACCAATGCATCAGAGCAGGGAGAAACTGATTGACTCCAGAGATCCCAAAACTGGGGAAAATCCCTCCCAATTATTGCATCATGCAGAAGGTGTGGTACTACCCCTGCAGAGTGAATCACTGTACCAAGGCCCGTTTTAAACTTTAGGGTTGCCACAGGATACTCCCGTGTGTCACCTTGAATACAAACGACACCAACCCTTTTTGAGTGGAATTTAACAGGGCCTACTGAGTCTAACTTTACCAAAGTGACTAAACTACCGGAGTCTAGCAATGCAAGCAAATGTTTTCCATTCACACTCACGTTACACATTTGCTTCTCTTGAACCGGCACAGCAGTGCAGGCAACCATAGCAAACAGGGACTGGCGTCTATTCCTGGAAGAAAAATCACATTGCATGGGATCATCAAGCAAAGGGCAATTTGCTGCAATATGACCAAAATCATGGCAACGGAAACATTTAACAGTCTCAGAATTAAACCTAAGAGTCTCAGACTTTCCAGTCTTAGATGGCCAGCCTCCCGGGTTTTTTCCAAAAGTCTCTCCCTTTAAGGGTGATTTACTTTTACCACCACCTGTTTCCCCATGAACAGTCTTACCAGATGCCAGAGGGTACCTCCCTTTTAGGTGTGGAGCACGGAATGATGAGGAAGAGGTGCCAAAGTTCTCAGCGGCAAAGTACCTTTCCACTAACTCCACAAGGTCATCTGCTGTTTTAGGGTCTCCATGGGTTACCCATTTGCGCAGGGCCCCAGGAAGGGACCTCAGGTAGCGATCCAGCACCACCCTCTCAATAATCTCCGGTCCAGTCAGGGACTCCGGTTGCAACCATTTTCTCAACAGGTGGATCAGGTCAAACATCTGGGAGCGTGGAGGCTTGTCTGGGTGAGAAGCCCAGCTGTAGACTCATTGGACACGAAGTGCCAGGGTAACTACAAGGCGAGCCAGAATCTCTTTTTTCAGTTTCTCATAATCCTTGGCAGTAACAAAGTCAAGATCAAAATATGCTTTTTGCAATTCACCGGTTAGCAGGGGTGCCAAAAGACCTGCCCACTGCTCTCCAAACCAACCCTCTCTTTCGGCGGTCCGCTCAAATGTAGTGAGATATGCCTCCGGATCATCCTCTGATGTCATCTTTTGGAGGAAACGGCTTACATTGATTTTGGGTCCATTGCTATGTATTACTGCAGGTGACTCCTGGGGTCTCTGTGCCAACTGTTGGACCAATCCTGTCAGTACCTGCCGGTCTTCCTCTGCATCTTCTGCTAGCTTTTTAAACATGGCCATCATCTGCTGTTGCTGTGCCTGTTGCTGAGCCATTGTCTGTTGCTGCAACTGTAGGACCAGCTCCTTATGGCGGGCTTCCGCTTGCTGCTGGGTGGCATTATGGCGGGCTTCCGTTTGCTGCTGTGCATGTTGATGGGAGGCATTTGTTGCCTTCTGTTCAGCATTGGCTTGCTGAAGTGCAGCATTAGACAGCATTAACTGTTTGACAATCTCCTCCATGCTGCACAGTTCTTAAGGGATCACCACCCCTTTATTTTCACAGTATTATACTGCATTTTGTTGCTTTATTTTGTGCCAGAGCACCCTCCACCATATGTAAGGGCTTAGGTAGCTGGGATCAGCTTTCTGGGGGTAAAGCAGCCCACGGCACAATCAGAACTCATAAGGGGGTTGTTTCTTTCTGGCAGTTTATTTTCACTTGCAGCAAAACAACATAAACAATTCAAAATAAAATCCTTGCCACTTAATGGGCTTCTAACTAATACAGGTCAGTTTTCCTAACTACCAGGAGAAGGCCTACCACCTGTCTCCCCAAAACAAAGTACATGCAGGAATATATAAAAACCCAAACCTTTTGGTGATTTCAATCCCTCTCACACAGGCAGCTTTCCTGTGTCTTTTTCCCAGCCAGGAACTCTCCACTCTGGCTTGAGCTGCCTTTTTAATTAACCACCTGAGATACCTGAGGACAACTCAAAACACCCGAGCTGGACTAGCAGTCCCGGAACCACTCTGTTAGGAACCTGGGGCATAAATAAGCTCCGTCCTGGACTTTCCCAGGTATCCTGGTAGTGACCTCACCACAATATCAATAGAGATAGATAGAGATAGATAGATATATCGATAGAGATAGATAGAGATAGATATATATATCGATAGAGATAGATAGAGATAGATATATCGATAGAGATAGATAGATAGATAGATAGATATAATGATAGAGATAGATAGATATATCGATAGAGATAGAGATAGATAGATATATCGATAGAGATAGAGATAGGTAGATATATCGATAGAGATAGATATATATCGAGATGGTTAGATAGATATAGATATATATCGAGATAGATAGATATATATCGAGATAGATAGATATATATCGAGATAGATAGATATAGATCTATATCTATATATCGATATATATAGATATATATATAGCTATATCTATAGCTATATATCTATAGCTATATATCTATATAGATATATAGATCTATATATATATATATATATATCTATAGATATATATCTATATATATAATATCAAAACAGGGGGGTTGTGGGAGCACTCTAAAGGCTTTAAGGAATAACCCCTGTTTTGGGTACATATGCAATAGCATTTATTATACTTATATATACCTTAAAGCCTTTAGAATGCTCCCACAACCCCCCTGTTTTGATATTATATATATATATATATATATATATATATATATATATATATATATATATATAGATAGATATATCTAGATATATATATATATATATATCTTTAGATAGATATCTATAGATATATATCTATAGCTATATATCTATAGATATCTATAGATATAGATATATAGATGGCTAGAGATAGATATAGATATCTCTCTATCTCTCTATCTCTCTATCTATCTATCTATCTATCTATCTCTATATATCTATCTATCTCTGTGTGTGTGTGTGTGTGTGTGTGTGTGGGTTAGGAGTTAGGAGCCGAAACGTCGAAATAAAGATTTTTTTTTGTTTTTTTACACTTTAAAAAGACCTGGTTGTGCGGTTCTTTTTGCCACTTTTATAATTACTATTTGACCAGCACCTAGGCATTGTCCACAACTTCGGAGTGCTCCGGATCGTGAATCTTGTTATATGTGAGCCCCCCTGGCCAGGGGTTGGCTCTTACTGGCAGCACCCGGCTTTGTTCTGAATATTTTTCTAAAGACCATGATGTCCAATTGAATACGAGGATTACTCCACACCAACACGCCACACAGCCCGATTAATCGCAGATCTGAAATAGATGCAACTTTGACGCAAACCGAAGTAGCTACGACCGGTGAATACACCTTTTCAACTGAAGACGCTGAAAGAATTTTATTTGCTGACCTTCCTGCCTCTTCTGCTACTGGTAGGACCCCTCTGGACCTAGATCACAACTTATTAAGTTTAAAAAAAAGGTAAGTAGATTTACACTTACATGGGTCATACTTATCAGGCTACCATAGACAAAAACTTATCCCCAGGGGTTTTCGTATTAGAAATATTCCTACCTTGGGTCGCTCTAACTCAGATTTCTGTAGTTAGTTGTGTAACATTTTGAATATATGTTCATCTGATTTACTCTTATTAGTTATTGAACTTGTGGGAAACGATTTGAAACAAACCAAATCAGATATTTACAACTTTGAAACCAACCACTTGCTTCAGTTATCTCAAGATAAATCGGTTGACTGGTTGAAAAACATTGAATCTAACTTGCAGAAATACATGCAGGAGTTGGTCTCATTTAAAGAAAGGAAACTGCTAACTGTTAAAGAAGATTACATGCAGAAAAAAAGTCTATAGGTGGCTACTGGGGATTTCTGATCAAAATATTAGGAGGTCAAGTCGAAGATACAAACCTAGGTCACTAAATACCGTAGACAGCTCAGGGGACTCCACTGACTCAGATCCCAACACCTCCACACATATTGCACAACCTTTTTTAGGAATCCACCCTTCCCCCCCTACCCACCTAGACAGAGGAAAAGAAGGGAACCAGGAGGGGAGGATCAAATAGTCACAAAAAAAATGTCACAGAGGGGCACGAGGAGAACATAGTGGTGAATTTATCACAACATACATTGACTATGGGAGAAACCAGACTTTTAAATAGGGGCTTGAAATTTATTCCCACAAATCATTCTGAAGCATTCAGGGTGTACAAGGACATACACAGGTTCAAGAGGAATCTCAAATTAAGGGGTTACTACAAGGATAAGGGGGAGACATTAGTCAAAGGATTTAAGCCCAAAAGCAATTTTGAACCCCCTAATACAGCCCCTTCCATCGCTACCTTCACTCATTAATTAGCCAATGATTCTCGTGCAATACATCAAGCTAAGCATAAGACCTACTCTAATTTACTGAACTGTGAAAGGGATGCCCTGAAATCTTTGAAGGCTGATAATAATCTCATTATCCGACAGGCTGATAAGGGTGGTGCCATTGTACTGTTGGACAAAATATATTACGAAAAGGAGATCTGCAACAATCAAAGGGCGGGGGAGGGTACCATTGCCACTGGTACTCGGTCATTTTGTCCTCAGCTCTTGGAGGACTACAAGTCCCTACTTCCATCACCATTAATTACAGGCTGCCTGATGTTGGGAGTTGTTGTGCAAATAGAGCTGCTAGGCTAGCCTTTAGCCTAGCAATCCAATAAGCACAATGGGGAAGCCGCAACTTCCCAGAAGTTACATTCATTGCACATCATTCGGTGGGGAGCTGTGAATGATGTGCAATGAATGTAACTGCTGGGAAGTTGCTGCTTCCTCATTGCTGCTCATAGGATTGCTAGGCATGCATTTTGATGTTTTGCTGCCCTACTGCTGTTTACTCTTTCAGTGCCACAGTGATGGGCAAACATGCTGTTAGTCCTTAAAGGCCTATGTGTGTCATTTGTGAGGGGTAGGGTCTATGCCACAGGTCACATTAAATTTCCACTGTGCCATTCAGTCTGGGGGTATTTATACATGAAATTTCCTGAAATGTGAAATTAAAATTGAAATTCCCTGAAAATTCTGTGAAAACACACAGGAAAGTGGGTGGAGTCAAAGGGGAGTGGCTAAAAGGGGGCATGGCCAAAAATTGCGGCGCCTCCATTGCTCCTCGTCCTGGCCCCCCCAGCTGAAACCATCTTCTGCTGCCTATGGATGGATGTGTCTAGCCTGTACACGGTTATTCCACATTTGGGTGGTGTTGAGGCATGCAGAGAAGCATTAAGTAAAATACACTTGGGCGTTCCTCCCACCGAATTTCTGATCTTGCTTTTGGATCTGATCTTGTCCCACAATTATTTCACATTCAAAGGGGTCTTTTATTTACATATCTCAGGGACCGCGATGGGTTCAAACGTTGCTCCTTCATTTGCCAATCTTTATATGGAACAGTATGAGGTCCAACATTTGCTACCGAGGGGTGGAGATAATATTTATTTCTACAAATGCTATATAGATGATTTGCTTTTGATTTGGCAAGGGTCAGAAGATGAACTACACAGGTTCCACTCCTCTTTGAATGATTTAGACTTACCCATTAAACTCAGTTTGGAGTATGATAAGCAACAGATCCATTTTCTCGATATTACTATTTTCAGACAAGGGGTTAAACTAGGGACTTCCCTTTACAAGAAACCAATGGATCGTAACAGTTTAGTACATGCACACTCACACCATCCACCACACATGTCCCGAGGGGATCTATTCTCCAAATTTCTGCTAATCATTCGGAATAATTCGGACAGGGGTACGGTTGAACTACAACTCTCTGCATTAAGGTCACAATTCACCCTGAAGGGATACTCGAGCGAGCTAATTAATGAACAGTTACAATGTAACAGCCAGAATGTATACACAGGCCGAGTTATTGGCCAGAAATGAACACTCTCCCAGAGAAAACCCGGATCTGATTTTTGTGATGGATTGGACGGACAAGAGTGACCAGATCAGGAAATCCTTGAGGAACAGATGGGAGATTTTGAAATCTGATGGAAGTTTACCTTTTTTCACAAGAATTTGGAAAGACCCCCCGGTAGGCCAATCATAGCATCAACGGGCTCACTCAATGAGAAGGTTGCTCAGTTTTTGGATGTGTTATTACAGTCATGCATTATCTCCATTAGCAGTTATTTGCAAGACACCACTGATTTTCTGAATGTCATCAAAAGTATTGAATTACCAATGGACAATTTTCTATTGGTTACAATGGATGTCCAAAGTTTATATACATGCATACCACATTATGCGGGCATATAGGCAGTTAGACATTTGATCACACACAATTCTGACTATAAAGACCCACCAGTAGAGTATATGCTGCAGCTGTTGTAGTTCATACTACACAATAATTATTTCAAATTTGAGCAGCAATTCTATATACAGTGCACCGGGACCGCTATGGGCTCGAAGGTAGCGCCAGCCTACGCAAACGCATTTATGTGTGACTTTGAGAAAAGTATATTTATGGTCATGAATTGTTTAAACAATTTGGCAGCTTTTATAGGTGCTACATTGATAATCTGTTTTTTCTTTGGATGGGCACATCAGATCAGTTGGAATTGTATGTGAATACTCTTAATGAATTGGATCCACCAGTTAAGTTTACGCTGAACTATAGCTCACAAGAAATAAGCTTTTTGGATGTTCAGGTTTACAAACTCAATGGGGGCTTGCAGACTTGTATTCACACCAAAGAAACTGATAGAAACACATTGCTGCACTACACAAGTCACCATCCCAAGCATCTTCATAATTCGCTCCCCAAATGTCAAATGATGAGGGTGATCCTTATAGACAGAGTTCCTGAGCAGACAAAAATGGATCTAGACAAAATGGGACAGAAGTTCCTAGAAAGGGGCTACCCACAAGCACTTATCAGGGAAACCATAGACACTGTTAGTGCTATGGATCGTGAGCAGCTTTTAAAGAAAAAGACAAAAAAAATTGAGGAGCGATGACAGCAATGATTTGTACTATGTTAGTAAATTTAACCCTCACAGCAAGAACACCAGGGGGGCATTATTAAATTACTGGGAAATAGTAGTCAATGACGACACTATGGGCAATAGAATACCACGTAAACCAAGGTTTAGCTATTCCAGGAACACCAGCCTTAAGGAGCACTTAAGTCCCTCGGACCCTGTAGGGAAGTACACACAGTCTCCATTACAACACTTTCTAACTCCAGGTCTAGGAGTACACAAATGCATGGGTTGTGTAATTTGTAATACGCTAAACCTAGGAACAGAATTCAGACACCCAAGAACGGGTAAAGTATACAAAATTGGGCACAAGATGACATGCACTACAACGATGGTGGTGTATTTCATCAAATGTCCGTGTGGCCTAATTTACTGCGGGAAAACTGTTAGACAACTTAAAGAGAGAATCAATATGCACAGGGCAAGCATAAGGGCAACACTTGACACAGACAGGCAAATAGATCCTGGAAAGCAGGACGTTGCCCAACAGCCAGTGGCTAAGCATTGGTGGGAAGCTAGACTTGACCCTTCACAATTTAAATGCATGCCAATCGATCACGTAAAAAAAAACCCCTAGGGGAGGCGATAGTGAAAAGTTGTTACTACAGAGAGAGGCCTTCTGGATCTATGAATTGGATTGTGTGACCCCTAAAGGGTTAAATGGTCAACTGCAGTTGAATTGCTTCCTTGCCTAATATGGTCATATTATGTTAACAGTTTCACTATTCTCCGCTTCATGAAAAGCTAGGTATAAGATCAATGTGACTAAGAAATGAGTTTTCAAATGAGTAACAAAAGTTTCGTTATTGTTTGTATGTAGAAAGATATAGTTTCTTTTTCTTTTTTTCTTTTGTTACATAAAATGTTACAATTCAAATGGACACTTGTACAGGCACAAATGGTCAGACACTGACACCTGGTGGTGTGAAAAAAGCAGTGCACTTGCTATGCAAAGGAAACAGAGGAAAACATTTGGACTCTATATAGGTTATGAAGTCATTTCTGGCGCCTAAATTCACTAATGGGGGTGGGTATTTACTTTCAACACTCCATGTACACTGTATCCTTGAGAAAGGTCCCCATGTGGGACCATAAAGTGGGATAAAATGTGATATTTTGTGGAATAAACCAACACTGTTTCACCAAATTACAGAGAGTGCTGATCTTCTGTTCTTATATTACTCTATTTTGGATCGTGCACCTCTGGCTTCATTCATCGGATTGAGTGCTAGGGATGTAGCGAACTGTTCGCCGGCGAACTTCGACCGTTCGCGTCCGCCTAATGTTCGCGAACGTTTGGGAACGTTCGCATTTTGAGTTCGCGTTCGATTCGAATACAAATCGTTCGACCATTCGACCATTCGACCGCTAAAATCGAACGATTTCCATTCGTTCGAACGATTTCCATTCGTTCGAACGATTTCCATTCGTTCGAACGATTTCCATTCGTTCGAACGATTTCCATTCGTTCGAACGATTTCCATTCGTTCGAACGATTTCCATTCGTTCGAACGATTTCCATTCGTTCGAACGATTTCCATTCGTTCGAACGATTTCCATTCGTTCGAACGATTAAAATCCTTCGAACGTTCGATTCGAATGAAAATCCTTCGATCGAACGATTAAAATCCTTCGAACGTTCGATTCGAATGAAAAATCCTTTGAACGTTCGAATCGAACGATTTTAGCGGGTGTTCGAAGTTCGCGAACGTTTGCATTTTTTGCCGGTGTTCGCGAACGGCGTTCGCGAACGGCGTTCGCGAACACCAAATCGGCAGTTCGCTACATCCCTATTGAGTGCAGGCACTTTGTGACACGTCCTGTGAGTCCTTCTTCAGGAGAGGAATATATCTATATATATCTATAAAGGTCCAAACGTGGACCGAAACGTTGGTATGCACAGTGGAATAAAAGATTATTGACCAGTAATATTGGAGTGCTTATCTTCCTTATCGCTATATATATATATATATATATATATATATATATATATATATATATATATATATATCTAGATCTATCTCTCTATATAGATTTATATCTCTCTATATATATATAGATCTATATCTCTCTCTCTCTCTCTCTATATATAAACAAGGGAAAGTTGTGCTCACCACTAATTTTTAAAACCATTAGGCGGGGGTGCAATGAGGCTGTGACCACAAAATAGATATAGACACATACAAGATTTTGTGCATACTGCTACTGAAAAATGCCTTACCCTTTAAACAAAACAGGGATTGTTTAGAAGGAGAGGGAATCCGCGCTCAGCCAATTTAACTCTTTATCGATGAATGCATCAATCCTCTTAAATAGATGTACCGAACATCCAAAACTGTTAGACTTTCAGTGAAGAAGTGGAGAGCACTCAAATGCAGATTAACTGCTTATGATTAATATTTATTTAAGCTGCTGTACACGACATGTTTCGGGCTGTAATTGCCCTTTCTCAAGTGTTCTTGAGAAAGGGCAATTACAGTCCGAAACATGTCGTGTACAGCAGCTTAAATAAATATTAATCACAAGCAGTTAATCTGCGTTCGAGTGCTCTCCTCTTCCTCACTGAAAGTAAAACAGGGATTGTTTGTCCATATATTGCAATATATTTAAGCTGGCCAACTACGTCAAAGTCATCCCTATGCTCAATTTTCATCTGATTCATTAAGAATTCTATTGCTTCATTATACATTTTACAAAAGGGACTAGTTTTACCTACAACTTACTTGCTGCTTTCAAAGTAAAACTCCCAAACTTGGCTGCCCTTTTATTAGACACCAGTGGGATCACCTGACTATAGCTGGGAAGGGTGGAAGCTACAACATGGAGCTGGTCACTGCTCCTGTATAACTATAACAAACAAGGGAAAGTTGTGCTCACCACTAATTTTTAAAACCATTAGGCGTGGGTTCAATGAGGCTATGAAAGCAGCAAGTAAGTTGCAGGTAAAACTAGTCCCTTTTGTAAAATGTATAATGAAGTAATAGAATTCTTAATGAATCAAGCAGACAAAGGGGGTGCAATAGTACTACTGGACAAGAGCTAGATGAGAGAGATGTTGGAACAACTTTCTGACACTAAGACATACATTAAACTTAAACAAGATCCCACGACTAAGTTTAAAACAGTGCTGGATGGTTTGGTCAACATGGAGGTGGCAGCTGGGTGGATTAATGAGATCACTGGACAATATCTTTCCACAGATTTTCCTAAAATACCTTTTCTATATACCCTTCCAAAAATACATAAATCCCTGATGGCCCCACCAGGACGCCCTATTATCTCCGCGATTGGGTCCCTTTTCCAACCCGTGGCTAAGTATTTAGACAATGTATTCCTTGTTGATCCACTAGTTTCAATTGTTCCAATTTTTTAAGACTTGTCAACAGTTGCTGGAGTAGCCACCTCCATGTAGTATTATTACCAGGAAAAGTAGGAACTGGAGAGCCTTTCAATGTAGTTAATATTTATTTATTAAAGCACTACATGTTTCAGACTGCAAAGGTCCTTCCTCGGGTGCATGTTATAAATATTTTAATTACAGTTTTTAAACCCTATTCACCTCCCATCAGCCCTAAGTGTATCCTCAGCTCCATCTTGTGGCCAGAGGATAGAATGCTTAAGCTTTGTTACACATGGATACTATTGCAAACTTTACAATCTATCCAATCAATACACCAGAATGTAGCTTCTATTCATTACAATGTTTCTGTTAATATAAATATACAATTTACTTGATGTCGAATCATTCTGTTACTGTTTTTCAATTCTCTTTAGTCTCATCAATCTGTTTCTGTTCTTCCATTCCCTTTAATCTTTCTATTGTACATTTTCATACTAGAATAAATAAACAATTAATTACATATGTATGCTGAACCCTCCAAGCCTCATTCATACCTCATGGTTCCATTGTATTTAACCTATCCATCCATTTCGCTTCGCATCTTAATAATAAAGTATTTTTTCTATCCCCACCTCGTGATGGCTTCTGTATTTATTCCAAATCCATCCACCTTAGGCTAGAGGGCATTATGTTTTGCAACATGAAAGTGCCTCCCTACCGGTATATGTGTTTTCTTTTCACTGGGGTTGTAAGCACTGATTGATCTCTTGTGTTCCCCAATCCTTACTTTCACATTTCAGGATGTCTGTCCCACATATATTAATCCGCATGGACATTTTAGAGCAGTGATCCCCAACCAGTAGCTCGTGAGCAACATGTTGCTCTCCAACCCCTTGAATGTTGCTCCCAGTGGCCTCAAAGCAGCTGCTTATTTTTGAATTCCAGGCTTGGAGGCAAGTTTTGGTTGAATAAAAACCAGGTGCACTGCCAAACAGAGCTTCAATGTAGGTCAACAATCCACATAGGGGCTACCAAATGGCCAATCACAGCCCTTATTTGGCACTCCAAGAACATTTTTCATGCTTGTGTTGCTCCCCAACTCCTTTTACTTCTGAATGTTGCTCACAGGTTCAAAAGGTTGGGGATCCCTGTTTTAGAGCATAGACAACCCAATCTGAGTTACATGTAGCGTACTGTTTAATGGGGGGATCTTAAGGCCACTGTGGGGATGTGATATATATTCTCCTTTTATTATAGAATTGCAACTGCTGCAATTAAGGCACGGGAAGGTTCCATTTTTTGGGGTACTTAAAAATCTGGTTAAGTTCTTTTTTTGTACATACATCAGCTTTTACAAGAAAGTTCAAAATATTTTTGCCTCCTCTATACGAAAATAGTGGATTTTCTTTAAACAATTTCCCAAATTTATGGTCATGCCCCAGGATGACCATAAATGCTTACTGTGAAATGTAAAAAGGGTTCAGCATAAATATGTAATTAATTGTTTATTTATTCTAGTATGAAAATGAAAACATACAATAGAAAGATTAAAGAGAATGGAAGAACAGAAACAGATTGATGAGACTAAAGAGAATTGAAAAACAGTAACAGAATGATTTGACATCAAGTAAATTGTATATTTATATTAACAGAAACATTGTAATGAATAGAAGCTACATTCTGGTGTATTGATTGGATAGATTGTAGAGTTTGCAATAGTATCCATGTGTAACAAAGCTTAAGCATTCTGTCCTCTGGCCACAAGATGGAGCTGAGGATACACTTGGGGCTGATGGGAGGTGAATAGGGTTTAATTAAAATATTTGTAACATGCACCCGAGGAAGGACCTTTGTGGTCCGAAACATGTAGTGCTTTAATAAAGAAATATTAACTACATTGGAAGACTCTCCAGTTCCTACTTTTCCTGGCTAAGTATTAAGACCACTATTTACAACCTTCAGTACAAGCCATGAACTCCTACGTGAGGGACACAAAACATCTACTTATCATGCTCAGGGAGGTAAGGTTACCACCAGAATGCGTCCTTGTAACTATGGACACCTCAAGCCTATATACAGTCATCCCCCACAGTGGAATTTTTAATATCCTTATTGGATATGATTTTGTCACACAACTATTTTATATTCCAGGACACTTTTTATTTACAAACAGCAAGAACAACCATGGGGTCTAAATGTTGCCCCCTCATTTGCTAACTTATTCATGGAGGAACGAAATGGCAAGGCAATAAGATTGTAGTTTACTAATGCTATATTGACGATCTGTTATTTTTTTGGGATGGCACTATTGCTGATTTGGTCATTTTTGAGGAAGCCCTCAATAAACTTGACTCCCCCATCAGACTGATGATGACATACGACAAACAGGCAATACATTACTTTGATTTGACCATTTACAAAGTAGGTGATGGGGTGGGGACAACACTTTATAAGAAACCTACAGACAGAAATAATCTGATTCAGTCTAACTCATATCACCCCCCCCCCCACATATATCCTGAGGCATCCTGTACTCTCAGTTCCTGAGGGTGATTAGGAACAACACCAAAAGCATGACGGCTGAACTACAACTCCCTGCGTTGGCTGAACAATTTGCATGCAGAGGTTATTTGTCCTGTCTAATCAAAGAACAACTAAAGACAGCTAGACGTACCAACCAGGAGGAACTACTGCGAGGTTATAGAGTAAAACGTCCATAACCATATCTGATATTTACCACAGATTGGTCTACAGCCAGTGCACAGATTAAGGAATCTGTGTACAACAGGTGGGAGATCATTAATTCAGACTCACAACTACCTTTTTTGGATAAAAAGAGACCATTATTAGCATACCGGAGGGGTCAGAATTTAAGTGACTTGTTGGTAGTAAAGGATGTACTGGCAGAACCCAAAGGGGGTAACACATGGCTGGACAGGCCACTTAAGCCAGGTTGTTTTAAGTGTTCAAATTGTCTCACATGCGGTGGTATGCTGCAGGGTACATACATTATACACCCAAGGACTGGTCATAAGCACTCTATTAAATACAGGTTAACATGCACAACAGACCACGTAGTCTATATGGCCTGGTGCCCATGTGGCCTATACTATGTCGGCAAGGCCTCCACCACTGAAGTGCAATACAAATGGCTTAAGCCTCTGGAAAGGTGGATCAACCAGTAGTGAAACACTGGTTGAAGTGTAAACATTGCCCCAATTTAGACATATGCTTATAGACAATGTGCCAGCTCTATGTAGGGGTGTAAATAGGGATCAACTACTATTAAAGAAAGAATCCATGTGGATATACAAACTGGATACCCTTGCCCCCAAAGGTTTGAATGAGACCCTCCCTATGTCCCAGTTTTGGTCTTAGAAGGAAAATGACCAGAGGAAGAGGAGATTAGTGAAGCGACTACATCATTTAGGAAAAGGAAACACTATGTGACAATGTTGCAAAGCAACATATGTTGCAGAAGAGGAGATATTTCTAATTATGTTTCAGCAGTAAACGCTCTGACACAGGCCCCTTGATCTTTGGTTAAAAACGTCCTCAGCTGACCTTTTGAATATTATTGCGTGCTGTTTTGCAGTTTTTTCGTTTTGTTTTTTTGTTTCTTTTGTGTTTTTTGTTCTATTTTTGTGGCCATGGAATTAAGCAAAATTGGATGCATTTAATGCTAATAGCTACAATCTCCCTTAAGAACCTGCCATGTTCAAGTTTCCTTCAGGACCATTGACCTAGATATACACCGTTCTTAGCAAATTGCCGGAAAATGTATATTATATGTGGAGAGTGTTAAGCATAATGTGTTAATTTCTATTTCTCCCCACTCTTTCAGGATAACACTATACCCCATCAAGAGGTGATTTGGCGATGACTGTAGGAAATGGCCCACACAGGGAGATGGGTAATGTGCGGCAAGACCAGTAAGGTACTATAATGGCGATGTTTGAATGTCAGTGACCTTTTATGGGTTCTTCAGGCAGCGGCTCCACATACACTGGCATAATGGCAATATTGTCTAAGCGGGCAAAGACGGTCTCAGTGAACAAAGACTAGATTGAACAACTAGGGTTCCATCTGAACTCTGTAGGGACATGCTGTGAGACAGCGGTGACCGCAAAGCACGGGAGCATGAGTTCCTTAAGCAAGAAGGAGGTTCCAGTTAGTCAGTTGCGCATACACAGATGTGCTTTAATGTGTCTCGATCACGCAACAAGGTTTTGCAGTGTGACAGTATTTGCCGGTGTAAGAGGGAGGAAGTGGCTAGCCAAACTAAGAAATGTATATATGGTTAAGCTGCAGATGTCATTACCACGTACCTGGATTGTGGCTACAAGGGGAACAGGTATGTCACAGCTGAATGACCCGATTGGTGGGGTATACTCCGGTTTGCTCAGAACAGAGAGCCCCGGGGTTTTCTTTTATATCACAAGCACGATTAGATCTTGCTGGCTTATTTTTTAATTTTGATCACTACACTGAGTAATATATATCTAATGGGTTACTGGAGGAATATGTAATGAATTATACGTGAAAGAGATATATGTGTAAACACGCCCACTTTTCACGTCACTGGAGTTTTTGGCGCTTTAAATTGCCTTGTTTGTATGCACTGCCTTCACTTCCTGAAGATGGCTCGCGATGTAGAGCCGAAATGTTGAATGGAAGAGTGCAGTTTGTTTTTCTTGGAAGCTCACACTCACAGGTCTTAAAGTGAAAAAAAGAGGTTTTATTTCAACAAAAATATGACTAAGGTTTTGGCTAGGTCCCTAGCCTTTCTCAAAGTGACCAGAACAAACAACAGCAACCATTTTAGGAGGAATGAAGCCCAATTAGGGCTGACATGGGGTTAGGCGAGGCCCCCCTTCCTCCCAGGTGTAGCCTACTCTCTCATTCCCCAGCCCCCTGGTAAGAACAATGGAGGGGCCTAACAGTGGAGGAGAAAAGAGGGACAGGCTAGGGGAGGAGGCAAGGGGAGGAGTGCTGGTTTAGAAGGGTTTTTAATGGGATGTACAGTAAAATAATTCAGACTTACTTGTGTTTGGTTTTTTTGTTGTTTCAGGTACTGACTGTGGGATGGAGCTAAGCCAGCCTAGAAGGATAGCGGGTCACTCAAAGAAATTTAGGGATGAATCAACATCCCAGCAGCACTACAGAGGATGAAGCGGCATGCAGCATGTTCCAAGCCCTGGTCCCAAGTCTGTTCGCCGGACCCCACTACTTCTAGCCACCCATGCAGCCAGTCAGGATGTCGAGCCACCCACCAGCCAAGTCACCCGACCTCTCCCACCTTTGGGCCAGCAGATCCCTAACCCCAGCCCAGCATTCCTTGTCACAAAGGCAGCCACAAGCAGAAGGACCAGAGTGACCACTTCGGATCCAGATGCCATTTTGGAATGGCCAAACCCTTGAGGGATACAAGATGGAGGCCGAGATGTTGATTGGAGAGGATGCCACCACGAGGCTTCTCGAAGCTTTACTGGAGGAAGGGGCTCCCCTGCATGCTGGCCCAACTACAGCCCGGGAACAAAGGGAAAGGAGGCATGGCAGCAGGATTAGGAGGCACTGGGGCAGCAGACATCACTCCAGGCACTGCTCTGAATCATTTGGCAGCACAGGCTTCGCAGTGGGATCACGGGAGTGCTCCCCCCACGGGCATCAGTACAGTGAGTACAAGAGGTCCAGAGGCAGGAGCCCCAGCAGGGGGGCAGAAGGGGAGCAGCAAGGGAAAACCCACCCTCACACAACTTTAGGGCTAGTGCCAGCATCCCCCATAGTACCAGCAGTATGCACTGTACACACGACTGCTCCCAGACACATAGCCACCCTAGAAGCCCTAGACCACGCAGCCTAGCATAGGGCCCCCAGCAGCCACTTTAGCAGGCCCCATAGCAGAGCCAGGGGCAGGTCACCAGAGGGTTTAGGCAGGATATGGTTAACGGCCCCCAGTATGCTTGTCTAATTGCAGGTGAAGCCGGCAACAGAGAATTGAGATATAAGGACAAGATTTGAACTGCAGCAAAGGCTTGGCACTCTCACAATGGGATCAAGGATGGCAGACGGAGAGAATAAAGGAGATAGCAAGACAAAGGGAGTAATGGAATCAACAATACAGGCCATGTGTGACCAGAGATTGCAAAACTACATCAACAGGATCAGGTGTGGACAGAAAGCAAACAGAGCACAGAGGAGCCAGTTCATAAGGGCAAATGGGATTACCTGATTAACAAGGCAACGATGGCATCATAGCCAGTCACAGCAGAAGCCGAGAGAGGAGTCAGCATCTGAGGTGCATGGCCAAAAGGAGGCAGGGAATACATCAAAGGGTGAGTACATCAAAAATTGCTTTAGATTCTGATACAGATTCACCTGAGTCTGATGGGAATGGTACATACAAATCGCTTAAGAAATACTTGAGGTTGAAAGCTAAAGAATTTAGGAAAGAGCTTAAAGGGATCCTGTCATCGGAAAACATGTTTTTTTCAAAACGCATCAATTAATAGTGCTACTCCAGCACAATTCTGCACTGAAATCCAATTCTCAAAAGAGCAAACCGATTTTTTTATATTCAATTTTGAAATCTGACATGGGGCTAGACATTTTGTCAATTTCCCAGCTGCCCCTAGTCATGTGACTTGTGCCTGCACTTTTGGAGAGAAATGCTTTCTGGCAGGCTGCTGTTTTTCCTTCTCAATGTAACTGAATGTGTCTCAGTGGGACATGGGTTTTTACTATTGAGTGTTGTTCTTAGATCTACCAGGCAGCTGTTATCTTGTGTTAGGGAGCTGTTATCTGGTTACCTTCCCATTGTTCTTTTGTTTGGCTGCTGGGGGAAAAAGGGAGGGGGTGATATCACTCTAACTTGCAGTACAGCAGTAAAGAGTGATTGAAGTTTATCAGAGCACAAGTCACATGACCAGGGGCAGCTAGGAAATTGACAAAATGTCAATTCTCTCTAAATTTTTTTAAGAGAAAATTTAGAGAGAAGCTGGAGGACAACAATTCTTTGAGTTTTGGGCAGAAAGACATGGAGATCTGGATGGAATGGGCAGCAATTAAAATTGGCAAATTAATCCCCTGGTTAAACATTCATCCAGATAGAACAAATTAATCCCCTGGTTAAACATTCATCCAGATAGAACAAAGTCTGAATGTATTAAAAAAAATTTATTTAAAAAATGTAAGTGCGGATTAGGGGTGGGAAGGGGAAAACATTTTTTTACTTCCTTGTTTTCTGACAAAAAGTCATGCATTTCCCTTCCCGCCCCTGGTTTGCATGTGCGGGTTGGAATTCGGATTCGGTTCGGCCGGGCAGAAGGATTAGGCCAAATCGGAATCCTGCTGAAAAAGTCAGAATCATGACTTGGGGCAGCTAGGAAGTTGACAATATGTCTAGCACCGATGTCAGATTTCAAAATTGAATATAAAAAAAATCTGTTTGCTCTTTTGAGAAATGGATTTCAGTGCAGAATTCTTGACAGTATCCCTTTAAGAAAAGCAAAGCAACCACATCATAAGATAAGATTAACAAAAGCAGCTGAGGCAGAGTTGGCATCAGACTCACCCCTGGTTAAAGGTATTTAGTGTTAATCTGCATGAGACATATCTCATTCAAAGCCCATCATGTCCCAGATGTGGAGAGCAACATAACAAATGCCTTGTCTAGGGAGAGAAGGGAGCTTTCTTTAAGCTTGTGCCTAATGAATCAAACAACAGCTCATACATGTCCTGATAATTTATGGTAGCTGGTGAACCCCTCTCAGAAGAACTGTACAAAAGGTCTGTATTTCAAGAAAAAAACAAAAAACTTTCCATCTACAAAAGGACGTGGAAAAGATGGCAGCTATTTTGCGAGTAACGGCAACATAAAAGATTTGTTGTCATTTTGACAGTACTTTACGAGGAGGGTAAATTAAAAGCGGGAGTTAGTGCCACATTAGCGGCTATTTTACATTTCTCCATAGCAGAGGGAAAACCAGATTTAACACACAACCCAGTAATTAAAATTTAATAAGAGGATGCGATAGAGTTTGAGGGCCCCAAAGTGCTTAAAAGAGAACCAATAGTGAAAGATAGGGTACAGTTGATATTAGGGGCATTAAAAAGGTATGTTTGACCATTTTGAATGTCTACTGTTTAGAGCAGTTTCCGCACCCCATCTAATAAGAAAGTAGGAAAAGGTTTAATAGCCAAACACGGGCAGGTACAAGATAGGAAAGTGTTACTTTAGGTTAGCAAATTAAAAAAAAAAAAAGGAAAGGGGTTATGGTACAAACATGTGTTGATACAAGAAGGGAAATTGTTGATTTATATTAGTAGTTCTAAAATGGATCAGATAGGTAAAGGGAAATGGGTAAATATACGGGAAACAGGGGAGTGTCATGCCCCGTTAGGTTAGTAAGGGAATATATGATGGTGTGTCCATCTGGAGGGCTGCTATTGTTATTGCATGAAGATGGAACCCATCTTGCATTCAGCCTTTCAGTTTAGGCAGGTACTGAACAAGGAGGGGATAGATAATGAGGGGGATCCAGAGAGGTTTGGATCACATTCTTTCAGAATAGGTGAGGCAACTGAGGTAGCAATGGGTGGGGAAAGTAGCGAAAGGATAAAATCACTGGGAAGAGGGAAGTCAAAGGTATACGGGAGATAAATAAGGCCCATAATTGATGTAGGAGAGGAATCAACTCATGTTCTGTCTTTATCACAGCAGGAGGTGCAACAAATTGCAACATTTTGATATTAGGGCATTTATTTATTCTCTGGGTGATGAAGCATGCAGGGGCTGCAGGTCAGCAGATGGGTTTGCTGAAGGAACACATGAATATCTCTTGGCGGGGTAAAAGAGGTATGAGATGGGAACAGCAGAGGTATGTTTTTTGAGGCATTATGCTGGAATCCCATAAATTTGAATAACCTTACGTCACATAAGAAGACCCCAGCACTTTATTGAGGCCATAGGGGCCAACTTACCAGATATGTTAAGGAGCGGAAGAGTCAGGTGTATAGCATCGACAAATATAATACAAAGGAGCAATTGGCGGGGGGCCATTTCCGCCTAGGGCATAGAGAAGGCCAGGAAGAAAGTTAACAGGGCCATGCAGAAATTCATGTGTTCCTCTGGTGTGGGTGTGATAAAGCATAACATATAAAATGTAAGTAGACACAGCTGTATAGGGAAGTCGGAGTGCATTTATCAGAGGGAGGTTTGGGTTTGTTCATTGGGAACATCAAGGTGTTCTTTAAAGATTTGTGGAGGTCACGGGCCAGGTAGATGGGCCATTGGAAAAGGATAGGTGTCTCCCTCCCTTTTTCCATTGGGTGGCGTCAGTGTGGCTCTAGGAGTACGAGTTGGTCATGGTGCAGGCCTACCTTTATGGGGACAGGGGGAGGACAGGCTAGGGGAGGAGGCAAGGGGAGGAGTGCTGGTTTGGAAGGGTTTTTAAGGGGATGTACAGTAAAATAATTCAGACTTACTTGTGCTCCAGGGTGTTTTACGACCGATAGCCTGGATGGGGTCAGGAAGGAATTTTTCTTGTAGCGCTAATTGGCTGAAAAGCGCTAGAGTTTTTGCCATCCTCTGGAGTACCATTATCTGTGGTGGTCAACAGTACTTGCTTGGGGCAGCTGCGGCTCAAGGAAGGTCAAAGAGGTATTGAGCCATTGTGCTTCAGTGCGGCTCTAGGAGTACGAGTTGGTCATGGTGCAGGCCTACCTTTATGGAGTCGCAAGTGTGCATCAGATTTGGACTGCAAGGTCTTGTCTGATGCATGCAAGAGACTGGGTTAGCACCATTTATGAACAATGAGGGAGCAGGGGGATGGGCTAAAAAGCTTTCACGGAGGCCGCTCGGCCCCCATGATCCCTGCTTCATGTTTGACCAACTTTTGGGCAGTGAGTCCACGTTTTTTGAGAATAAAATTTTTTGGGCAGTGAGCCAACGTTTGGAGAATAAGAGCCGCAGCTGGGGTCAGGGTGTACCTAATCCTTGATGCTTAAACTGTTAAATAAAGCCTGTGACCACCACAGATTTTTGCCAAAATACATCTCTGTGTTTTAATTGAATGGTAGGGTTACATCCTGGGGGTATAGGGGGTTACTTAGCCTAAAGCTTTTATGTCTCCTGTCTCACTGCTTACTACACCATACTTTTCTTACTTTACCCTTTTCTACAACGATCTCCACGGACCATACACTGTGGCTGGCATTACCAACACCACGGGGCCATTTAACTTTTCACCTCTATTCTTTATTCTGTAACGTGGGATAGCCCATATACTTGCCATAACATGGCTGATAACCACACTGACGGGTCCAACTAAAATATATACAATTTTTTTTATTGTTTAGACTGATGTGCATGTTTTTGGACTGGTGGATATTTGATTTGTTGCTGTATATGATCTACAGACCTATAACTCTTGTCCCCTATATAGAGCTGGACACTGTCACACAACACCCACACTCAATTGGATGGACCTAGTGCAAATATTACCCTTACCATTTGCAGGTGGTTTGCCTAGTCTAGTATCCAGTGCGGCCACCCTCTAAGGGTCTCCTCCAACACCTCTGGCCAGGGGCGGATTAATGCCTAGGCTACCCTAGGCTATAGCCTAGGGGCCCATTGGTGGTAGGGGCCCATGGGTTTTTCACTAAAAAAAATCTTTTTTTTTAAATTTTAAAAATTCACTGGGTCCGGGTCCAGGTCGGGCCCCCCCCGGGCCCCCCTGCTTGCTGCCTGCCTGGGACTGGGAGAGTAGAAGAAGGTGTGCAGCGTGTGTGCGTGATGATGACAGTGCGTCTCTGCGTGTGATGCAACCAATCCTTGAGCCTGTATGGAAGGCGCTCACCAGTGACGTCACTGGTGTGCGCCGAAGGCTTAAAAGAGTTGAGCGTGGCGCACTTTTGCACACACGCGGTCAGAGACTCAGGCAGAGCAGACACGTAGTCTGACTCTGTCGGCCTTCTTCATCGTTGAAGAGTTGCTTTTGATTAGCTGCCTGCCTGTTTGCAGCTTACTTACTCTGAACTCCTTTACATATAATATTAATCTCCAAATTTGTCTTAGACAGTCAGTCAGACTCACTCAGTCCCAGGCCAGGCAGCTAGCTAGAGCAAGGCACGGGGGCCCAACGGGCCACGGGGCCAGGCCAGCCAGCGTAGTAGACTAGTAGTGGACTGTGGACAGACTAGCAGCTGCAGTAGCAGTAGCACCAGGTCCTGCAAGACTCAGTGGCACTGTGCAGTGGGCAGAGCCGAATTTTGTGTTTTTTTTTAATTAAAAACTTCAGGTGAGCCTGGGGTTGGGTCAGCCAACAGCAGGGAGGGTGCAGGGGGGCACCCGGCTGGGCCCAGTAACATTTCTGCAGACACATTGAAATAATTTTTGTAGCCTGCAAACAGTGAAATAATTTCTGCAGACACAGTCAAATATTTTTTGTAGCCTGCAGACAGTGAAATAATTTCTGCAGACAGTTAAATAATTTTTGTAGCCTGCAGAACGTGAAATAATTTCTGTAGACAGTAAAATAATTTTTGTAGCCTGCAAACAGTGAAATAATTTCTGCAAACACAGTGAAATAATTTTTGTAGCCTGCAAACAGTGAAATCATTTCTGCAGACAGTGAAATAATTTCTACAGACAGTAAACTAATTTTTGTAGCCTGCAGACAGTGAAATTATTTCTGCAGACAGTAAAATAATTTTTGTAGCCTGCAGACAGTGAAATAATTTCTGCAGACACAGTGAAATAATTTTTGTAGCCTGCAGACAGTGAAATAATTTCTGCAGACAGTTAAAAAAATTTTGTAGCCTGCAGAACGTGAAATAATTTCTGCAGACAGTAAAATAATTTTTGTAACCTGCAGACAGAAAAATAATTTTTGTAGCCTGCAAATAGTGAAATAATTTCTGCAGACACAGTAAAATAATTTTTGTAGCCTGCAAACAGTGAAATCATTTCTGCAGACACAGTGAAATAATTTTTGTAGCCTGCAAACAGTGAAATCATTTCTGCAGACAGTGAAATCATTTTTGTAGCCTGCAAACAGTGAAATCATTTCTGCAGACAGTGAAATCATTTCTACAGACAGTAAACTAATTTTTGTAGCCTGCAGACAGTGAAATTATATCTGAAGACAGTTAAATAATTTCTGCAGACAGTAAAATACTTTTTGTAGCCTGCAGACAGTTAAATAATTTCTGTAGACTGTTAATATACACGGCGGGTGGTGTTTTTCCTTAAAAAAGAGTGGCGCATACCGCGACGATATAAAGCCCTGCCCTAGAAGGGGGCCCTGTTGAAAGTGTAGCCTAGGGGCCTCACATGTCCTTAATCCGCCACTGCCTCTGGCTAGTATTTCTGAGGTCTTACATCTGGCACATTGGACCTTCTTCTAGTACGGGCGTTTTTTATTTTACCAGCCCTGAGGGGTGTCTTGATATTGTCGGACACACACTAACCCTCTACACTGTAGCCTCTTTTGTGAGAGGTCTCAACGGTTTCGATTTCACATACCCTATCAAAAGTGGTTTTATTTTTTTTTTATTCTATTATACTACTGGCCAAATGTAAGCCCAGACACAGTTGGTCATATTCCCATCTCCTCTCCACTTCTAGATCCTATCTTTTACCCCTACACATGCAGCCTGCTCTACTCTATACTTGCCTCTCTTCTCTGGGTCGTCTGTAACTGTTCTATACCTCTGATTGCCAGTTACCATCGCTTACCAGTTGCCTTGTCCAGTTCCCCTAGTTACCTGCCTGCTCCCTGCACATGCACTCTATGGCGCCCTCTATTGGCCTTACCAACACCACGGGGCCATTTAACTTTTCACCTCTATTCTTTATTCTGTAACGTGGGATAGCCCATATAGTTGCCATAACATGGCTGATAACCATCTAAAATATATACAATTTTTTTATTGTTTAGACTGATGTGCATGTTTTTGGACTGGTGGATATTTGATTTGTTGTTGTATATGATCTACAGACCTATAACTCTTGTCCCCTATATAGAGCTAGACACTGTCACACAACACCCACACTCAATTGGATGGACCTAGTGCAAATATTACCCTTACCATTTGCAGGTGGTTTGCCTAGTCTAGTATCCAGTGTGGCCACCCTCTAAGGGTCTCCTCCAACACCTCTGGCTAGTATTTCTGAGGTCTTACATCTGGCACATTGGACCTTCTTCTAGTACGGGCGTTTTTTATTTTACCAGCCCTGAGGGGTGTCTTGATATTGTCGGACACACACTTACCCTCCACACTGTAGCCTCTTTTGTGAGAGGTCTCAACGGTTTCGATTTCACATACCCTATCAAAAGTGGTTTTATTTTTTTTTTATTCTATTATACTACTGGCCAAATGTAAGCCCAGACACAGTTGGTCATATTCCCATCTCCTCTCCACCTCCACTTCTAGATCCTATCTTTTACCCCTACACATGCAGCCTGCGCTACTCTATACTTGCCTCTCCTCTCTGGGTCGTCTGTAACTGTTCTATACCTCTGATTGCCAGTTACCATCGCTTACCAGTTGCCTTGTCCAGTTCCCCTAGTTACCTGCCTGCTCCCCGCACATGCACTCTATGGCGCCCTCTATTGGCCTAACAACTGTCTATGGCTGACTGGACTGTGGCCCTATGCTGACATCTCACTACGCCGATTCCCCCAAGCTGAGCAACATCATCATAACTGATACCGGACATTTTGCAACAAGTGGAAGACGCGTCTATCTCCTTCAAGCCACAGGATTTTCTCCCGGTATGTTCGGACTGTCTGCTTCTTATTAACAAGCTCCTTACTAAAAGCATTCCTGTAGTCTATGCTATGATTTATCCCCATATCCTGACGCAAAGTCCTGCGGCTCTCTTTACAACACTGTGTGCCGCATTTTTTCTTACAAGCGTTCCGCATTCATGTTACACAGCACAGATGTTTTATGAACTATAACCACCTCACATTTGAAGCGCTGTATATTATGTTTTGACACATTGTTTGCTCCCAAACTGGACTGACACGTTATATGAGGCTACAAGTGTGTATATATTATCTCCCCATCATTGTTACATTGTAGTCACTTGATTTAATGCATTACTCATGCTATTTGTACAACACTGTTTTTTCGTTATCCTTTTTCTTTTTTTGTAATCCCTTTGCTATTTTTTGTCTGTCATGTTTATGCACATAGCCCTCCCACGACAATGACGCTATTTGACGTCACCCATTCCCGCCACTGGTGCTTTAAAATGGTTGCTATTGTTTGTTCTGGTCACTTTGAGAAAGGCTAGGGACCTAGTAGAAACGTTAGTCGTATTTTTGTTGAAATAAAACCTCTTTTTTTAACTTTAAAGGACCAGTAACATAAAAAAAAAATGTTTAAAAATTCGTTAGTGCACAACAAAAAATAAACACCAAGACAAATAAAACGTTTAAAAAGCAAAGCCTTTATTAAGAAATAACTTACAGAAAATCCACTTCCTGTCCTCTTCAGAAACGGCGAAAAGGCGACCATCCACACTGCAGCAATCGATTTCTCCTTCCTGGCTATTCACTGACAGGCATCCAGCAGCAGCTGTGTCTCTCCTTCCCCGTGGATCGGCTTCCCTCCTTTGATCTCCTCACCTTCCTCTCTGTCTTCCCTCCTCCCCTACTCAGAGATAGAGATGAGGCAAAGACAGCAGCAGCAGCAGCCGCGGGGCACAGAGTGGGTAGTGATTTAGGAGTCGGTGTGAGCGGAGGCAGGGGAAGGAGCACTTGTCTGTGTGTGAAATCCAATCCATCCCTTCACTTCATACAATGGCAGAGCACGGGAGAATGGCAAACAATCCTAGCACTGTGTATTTGATTGTCTGCTTCTTTTGCCCCCTGCAGACCATGGCCGGGCTCTGGGGGTGCAGGCTGCTCCCATTACTGTATAAACCATGCGCCGCTGACCGGGAGCGTTCTGCCCAGGCTGTTCCTGTAGCCGCTGCCGGCGACAAATGGGATTCAGTGTTAGAGTTAGAGGTAGTAATGTAGGAGCCAGTGTGAGCGGAGGCAGGGGACGGAGCTCTATACACATACTGGTAAGTCTTTGCCGGTATTGCTCCCATCCCAGCAGCTCCACGTATCTTTTCCTCACAGCAACGAGCAGGCAACTTAGCTCAGTCTGGGGACTTTGGCAGCCTGTTTTGTATTTCTCTCTGCGGGGAACCTCAATGCGACTAATTGTCCTAGAAGCCCAGGTCTGCAGGGGGCAAAAGAAGCAGACAATCAAATACACAGTGCTAGGATTGTTTGCCGTTCTCCCGTGCTCTGCCATTGTATGAAGCGAAGGGATGGATTGGATTTCACACACAGACAAGTGCTCCGTCCCCTGCCTCCGCTCACACCGACTCCTAAATCACTACCCACTCTGTGCCCCGCGGCTGCTGCTGCTGTCTTTGCCTCATCTCTATCTCTGAGTAGGGGAGGAGGGAAGACAGAGAGGAAGGTGAGGAGATCGAAGGAGGGAAGCCGATCCACGGGGAAGGAGAGACACAGCTGCTGCTGGATGCCTGTCAGTGAATAGCCAGGAAGGAGAAATCGATTGCTGCAGTGTGGATGGTCGCCTTTTCGCCGTTTCTGAAGAGGACAGGAAGTGGATTTTCTGTAAGTTATTTCTTAATAAAGGCTTTGCTTTTTAAAAGTTTTATTTGTCTTGGTGTTTATTTTTCGTTGTGCACTAACGAATTTTTATATATATATATTGTGACAAAGAGCTATGTCCCAATAGGCTGCCTGTATATGATGGGAGGTATATTGCACCCAGCCTGAGGTATTGGCTCCTTTAAATCCTTTGACTGCAACTCAAAAAGAGTGACTGTTTGTAACCACAGCAAGGAATTTTCCTGTCTACTGTAACACTGCAAACCGGTGAGGTTTTCCTTATTATTGACTGTTATAGCACTGAACTTATGCCTGTTTAAGTTGTCCAGTTTGAACAATAAAACCCTAGGCAGGAGCCTGTTTCATTTTTGTTGCAAACCTAAGCCTCCTGTCTCCTCTGTAAGAACTGTTTTACCTGAGCCCTACCCGCTGTTTTTAGCTATTCCTCCACAAATGGTGTTTCAGATGCGGGTAGCAGAGAGACAGTGAGCAAAAAAGGACAGCCATTGTTAAAAGGGCAGTGCTGTCTGCTGCAGACTGTGGGAGTTGTAGTTCAACAACATGGAGGAACTTGTGTTGCAGCTGGCCAAAGTCAATGCTAGTCAGCAGGAGTCAAATGCTGCCCAGCAAGAGACCAATGCCATCCAGAGGCAGAGTATGGCCACCCAGCAAAAGACTAATCGTTTGCTTGCAGCTCAACTGGCAGCATTAGCAAAGGCGGTTGAGGCTGATCGACAACTCCTGACGGATGTGGTACAGCAGATGGCTGCACTGGGGTCCAATGTGTCAAGTGTGGCCCCTAGCACAGATAGCTCCATTAAGGCCAGTCATTTTCTGCAAAAGATGACGCCACATGATGATGTTGAGGCATATCTGCATACCTTTGAAAGGACTGCTGAGAGGGAGTCTTGGCCCAAGTCCCAGTGGGCAGGTCTGGTAGCGCCTTTTCTAACTGGAGATTCCCAAAAGGCATACTTTGATTTGACCATAGCCGATGCCAAAGACTATGACAGGTTAAAAACGGAGATACTCTGCCGTTTGGGTGTCACATCAGCTGTGCGAGCTCAACGGGTGCACAAGTGGTCATACCAGCAGGAGAGGTCTCCCCGTGCCCAGATGTATGACTTAATTCATCTTGTGAAAAAGTGGCTGCAGCCAGAATCCCTGTCAGCTCCTCAAATCATGGAAAGGGTCACTGTGGATCGCTTTCTGAGAGCTCTTCCGCCATCCTTGAGGAGATGGGTGAGTCATGCAGATCCTCAGATAGCCGATCACCTGATGGAAATGATGGAACGATATATTGCCGCTGAGGACAACTTAGGATAGTTTCCGCGCAAGCCAGCCACAAAACATCCCTCCGCAAGGTCCCGAGGAAAAGCCAGTAAGTCATTGTCTCATTATACCGGTGCTGACCAAAAGGCTATAGAATGGTCTAAAGGAGCTGACAAAACCCAGCTGTCCCCTCCAACCAAGGGTCGAGTCCAAGTGCAATGCTGGCAATGTAATGAGTGGGGTCATGTTGCTGGCAGATGCCCACTACCTGCAGAGCCCATGGATTGTCACTCGGCTCAGCAGGTGTCGATGTTTGCTTACCCTGTGAGCACGCAGACACTGACTTGCATATGGCGATGATAAAGGTGGGTGGAAAGTCTGTTCAAGCTCTGTTGGTGACAATGGTGCACGCCAGTTTGGTAAGCCCAGACCAAGGTAATGAACGTAGTCTTGGGGTGCTCTGTATTCATGGAGAGTCTAAAAGTTATCCCACTGCTATAGTGACATTTGAAACGGTTACTGGTACTGTCTGTCATGAAGTGGCTGTTTTCTCTGTTTTGATGCATAGTGTAATTTTGGGATGAGACTTTCCCCTCTTTTGGAAGCTCTGTGGAAAGGAGGGTTCTCCCCAGGGGTCTGAGAAAGGGATTCCTAAGGATGCACCAGGGGTTTGTGAACTTAACTCAGAGGTAGTTACTGAAGGGGAGACCATGCTTGAAGCAGATCATTTTCCCCTAGAGGTACTAGCAGGTGAAACAGAGTTTCCCTTGGAGTCCTCCGAAGCATCTGATATGCCAGATTTGGAGGTCTCTCGGGTTAACTTTGGAACAGCCCAAATGAGGGACCCTACACTGAACAGGGCCTGGGAAAATGTTAAGGTAATTAATGGTGAACCCCAGGAACCTGGTGCTGAGAGTGTCTTCCCTCATTTTTCTGTCTGTCAAGATTTACTGTATCGGGTTGACAAAGTCCAAGGGGGAGTGGTAGAGCAGTTGTTAGTGCCCCAGTCCTATAGGCGAATGGTCTTGAACCTGGTCCACACTCACCCCCTGGGTGGTCACCTACGTCAGAAGAAAACCCAACAGCGAATTTTACAAAGGTTTTATTGGCCCGGTATATTTGCTGAGGTGAAGGGGTATTGTGACTCTTGCCCGGAATGCCAACTGTCTGCCCCGGTACCTCACTTCCGTAGCCCTCTGGTGCTCAATGCCTATCATTGAGGTCCAGCAGAAAATTTGTAGGCCGCGCACTCCTGAACACCAACACGAATCGCTCGTCTCCAAATATTTTAAAAAGGTAAATTCTTTATTAGGACATACGATCAATTAAACAAACAAAAGCGTCTGAGGTCTGACGCGTTTCGTGATGATACACTTCCTCAGAGACCTCACTTCCCGTCACATTACACCGAACTTAAATCCCCCCCAGCACACCTGTACATTAATTAAAACATGAAAAAAGCTTTCTTGATTCGATAAAAAAATCACGTCAGTTATACACAAGAGGAGTACTGGAAATATGAATAATTCCATACATTGACTTTTCAATTGATACAATATGTAAATATTAACATATAATTTATATCATATAGCTTAAAGAATTGCAAAATTTCATTTATGTGACATTCAGTTTGCTTTTGTCATCAGTTCATTATTAAAATGTAATTCAATTTAATATTTGATATTTGGAGACCCATGCATAAAGTATAATAACCATTTTATCTTAACTTATTAACATAGCGATCGTGCAACAATGTATAAATAAATAAGAAATATCCACAGATATACAATGTTGTTATCTAAAATACTTTTCGGATGTTAAAAATAACAACTAATATCAAAGACTGAATTTAACCCTTCCGGTTGTCTAGTATGTAATTGAAATATCCATTTAATTTCTGTTTTCAAAACTTTAGCTTGTAAATCACCACCTCTGGGACCCAAATTCACGCTTTCTATTCCCTGCACCGACAACCATTTTATATTTCCACCACTGCATTCCCTAAAATGTTTCGCCACGGGAGTATTTGCTTTTTCTGATTTAATATCATTGATGTGCTCACGTATTCTATTTTTTAAATTTCTGATTGTGCAGCCGACATACTGTTTGTGGCATTTTGAACAGGTTATTAGATACACTACCGATTTGGTGTTACAATTGATATAGCTCCTAATTTGATATGTTTCCTTTGTTATACTACAGGTAAAAACCTCTGATACTTGAACCACTCCACAGGTGACACATCTTTTCGCTCCACATCTGAACATTCCAACATTATCCAGCCATGTATTTGATCTAATTTCCTTATTAAACATGCTAGGTGCTAGTTTCATTCCCAGTGTCGGAGCTCTCCTTGCCACTACCTGAATACCTGGCTCCAGCAATTGCCTGAACACCGGATCCCCAAATAATATCGGGAGATGTCTATTTATTATGTGTTTAATTCTGTCAAATTGCGTACTATATCTTGTACTTAAGACTATTTTGTTCTTCCCCTCCTTCTTCTGTTTCTTATTTCTCATTTCCTTTCCTTCTTTTTCAGATTGACCCTCTGCAGAGACAGTGTTTAACACTGGACTATATTGATTTATTCTATCCTTACTTTTTATCAGGTCCTTCCTATTCAGTTCAAGTGCCGAAAGGAAGGCCTTCTGTAAGTCCTCATATCTATATCCCTTGCAGAGAAATTTATCTCTTAATATACAAGACTCCTCTATGTACTTCTCCACCGTACTACAGTTTCTGCGTAAACGCAGAAACTGCCCCCTAGGGATTCCATTGTTAAGATGTCGTGGATGACAGGAGTCTGCCCTCAGTAGAGAATTCCCTGCAAAGGATTTGGTATAGACAGTTGTCACAATCCTACCATTTTCCTCACTAATCAGAAGATCAAGATAAGCAATGCTCTTCTTGCTAAATTCGTGCGTAAATTTTAAATTAAGAGTTTCATTATTAAGACTACTAATGAACTCCTTGAACAGGATATCATCCCCTGCCCACACGAACAGTAGGTCGTCTATATAGCGACGATAAGTTACAACATGTCGGAGGAGGGAATCTTCACCTCCAAGGACGTGGGTTTCTTCCCACCAACCCATGTACAGGTTGGCATAAGTCGGTGCGAAACGTGCCCCCATGGCTGTCCCATGTCCCTGGAGGTAAAACACCCCTCCAAACATGAAATAATTGTGTGTAAGAAGGTACCAGAGGGCCTCCAAAATGAAGTGTTTAACCTCCTCTGAGTAATTACTATATTTATTAAGATGGTATTCTATTGCTGCCATGCCCTTTTCATGTGGAATGCTGGAGTACAGGGATTCCTACCCCAGCCATAGGAATGATCCCATTCCAAATTCTCCAGTAATGTAAGTACATCCCTCGTGTCTTTAAGATAGGAATGCAATCGTCTCACCAAGGGCTGGAGCAGTAGATCCAACAACTCAGACAGACCTTCATTAAGTGACGAGACTCCCGATATAATGGGCCTGCCCTTAGGTGGTAATTCGCCTTTGTGCACCTTTGGTAAATGATAGAAGATGGGAATCTGCGGTGTTTTGGGCACCACAGTGTCCCATGTCCCATCTGTGACCAAACCCAATTGTTTTCCAAAATCCGCAATTTTCTCCAATTCTTTTTTGAATTTATTGACTGGATTAAAATTTAAAGGTTGGTACGTGTCAATTTCACTCAACTGTCTTTTTCATAATCAGTTGTATTTAAAACTACAATGAGTCCCCCTTTATCCGCCTGCTTTATGGTAATAGTTTTGTTAGAGCTCAGTTCATTAAGTGCCCTCTTTTGTTCTATTGTGAGGTTCCCTGATATGTTTCCTTGCCTTTTGCTGTTCATACTCAGATTAATAAGTTCCTTCTCTATCACATCCTGAAAGATATCAACCAAATTTCCACGACTATTGACAGGATAAAATTCTGATTTTTTCCCCATTTTCTTATTAATCACCTGTGTGTTTGTTCCCACTAAATCATATGGCACTTCACCACTTTCACGCATCAAGGCCTCAAGATCATAGGCAGCGCGTTGTTCAAAAAATAGTGGCGATTTGTCATAGTCCAATTTGTCTTGATCCACCAAGTGTTCACCTGACTGATTTTCTCTCCCCGTGTGTATTACCTCCTCACTAGTCTCACTCCCCTCCGAGTGTTCTCTCACTTCCCCTGTATTTGATTCCAATTGTAAAAAATATTTACGTAAGACCAATTTCCTTATAAATTTACTTACATCCAATAATGTGTCTAAAATCTCGTAATGTCCGATAGATTTAATACATTACAGTCCGTTTCGCACGTTTCGCACCGACTTATGCCAACCTGTACATGGGTTGGTGGGAAGAAACCCACGTCCTTGGAGGTGAAGATTCCCTCCTCCGACATGTTGTAACTTATCGTCGCTATATAGACGACCTACTGTTCTTGTGGGCAGGGGATGATATCCTGTTCAAGGAGTTCATTAGTAGTCTTAATAATGAAACTCTTAATTTAAAATTTACGCACGAATTTAGCAAGAAGAGCATTGCTTATCTTGATCTTCTGATTAGTGAGGAAAATGGTAGGATTGTGACAACTGTCTATACCAAATCCTTTGCAGGGAATTCTCTACTGAGGGCAGACTCCTGTCATCCACGACATCTTAACAATGGAATCCCTAGGGGGCAGTTTCTGCGTTTACGCAGAAACTGTAGTACGGTGGAGAAGTACATAGAGGAGTCTTGTATATTAAGAGATAAATTTCTCTGCAAGGGATATAGAGATATGAGGACTTACAGAAGGCCTTCCTTTCGGCACTTGAACTGAATAGGATGGACCTGATAAAAAGTAAGGATAGAATAAATCAATATAGTCCAGTGTTAAACACTGTCTCTGCAGAGGGTCAATCTGAAAAAGAAGGAAAGGAAATGAGAAATAAGAAACAGAAGAAGGAGGGGAAGAACAAAATAGTCTTAAGTACAAGATATAGTACGCAATTTGACAGAATTAAACACATAATAAATAGACATCTCCCGATATTATTTGGGGATCCGGTGTTCAGGCAATTGTTGGAGCCAGGTATTCAGGTAGTGGCAAGGAGAGCTCCGACACTGGGTATGAAACTAGCACCCAGGGCCGCCATCAGGGGGGGACAGGGGGGACAAGCGTACCGGGCCCGGGCATGAAGGGGGGCCCCGGCAGCGCTGCATTTTTTTGAAGATCCGGGCCCCCCTTACGAGCGCCCGAGCCGTACGTCTTGCCTCTTCAGTGCCGAATGCGGAAGTGCCGAAAAGCCGAAGCCGATGCGACGAAAAGACCCGAAGTCACGGAAAAAGCCGAAGTCCCGAAGTCACGAAGCGCCGAAAAGACCCGAAGTCACGAAAACAGCCGAAGCCGAAGTCCTGAAGCAGCGCAAAGACCCGAAGTCACGAAAACAGCCGAAGTCCTGAAGCGGTGAAAAGACCCGAAGTCACGAAAGGAGGCGAAGTTGAAGTACTGAAGCCATGAGTTCAATTCTACTGAACACCAGTTTGTGTTTTTTTTTTTTTAATCCCCTGGCCACCAATGTATTATTTTAATATTCTATAGGCCCCTGCCACCAATCTTTTTTTTAAAACTTTTGTTTTTGGGGCCCCAATTTTTTTTTTAACTCGTAAGGGGCCCCTTGCCACCATTGTTTTTTTTTGGGTTTTTTTTTTAAAAAAAATTAATTTTCTTTTTGGTGGCCCCAAATTTTTTTAACTTGTAAGGGGGCCCCTGCCACCAGTTTTTTTTTTTTCAAAAAAAAATTTTTTTTTTTTTAAATTTTTTTTTGGGGCCCCAATTTGTTTTTAACTTGTAAGGGGGCCCCTGCCACCATTTTTTTTTTCAAAAAAATTTTTTTTTCAAAAAATTTTTTTTTTTGGGGCCCCAATTTGTTTTTAACTTATAAGGGGGCCCCTGCCGCCAGTTTTTTTTTTTTCAAAAAAAAATTAATTTTTTTTCAAATTTTTTTTTGGGGCCCCAATTTGTTTTTAATTTATAAGGGGGCCCCTGACGCCAATGTTTTTTTTTTTTCAAAAAAAAATTAATTTTTTTTCAAATTTTTTTTTGGGGCCCCAATTTGTTTTTAACTTAGAAGGGGGGCCCCTGCCACCAATGTTTGTTTATTTTTTTGTTTTTTTTACATTTTTTTTTGTTGGGGCCCCACATTTTTTTTTGGGGCCCCAATTTGTTTTTAACTTAGAAGGGGGCCCCTGCCACCAATGTTTTTTAAAAAAAAAAATTTTAATTTTTTTTTTTTTGGGGCCCCAATTTTTTTATAAGGGGGCCCTGACCATCAATAGCTTTTTACAACTTGTGTGGGGGGGGGTTACTTTTTTAGCGCTGATGTCTGTGTGGTCTTTTAACTGCGATGTGGGCGGGATATGGGGCGGAGCTTGGTCGTCAGTGTGGGCGGGGCCCAGGGGGCCCCAAAAATTTTGTTGTACTGGGCCCCGTGATTTCTAATGGCGGCCCTGCTAGCACCTAGCATGTTTAATAAGGAAATTAGATCAAATACATAGCTGGATAATGTTGGAATGTTCAGATGTGGAGCGAAAAGATGTGTCACCTGTTGAGTGGTTCAAGTATCAGAGGTTTTTACCTGTAGTATAACAAAGGAAACATATCAAATTAGGAGCTATATCAATTGTAACACCAAATCGGTAGTGTATCTAATAACCTGTTCAAAATGCCACAAACAGTATGTCGGCTGCACAATCAGAAATTTACAAAATAGAATACGTGAGCACATTGATGTGCTCACGTATTCTATTTTTTAAATTTCTGATTGTGCAGCCGACATACTGTTTGTTATTAAATCAGATATTAAATCAGAAAAAGCAAATACTCCCGTGGCGAAACATTTTAGGGAATGCAGTGGTGGAAATATAAAATGGTTGTCGGTGCAGGGAATAGAAAGAGTGAATTTAGGTCCCAGAGGTGGTGATTTACAAGCTAAAGTTTTGAAAACAGAAATTAAATGGATATTTCAATTACATACTAGACAACCGGAAGGGTTAAATTCAGTCTTTGATATTAGTTGTTATTTTTAACATCCGAAAAGTATTTTAGATAACAACATTGTATATCTGTGGATATTACTTATTTATTTATACATTGTTGCACGATCGCTATGTTAATAAGTTAAGATAAAATGGTTATTATACTTTATGCATGGGTCTCCAAATATCAAATATTAAATTGAATTACATTTTAATAATGAACTGATGACAAAAGCAAACTGAATGTCACATAAATGAAATTTTGCAATTCTTTAAGCTATATGATATAAATTATATGTTAATATTTACATATTGTATCAATTGAAAAGTCAATGTATGGAATTATTCATATTTCCAGTACTCCTCTTGTGTATAACTGACGTGATTTTTTTAGCGAATCAAGAAAGCTTTTTTCATGTTTTAATTAATGTACAGGTTTGCTGGGGGGATTTAAGTTCGGTGTAATGTGACGGGAAGTGAGGTCTCTGAGGAAGTGTATCATCACGAAACGCGTCAGACCTCAGACGCTTTTGTTTGTTTAATTGATCGTATGTCCTAATAAAGAATTTACCTTTTTAAAATATTTGGAGACGAGCGATTCGTGTTGGTGTTCAGGAGTGCGCGGCCTACAAATTTTCTGCTTGACCTTTGGCGTCCCTTCCTAGTGACGGACTCGGGGCTGGCTGCACCCGGGTCACCTTTCCAGCGGGGTAAGATTCGTAACTTTACGTTTACTGTTCAACTATTTGAATAGCGGAACTGGAAAACCCGACGTTTATATTTAAGAGTGGGGTCCGGGGCATTACGCACCCGGACCAACCTATTTTTACGGTGAGCTGGGTCCAGTCAGCTTTAAGCTAATTAATTAGAATCTATACCCGCATCATTGCTGCTTTTTATTAAGATTAAACAAAGTTACGGAGCCGGATTTGTTTTTCTGTGTATAGCTATTATCATTGAGGTCCCATTTGAAAGAATTGCAATGGACTTGGTAGGGCCACTGGTAAAGTCAGCTCGGGGCCATCAGTATATATGGATTATGCTATGCGGTACCCTAAGGTGGTCCCTTTAAGAAACACAACCTCCAAAAATATTGCTAAAGAGCTGTTCTATATGTTTACCCACACTGGCATTCCTAAAGAAATCCTCACAGACCAGGGTACATCCTTTATGTCTTGAGTTATGAAGGAACTGTGTAAGTTGTTGAAAATTTAACAGTTAAGAACTTCTGTTTATCACCCCCAGACTGATGGGTTGGTAAAGAGCCTTAACATAACCCTGAAAAACATGTTAAAGAAGGTGGTAGATAAGGATGGGAGGGATTGGGACTGTCTCCTGCCATACCTTATGTTCGCCTTTAGAGAGGTGCCCCAGTCATCCACAGGCTTTTCGCCCTTTGAGCTATTGTATGGTCATCACCCCACGGGTCTCTTGGATGTAGCAAAAGAGATCTGGGAGCAAGAGATAACGCCACATAAGAGTCTGGTGGAACATGTTAGCCTCATGCAGGATAGAATTGCTGCAGTCATGCCCATAGTCAGGGAACACATGCAGCAAGCACAGGAGGCCCAGAGTCGGGTATACAACTGTTTTTCTAAGGTTCGAACTTTCAACCCTGGGGACCGAGTGTTGGTTCTTGTCCCAACGGTTGAGAGCAAGTTCCCGGCTAAGTGGCAGGGCCCATATGAAATAATCGAGAAAATAGGTGAGGTGAACTATAAAGTTTACCAACCAAATAAAAGGAAGAAAGAACAGCTTTACCTCCTCACGGCTATAGTTCGACCCCTTCCTCCTACCCAGGAGGGTATACAAAAGGCGGAAATATCTGAAACCTTGTCAGAGCCACAAAAGCAAGAAGTCCTACCACGTTGTACGAATCTGATAAAGCATGATGTCATTACTGATCCTCGGGTTCGGGCCCGCCTTAAATCCTATCAGATCCCAGAGACACATAGACAGGCAATGGACGAGGAAGTGCAAAGGATGCTGGATTTGGGGGTAATTGAGAAGTCTGTAAGTGAGTAGCATAGTCCCATTGTGCTTGTTCCTAAACCGGGTGGGTCTATACGATTTTGCAATGACTTCAGGAACGTAAATGAAGTCTCAAAGTTTGATGCTTACCCTATGCCAAGGGTTGATGAGTTGATAATGACTAGGTCCTATAAGGTACATAACAACTCTTGACCTAACTAGAGGGTATTGGCAGGTACCAATGTCAGAAACAGCTAGGGAGAAAACAGCCTTTTCTACCCCACAATGGCTCTTCCAGTATGTACATATGCCATTCGTGCTCCAGGGAGCCCCAGCCACATTTCAAAGAATGATGGACCAAATTCTTAGACCTCATCAACATTTTGCCTCTGCTTATTTGGATGACGTGGTCATTTTTAGCAGGGGTTGGCAAAGTCCCCTCCCCAGAGTACAGGCCATCCTAAATTCCATTAGAGAGGCAGGCCTGATGGCAAATCCCAAGAATTGTGCCCTAGGTTTGGAAGAAGCCTGTTATCTTGGGTACACTATAGGGAGAGGTGTTATCAAGCCTCAAGTGAACAAGGTGGAGGCAATTAAAGACTGGCCCAGCCGCTCACTAAGAAGCAGGTCCGTACTTTTCTTGGTATGGTGGGCTATTATCGCAGATTCATTCCAAATTTTGCAAGTAGGGCTGCTCCTTTGACCGACCTGACCAAAGGGAAAGGGTCCACAATGGTTAAGTGGGGTCCTGAGGCAGAGGAGGCATTCCAAGATTTGAAAGTGGTTTTATGCCAAGATCCAATGTTGGTCGCACCAGATTTCAAAGAGAAATTTGTTGTGCAAACTGATGCCTCTGGTGTTGGATTAGGTGCTGTACTGTCACAGTTAGTTGGGGGAGAAGAGCATCCAGTGGTCTACTTGAGCAGGAAGTTGATAGTATTGTTGAGCGGGAGTGCTTAGCAATTAAATGGGCACTGGAAGCTTTGCGGTACTATCTTCTGGGCCGCCAGTTTCTGCTCATTACGGACCACTCTCCCTTAACCTGGATGTCACAGGCAAAAGAAAGAAATGCAAGTGTCACATGTTGGTTCCTTTCCTTTCAGAATTTCAATTTTACAATGGAACACAGAGCAGGCAAACTGCAGGGTAATGCAGATGCGTTGTCAAGGGTCCACTGTATGGTGGCTAATGGTGTCAAAATACCTCCCCCCTCGAACAGAGGGGGGAGGTATGTGACAAAGAGCTATGTCCCAATAGGCTGCCTGTATATGATGGGAGGTATATATCACCCAGCCTGAGTTATTGGCTCCTTTAAATCTCCAGGGTAAGACAGGCTAGGACCCTGGAGCAAGGATAGTTCAGTATGCTGCCCAATTAGTCAACAGGTGGGGCTGTTTAAGAGAGCCTGGCGTGGCAGTGGGGGTGTGTTGTACTGGGAGTCAGGGAGAGAATCTCTGAACACAAACTGTGAAGTTATTTGAACAAACTGTGTGTATTTGACTGCAACTCAAAAAGAGTGACCGTTTGTGACCGCAGCAAGGAATTTTCCTGTGTACTGTAACACTGCAAACTGGTGAGAGAGAGAGAGAGATTTTACAACATAAATCGACCAATAATGTTGCAGATATTTCCTTTAAACTTTACCTTCATGTGTTATGATGGTAAAAGGATTCGGGCAAGTGATACTGTTTTTTGAGGGGCAAAAAGAGAATAAGCCACAGTCCCATAAGCCAGCTATGGAACGACAGACAAGCATCTAAATGCAAGAATGTTTCACTCCCCTGTATATCCACAGAAGGAAAATAAGCTAACAGGTATCATATGGGTCTGTTGCAGATAAAAAAGCACAATAAAATAAGTAGATTAGCCAAAATGTATATTATATTACTTGAAGCTTACATAAAATATTAACTTTGTACTGTTATAAGTTTCAAAATAAAAACCCTGTTTTCTATTGAGAGGCCAACCTCAATTTAGCAGGGGGATGCCAACAACCCCTAGATTAAGGCTTTCTACTTAAGGGCAGATTGGATTTAATAGTAAGGCTATGGGCACACAGGCTGTTGTCTCTAGCTGTTTTCAGCCTGTATTTTTGCAAGATGAGAAAACAGATCACCTTAGACTCCGCGAACTGATCAGGTGAAGCTACATCCTTCTCAATTTTATGTCAGTGACATCATATCCTGACTGCCGGAAAGTCATACAAGTTATAAAAAACACTGGCGTTTTTTCATATTTTAAAGTGGGATTGTCTTTAAAAGTCCTAACTATTAAAACATTTAATTTGAAGATTTTTTACCATTTGAGGGGCATGTCTAGGGCATTAGAGGATCTTTTTTGTCTTTATTTTGCTTCTTTGGCCATTTTTAATAAGTGACCACTTCAAGCATTTTGCACCAACATCACTAATAAATACATATATATGACCTATATGGACCTGTCCTATTCAAATTTACCTAAGTCTAAGTGTACTAACGAAGTTTCACTAGGCAGGAAAAAAACATTAGCAAAACAAACAATTTGCTATGAAATGCTTGCCCTGACAAATTTACACTAGCGTAACTTTGCCAGTGTTCTGCTGCAGAGAAGCAACTTCGCATTTGAGTGAATTATTTTAGTAGTTGCGAATTTGAGGCTGACAAAATGGTGTGAAGTGTGGCAAAGCCTTCACAGGCGAAAATCCGCCCTTTAGTGAATTTGCCCAAATCTATAAACTGTGCCTGTACAGTAGTATTAGAGCGGAGAAAAACAGGGGTTAAATGTACATTCATGGTTCTTTACACACTAAAGATGACCACACACTGGCTATCCCTTCGTGGTATATTTGACTGATCAGCCAATGGAATAATAAAAATAGAGAAAGGGTCTCCAAACAGTGGAATGATAACTCACCACATAAGGGAAGAGGCCCAGGTGCACCGCCAATGGGCCAAATGAAAAGATACTGTATACAGATGCACTTCTATTGTTCCTTTTAATTGGGACAACAGCACAAACAATAGGCGCTGCTGCTCTTTACTTGCAGATGCCCCATGCACTCACATCGGCAGATCATCATTTGGCATGCATACCCAGACAGTGGGGCTGTATGGTCAAACTGCCTAATAACAATTGTGTCATGATTTACTCTATTTGCTGATACTGAAAAAACATATAGACCTTAAAGGTAAATAAGAAAAAAATCACTTTTATGTACATAAAGAATATTCACTTTATGGGTCTAACATTAAAACAGACCTATCTGTGCATCAACAAGGCCCCTGGATGAGCATTTGCATTCCTGCAATTGTATTGCTTCATTGCTATGAGAGCCCTGGGCAACATAAATATGTCATTCAACTGATTGTTTCCCAGTCTGCATTCCAGGTTCCTCGATATGCATGTTCTGGGGCAAAAGAGCTGATGCACCCTCAGCCAAAAAGTAGAATGTTGGCTAATGAAAGAAAATGTCATTCCAAGTGACTTCTCAATATACAATGCATTACACATTTTCCATGGTCTGAAGGGTTTTGTAAATGTAATTAGGATTGAAAGCAGTAGCTGTCTGAGCCTTTCTTTTCTCTGCCCTGGTGCAGCTTATTTATACAAACAATAGTAGTGTTTCTAAACCAAATACATCAATTTTACAAGTAGCAGCCAAAACCATAAACACTGGTTTTCTGCCCAACTCCATAAGGGCTCATATGGAGAAGTGCTGTAAGCACTGAACACAGGTTTTTAATGCAGCATGTTGCATTTGGTGCTTACTGTACATGTGCCTGTGTCAGTAAGCGCCCCTTTAAATAAATAAGATGTGTTCCTTCCTGTGATCCCCTGCAGCTAAGCGCTTTCAAACGGAACGCAGGGGGAGCACAGATTTAAGGGCTTGTCAGTACGAACCCTTACCCAATACACTTTATTTTTAAATAAAAATCTTTTCTTGACAATTTTCTGTACAATTTGTTTTTCAGTTACTCACAGTAAAAAGAAATATTCAGTTATGTGATGGCGATAGCTTGGCCAAAGACAAATACTTCCTTTCCTTTCAGGACTGCAGAATACTAAAGCGGAATACAGTGATTAATGCTCTTTCTTTAGTGTATATATGAAGCATGAACAGTAAGGGGGGGGGTGACAGTTCACTGGCTTTAATGTTCTGTGCCAGCCAGCTAGTGCAAGAAAAATCACAATGTCTGTAAGAACACTAGAAGAAAGGACCTGTTTTCAGGGCAGAATATTCGCTGCTGCTTCTTTCAAGGATTTGGGAATCACAGTCTAGCAAAATCAGAACAGAAATCATCACATTCTTCTCCATCAGGTTTATCCCACGGGCAGGATTTCCTTACACACTCCCATTTTTGTTTCACGGGACATAAGGACCAAAGGCCAAATTCCTCAGGTGTTTGGAGAATGGAAAAGCAATCGTTGGGCAGCAAACTTGTGCAGTCATGAATAGGTTCATGGCTGCCCTGCCAACCTTATGCCTCTCCCAAATGGATGGCTCCAAAGAAAGTTGTATGTTTGCTCATATTAATAGATATATCTGCATGCACCATCTTTACTGAGATTTTTTGTTTGGCCTTCAAGAGGCAGACCCCGGCAGTGTAGCAAGTATTGAAGTTAGTCTTTCCAGGCTCAATGCTGCGTGTGCACTGTAGAAAGGGCTTCTCGTCCACTACCACCTCATAACTTGCTAAATCTGTGAAATTTATATAGTAAACCTGTCAAAGAGTGAAAAGAATTACCCTGTTAGTACATCCAAGTGTTTACTTGTAAAAAGAGAGGGAATGTCTATGAAGAATTCCTAACAATCCTAACATTAATCAAGATGGCCCTGAATTTAAAGAAACAGTAACATCAAAAAATTAAAGTGTTTTAAAGAAATTACAATATAATGTACTGTTTCCCTGCACTGGTAAAATGTGTGTGTTTGCTTTAGAACGACTACTATAGTTACTATAAACAAACTGCTGTGTAGCCATAGGGGCAGCCAATCAAGCACAGTATATACAGTAGATAACAGTTAAGTTCTGAAGAATCCAATTAAATACTACAGAGCATACCTGTTATCTGCTGTGTATCCGGTGCATGGCTGACCCCCATGGATAAACAGCAGTTTCTTTACATAAACCATAAAAGAAGCAAACAAACCAGTTGACCCAGTGCGGCATAACAGTATATTATGTTTTTGTTACTTTAAAACACTTTCATTTTTTAATGTTACTCTTCCTGTAAAGATACAATACAAGCAGTTGTCATACTATATGGCAATGGTTATATATGGGGATCATTTTAATTTTCCAGTTGGAGCAATGGAGTATTTACTGTCTAAAGCCAGATTATATGAAGTTACATAAAGAACGCTATTGCTGTGGCCCTAATAATTCATGAGAAGGCTGTATCTGACCAACATGAGTCCTGAATGTTAGGAAGCTGCTGTTTAAGTCCATCTGAGCAGCAGACACATTTCCAACTGGACTGAGTCATCTTATTTCTTTGCCAATATTCTAAGATAACTTTTTCTAACATGAACAAAAGAAAATCCTCATTAAACAGATTACCTGAATGCCAATACTTCATCTAATGAACAAAAATGAACATAAATGGTTATATATGCACCAAAGTTCTAAGTGGACTTTGGCTAAGCAAAAGAAACCTCAATTCTACTCCAACTGCAGGCCCATCTCTTGGTGTTTGTTCAGGGTTAATCGTTGCACAAAGCATGACCCACTGGGTGGCAGGGAGCATTTTTGCACAAGTTTATGCCAGTGCTGCTTGCCATTGCTGGCAATGGGAATTGCCCACCAGTACCCACAGAATGCAAGATATTAAGTAAAACATGCACACATAAATTACCTTGCATGGAGGTGCCTGCTAACAATTGAGTTGCATAAAGATGGAAAATAGGAGGTAGGTCCAAGACCATACTCACTTCTACCTGACTATAGATGAGGTAGGTACCATCCACCAACACCTCCAATTCACCGCTTCTGGCATGCAGCTTAAACACCCTGTGGTTCATGGCAATGCGAGACCAGTCATGAAGGATTCCACCTGAAAGATCTCAGTGTGAGAGAATGGTAGTCACTCAGTACATGTTATCAAAAGCCAGCACAAGCAGCAAAATCAGAGGACATTATACAATTGTACAGTTTGGCTTCAAAGGCTTAAAGGGATCCTGTCATCGGAAAACATGTTTTTTTCAAAACGCATCAGTTAATAGTGCTACTCCAGCAGAATTCTGCACTGAAATCCATTTCTCAAAAGAGCAAAAAGATTTTTTTATATTCAATTTTGAAATCTGACATGGGGCTAGACATTTTGTCAATTTCCCAGCTGCCCCTGGTCATGTGACTTGTGCCTGCACTTTAGGAGAGAAATGCTTTCTGGTAGGCTGCTGTTTTTCCTTCTCAATGTAACTGAATGTGTCTCAGTGAGACATGGGTTTTTACTATTGAGTGCTGTTCTTAGAGCTACCAGGTAGCTGTTATCTTGTGTTAGGGAGCTGTTATCTGGTTACCTTCCCATTGTTCTTTTGTTTGGCTGCTGGGGGGGGAAAGGGAGGGGGTGATATCACTCCAACTTGCAGTACAGCAGTAAAGTTTATCAGAGCACAAGTCACATGACTTGGAGCAGCTGGAAAATTGACAATATGTCTAGCCCCATGTCAGATTTTAAAATTGAATATAAAAAAATCTGTTTGCTCTTTTGAGAAATGATTTTCAGTGCAGAATTCCGGTTGAGCAGCACTATTAACTGATTCATTTTGAAAAAAATGTTTTTTCCCATGACAGTATCCCTTTAAAGTATCGGAAAACAAAAAAGCTCCAATGGCAACAAAATGCAATATATAATACAGCTATATATGCAAAAAAAAAAACAAACAACTGGAAATCATATACAGTAATAATGAATTTTAACATCTATATTTCATCAGTAAAGTAATGGTATGAAGGAAATATGGCTGAAGTTGCCACCATACAAAACATATACAACCCTACCCTGACATTATCAGTATGGGTATGGCTAGCTTTAAAACCAACTGTGCGTGGTTGAGCATCTCCAGTCTGATCAAACACTTCAGAGTAAAAGTAGCTTTGCATGGGCTTTCCAAAACCTGGTTTTATATTTACAGGGATGTTCCACCTTAATATTTAATTTTAGTATATTGACTGCAAGTCATGCACCTGAGATATAAAATATACAAGCCACGTATACTCTTAATGGGACTGCACTATGCAAATCCATTATGGAAAAGGACCTTGGAGTCCTAATGTAGATGATAAACTTGGCTGTAGCAAGCAATGCCAGTCAGCAGCATCAAGGGCAAATAAGGTCTTGAGCTGTATTAAAAGGGGCATTGATTCATGGCAGGAAGCGTTCATTCTTCCACTTTATAGAGCACTGGTAAGGCCACATCTAGAATATGCCATACAGTTTTGGTGTCCATCACTCAAACATGACATTATTGTATTAGAGAGGGTACAGAGAAAGGCAACTAAGCTAGTAAAAGGTATGGAAAATCTTGGCTATGAAGAAAGACTGGCCAAATTGGGGGTGTTCACGGTGGAGAAGGGGTGTTCACGGTGGAGAAGAGGCGTTTAAGGGGTGATATGATAACTATGTTTAAATATGTAAGGGGATCATATAATAATTTCTCTAATGCTTTATTTACCATTAGGTTTTTCCAGCTGACACAAGGTCACCCATTCCGTTTAGAAGAAAAGAGGTTCCGCCTAAATATTCGGAAGGGGTTTTTTATAGTGAGAGCTGTGAAGATGTGGCAAAGTAGCTTTGCATGGGCTTTCCAAAACCTGGTTTTATACTTACAGGGATGTTCCACCTTAATATTGAATTTTAGTGTACTGACTGCAATAATCTAAGGCAACCTGTAATTTGTCTTCTTTTCAAAAAATATTGTAGTAACCATACAGGGTGGTTGTTAATGGTACATTCTGTACTTGGAGTAAGGTTCTTAGTGGGGTCCCTCAAGGCTTGGTATTGGGTCCACTTTTATTTAACTTGTTTATTAATGACTTAGTGGAGTGTATTGTAAGTAATGTATCAGTGTCTGCAGGTGACACAAAAATATCCAGCCCAATAAATTCCATCCAGAATGTGGCATTCTTGCAACAGGATCTTGACAAACTGGCAATCTGGGCAGCTAAATGGCAAATGAGATTCAAAGTTGTTAAATGTGAAGTCATGCACCTGGGAATACAGGGTTATGGAAGATAGCTCATAGTACAAGTTGATCCAATAACTAGTCTGACTAGCCATTTTGGAGTCAGGAAGGATTTTTTCCCCCTCTGAGGCAAATTGGAGAGGCTTCAGATGGGGTTTTTGCCTTCCTCTGGATCAACTGACAGTTGGGTAGGTTAAAAAAGTTAGAAGGTTGAACTTGATGGACGTGTGTCTTTTTTCAACCTAACTTACTATGTTACTATGTAATTCAGAAATCAGTGCACAAGATCAACAGAAGAGGTGTTGCAAAACCTTTCCTATGCAAGTAAGGATGCTGGGAGATAAACTTGTGTTTATAATCAGTGTAACAGTTCTGCCATGAATAGGTATTGAATAAATTTCCACTGAAAACATTGTACCTGAGACTGAAAAGGTAAGTATGTGTTTGGATAAGAGTTAGAATAGATCTGCAAACATATGAAAATATGACATCTGGTTGCAACAACAAATGCATATTTCCCATACAAAAAAACCATTTACTGGATAAAAATAACCAATATGCCAATGCAATTAACAATATTTATAGTTGAAGCCATTAGGAACATCTGTAAGGATGAATTGGATTGCTGACTACATGCCAGGCCTGCTCATCCAACTGTCTGCAAAGAGCCCAGACCTCACCCCAAACGACTGCACACTTCCTCATCATTAATAAGGTACAAATAAGGTTTATTAGCAGTGCTTGAATTGGGTTAGAAAAAGAGGAGGGACGGCGAATGTGCCGCGCGCAGCGCGGCAAAATTTTTGTTAAGGCAACGCCCACAATTAGTGGCCCCACCCCTTTTATTAAGCCCCGCCCACCAACCGTTTTTTGCTGTTTCTATAAATAGATAGAAAGAGATGATAGACAATAGATAGATAATAGACAGCTATAGATAGAAAGAAAGATGATAGATATATAGATAATAGACAAATAGAATCTATCATCTATCTATTTATCTGTCTATTATCTATCATCTCTTTCTCTCTATCTATTTATCTGTCTATAATCTATCTATCATCTATCATCTCTTTCTATCTATTTACCTGTCTATTATCCATCTATCATCTATCTATCTATCTATCTATCTATCTATCTATCTATCTATCTATCTATCTATCTATCTATCTATCTATCTAGTATCTATCTGTGTATCTATCTGTGTATCTATCTAGTATCTCTAGCTATCTATTTATCTATCTAGTATCTTTATCTATCATCTATCTCTTTCTATCTATAGATAGATATCTAGTATACTAGATATCTATAGATAGAAAGAGATAGATGATAGATAAAGATACTAGATAGATAAATAGATAGATATAGATACTAGATAGATAGATAGATAGATAGATACTAGATAGATAAATAGATATATGATAGATGGATAATAGACAGGTAAATAGATAGAAAGAGATGATAGATAGATAAAGGGGCTTGAGGGTTTAAAATCATTGTAACTAGACAGATAAGCATTGGCACTATAACAGTATTAGTAAAGTTCACGGAGAGGACCAGTTGTGTTTGACAGAGCACCAGACCCCGCTGTAGCACTGGGAGAAGCCGCTCCGAGATGCCCCAACCTCCAAATCTCATAATTTTCCCACTCACAGTTCCCTGTAACCTGACAACTGTGCAAGTGCCAGGCTCACCCAGTGCCACTCCCTCAACTACTAAATCGTATCCCCGCGCATAAATGACACATTAGCAAAATAAAAGGGAAGAGCCCTTTGGAAAGGGTTTCAGTGTGCTAGTTATAGAGGCAGACTTTCACTTTACACCTAAATAAAAGAAAATCTGTATGGTGTGATACTTTCAATAGAAATTGGTTATTTGTGGAAAGTAATTTACTCACAAGGGAGACAAGTTATTGTGCCTATATAATCATGGATGGTTCACTGCAGTCTCTTCAACACGATCCCTTGCAGTTCTACTATCTAACGGAGCCCTGCAATTGTTATGCCATTGCAGGCAGCTAAGCAGATTCATGGAAGCAATGGCATGGTGGGATTTGTATAGCAGCCGGTAGCAGTGCACTGCGGTACAAGCTGTATCAGTGAGAGAATCAAGGAGGGGGCACCATTGCACTCGAGAGAGAAATGATTTAAGGGAACTGCCCCCACAGACGGCCTTTGCAGGAGAGAGGATCGGCAGGAAGCTGAGCTCAGCACAACACACGTGCAACTGCCCTACGGCTGTGTGGAACGCCGCAGGCAGGTGAATTGCGCGGAGCTTCTACTGCTATCACCTTGTCAGTGTATTCCCCTCCCTGCCAGACCCCCATTGCAGCATTGCATTCATTGATGGTTCACTGCAGTCTCTTCAACACAATCCTTGTTCCACTATCTATAAATAAAACGGACCCCTGCAATTGTCCCTACTTACAAGACCAAGGATTTGGCGATCTCATCTATTAGGAAATAGTGTTAGCGGTTCACCGGTTCTGCGGCTCTTAGTCCTCACTGTGCACATGGCCGATCTCAACAGGGCTTGAGGTGCAGTTGGCGGTCTTCGTGGATCTCATCTATTAGGAAATAGTGTTAGCGGTTCTCCGGTTCTGCGGCTCTTAGTCCTCACTGTGCACATTGCTGATCTCAACAGGGCTTGAGGTGCAGTTGGCGGTCTTCGTGAACCACGCTAATAGTTGTTACAAATTTGTAAGCATGCTCCACGAAGACCGCCAACTGCACCTCAAGCCCTGTTGAGATCGGCCATGTGCACAGTGAGGACTAAGAGCCGCAGAACCGGAGAACCGCTAACACTATTTCCTAATAGATGAGATCCACGAAGACCGCCAACTGCACCTCAAGCCCTGTTGAGATCGGCCATGTGCACAGTGAGGACTAAGAGCCGTAGAACCGGAGAACCGCTAACACTATTACCTAATAGATGAGATCGCCAAATCCTTGGTCTTGTAAGTAGGGACAATTGCAGGGCTCCGTTTTATTTATAGATAGTGGTAGTGGAACAGGGATCGTGTTGAAGAGACTGCAGTAAACCATCCTTGATTATACACAGTACACACAATAACTTGCCTCCCTTGTGAGTAAACTACTTTCTGCAAATAAATAAATGTTTTGTGCAATTTTCTGAAAGGGAGGTGAAAAATGAAAATAGAAGGAGGGTGTGTCTGCTCCGCGATGAAACAAGTAGTAGCAAGGGCAGCAAAATATAACTTACAGTTATCTTTTCTTCGGCACGCCAGGCCTGCCCAGGTCCAGCCCTCACACTCCATCTGCTGCACACGACTGCCTTCCTACGCACTAACTGAGGCGCTATTTGTTAATATTTAAGACCCGCCCAGCCAATAGGCTGTTGTTTCAGTTGGCACTCTCTAAATAATTGGACAGAGCATGTGTCACTCATTAAAAAGAGCGCAAAAAAAAAAAAAAGGTTCCGGTATTATTAATCTTACCATCCCGCCCAACGGGATGGATACTAGCAATATAAAAAAAGTAACGGGATTCCATCCCGCCGCATCCCGCCCCAATTCAAGCACTGTTTATTAGTTTTCATAATAATGTGCAGTCATATGAAAACGTTTGGGAACCCCTCTTAATTCTTTGGAGTTGTGTTTATCATTGGCTAAGCTTTCAAAGTAGCAACTTCCTTTTAATATATTACATGCCTTATGGAAACAGTAGTATTTCAGCAGTGACATAAAGTTTATTGGATTCACAGAAAATATGCATCATAACAAAATCAGAAAGGTGCATAAATATGGACACCCCAACAGATATATTACATAGATGTATTACATAGTACTTAGTTGAGCCTCCTTTTGCAAATGTAACCTCTAGACGCCTCCTATAGCCTTTGAGTGTCTGGATGTTTTTGACCATTCATCCATATAAAATCTCTCCAGTTCAGTTAAATTTCATGGCTTCCAAGCATGGACAGCCTGCATCAAATCATCCCATACATTTTCAATGATATTCAAGTTGGGCGACTGTGATGGCCATTCGAGAATTTTGTACTTCTCCCTCTGCATAAATGCAGACTGTTTGAGGCGTGAGTGCAGAAAGGGCTTCTTTCTCATCACCCTGTCATACAGATGTTCTTTGTGCAAATTGCGCTGAATTGTAGAACAATGTACAGATAGACCATCTGCAGCAAGATGTTCTTGCAGGTCTTTGGAGGTGATCTTTGGGTTGTCTGTAACCGTTCTCACAATCCTCCGCATATGCCGCTCCTGTATTTTTCTTGGTCTGCCAGACCTGGGTTTTACAGCAACTGTGCCTTCCATTTCCTGATTCAATTCCTTACAGTTGAAACTGTCAGTTTAACCCTTTAAGTGCCACAGATCGTAGAATCTACGTTCTGTGGATCAAAGGACCAAAGTGCTACAGATCGTAGATTCTACGTTCTGCAGCACTTCCGGGTTTGAGAGCAGAGGAGCCGGCTGTTAGAGCCGCTCGCTCCGTTCCTCCTCGATCCCCTGCCACTAGGCAATGAGCAGAGCAGGGGAACGAGTGGCCCCTGGGGCGCGATCGCCCAGGGGCCCCAAAGCAGTAGCAGGCACGTGTTACTTACGTGTCCTGCTGCTGCAGCCTGCACTGCGCCGTCCAGCTCCACCCCCACAGCACAGGAACAGGCAGATCATTGCAGAGCTCTTCCTGGGACCCCTCCACATCGTGTGCAACACTCTTCAGCGACTTTTTCAGGTTAGTGCAACAATTACACACACAAACACACCAACACACACTTATTACAGTTATACACACTTAGATTCACACTTACACACACTTACACATACATTTTTGGGGATCAGGGGGGTCACTCACACTCCCTGCACTCACACACACGTGCACACGCACACACGCGCACATAACATGTAATTTACCAATTGTACACACGCACATACATGGCTTTGTGGCTTTTTTTTTTTTTTTCTTATCGCATCGTCTCTTTTTTGTCTGAAAAAATGTTTTATTGCCATTACGAATAGTGTATTCGCTAACCGTACTGTGCAATGCCTTTTGTATTTTATTTTGGTGATTATACTGCAATTTTGGGAATTTTGGTACATTTTTAGCCATTTTATTGAATTTTTAGCCATTTTATTGCATTTTCAGCTGTGCATATGTTGTGTTCACTTGTTTCTGTCCGTATAACCTATTTGGCCCAGCTAAAATATTCAAACTGTGATTCTGACGGCCGATTACACTAGTCTGGAAAAAAAAACCGTTGATTTTTGTGGTTTTATTGGATTTATTTGCGTTTCACTCTTTTCTGTCTTATTTTGTTTTGCCTTGTAAATTTTATCTACTATATATCCATTTGAGCGTCTCCGTGTGCCACATAGTTTGGTATATCTATGCATATTGGGCATCAAAGTGTTCAGTAGACCCCTGCCGTTCATATTTAGGATGTTTTATGCTGATACGTTACGAAATGTGGGGCATATAATTGGGTAAAATTCAAGCTTTGTGACGATTTTCAGAAATTTAATAAAAACCCTTTACGTTCAGCATTGCTTTGCAGTTTGGCAGTTTGCAGTAGAAACACATATTTACCCATATTGGATTTGTCAGAATGTGTACTTTCTGAAAATATATGGTTTTCTAAGGTCTCTGTACTGTTAGGGGGTCTTATGTCGCGTAATACATATACCAGGTGCTTATATTGCAGCAGCCAGTGCGTCAGTCGTGAAAATGTATATACACTATTGTCTTTTGGGCGTCTCTGTGCGCCACATAGTTTGGTATATCTATGCATATTAGGCATCAAAGTGTTCAGTAGACCCCTGCCGTTCATATTTAGGATGTTTTATGCTGATATGTTACAAACTGTGGGGTATATAATGGGGTAAAATTCAAGCTTTGTGACAATTTTCAGAAATTTGATAAAAACCGTTACATTCAGCATTGCTTAACAGTTTGGCAGTTTGCAGTAGAAACACATATTTACCCATATTTGATTCGTCAGAATGTGTACTTTCTGAAAATATATGGTTTTCTAGGGTCTCTGTACTGTTAGGGGGGTCTAATGTAGCATAATACACATACCAGGTGCTTCTATTGCAGCAGCCAGCGCGTCAGCAGTGAAAATGTATATACACTATTGTCATTTGGGGGTCTCAGTGCGCCACATAGTTTGGTTTATCTATGCATATTGGGCATCAAAGTGTTCAGTAGACCCCTGGCGCTCATATTTAGGATGTTTCATGCTGATACTTTATGAAATGTGGGGAATATAATGCGGTAAATTTCAAGCTTTGTGACAATTTTCAGAAATTTGATAAAAACCGCTACGTTCAGCATTGCTTTACAGTTTGGCAGTTTGCAGTACAAACACATATTTACACATATTGGATTCGTCAGAATGTGTACTTTCTGAAAATATATGGTTTTCTAGGGTCTCTGTACTGTTAGGGGGTCTTATGTCTCATAATACACATACCTGGGTGCTTATATTGCAGCAGCCAGTGCGTCAGTCGTGAAAATGTATATACACGATTGTCATTTGGGCCTCTCCGTGTGCCACATAGTTTGGTATATCTATGCATATTGGTCATCATGGTGTTCAGTAGATCCCTGGCGCTCATATTTAGGATGTTTCATGCTGATACTTTACGAAATGTGGGGAATATAATGGGGTAAAATTCAAGCTTTGTGACAATTTTCAGAAATTTGATAAAAACCGTTACATTCAGCATTGCTTTACAGTTTGGCAGTTTGCAGTACAAACACATATTTACACATATTGGATTCGTCAGAATGTGTACTTTCTGAAAATATATGGTTTTCTAGGGTCTCTGTACTGTTAGGGGGTCTTATGTCACATAATACACATACCAGGTGCTTAAATTGAGGTAGCCAGAGTGACATTCAAGAAAATTCATTTGCACTATTTGTACTTGGGGGTCTCTGTATGCCACCTAGTTTGGTAAATCTATGCATTTTGCGCATCAAACTGTTTAGTAGACTCCCATGCTCCTATTTAGGATGCTTTATGCTGGTAATGATACATGGACATTACGATGCTGGAAAGTTGAAGCTTTGAGGCAATTTTCAAATATTTCACCAAAACCGAAAATTTTGAGAAAGCCTTGCGACTCAGTAGTTTGGAGCAGAAAGGCATGGGTACCCATTTTAGATTCAGTAGAATGTGTACTTTCCAAAAATATTTGGTTTTGGGGGGTAAACCTATATGTTTGCATTTTTACCCCACAAAAAATGCAGTCAATGTGTTGATTTTTCATTCACTGAAGTTACCCACAGGACTATTTGTATGCGCTAACTTCATTTTGGGACCTCTAAATGCCAGATACTTTGGTAAACCTATACACAATGGGCACCGAACTGTTTGGAGGACCCCTGGCAACCATATTTAGGGTGCTTTTTCTTGGTATGTAGTGATACACATGCAATATAATGCTGGAAAGTTAAAGCTTTGAGGCAATTTTCAGATATTTCACCAAAACCGCGAAATTTGAGAAAGCCTTGCGACTCAGTAGTTTGGAGCAGAAAGGTATGGGGACCCATTTTAGATTCGGTAGAATGTGTACTTTCTAAAAATATATGGTTTTGGGGGGGGTAAACCTATATTTCTGTGTTTTTCCCCAGAAAAAATGCAGTCAATGTGTTGATTTTTCATTAGCTGAAGTTACCCACAGGACTATTTGTATGCGCTAACTTCATTTTGGGGCCTCTAAAAGCCAGATTCTTTGGTAAACCTTTGCACAATGGGCACCAAACTATTTGGAGGACCCCTGGCAACCATATTTAGGGTGCTTTTTCTTGGTATGTAGTGATACACATGCGATATAATGCTGGAAAGTTGAAGCTTTGAGGCAATTTTCAGATATTTCACCAAAACCGCCAATTTTGAGAAAGCTTTGCGACTCAGTAGTTTGGAGCAGAAAGGCATGGGTACCCACTTTAGATTCGGTAGGATGTGTACTTTCCAAAATATATGGTTTTGGGGGGTAAACCTATATTTTTGCATTATTACCCCAAAAAAAAAGCAGTCAATGTGTTGATTTTTCATTAGCTGAAGTTACCCACAGGACTATTTGTATGCGCTAACTTCATTTTGGGGCCTCTAAATGCCAGATACTTTGGTAAACCTATACACAGTGGGCACCACACTGTTTGGAGGACCCCTGGCAACCATATTTAGGGTGCTTTGTCTTGGTATGTAGTGATACACATGCAATATACTGCTGGAAAGTTGAAGCTTTGAGGCAATTTTCAGATATTTCACCAAAACTGCCAATTTTGAAAAAGCCTTGCGACTCAGTAGTTTGGAGCAGAAAGGCATGGGTACCCATTTTAGATTCGGTAGAATGTGTACTTTCTAAAAATATATGGTTTTGGGGGGGTAAACCTATATTTCTGTGTTTTACCCCACAAAAAAATGCAGTCAATGTGTTGATTTTTCATTAGCTGAAGTTACCCACAGGACTATTTGTATGCGCTAACTTCATTTTGGGGCCTGTAAATGCCAGATACTTTGGAAAACCTATGCACAATGGGCACCAAACTGTTTGGAGGACCCCTGGCAACCATATTTAGGGTGCTTTTTCTAGGTATGTAGTGATACACGGGCGTATAATGCTGGAAAGTTGAAGCTTTGAGGCAATTTTCATATATTTTTACCAAAACCGCCAATTTTGAGAAAGCCTTGCGACTCAGTAGTTTGGAGCAGAAAGGCATGGGTAACCATTTTAGATTTGGTAGAATGTGTACTTTCTAAAAATATATGGTTTTGGGAGGTAAACCTATATTTCTGTGTTTTTACCCCACAAAAAAAGCAGTCAATGTGTTGATTTTTCATTAGCTGAAGTTACCCACAAGACTATTTGTATGCGCTAACTTCATTTTGGAGCCTCTAAATGCCAGATATTTTGGTAAACCCATGCACAATGGGCATCCAACTGTTCAGTGGACTCCTGGCAATCATATTCAGGGTGCTTTTTCTTGGTACCTCATACAGTGTGGAATATGCGGAGCAGCAAAATAAATCCTTTGAAGTGATTTTTCAAAATTTTTAATTTTTTTTATAAAAACCGCTACATTCAGACAAGCTTTGCTGTTTTATAGTTAGGAGTAGAGAGACATAGTTACCCATTTTGGAATCAGTAGAATGTGTACTTTTCAAAAATATATGGTTTTCTGGGGTCAACCTAATGTTTCAGGATTTTTTGGCCTTGGAATCTAAATTATGCTGTTTTCTGCCTTGTTGCTTTCAAAATTCGGTAATATACTGCCGGGAGTTTTTGCTGTACAGAAGTTCTAAATCTCCCTAAAACTATACATATCTGGTATTGGCTTGTTCGAGAGACATGAGGCTTTCCAAATCAGTTGGATTTTCATGTGTAAAATGAAACATTTTTCTGGTATAAATACATATATTGTGAAAAATAGAAATTTTTCATTTATTTTTGTATTTAGAGCTATAAATCTTTTTGCAGAGGTGGAAATACATGAAAACTCAGGCAGATTTAGAAAGCTCAGTTTCTCCTGAAAAAAACAATGTATAGTTGTAAACTATAGGTTTCCCCTCAGAAAATGCCCCTAAATTGAGAGAGCACAAATGTTTCAAAAACGGCTGGCATTTCGCGTAACCAAAATGTGAAATTCTGCTGGCACTTAAAGGGTTAAACCTTTGAGATAGCTTTTTGTAGCCTTCCCCTAAACCATGATACTGAACAATCTTTGTTTTCAGATCTTTTGAGAGTTGCTTTGAGGATCTCATGCTGTCACTGTTCAGAGGAGAGTCAAACAGAAGCACAACTTGCAATTGGCCACCTTACTGTAAATACTGTACCTTTTCTTATGATTGAACACACCTGCCTGTGAAGTTCAAGGCTTAACAACCAATTTGGTGTTGCCAGTAATCAGTATTGAGCAGTTAGATGCATTCAAATTAACAAAATTACAAGGGTACAGAAATTTTTGCACAAGCAGTTTTCACATTTGATTTAATCTCGTACAGCTGAATACTGCTTCACTACAGTACAAAGTACAAAGTACTCAGATGTTCCTGGGAAATGAAAGATACACCACTGTTATATTTTTTGTTGAAAGTGGAGTAAATTATTATGCAGGCTGAGAGGGGTTCACAAACTTTTTCATATGACTGTAATTACAATAATGTGTTTACTTTGGCCGAGTGTCCAAATATGTGCATCTCTCAGCTACCAGTTAGTCAGGATTCAAAACCTACCAACTTTTATTCTGCCACAAATTGCTAGATGTAATGTCACAACAGTCACTTAGTTTGCACCAGGACTACTGTCCCATAGCAACTAGTCAGTAAGTAACATTTACTGGTCACCTGTTGTTAGACAACAGATAATGTGACCTATCAAAGCATCTTGCAAATTGCTATATATATATATATAGTGGATAATGTACCCCCTACTGTAATTTATAAAGATATTATAAGTCACCGAGGAGTTATGTGACCATATAAAAGCACGAGGCCGCAGGCCGAGTGCTTTTATACAGGTCACATAACTCCAAGGTGACTTCTAATATCTTTATAAATTTAAGTTGGGGGTACATTATGCATTATAATCTACAATTTCTGTGTGCAGTGGTTTATTTCCTAAATAGCTGACTTTACTACATATCTAGCTTAACGTTCTATACAGTTGTAAATTTTAGTCTGTAATTGTTCCCTTTGCTGACTTCAGTTTTTGGTTTACCCTGTTTCCCTTATTTAGGACTAAGTACCTGCATCTGTACTCCTTAGTTAGTTCTTTTGATGTGGCCTGCTATGGGTGACGTCATCCGCTGAGGAGAGGGAAAGGAAGAGAGATTGAAACTGGTACCGTATAGTGGAGGGGAGCGACACTGGAGAGGGGCCTTGTGAGGGGAAGCCAGACAGAGCAGACTGTCACTTGACGTCTGCGAAGCAGAGGAACCGAAACTTGAGATGGTGGGAGGGAGGGGGAGCCAGACTGCAGACGGAGCGTGCGAGGGGGGAGCTGGGAACGTCATCACGTGAGGCACTAGACGGAGCCGACACGGAGGGGCAAGGAGAGAAGAAAGTAAAGACTGGATGACTTGCGAGTATGTTAGCAGGAGCGCGTTAGCTGGTCTAGGAAATTAGACGGAAGGGGGGGCAGAGTGGAGTAACAACTACAGGGAGAGCAGTGGCAAGTGCTCTCTGTCTTATAATCGGCGCGTTCTGACGCAAGAACGCGCCGTTTATAAGGATATAATTTACAGTCTGGTCCCATAGGGAAATGACCAGACTGTAGATTATATATATATATATATATATATATATATATATATATATATATATATATATATATATATATATATATATATATATATATATATATATATATATACAGTAAATATGTTTTACATATTTTCATTTAGCCAATAATCCTCTAACAGGAAGACCTGTAACAGCTTTGTCCATTCATTAGCAAGTATGTGTTTGTGAGCTCATATGAGCCAAAAGAACATACTTTAGTGCAATTAAAATGGAAGTATCAAAATCAGGGCCAGAACAAGGGATATAGTAAGAGGAATGAGCCTAGGGTGCAATTGTTGGGGGGGCACAAGGGACATACCTCTCTCGTCTCGTAACCCTAGTTTGGGCCATTGCCTCCCCCCCCCACTGGTTCTGGCTGTTTAGTGCTCCCCATATTCAGCAGGTGAGCCCTGGCGGGGGGCACATCACAAGACCCTAGCCTGGCCTAGCACTGTTTCATGTATATGTTGTATGACATTGCTTTATTTTAAGAGGTATTTTAAATGTGCACTGTTTTAAGTTATGTTGTAACTACTTCGCCACCTGTTGGTCAGTTTGTATGTTTTGATGTTCTACTCAGGAAAGAGATGGGAAGGTCTTCTGAGGTTGCTTTTCTCCTTCCTGAGGAGAGAAACATCAGAACAGTTCTCTTTCTTCTGAATGTATCTCTCTCAAACTGTACAGTCACAGGAGTTGCTCAGCAGGTGGTCATTATATTGTCAATTATTATAGACTTAAATAGCTCTGAAACAAACAAAAAAAAAACAAGTTTTAAAAGTTCTTAGAAAAAAACCCCAACACAAGTTTTACCTTCCTGCTTAAATGATGGAATGTTATTTTCTGATACCCGTGTACCTAAAAAGCCCCCCTTTTATTTATGGCAGATATTCTAAATATTCACTAACGTTCTGAGCCAGTGTCCCTACATCACTTTTAAGATGTGATATTTTAGAAATAATAGATACACTTAGGAAGGAAATGTGGCCAGAACAGATACACTTAGGAAGGGAAATGTGGCCAGAACAAATAAGGATGTATTACAAAAATCAAAAGGAACATTTTTGGCCAAGCCCAAATCTGGGGGAGAACTGATAACCTACAGTCATATTAAAAAGTTTTGGAACCCCTCTCAGCCTGCATAATAATTTACTCCACTTTCAACAAAAAAGAGAACAGTGTTATTTCTTTCATTTCCCAGGAAATAACCCATACAGGCAGCTTCTTTTAAAAGGAAGCGGTCCATACTATGACCTCAAAGCTGAATTACAACATCCATCACTCTTAAGCTAACCATATACATTTAAGATGACCCTGCCATAAACCCCATCTGAAATGCTGCCATGGATATTGGTTTCCATTGGTTGCAGTTCTGACATTTTCCCCAAGCCTACACATTTTAGTTTGCTTTGCTGGATTATGACATTGAGCAAGAGTATTTAGAAAAGCACTAGCACGAAACGACTCCAGATCAGAACATGAGGAGCCAAGGCTCTGCCAATAGTTTTTTTCTATGCCCCACAAAGACAAAAACTTACAAAAGAATACAGACTATGAGTGATATGCAATACTTAACAGTCCATGGATTCTTACCATTTTTAACTTGTATTGCAGAACCTTGCCCTTGCAGATGCACAACAGCTGGCTGGAAGACACCAAAAAGGAAAAATATACATAAAGACATGATAGAATACAAACAAATATTGTGGTATTTTTGTCTAAGGAAGGGGTACTATGGAGGCTCATATGGCTTTGCAATTCTAAAACAGTCATAGTGGCACAGGTATCTTACTCTTGACACAGGAATAAAGGACATTTGAATCTTGTTTCCTTCAGTCTGGGAATTCAAAATTATAACAAGCAGGCAGCAGCCATTTTGTGGACACTGTTATTAAGACAAGCCTTGCATCATCTCAGAATTTTGTTTGTGCACCAGAATGGGGGACCTGATGTCCATCCCCATGCCCTGGCCACACAGTTATATGGTAAAGAGAACTGGGGAAATGTGTGGGGAGCAGTGACATCTAAGAAGTGCTGAATTGAAAGTGAAAGTAATTGTCTGCCCTGCCTCTATGCCACGGGCATAGAGGAGGGGCAGACAATATTTGATTGACAGCTGAGATTTTTAAATAAGCTTTCAACAGCTATGAATGCTTAAATAAAAAATAGAAATTGGATTTCATGTTTAATTTGAAAAGGACTTTTATTATACAGATTTTTGTGTCTGGGTGACAGGTCCACTTTAAAGGCCAGAATATGATAAATCTTAAAATTCAAATCAAAACCCCAATTGAGTTTGGATAACTTATAGTTCGAATTTAGGAGTTTTGACTAAAAAAAATCTGAAAATTAAAATTAGAATTTTTACTTCGACCCTTAATAAATCTGCCCCTAAATGTGTCAGGATACATCCCCGTTTGCACACTACTTCGAAGATGCGAATCACAAGCTAGAGTGAATGAGCTCTGCTCGCATATGTGACCTATTTATACTTCATACTTGTAGCTTGTTAGTTGAGGGCCCTGTCGGAAAATCTATAAAGAAACATCTTACACACAGTACTGAAGACCGATGCTAAAAAAGTTCATTAAAGCCAGAAGGAACAGTTAAAACTAAGTAAGCCTTATCAGAAAGGCCCACCTAAATATACCAGTAAACCCTCAAAGTAGTGCTTCTCCGAGTCATCTGTCAAAAGAAACACTGCATTTCTTTCCTTCTATTGTGTACACATGGGCTTCTGTATCAGACTTCCTGCATTCAGCTTAAACCTCCTTGCCCCCGGGCGTGAGCATGCTCAGTTTGCTCCTCTTCTCCCCCCCTTCTCTGCTGTAATCTGAGCCCAGAGCTATAAGTGAGCAGGGAGATACTCAGGCAGGAAGTGATCTCACACCAAGCGAATACTGCAGCTGCTATCCTAAACAAACAGAGAGCTTCTAGAGCTTTTTACCCAGGTATGGTAAAACATTCTACAGAATAAATATAACATTCTATCTTGCACTATTGCAGCTCATCTATTGGCATGAAAATCCCTACGTAGCTTTCCTTCTCCCTTAAGGGATACAACAGCTTTATTAGTTCCATGTGTCAGTCATGCCCTATTAAAGGAGAAGGAAAGGTTAAAACTAAGTAAGCCTTATCAGAAAGGTCCATCTAAATATACCAGTAAACCCCCAAAGTAATGTTGCTCTGAGTCCCCTGTCAAAAGAAACACTGCATTTCTTTCCTTCTATTGTGTACACATGGGCTTCTGTATCAGACTTCCTGCCTTCAGCTTAAACCTCATTGCCCTGGGCAAGAGCATGCTCAGTTTGCTCCTCTCCCCCCAACCCTCCCTTCTCTTCTGTAATCTGAGCCCAGAGCAGGGAGAGACTCACGCAGGAAGTGATGTCACACCACATTAATACTGCAGCTCATATTCTAAACAAACAGAGAGTTTCTAGAGCTTTTTACTCAGGCATGGTAAAACATTCTACAGAATAAATATAGCATTCTAGCTTGCACTATTGCAGCTAATCTATTGGCAATAAAATGCCTCCGTAGCTTTCCTTCTCCTTTAAATCCATTTACGGTTATGCAATTGAACATTTTCTTACATTACTTAAACACAGCTTCTGAAATAATTGAAAATCAAAGGCAAGTAAATACATCCCCCCCCCCCCTTTGTTCTTGCATTTCTTCTTAAGATTTAGGGTGATATTATGCTCTTGTTGCTTACAGTTTTCCTTTTTGTGGTCTTGGCTAGTAAAGGTGACATGTTCCCTAGCTACAAATCTGAAACATGCTTCCGAAGGTTTATAGTCACCTGCCAGCACAGGGAATAATTTGTCCCCTACAATAAATTATAGGGATATTAGTTGGTACAGAGACTAAAACCAGCTATAGACCCCTTCAGTCACATAATATAATTTTTAGTGTAGGTACGTCTAGCAGCTCCAGTTTCCCCTGCTAAAGGACTACAACAACAATGCATCCCTTTCAAATATATAAACTGAATATGGAGCAAACATTGTAATTAAGAAATGTGTTTAAAAACACATCCAGGGGGTGTGTGGATGCATCCGATGTGCTTGTTACAGCCAAAGGGGCCAAGGTGCGCGTTATGGCCTAATAGCATCTTCAGACCAGGGGCCGGATATGGAGCAACCTGTGGCAAAGCCCAACTGGAGCTGCAGATCCGTCCAGACCCGACTACAGTGGCAGCAGGGCTGGATTTACATAGTGGGCTCCCATAGGCCCACTGCTGTTCATCACCCCTCAGCTTTTTCATCATCAGGACCAGAGCAAAACATTTTTTAAAAAAATTGTACTTCCCATGCATCCCCAGTGTTTTTGAACCAATGTGGGTGTGGTTGGGCAACATGTCGCCCCTAAAGTCCTGACACCCAGCAGGCTAACTCAGTGCCCACAGACCCACAGACAGCTAATAAATGCCACAGTACTGTCATCAGGTCATACTTCCCCTGCCCAAATCAAACTAAGTGGGGCACCAAGCTGCAGACAGGAAACCTACAGCACTGGGTGGAACCACGAAACACACACACCCCAGACTGTGCTGGCTGACTAGTGATCACCCAGGCAACACAGAGAGCACACAGTGAGGTCAAGCTGCAGCAGCCTTCCCATCAACAACACACTGAATATTTAACCCTGTAACTACTGTGTATCAGTTCTGCACGCAAACACACAACCGAGTTTGAAACCCTCAGACTGTCCTAATTCTTGCAAGACTCATACAACATCTAACTTAAAGGGTCAAGTACAGTAGTCCCCTGTGAAGCTGTTTCCCTGGAAGAAATTGGCAATATATCTGAGTCAACTCCGAATTTAATCCCCAGACAGAACTAAAATCCCCACAGAACCGTTCCCAGTGGGCTATCACGTCAAGCAGGCACTGCAACTGACTCTGCTTGAGAACCCTATAAATTCTAATGTACAATATAACCCCAGGGCACTCAATACCAACGATACCCATTGGCAAATACGGTCCTAAACAAAAGAGAGAGGCTGCGTCCCGCTTGGAACGCTACGCACACAGCTCGCAACAGGTACCAGAAAGAGGCAGCAGCCAAGATTCACCTCCACTCTCAACACAACCCAACTCCGGCAGAACCAACACTAACTGAAACTAATGGGACCAATATTGGAAAATCGCACAACCGCCACTGCTCAATTCAAAGCTCTTAAAGGGATACTGTCATGGGAAAAAAAAATTTTTTCAAAATGAATCAGTTAATAGTGCTGTTCCAGCAGAATTCTGCGCTGAAATCCATTTCTCAAAAGAGCAAAAAGATTTTTTTATATTTAATTTTAAAATCTGACATGGGGCTAGACATTTTGTCAATTTCCCAGCTGCCCCAAGTCATGTGACATGTGCCTGCACTTCAGGAGAGAAATGCTTTCTGGCAGGCTGCTGTTTTTCCTTCTCAATGTAACTGAATGTGTCTCAGTGGGACATGGGTTTTTACTATTGAGTGTTGTTCTTAGATCTACCAGGCAGCTGTTATCTTGTGTTAGGGAGCTGCTATCTGGTTACCTTCCCATTGTTCTTTTGTTTGGCTGCTGGGGGGAAAAAGGGAGGGGGGTGATATCACTCCAACTTGCAGTACAGCAGTAAAGAGTGATTGAAGTTTATCAGAGCACAAGTCATATGACTTGGGGCAGCTGGGAAATTGACAATATGTCTAGCCCCATGTCAGATTTCAAAATTGAATATAAAAAAATCTGTTTACTCTTTTGAGAAATGGATTTCAGTGCAGAATTCTGCTGGATCAGCACTATTAACTGATTAATTTTGAAAAAATTTTCCCATGACAGTATCCCTTTAAAGTGGATATATAATTGTTGTGACAAGATTTACAAAAACGTAATGGAGAGGACAACGGAGGTTGAAAACAGAATCTCCACACTGGAGAATCAAGTGTCCCCCTTACACAACACTATGCAACTTTAATCCGCCCTAGAGAAAATTGATGACCTAGAAAACAGGCAAAATAATATAAGGATTGTCGAGCTGCCAGAAAAAAACTGAGGGACTGTTCGGCACAGACACTTTTTTCAGCTAGCTTTGTTCTGGAAAGGGCTCATAGAGTCCCAGGCAAAGCACCCCCATCAGGGGCACCATCAAGACCCTTCCTGTTTAAGGTCCTCAATTATAGGGATACAGACGCTATTCTTAAAGGAAAACTATACCCCCCAAACAATGTAGGTCTCTATAAAAAGATATTGTATAAAACAGCTCATATGTAAAATCCTGCTTCATGTAAATAAACCATTTTCATAATAATATACTTTTCTAGTAGTATGTGCCATTGGGTAATCATAAATAGAAAATTGCCATTTTACAAAATAAGGGCCGCCCCCTGGGATCGTAGGATTCACTGTACTCACAAACATACCAACAAACCATACATGTTAGGTCACATGAGCTAATTAACAGACAGAGTTGTGTCTTTTGCTTCCACACTTCTTCCTGTTACAGTTAGAGTTGTAGTATTTCTGGTCAGGTGATCTCTGAGACAGCACACAGACCATCACGAAATGGTGGCTCAAGGCAAGAGATGTAAAAGGGCAATATTTACTTAAATATATATTCCAGTTTGGTAAGATTCTTTAATATGCCACTTAATATGATATGAACTATCTGTTGCTTAAGTGTTCATTTTGGGGGTATAGTTTTCCTTTAAAGCAGCCTGGCAAATGGATGAAATACAACACGGCTCAAGGATCTTATTCTACCGAGACTTCTCAGCGGCAGTGCAGAGTCAAAGAGCTAGCTGCCAGGGAGTCAAAAAGCATCTGAGGAATGCACAGCTCCAATATAGTATGCTGTTCCCAGCCAGACTGCGTATTATTGATGGGGGACAGGAGCATATCTTTACACCTCCACCAAAAGCAGCTGCCTGGCTTGATGCAAAGGCACAGGCCCCCAAGACGCCCCCTAGACGTGACTAAATTCACTAGTCACAAGCTTCCTCAAACAAACTATCCTCTCTCCCCACCAACTACATGTGAAGACTAGGGAACCAAGACATTCGTCATATTATAGAAAGACTCACACTGAAGCCTATGGACCATGACACTAACCTGCTGCAAATCCACAAACGTGGACAACGCCAATACCCAAAGTCAGGTATTAGGGATGAGACATCTAATAATGAAACAGGATATCTCATTAACACCTAATTACAGGGAAGCGTGGAAATAGGACAAAGGGCTGGATCAATATCCTTAGAGACCACTAGATCACAGTACTGCTCGGTCGGATGGGGATTTAAAACATATATCTCAAAGTTAATTACTCTCTTATTTTAATGGGCACGCACCCAACTACTGACTAAGTGGTTAAGTGTCTTTTGTTATGGGTACTAGATCCACCCAAGTTGGGGGGGGGGGGGAGTGGGAACAGTGAAAATGTTGGAATGCTTCTCCGACACCATTGTGTCACTGAGTTCACCTACTATACAAGTAACAAGACCCATACTACACTTCCATGAATGCTCCCAATACTGTGGCAGTCCATAACATTATATCATGGAATATTAGGGGTCTCAACTCCAAATTTAAGCACAGTCTTATGCATAACTATATTAAGAAACACAAGCCCTCAATTCTCCTTCTACAAGAAACACTCTTACAGGGCAAAAGGTCCTCTCCCAGGAACGACCCCGGGTCTGGTGGTCTTACCACTCCACCCTCTCTACACATGCACGAGGGGTATCTATATTGATTAAGAAAAACACTTTATTCTCGTTGGTACAGGTCGTGACTGACCACTATGGTCGATATATAATACTACACTGTACCCTCTATAACAAACCTATTACAATAATTAACGTCTACATGCCCCCACCTTACTCGGGATCACTACTAGACTAAATTACTGACAATTATTAGTAGTAGATTAGTAGCAGCTTAACAACCTTCTCAAGAATGGACCCCTGAACAAGACAAAAGTCCCACTAAAAAAAAAGGCCCTTGAGATGGAAGCACCCAGATTGATAGAGTACTCCTGTCACTCGATCACACACAAGGATTGATTTGGCTTTGTAACTACAGACATCCTACACCTCATTGACAAAGTGCAGTTCCTCCCACAAATCCTTTCTGACTACTCCCCATTGCTACTCTCTCTCCATTCCACAACTTCAAGTTTGTGCAGATGAAGCCCCCTTTGGCTGGCCAATGACTTAGTTCAATAAGCCAATTCTGAGGGATATGCCAATTACTGGGAAACGAATACAGAGTTGGCCTCCCAGGCAATCCTATGGGATGCATCTAAAGCTGGCCATAGATGTAAAGATTTTTAAAAGATCCAACTGTGAGACCACAATTATCTCGAAATGATCGTTTAAATATATAATATGTCCATCAACTAAAAAGACCATTTCAGACGATACTGCCAGCAAAACTGAAGAGTAGCTGCCTGCTTGACCCTGCAAACATAGATAGATTGCACTGGGACTGATAAAGATTTTTAAACCTGGCCGATCAATTTTCTGACAGATGTCGGCTGAAAAATCGTAAGATGTACAATTGTTCGAATCCCACTAACCGCACGATAATTTGACGGATTGGTCGAACTGCACTGAAATCGGTCGTTCACCAAAGAAGAATCGTTGCGTCTATGGGGACCTTAAGGCAGTAATGCGGGGGGTTCTAGCTGGAGCAATATGGCTAGCCTGCTGCCAAGCAGGGGAAAAGGTAGAACAAGCAGAAGCCCTGGAGGCAGAAACTGACCACACCTCTAACCCAACACTAGCGTCATAAGATGGCCATAGAGAATTTTTAAAAGATCTTTTCGTTATCGTTATCGTTAGACCAAGCTTATGTTGGAACGATCATTTAAATGTATGATTTCAAGCAATGTTGTCTAGTTGAAGCCAGGAAAACTGAGGGTAGCTGCCTGCTTGGCCCTACAAACACATTGGACAATAGATAGATTTTCACTGTGACCAATGAAAATTTTCTAACCTGGCCGATGTTGGATGAAAAATCGTTCGATTCCCACTAATCTCGATAATTTGAAAATTATAATCAATAGAAAAATCTTTGTGTCTATGGGGGCCTATACACACTCCTACTAGAGAGATGCAGCACCTTGGAATGACATAATACACTTCTAACAAAGAAAGCTCTTTTATACAAATCACAGAGATACTTTGAAATGGGAGACAGGGCGTTAAGTAGCATATTGCGCAAAAATACAGAACTCCACTACTGCAGTACTGCCCATAAATCGGACTGATGGGGAAGTAATTACTGACCCAAAACTTATAGTGGAGGGATTTGCGATCTACTACAGAAGCCTCTACAAATCCACCATACCCCACTACACGCCCCATTTCTGGTCAGTATTCACACCCCGGCTCTCCATCCAGCTGACAAGGCCATTCTTAACCAACCTATAACTGTGGAAGAGGTTAAAACCGCCATAGCTTCTCTCCCATCTAGCAAAACACCAGAGCTAGACTGTTTTCCAGCTAACTGGTATAAGATACTATTTGATCAACTGGCCCCCACCTACTCACAACCCTCCAAGCTTCCTTTGAAGCAGGGTCTCTCCCCCCTTCATTCTGTGAAGCCCTCATCGTAGTGGTGCCAAAACTGGGCAAAGATCCCGATCAGTGCAGCTCATACCGACCAATCTCCCTCATAAATACTGATGCCAAAATACTGACAAAAATTCTAGCCACACGACTCCAACACTACATTATTGATCATTATTGATTCATCCAGACCCAATCAGGATTCATGCCAGGCAGATCCACTGCATACCAATGTATAAAAATAGCACAACCAGGTGGGAACCAGGGTAGTGGCCTTGTTAGACTCCGCCAAAGCCTTTGATTCAATAGAATGGCCCTATCTCTGGGAGACTCTGTGCAGGTTCAATCTAGGGGAACAATTTATCAAATGGCTGCAACTGCTATATCATCGGCCAACTGCAAGGGTCAGAGTTAATGGATTGATATCCGCCCCATTCCATCTAAGATGTGGCACCGCCGGGGTTGTCTGCTATCACCCTTTCTGTTCGCGTTGGCTATTAAACCCCTGGCCATAGCTATACGTGAATCTGAGCAAATTGCTGGGCTGTCTCTTGGCCCACTCACAGAAAAAATCTCTCTGTATGCCGATGATCTGTTAATATACCTAGCAGACACTCAAGACACTCTGACCACTCTCCTCAATATAGTAGAGCAATTCAGATTATTCTCAGGCCTAAAGATAAATTGGAACAAATCCTTGCTATTCCCCATAGATAACCAGGCCCCCCCCCTATCCTCACTAAAGTGGGTCCATGAGTTCAAATACCTTTGGCTCAACATACAAGCAAACCTATCTCAGTTCGTAAAGAACAATCTTAGCCCTATAATTTCAAAACTAGAATCTGTCCTCCAAATTTGGCCCAATCTCCCCCATGCAAGGTGGGGGAGAATTAATCTCATTAAGATGGTGTATATACTATCTGCACTGGTGGTACCACCCTGATCCATATAATCCAAATATGGCACTGCAAGCCAACATAGTAGGATCCTTAGAAGGCCTAAATAACCTTTCCTATCGCAAACTCTCAGATCTAGGCAAAATACCATCTACCATTACTATACCCCATATGGCCTGGTATCAAGGATTGAAAACACTTAAAAAAGGACATATTGGTCTGAACCCCTCCTTGCCACTACCTCCCTCACTTCCTATATTGGCCACAAAAGGGAATCAAATGCTTGGGTGACCTCCTGCAGAACAACACATTCATCTCATAGCCTGTGCTTAAAGCTAAATGTGCTCCGGAAAGTCTCCTGCGGTTTAGATACTTTCAAATCCACCATATTTTCAGGGCCCGGTTTGGTAAACTCTCCCCAGCCTTGACCACACTGGCAATAGTGGACAGCCTACAAAGTTGGTGTCCAAACTTTACCAAAACTTATTAGCCAGTGTTCCCCCTCTATTTAGTACAGCACAAACTAAATGGCAGGAGCAAATCACTGAGCTCACTCACTCAGCATGAGGCTAAGGGTTAAAGAGATGACACCTGTCCTAGGTGTAGAACCCCAACTGCCAATTTTATACACATGATTTGGACCTGCCCAGTAATGAGCAGATATCAGTCTCAGGTAATGGCCTCGCTTGCAACCACCCTTGACTTCTCACAGGTGCTATCTCCCATTGTCTGTCTACTGGGTGTAGTTGAGCACCAAGTGCTACCTCTCTTGCAAGGCTGAGATTCCGAGCACTATTATTCTATGCCAAGAAATGTATAATCATGCATTGGATGGGATCTACCCCCACTAGAGATTCCTGGATCAATTAAGTTAATTCTGTCATACCTTTGATTAAGCTCACATACGAAGCCAGAGGTACCGCCCGCAAAATTGACAAGGTGTGGAGTCGCTGGTGGGAATCGGTCCCTGGCACTCAACCAATAAACCATATTGTGAATGTATGAGGTAGTCTTCGTGTACGGAAATCATAGTATCATAGTAAGTTAGGTTGAAAAAAGACACACGTCCATCGAGTTCAAACTTTGAACTCTATTTTAACCTGCTCCTGGACGCACTAGTTGCCTCTTGTCCCACAGTCTCGGCGTCCTCTCATCCACTTCCTAGTTCAACCAGGGTCAGATCCTCACGGGATCAGTTAGCGGATAAGAGATGCCTTGTACTGGGGAATTGTACAAGCAACAAGAGGGAAACTCAAATATTTGAATGCCTTTTATTCATAAACATAGTAGTTACTTACACTTCAAAATGCTCTGCCTAATGCGTTTCGTGAATCAATCACTTCCTCAGAGGCTAAAGTTCACTTTACTTGGTCACTCCTTTATAGTCTGCCTAATTGGCATAATTGGTTACCTCCTTTCAATCACCAACAATTAACATTCAGAAAGGATGTAAAAAGGGGATAGATGCTTTAACTTAATGCATTTAAAATTGATACATTTTAAATAATTAAAAATACAAATTCTCGAAATTAAACATTTATATGTATTAAATATTAATATAAATATTAAAAACAATTTACTCAGATAAAACAATTTATATCAAGATCTATATTCAAACCCATTGGTTGTAACGTCTTTAGGGATATTATCCATCTGGTTTCTTCTTGTGATATTATTTGGACATTGTTGCCACCCCTCCAGGTTTTTGTTTTGTGTGCAATTCCCATAAACTTTAACTCACTAGGATCACTATTGTGAAATAAGGAGAAGTGTTCTGAAACACTATGGGGCCGATTCACTAAGCTCGAGTGAAGGATTCGAATGAAAAATACTTTGAATTTCGAAGTATTTTTTGGGTACTTCGACCATCGAATGGGCTACTTCGACCTTCGACTACGACCTTCGACTTCGATTCGAACGAAAAATCATTCGACTATTCGACCATTCGATAGTCGAAGTACTTTCCCTTTAAAAAAAACTTCGACCCCCTACTTCGGCAGATAAAACCTACCGAAGTCAATGTTAGCCTATGGGGAAGGTCCCCATAGGCTTGCTAAACATTTTTTGATCGAAGGATTTCGATCGTTCGATCGAACGAACAATCCTTCGATCGATCGAACGAACGTTTAGCGCTAAATCCTTCGACTTCGATGTTCGAAGTCGAAGGATTTCAATTCGAGGGTCGAATTTCGAAGTATTTTTTACTTCGAAATTCGACCCTTAGTGAATCTGCCCCTATGTGTTTTTAGACCTTTTCTGATGTTCCTTATGTGTTCTGCTATTCTCAGTTTTAATTTCCTAGTAGTTCTTCCAACATACTGTTTTTTGCAGGGGCATTCTAATAGATATACTTATCTTAATAATAATTTTATATTGCTTATTTGTCTGATTCGATTTAAAATCACATACATTTCTCGCATTGTTTTTCAGCGTTTTGCAGGCAATACACTGCATACACTTAAAGAAACCTTTATTTTTACCCAACCAAGTGGGATTACCTATCTCCTTCTTCAGGTAGCTAGGAGCCAATGACTGTCGCAATGTGTTTGGGCGAGTAAATACAATCGATGGTTGTTCCCCAATTTCTCCCCGCAAATCCTTATCCATTTGTAGGATGTGCCAATGTTTTTTAAAAATGTTGGCGAGTTATATCCCCCTTTGCTAAATTTAGTAATAAAGGGTACACATTTTGAATCTTTTTCTTTGGTTTTCGTCCCCAATAACGCTGATCTATCAATTTCATCCACCAATTTCCTTGATTCCTCTATAAGTTTTGGGTCATATCCTTTTTCCAGAAAATCAACTTTCATAAGTTCGCAATTTTGCTGGTAATCGACTGGGTTCGAACAATTTCTCTTGATTCTGCCAAATTGTCCCCTAGGGATATTGTTCAACCATTTCCTATGGTGCCCACTATCATACGGTATATACCCATTACAATCCGTTTCTTTTTTAAACAAGCGTGTTTTCAATCCCTCTTTTGTAGTGTAAACATTAAGATCCAAGAAATTGATAGAAACTTTACTATATTCATGGGTGAATCTTAAATTAAAACTATTATTATTTATATCTTGTATAAAGGTTTTAAGAAGTTCCTCACTGCCTTTCCAGATAATAATACAATCATCGATATAGCGCCTCCAGGTGATTAAATTGTTCTTAGTTTGTAAAATTGGTTCTATCACAATTTTCTCCCAGTACCCCATAAAAAGATTGGCATAACTCGGGGCGAACTTACTTCCCATAGCTGTGCCATTACTCTGGAGATAGTATTCCCCTTCGTACCAAAAATAATTATTTTGAAGTATAAACCGAATGCCTTCTATAATAAATTCTCTTTGAGGGGGTAAAATAAGACTGTCATTCAATAGAAAATGTGTAACGGCTTCTATGCCCTGATCATAATTGATACAGGTGTACAGTGATGAAACATCACAGGTTACAAGGAAATAATCTTCACACCATGTTTGCTTCTCTATAAAATTGATGGTGTCCTTTGTATCTTTGATATAGGACGGTAGGGAACTCACATACTCCTGTAAAAAATTATCAATGTATTTAGATAAATTGCTTGTTAATGACCCAATCCCTGATATAATTGGTCTCCCAGGAGGGTTTTGTAAATCTTTGTGGATTTTTGGTAAAATGTAAATAACGGGAATTTTTGGATATAAAATTTTTAGAAATTCTTTTTCTTTATTGTTAATAATGTCCTGAGAGAATGCAGTATCTATTAGTGTGAATAGTCTCTGTTTTGTGCTTGTAGTCGGATCCGCCTTAAGTTTTTTGTACGTTACTGTATCACTTAGTTGTCGCTCTATTTCTGTCGTATACTGAATCCTATCCATTACCACAATCCCTCCTCCTTTATCTGCAGGTTTAATCACAATATCCTTATTTTCACTTAATTCAGTTAGGACTTCCTTCTCAATTTTACTTAGGTTGTTACAGATGCGTTTATCGTTTAAGTTTTCTAAGTCCTTGATTACTAGCTGTTTAAAAGTTTCCATATTGTTTGAAACACAGTGTACAGGGTTAAACTTCGATTTATTACTCAAAGTGGTGTGAGTGTAGATACTAGTCTTCTTCTCTATATCCAAGTTTCTGTTAACAAAAAACTTCTTAATACTCAATCTTCTGATAAATTTGTGGATATCAATATAGGTTTGTATTTTATCTAATCCCTCAGTCGGGGCGAATTTCAAGCCTTTTTGTAATACACTTAGTTGAGATTCACTTAAAGCTGTTGAACTTATGTTAAATATCTTCGTCCCCCCTATTACTTTATTCTTTAGTTTAGACTTCTCCTTTTTTCCTTTTCCTCTATTTCCTCTCTTCGTTTTCTTTTTAACTGTGGACTTTTGAAATTTTCTACTAAATGTGGACTTCTTTCCCGTAATGGATGAAAAGGGATATTCTCTCGAACTGGTGATCTGCTCCTTATAGGACTTGTTCTGTCTCTATTCCCCTCTATCGATAAAGGTGTATATCTGTTTCTAGTTGGTACATAATGATGCGGTTTTTCAATTTGATTCTTGTTATTATAATTGTTTTCCCTCCTCCAATCACTATTATTATTTCTGTAGTCCCTATGTTGATATTTTGCCCGATAGTCCTTCTTGTGTTCACCATAATAATTCCTCTCCTTTCCTAAATTCAAATCCCTCCTTGGTGTATAGTTGTATTCTCTAGTTTTTTCGGTGTACCCTCCTATCTTTATTATTTTATCCGATTTGACGCGATTAATGTTATTATGATCCTTATATTTTGGCACCATCTGTTCCTCACTACTTTTCGATTGACCCAATTTCATATCCCTCCTAAATTTAGATTTCTTTTTTTGCATTACATCCTGTTCTAATTTTTGTAACCTATATCCTATTCCCGTGGAGACTTCCTTATATATTTCACTATCTTTATATGGTTCAAGTGTTTTCTGTAATTCTTTAATCTCAATTTCCATAGATTCCATTTCTTGCCGGTGATCAAAGATAATTAGGCTCATTAGTTCAAAGGACGCTCTCTTTAAAATCTGGTCCCATTTATCCGCATAAGTATTGCAATTCCCTTTAAAACTGGATGTTTTTTCCAGTGTTAGCCCTTTTGGGACCATATCCAATTCTAAATATTTTAACCTTTTAGGGACGGAATCCCTTTGTACTTTGCGCATCCAGTGTTTTATTTTATTTTTGCGCAAGATCTATACTACTGTATATCTTTTTGTTCTTTTCCCTTTATTTCTTGCTGCATTAATAACTTTACCCTTAGACAATCCTCTAAATTGATATATATAATGGAGCTTTTTAATAATTGGAGAAACAGAATTATAGACATACAGGATATTTTCTCCTCAGAATTGAATAATGAAAAGGATGTACCAGAATTTAATTTACAGGCACATATGCTTAAATTGGAGAAGCTGATGAACAAGGAGGTTAGACTATGGTGGGATATTACTACTTTGGAAAAATATTTAGAATTGGATATGGTCCCAAAAGGGCTAACACTGGAAAAAACATCCAGTTTTAAAGGGAATTGCAATACTTATGCGGATAAATGGGACCAGATTTTAAAGAGAGCGTCCTTTGAACTAATGAGCCTAATTATCTTTGATCACCGGCAAGAAATGGAATCTATGGAAATTGAGATTAAAGAATTACAGAAAACACTTGAACCATATAAAGATAGTGAAATATATAAGGAAGTCTCCACGGGAATAGGATATAGGTTACAAAATTAGAACAGGATGTAATGCAAAAAAAGAAATCTAAATTTAGGAGGGATATGAAATTGGGTCAATCGAAAAGTAGTGAGGAACAGATGGTGCCAAAATATAAGGATCATAATAACATTAATCGCGTCAAATCGGATAAAATAATAAAGATAGGAGGGTACACCGAAAAAACTAGAGAATACAACTATACACCAAGGAGGGATTTGAATTTAGGAAAGGAGAGGAATTATTATGGTGAACACAAGAAGGACTATCGGGCAAAATATCAACATAGGGACTACAGAAATAATAATAGTGATTGGAGGAGGGAAAACAATTATAATAAGAATCAAATTGAAAAACCGCATCATTATGTACCAACTAGAAACAGATATACACCTTTATCGATAGAGGGGAATAGAGACAGAACAAGTCCTATAAGGAGCAGATCACCAGTTCGAGAGAATATCCCTTTTCATCCATTACGGGAAAGAAGTCCACATTTAGTAGAAAATTTCAAAAGTCCACAGTTAAAAAGAAAACGAAGAGAGGAAATAGAGGAAAAGGAAAAAAGGAGAAGTCTAAACTAAAGAATAAAGTAATAGGGGGGACGAAGATATTTAACATAAGTTCAACAGCTTTAAGTGAATCTCAACTAAGTGTATTACAAAAAGGCTTGAAATTCGCCCCGACTGAGGGATTAGATAAAATACAAACCTATATTGATATCCACAAATTTATCAGAAGATTGAGTATTAAGAAGTTTTTTGTTAACAGAAACTTGGATATAGAGAAGAAGACTAGTATCTACACTCACACCACTTTGAGTAATAAATCGAAGTTTAACCCTGTACACTGTGTTTCAAACAATATGGAAACTTTTAAACAGCTAGTAATCAAGGACTTAGAAAACTTAAACGATAAACGCATCTGTAACAACCTAAGTAAAATTGAGAAGGAAGTCCTAACTGAATTAAGTGAAAATAAGGATATTGTGATTAAACCTGCAGATAAAGGAGGAGGGATTGTGGTAATGGATAGGATTCAGTATACGACAGAAATAGAGCGACAACTAAGTGATACAGTAACGTACAAAAAACTTAAGGCGGATCCGACTACAAGCACAAAACAGAGACTATTCACACTAATAGATACTACATTCTCTCAGGACATTATTAACAATAAAGAAAAAGAATTTCTAAAAATTTTATATCCAAAAATTCCCGTTATTTACATTTTACCAAAAATCCACAAAGATTTACAAAACCCTCCTGGGAGACCAATTATATCAGGGATTGGGTCATTAACAAGCAATTTATCTAAATACATTGATAATTTTTTACAGGAGTATGTGAGTTCCCTACCGTCCTATATCAAAGATACAAAGGACACCATCAATTTTATAGAGAAGCAAACATGGTGTGAAGATTATTTCCTTGTAACCTGTGATGTTTCATCACTGTACACCTGTATCAATTATGATCAGGGCATAGAAGCCGTTACACATTTTCTATTGAATGACAGTCTTATTTTACCCCCTCAAAGAGAATTTATTATAGAAGGCATTCGGTTTATACTTCAAAATAATTATTTTTGGTACGAAGGGGAATACTATCTCCAGAGTAATGGCACAGCTATGGGAAGTAAGTTCGCCCCGAGTTATGCCAATCTTTTTATGGGGTACTGGGAGAAAATTGTGATAGAACCAATTTTACAAACTAAGAACAATTTAATCACCTGGAGGCGCTATATCGATGATTGTATTATTATCTGGAAAGGCAGTGAGGAACTTCTTAAAACCTTTATACAAGATATAAATAATAATAGTTTTAATTTAAGATTCACCTATGAATATAGTAAAGCTTCTATCAATTTCTTGGATCTTAATGTTTACACTACAAAAGAGGGATTGAAAACACGCTTGTTTAAAAAAGAAACGGATTGTAATGGGTATATACCGTATGATAGTGGGCATCATAGGAAATGGTTGAACAATATCCCTAGGGGACAATTTGGCAGAATCAAGAGAAATTGTTCGAACCCAGTCGATTACCAGCAAAATTGCGAACTTATGAAAGTTGATTTTCTGGAAAAAGGATATGACCCAAAACTTAAAGAGGAATCAAGGAAATTGGTGGATGAAATTGATAGATCAGCGTTATTGGGGACGAAAACCAAAGAAAAAGATTCAAAATGTGTACCCTTTATTACTAAATTTAGCAAAGGGGGATATAAACTCGCCAACATTTTTAAAAAACATTGGCACATCCTACAAATGGATAAGGATTTGCGGGGAGAAATTGGGGAACAACCATCGATTGTATTTACTCGCCCAAACACATTGCGACAGTCATTGGCTCCTAGCTACCTGAAGAAGGAGATAGGTAATCCCACTTGGTTGGGTAAAAATAAAGGTTTCTTTAAGTGTATGCAGTGTATTGCCTGCAAAACGCTGAAAAACAATGCGAGAAATGTATGTGATTTTAAATCGAATCAGACAAATAAGCAATATAAAATTATTATTAAGATAAGTATATCTATTAGAATGCCCCTGCAAAAAACAGTATGTTGGAAGAACTACTAGGAAATTAAAATTGAGAATAGCAGAACACATAAGGAACATCAGAAAAGGTCTAAAAACACATAGTGTTTCAGAACACTTCTCCTTATTTCACAATAGTGATCCTAGTGAGTTAAAGTTTATGGGAATTGCACACAAAACAAAAACCTGGAGGGGTGGCAACAATGTCCAAATAATATCACAAGAAGAAACCAGATGGATAATATCCCTAAAGACGTTACAACCAATGGGTTTGAATATAGATCTTGATATAAATTGTTTTATCTGAGTAAATTGTTTTTAATATTTATATTAATATTTAATACATATAAATGTCTAATTTCGAGAATTTGTATTTTTAATTATTTAAAATGTATCAATTTTAAATGCATTAAGTTAAAGCATCTATCCCCTTTTTACATCCTTTCTGAATGTTAATTGTTGGTGATTGAAAGGAGGTAACCAATTATGCCAATTAGGCAGACTATAAAGGAGTGACCAAGTAAAGTGAACTTTAGCCTCTGAGGAAGTGATTGATTCACGAAACGCATTAGGCAGAGCATTTTGAAGTGTAAGTAACTACTATGTTTATGAATAAAAGGCATTCAAATATTTGAGTTTCCCTCTTGTTGCTTGTACAATTCCCCAGTACAAGGCATCTCTTATCCGCTAACTTATCCCGTGAGGATCTGACCCTGGTTGAACTAGGAAGTGGATGAGAGGACGCCGAGACTGTGGGACACAAGGCAACTAGTGCGTCCAGGAGCGAGATCGCAAAGATATTGAGCGCAACATATTGTGAAGAGAGCAGCAACACCGCTTGGAGGGACGGGTTGAGCCTTGCTACACTGCGGATCGGTTTCTATCTGTAGCCGTGTCTGGGAAATCCTGTGAGTACTAACTAAGCAGGGCCCTGATACCGGCTCTTACGATATTTCACATTGTTGCGTTTTGTCTTTTCTTTTATTTTAAAGACAAGAAGCGATCGCCAGTTGTGAACGCAATATCGGGACAAATCTTTTGGCTCCGGATTCCTGTAGAATACAGGGAACTTTTGAGACATTTGGGGGACACAAAAGTTGGTGTACTTTATTCTATAAACGGAAGCGCATATCAAACCAATTGTTTTAACCTTTTAGGGACGGAATCCCTTTGTACTTTGCGCATCCAGTGTTTTATTTTATTTTTGCGCAAGATCTATACTACTGTATATCTATTTTAACCTGCGTAACATTATGAGCTATCTTCCATAACCCTGTATTCCCTCACTTGCTAAAAAGCCATCCAATCCCTTTTTAAAACTATCTAATGTATCAGCCTGTTTGACTGATTCAGGGACAGAATTCCACATCTTCACAGCTCTCACTGTAAAAAACTCCTTCCGAATATTAAGGCGGAACCTCTTTTCTTCAAATCGGAATGGATGACCTTGTGTCAGCTGGAAAGACCTACTGGTAAATAAAGCACTAAAGAGATTATTACATGATCCCCTTATATATTTATACATAGTTATCATATCACCCCTTAAGCGCCTCTTCTCCAGCGTGAACATCCCCGATTTTGCCAGTCTTTCCTCATAGCTAAGATTTTCCATACCTCTTACCAGCTTAGTTGCCCTTCTCTGGACCCTCACTAATTCAACAATGTCCTGTTTGAGCACTGGAGACCAAAACTGTACGGTATATTCTAGCTGGGGCATTACCAGTGCTCTATAAAGTGGAAGAATGACCCCGTCCTTCTGTGAATCTATGCCCCTTTTAATACAGCTGAAGTCCTTATTTGCCCTTGATGTTGCTGACTGGCATTGCTTGCTACAGCCAAGTTTATTATCTACAAGGACTCCAAGGTCCTTTTCCATAATGGATTTGCCTAGTGCAGTCCCATTAAGGGTATAAATGGCTTGGATAGTTCTACATCCCAGGTGCATGACTTTACATTTATTAATATTGAATCTCATTTGCCACTTAGCTGCCCAGATTGCCAGTTTGTCAAGATCCTGTTGCAAGGATGCCGCATCCTGGATGGAATTAATTGGGCTGGATAGTTTTGTGTCATCTGAAAACACTTTACATTACTTACAATACCCTCCCCTAAGTCATTAATGAACAAGTTAATTAAAAGTGGACCCAATACTGAGCACTGAGGGACCCCACTGAGAACCTTACTCCAAGCAGAGAATGTACCATTAACAACCACCCTCTGTACCCTAACCTGTAGCCAGTTAACTATCCACGTACAAACGACTTCATTAAGCCCAACAGACCTTAGTTTAGAAAGCAGTCGTTTGTGGGGCACGGTATCAAACACTTTTGCAAAATCCAAATAGATCACATCTACTGCCCCCCACTGTCCTGCATCTTACTTACCTCATCAAATTTGTCTGACAACACCTATCCTTCATAAAGCCATGCTGATTGCTGGTCATAATGTCATTCACTAGGACAACATTTTGAATGTGATCCCTTAACAAGCCTTCAAATAATTTGCCCACCACAGATGTCAAATTTACTGGCCTATAATTGGAGGAGATAGGAGGCTGAGATCGTAATCCTTTTTTAAATATTGGAATGAAATCAGCTTTCCTTCATATCCTGAGTCAGCTGCTGACTAGATTGACCTGAGCCATCAGTGCAGCTATTAAGTGAGCCTGGGAACTCTGACTCCTTTATTGTATACACTCAAGAAAATTTAGCACATTTGACTTTTCTGTATCTGTTACAATCATACTGGTACCATTATTTAAAGGAGCAACACTCTCAATCCGCATCTTTTTACTATTAATATACTTAAAAAAAACTTTTTGGGGTTAGTCAGCCTGTGCCACAATGCACTTTTCATTTCCTATCTTTGCCTTCCGGATTGCTGTTTTACAACATTTATTATAGTGTTTATATTCATTAAATGCAGCTTCTGTCCCAGCAGACTTGTCATTTTTAAAAGCATTCTGTTCTTTCCGATTAACTTCTTTACTTCTATATTAAGCCACATAGGGTGATTCTTAGTGCTTCTTAGTGCTTCTACATTTACTCCTTAAGGGAAGAAATTCAGAACAGTAACAATTTAATATCATTTTAAATGACAACCATTTCTGTTCTGTGTTTTAGCTGAAAACATAATGCACAATCAATGCTCTGAAGGGCAGCAACAATTAGCTTTTCTGAAATTCATGGTTTATGCTGCCCTCAATGTATATTTATTTTTGCACCAGACATTAAATGATACAACATTATGGTCACTATTACCCAGGGGTTCAATGACTTGCATATTCGCTATAAGTTCTGGGTCATTTGTGATTACTAGATACAGAATAGCATTTTTTCTGGTTGGCTCCTCAACAAACTGTGCCATAAAATTGTCATGAAACATGTTTATTAACTTGTTCCCATTAACTGATCTGACAGTACTATCAATATCTGGGTAATTAAAATCCCCCATTATAATTACTTTACCCAAACTAGCAGCCTTTTCTATTTACATCAGGAGCTTAGCCTCCTCCTCACTTACATTTGGGAGAGAATATGGCTAAAGGGTTGGAGGTCTATAGCATACTCCTAAAAATAATTTTTACAATTGGCGAAGAACTCCACCCGTAAGACTTCTGCCCCCTCATTTTCTAACATCACCTCTTCCTTCATATAAACTTTTAAATTCTGCCTAACAAAAAGACATACCCCTCCTCCTTTTCTATTGACTCTGTCCCTCCAAAACAAAGTATAGCCGCTGATATTAACTGCCCAGTCATGCGACTCATTCAGCCATACCATTCACAACATATTTTCCCTCCAGCACCAGCACCTCCAGCTGTCCCATTTTTCCAGTTAGACTCCTTGCATTTGCAAACATACATTTAATACTGGTACCATATTGAACATATGACATATGGTCCTCCCTTTCCTTAACAGTACCTCCAACCAAATCTCCACCATAATTTTCCCTTTCTTAGCACACTATGGGGCAAATTCACTAAGCCGTGAAGCACCGAACGCTAGCGTTAATTCGGTAGCGTTTGGCATTTTCGCTACTGCGCAAATTCACTAACGAACGCCGATGTAGTTTCGCTAGTGTTACTTCGCAACCTTACGCCAGACGAAGTTTCGATAGCGACGAAACTACGCAAATTCACTAACTTGCGCAGTGTACTGAACGCTACCTTTTACGCTAGACTTCCTTCGCCACCTCAGACCTGGCGAAGCGCAATAGAGTAGATAGGGATTGTTTAAAAAAAAAGTCAATTTTTTTTCTAAGTCCCAAAAAACGCTGGCGTGTTTTCTACATGATGGCTGATAGGCTGAAAAAGATCGAAAATTTTTTGGGGCTCCCCTTCCTCCCCCTACATTTCCTGACTCATGGCAACTTACCTAGACAGTGGGCACATGTGTAGGGCAAAATTCAATTTTTATTTGCTTATTTGCTGATTTGACGGTTTTCTAGGCATTTGTAGTGCAGATACGTGTTCCTCCATTGAAATTTGAATTTCGCGCCGTATGCAAATTAGCCTTCGCTAGCGTAACTTCGCTTTATATAGCGAATCAACGCTAGCGCAACTCCGCAACCTTACGCTACCCCTGTGCGCAACTTCGGATTTTAGTGAATTTGCGGAGCCCTGGCGAAACTACGCCTGGCGAAGTGCGGCAAAGTGCGGCGAAGTTGCGCCTGGCGCAACTTCGCATCTTAGTGAATTTGCCCCATTATCTCATCTAACCTGTCTTCCACAGAATCCTTTACTGAACCCACCCCTCCCACGACTAGTTTAAAATCTCCTCCAACCCTTTAGCCAAATTCTCTCCCAAAACAGCTGCACCATCATCATTGAGGTGCAGCCCATCCCTAGCAAAGAGCCTGTAGCCGACTGAAAAATCACCCCAGTTCTCCAAAAACCCCAAAAACCTCCTCCCTACACCAATCTGTCAGCCACACATTAATCTCCCTAAGCTCCTGCTGTATTCTTAGCGTTACTCATGGCACCAGTAATATCTCGCCCTCAACTTTACAGCTAGTTTTTTAAAATTGTTCTTGAGGACTTCACCACCTCCTCTAGCTTTGTCATTGGTACTTATGTGCCCCAAGACCGCTGGGTCTTCCACAGCCCAATATTCTGTCCACTCGTTCCACCAGCCAAACCCTAGCACCAGGCAAGCAGCAGACTGTTTGGCATGAAGGGTCCTTACAGCAGATTACCATATCCACCTTTCTAATAATTGAATCCCCTATAAATAAAACCTGCCTTTCCTTCCTTGCACCCGCCCCCCGCCCACCACCTGTATTAGAGCCACTGCCTCCAAGGGTGCTCTGAGAGTCAGTCTGCTTCATACACGTCACTTCAGAGCATTCCTTCCCAGCATCTTCGCCAAAGTGACAAATCTGTTGTTTTGGACCGGCCCCCCCATGCCTTCTGTCCCCTACTTCCCCTCGTAACGGTAACAAACCTGCCTCCCTTAGCCTCCACTGCTCCTTCTCCTCCCCCCCCCACCCCACTGGCCCCTGCCAGTGGTTGCTCTGTGAGCCACCTGGGGTCAACGGGAGAAGGCCTTTCCATAATTTCAAACTTTCTGGATATCGGGTTTCTGATAATGCATCCCATAACTGTACTTCATAAAGGTGGGCTTTCCAAGTTAATTTAAATCCCTTAGGGTCATGTCTTGGACATCACAACTAGAGCAAGCTGATAAAGACATGATTTTGTTAGTGAACACTTAGGAGTATATTTATTATGCTGTATAAAACACAGCAGGGTAATATGCTAGGCTTTGTTGTGTAAAAAATTACATAATTTTTTTCCTCGTTTTTTATTAGGCTTGAGAAAGGGCAAGATATAATAAATTCAAGTTTTCACTTTTTGCAACAAAGAGGTGCTACAGCAGTATTTTTTTCCTGTATGTCTATGCAAACCCCTGGCGAGGGTTTCCGGACTGCTTTGCACCCAACCTACAAGGTAAAATAAGGTGGTTGAAGCACACACAATATTGTCTATTTTGGACATTTTTTATAAGAGTGACTTCCGCCAGAAGCAATGTAAAATAACAGCATTAAGTCTGGTGTTTGCATGGTGTAAAATGACAAACACCTTGATAAATTCACCATTTATTTTACACAGCTTTTTATACTTTTTTTTGGCAAATTTGGTTTTACACAGTATAGTAGATATGCCCCTAGAAAGAAGTATAGCCATGAAGCTTGCTAAAGTGATGCTGGGATGGAAGTCTGGGTGAACTGGCCTCCTTTTCTGCAGGGTGCAGTTTTAATGAGGGAAATTAAGTATTTATAGAGTTTCCACAGGCAGGAGACTTTCACTGGTGAAACTGCAGAGCTGGCATAATGCAAGGCCAGGTTATGATATACAGTAAATCAGCAATGTATCCAGAAATGGAACAATAGATACACCCAGGTGTCTACAACCCCTGATTGTGGTTATCATAGGCACAATTTAGCATAATTGACAGTCTTAGTGTCCACACAGTGCTAGGTCAAAAATGGCATCAAGACACCGCCGATGCATAGCAATAGGGAAAAAGAGTGGGCCAAAAAGATCTGTAACGCATCTACAGTGCCATCAAACATCATTCAGTTTATACATACATTAAATAAGTGTATTGCCTTCATTGAGTATGTTACATACTTGGGTCTCTCTAGGTCCAGCTCTGTCAATAACACCTGAAAAGAACGAACAACAAAGTTCAATAACAAAGAAGACATTTTTAAACTACCAAACAAATGTCGTTGAGGGAAATAGATACCTGTTGGACCTTGAATTCCAGGGGGCCCTTGTGGCCCTGATGGTCCAGGAGGCCCTGGCTGTCTCATCACTGCTGTCCCTGGTATTCCAGGGATACCTGGGATTCCTGGAGGCCCTGGTGGTCCAGGTGGCCCTGTGGGACCTAGTGGACCTATGGGCCCTGGAGGGCCAATCTTCTTACCTGAGAACAACAAAAGTAATCTGGTTTTTAGAATTCAGATTTGTTTTTTTAAAGATGAATGAAGGAATTGGTTTTCTATATATGAATCATTAGCACATTGCATCAATCCTCTAACTGACCAGCTCCTATACAGCCCACCCAGGAGGATAATGGGACTTGCATTTTAACATTTAAAGGAGCAAATCTATTGCTCCTTTGATAATGACCAGGTGTGCAGTAAATGTAGTTGCTGTGATTTCCTTGACATAGTATTTCCCAATGAACATAGAAGCAGAAAGCACATTGTCTCCTCACAAAGTGTTGATTGGACAGGCAGAGGACACAGATATAAATATTTACTAATATATGGCCTATGATGTTACATCGAATTCTATATCAGTTCTACATAACATTATAAAAAGGATGGAAAGCCTGCATGTTACATTCCGAAAAAAAATTAGCCGTGTTATAATTACCCAAAGACCAAGGTAACCTTTTATTCTCATATAGGCAAGGGAAATCAATAGGACAAAGAGTCTTAAAGATATTTCTATGTAAGGATAAAAAAGTGGTCTGTTGGCACCATTGAGAATAGGTACCTTTGGTTGCAGGGAGGGTGCGCATTGCACAGGGATCATTCGAGGTGACAGTATTGCCCATCCCACCAAAGATAGTTCTGGTGTTATCTATCTAATTAAATTTCCATGCGGATTATCATATGTAGGACAGACATCGAGGAGCATAAAGGTCCGATTAAACGAACATAAGAGTAACATGCGGAACTATTCCCCTGAGAAAGAAAAAGACAGGAAGGAAACAGAAACAAAAGAGTACATGATTGAGTTATCAGTGGCTAAACATTTTTATTATGCTAAACATGCAGTATCCCAAGTAAGATGGGCAATACTAGAACAGATTAACTCAGTGAGAGGTGGTAACCTAAATTAACAATTGCTTAAAAAAGAGTCAGTCTGGATTAAAAGAATGGATTCCCTTTCCCCTCAAGGACTAAACGAAGGTTTCAGTTTAAAATGTTTTTATAGCTACAGTAGAACCCCCATTTTACATCCCCTGATTTTAAGTTTCCCCTCATTTTACATTGTTATTTTGTGGTCCCGCCTAAATATTATGCATAATACATTTCTCTGATTTTACATTTTCCTGGATTTTACACCATTTTTCTGGTCTCCTGAAAAATGTAAAATGGGGGTTCTACTGTATTGCAACTGTTGCAGTTATTTAGTGGATACTTTGTATAGATAGGTTTTAACAATGACATTTTTATTCATTGTTACATTCTTTCAGCTAAAGATACACAAAGAGCAGTATGCATGGGATTTTTATACAATTGTTATACAATTGATTAGCATTAAGCCATTTTTGGACTGTGATTAATTAAGCGGCTAAGATGGGGTCACATGCTTGTACCACATGGGTTGTAAGGTATTTAAACTTGATTTGTGTTCACTGTTGTGCATTTTTTTTAAAGGTTTTTATTTTGCATTTTAAACATAACATAAAACAAAACATGATAAGTGAGGTAAAATAGGCAGTTATTACAGTATATATTGGTCTCGCAGGACCACAGCAGCACATTGTAGCAGACAGACTCTCTGTTTATAAGCAGCATCACATTCTGTATTAAACAATTGTACATATGACCAACACAGGCTCTATTCGGCCATGCAAGTTTAGAATTGCAATAGATCATAGTGGATTCTACGTTATGAAAGGCCGTTATGAAGGCCTTTACTAAGTTACACCATGAGATTCTCTTCAGCATGTGCCTCTAACCATGGTCCCCAAATTTTTTAAAATTTTTGGGGGCAGTGCCTGGCTAAATATGTTAACTTTATTACTGGAAGCTGATCATTAACCAGTTTTTGGGCTGGGGGCTCATCCATTGATAGCAATCTGATAGCAATCTGTTTTTTGGCATAGAACAGGAGGGTACGTAGCAGATATCTGGTTTTTATGAGGGGCGCTAGTTTCTCTACTATTCCCAAAAGACACACCTCTGGTATAAGTATCCAAGGAAGCAGGACCTCATAAGTGAGGTGAGATACTACCTTAGCCCAGAACCTGTTTATCAGGGGGCAAGACCACAACAAGTGAAAGAAATCTATATCTGGTCGTCCACTTTTGGGACACAGTTAGCATGGGGGTTCCTACCCATAGCTTTAAGCCTTAGCGGCGTAATATATGTGCAGTGTATTATCCTAAATTGTACCATTTTGTCTTTACTGGAAATTAAAAAACTTATAGACTTCACTTGTTGCCCCTTCCCATGCTTCATCCTCCAAAGTGGGGATGACAGTGTTCCACTTTACTCTGGCTTTTGTAAATGGGCTTCCAAGGGAAGTTATTAATATTTGATATAAATTAGATACTAGCTTCTGGGAGCTCGGATTCCATAACCTCTCTTCATGTGGCTGTGTAACAGTGTGAATAATTAGGGAGCCAAATTGGGCTGTAACAGCGTGCTGGAGTTGGAAGTATCTATGCCAGGCATAATTTTAATGCCCCAAGTTAGTGGTCAGTTGGGCCTGGGTCAGGAGATTATCGTCTACTAAGAGGTCAGACAAATGCCTCACTCCTAATTTTGGCCAGTAGACAAAATCTTGCAGTTGTCACAGGTGGGGAGTTTCTCCATAAAGGTGCGCATGGGGAAGGCAGAGGGGTAGACTTTGCTCCAGTAGCGAGCGCCCATGCTCTTTGTGGGCAGTTTAGCGTGAGTGGCAGCTCCAGAGTGTCTTTGGCTTTCATATATGGAGCATTCCGGATTGCCTCAAGTGAACCTACCAGGGTGGCATGAAGCGTAGTCAGTGGGTTAAACCAATTATGTATGAAAGCTAGCTTGCTCCGGGGCTCTGGGCCATAAGAGTTAATTTATTAATCCTGGGAGGATTATTTGCCGTGGAGGAGAATTGCGTCAATTTGTTTAAAAACCTGCTGGGGAACCCACATCGGGGCGTTCTGCAGGAAATAAAGAAATTTTGGCAAATATATCATTTTAAAGAGAGTAATCACACGCGGCGATTCGTTTTCCGAAGTCGCCCGAAGTTTCCTCGTGAGGGAAGGCGTTAGGGGAGATTGGTCGCCGCAAAAACAAGGCGATTAGTCACCAGGCAACCAAATCTCCCCAAAATGCCCTGTGTGGCCTGACCCTTAATATAAGTACAATTAGTGCCAAATAGAAGGATTGGGGGAGGGAGCACCTGCGAGGAATATAGTTCCTCAAAATAATCAGAGAAGGTATTGGCTATTTCAGCTGGGTCTGTTACATATGTACCTGCAGGGGTTTTAATTCTAGGGATCAACGTAGATGGCTGAGCTGCTTTAGTTAGGTAGGCTAAGGTTTTACCATTCCTATCCCCCTGGTCAAAGGCTCTTTGTGCTACATATAGTAGCTTTTTCCTGATCACAGTGCTAGTTCCAAATTCCTCTGTGCTGTAATTCGTATTTGGTGATTAGTGTAATCATCTAGATCACAATAAGCTTTTTCAGCTGTTTGAACCTCACCCTCTGCTTCAATGATGGCTTGTTTGGCTACAGTTCGCACTCTGGAAATAGCTGAAATAAGCGTGCCTCTGGCTGAAGCCTTAGATACTTCCCTGATCATATTAGAGTTACTAGTGACTGCGTTGACGTATCAGTAAAGGTTATATTCTGAGCTACATGCCTCTGCCACCTCTGCATTTTCAAGCCATATAGGAGACAGCCTCCAAGTAGAATGTCTTTGCTTGGGGGTGATGCAGAGTTCAAGTAATAGGGGAGCATGGTCAGAGAGAGCTCTGGGAAGAAAACTAATATCATGGATCCCTTTTGTGAAATCTGGGGAGACAATAGCCATATCAATCCGGGATAGGGAATGAGTCCCGGCTGAGTGACAGGAGAACTGCCTATCTAGAGGGTGCCTTCATACATCTATTAGCCCTAAGGCTTCCATCCATTGTTTCAAAGGACCAGTTCTATGAGTTGTTGTGGGAATTCTATCCATCTGTGGGTCCGTTACTAAGGCCTTAGTAAATATCAGATCTAGTGTCTCTTTATTGAAGGGGGGAGGGACATACAGATTGACTATTACTATGTCTTGATTGTCTATCCTACAGGAGGAGGACTATATAGCACCTGTAATGGTCGGATAAATTAAGGGGCTCAAAATGCAAGTTCTTGTGGACCAAGATAGACACTCCCCTCGAGTGAGTAGAGTAGGAGGAGTGGTATGTGTGCACTGTTGTGTATTTGCACCTGAGGAAGGGGTTGGTCCCTGAAAGCTTGTGCCACAATGTCTGCAATAAACAAGATGAAGGCTTAAGCCCGTGTGAATTAGTGTGATTCTTCCCCTTACATAGCTTAAGACATTGACATTTTCATCATAACAACTCTTATATGGAGCGGACAATTCTTGTGTGGCACAATTTTTTGCATTAGTGTACATTTTTGTAATTCAGTTCAATACAAAAGATAACATATGCCATGATGTTAACACAACATTAGGTTCATTTTGTTATTGGAACGTGTTTAATAGGATTTGAAGAGATACGGAGAGAATGCTTCTTATGTAGATGGTCTCACTGCTTGGCTTAGTGTTGCGGACACTGTGGTGCAATGATTTCTAGCTTTAAGATATCTGGAAGCATCTAGGTCTCTTATCTGAGCTCTCCTCACATACACTCAGTCTGAGCCCGAACTGGCCATGGTACAAGGGGCAATTTTACTGCCTTGTTAAAAATGTGGCCTCAAAAACCCCCAATTACCCTCCATGAGAATACACCAAAAAATGTAATCACAGGGATTTGTGCCTCATTTGAGTATGTGGCTGTGTGCGTGTTTGAGTGAGAAATTCATAGATCCCATTTAGACTGTAAACTCTACAGGGCAGGGACCTCCATCCACTTGTCTCTAAGCTCTTAAACTTTATTGTAACTGTACTTTGTATCTCTTATTGTATTGACCCCGTTCTCTTAAAGGAGCAGTAACAGCAAAAAATTAAAGTGTTTTAAAGTAATGAAAATATAATGTAGTGTTGAGCTCAACTGGTACAACTTGTGAATTTGCTTCAGAAAGACTACTATAGTTTATGTAAACAAGCTGTTGTGTAGCCAAGGGGGCAGCCATTCAAAGCTGAAAAATGAGAAAAGGCACAGGATACACAGCAGATAACAGATAAGCTCTATAGTATACAACAGGATTGTTCAGAACGTATATATTGTGTATCCTTTGCTTGAATGTCTGCCCCCATGGCTACATAGAAGCTTGTTTATATAAACTATAGTACTGTTTCTGAAGCAAACACACCAGTTTTACCAGTACAGTACTTTATATTGTTATTCCTTTAAAACAATTAAATTTTTTGCTGTTACTGTTCCTGTATTGTTCTGATGTACAGTGCTGTGTACATAAGTAGCATTATATAAATAAAACTATATAGTAAATTCATATAGTTCTTTTGGTGTTTTTCCCTATTTGGTTAGGGAAAAAAATCTCAGTAAGCAAAAACACCAAAAATCACCCCATGTAGTACTGCCGTATGAAGCCTATAGAGACAATCTGCAAAAATATAGGAAAAAAGACACTAAAGATTTTTCATTAATAGATGGAAAAGACCACATCGGGGTATTTTTATGTGGAGCTGGTAGGCAACCATTAGTCAATTTTAGGTATTTGTTTTGTATAATCATGTCCTTAAATGCTATATCCATCTATTTAAAGCATGGCATCTTTCTTGTATTATAGCGTTGGACTCCTTTCCCGATACAAACTAAAATAATTAGTAGCTGGGTCAGAACTCTTATACATCAACGCTAAGAAAATGATTTCCAGATAGGCAACAGGAAAGACTTCAGAAACTGCATCACCGCATGTGCTTTAGCGCAGGCAACTTTTCATTATATCCTATGGGAAAACACGCTGAGGCAGATCGGGGAGGTTGTCGATCAGAAGACGAGGCGATTAGTCGCCAGGCGACTAATTCGCCCCGAATCTCCTCGTGTGAACTATCCCTAAAAATGTAGCATTACAAAATACTTGTTTGACAGCATGAAAGAGTCAGCATTAACACTACAATGTGAGGCATCTGAGACTTCACAGACTACGGAAGACTATACATGTGCAAATCAGACATAAATTGCAACTGTATTATTGGCCAATTGCGTTTGGAACTGCCCATCTACATTAAAACCAAATCAAAGCAAAACTAAAGCAGGAATGCTGGAACCCCTTGTAATGTGATCATTAAAAGGCACCCATCTACATAGCACATAGTAAGTTAGGTTGAAAAAAGACACACGTCTATTTTAACTTGCCTGCTATGTGATCCAGAGGAAGGCAAAAAAAAACCCATCTGAAGCCTCTCCAATTTGCCTCAGAGGCAAATGGCAATCAGACTAGTCACTGGGTCAACTTGTACTATTAGGTATATTACATAACCCTGTTTTCCCTCACTTGCTAAAAAGCCATCCAACCCATTTTTAAAGCTAACTTCTCTAATACAATAATGTCCTGTTTGAGTGATGGAGACCAAAACTATACGGCATATTCTAGATGGGGCCTTACAAGTGCTCTATAAAGTGGAAGAATGACCACTACCGGCCGTGAATCAATGCCCCTTTTAATACAGATAAAGAACTTATTTGCCCTTGATGCTGCTGACTGGCATTCCTTGCTACAGCCAAGTTTATCATCTACAAGGACTCCAAGGTCCTTTTCAATAATGGATTTGCCTAGTGTGGTCCCTTTAAGGGTATACGTGGCTTGGATATTTTTATATCCCAGGTGCATGACTTTACATTTATCAACATTGGAAATCTGGGTGGCTAAGTGGCAAATGATATTTAGTTTGTCAAGATCCTATTGCAAGGATGCCACATCCTGGATTGAATTAATTGGGCTGGATAGTTTTGTGTCATCTTCAAACACTGATACATTATTTACAATACCCTCCCCTAAGTCATTAATAAACAAGTTAAATAAAAATGGACCCGATACCGAGCCCTGAGGGACCCTACTGAGAACCTTACTCCAAGTAGAGAATGTACCATTAACAACCACCCCCTGTTCCCGATCCTGTAGCCAGTTTCCTATCCATGTGCAAATGACTTCATTAAGCCCAATAGACCTTAGTTTAGAAAGCAGTCGTTTGTGGGGCACAGTATCAAATGCTTTGGCAAAATCCAAATAGATCACATCTACTGCCCCCCCCCAGGGGGGCAGTAATTACCTCATCATAAAAAGCAATCAAATTTGTCTGACAACACCTATCCTTCATAAAGCCATCCTGATTGCTGTTCATAATGGCATGCACTAGGACAAAATTTTGTGATGTGATCCCTTAACAAGCCTTCCAATAATCTTTCTTTGAAAGAAGAGAAAGGCATTTAAAAACTACAAGTCTGTGGGGACAGAATCTGCATTTAATGAATATAAACACTATAATAAATGTTGTACAACAGCAATCCAGAAGGCAAAGAAAGGAAATGAAGAATGCATAGTGGCAGAGGCTAAGACTAACCCAAAAAAGTTTTTGAATATATCTATAATAAAAAGATGCGGGTGTAAGTTTCCAACTTCTGCATTTTATAGGCAGATTTTCTCGCCATATGAATGATGATGTCATGTGTCACACGCTGTCGTTGCACGTTGACGCTGGATGTTTTGACGCGCAGGCGTCATTGACGGCACGCACGTTTTGACGCATTGGTGTCAAAACGTGCCACGTGGAACTCCTGGGCGCCGCCATCATGTCCATGGCGTCGGAGCGGCAGTAAGTATCCCTTACACCAGCATCTTTTTATTATCTATGTACTTTTTCAGGTTAGTCTTAGCCCCTGCCGCTATGCACTCTTCATTTCCTTTCTTTGCCTTCCGAATTGCTGTTTTACAACATTTATTACAGTGTTTATATTCATTAAATGCAGATTCTGTCCCCACAGATTTGTAGTTTTTAAATGCCTTTCTCTTCTTTCCTATTAACTTCTTTACTTCTATAATAAGCCACATAGGGTGATTCTTAGTGCTTCTACATTTACTCCTTAAGGGAATAAAATTGAGAACAGTAATGATTTAATAACATTTTAAATGACAGCCATTTCTGTTCTGTTTTAGCTGAAAACTTGATGCCCCAATCAATGATCTGAAGTGCAGCTTTTTTTGTTGCCCCAGTGTATATTTGTTTTTTGCACTAGACATTAAATGATACACCATTATGGCCACTATTACCCAGGGGTTCAACAAATTGCACATTTGCTATAAGTTCTGGGTCATTTGAGATTACTAGATCCAGAATAGCATTTTTTTGTGGTTGGCTCCTCAACAACATGTGCCATAAAATTGTCATGCAACAAGTTTATAAACTTGTTCCCATTAACTGATCTGGCAGTACTGTTGCTCCAGTCAATATCTGGGTAATTAAAAACCCCAATTATCATTACTTTACCCAAACTAGCAGCCTTTTCTATTTGCATCAAGAGCTTAGCCTCCTCCTCCTCAATTACATTAGGGGGCTTATAGCATACTCCTACAATTAATTTGGTGGACTCTTTACAATTGGTGAAGAACTCCACCCATAAGATTTCTGCCCCCTCATTTTCTAAGATAACCTCCTCCTTTATTTAAGCTTTTAAATCCTGTCTAACAAACAGACATACCCCTCCTCCTTTTATATTGCCTTTGTCCCTCCGAAACAAAGTATAGCAACTGATATTAACTGCCCAGTCATTCAATAAATAACAGCCTGTTATATGAACTAACATATATGGTAACAAGTATGGGCAGCAGGTTCGGGCATTTGCTCGAGGGGCCACTCTGTATTTTCTTAAAGTGGGCCGCTCCTGATCTATAATCTTTATTACAAACTGCCTTTTAATGAATCCTGTGGGCTTTAGGACTGCTCCTCCGTCCTAGCTCCCACTGTGGCTCCGCCCCTCCAACTCGTCTCTGTTCTCATGCTATGCTGTGTGCAGGCTGCCGCCATTAGGGGGGCACAGGGAGGATAGTCTCGGGCCAGGCAGGATTTAGGCTTCAAGGGGGGGCCTGCTGTGCTGCTCTTTCAGGATTAGCCCCCCCTTAAGAGCGTGGACATCACTGATGCTGAAGACCGGAAGCACAAAAGGAACTGGTGTGGTAAGAAGGGGACTACATCCCCAGTAGTCACTGTGCTTCTCAGGAATCTCTCTCTGCACTCTGTCTCGCTCGCTCTGCACTTTATCTCACTCTCTCTGCACTCTGTCTCTCTCTCTTTGCACTTTCTGTGAGTCTTTGTCTCTCTCTCTGCCCCTCTCTCTCTCACACTGCACTCTGCCTCTCTCTGTGAGTCTCTGCCTCTCTCCGTGAGTCTCTGCCTCTCTCTGTGAGTCTCTGCCTCTCTCTGTGAGTCTGTCTCTCTCTGCACTCTGTCTCGCTCCCTCTGCACTCTGTCTCGCTCTCTCTGCCTCTTTCTGCACTCTGCCTCTCTCTCTCTCTCAAATCAAATCAAATGAGCTTTATTGGCAGGACCAAATACATTAAGCATTGCCAAAGCAGGTAGAGGGTGAAATGGGTGGGGTTAGAGGGGGCAGTTTATGGGAATAGGGGAAAGTGGGGTCTCTCTCAGTCTATGACAGTCTCTTACATCTCTCTCTCTGCACTCTGTCTCTCTCTGTGTGTCTCTGTCTCTCTCTGTGAGTCTCTGTCTCTCTCTGTGAGTCTCTGTCTCTCTCTGTGAGTCTCTGTCTCTCTCTGTCTCTCTCTGTACTCTCTGTCTCTATCTGTCCACCAATGAAGTTTTTTTTAACTTTTATGGGGGCCCCTAACCACCAATTGTTTTTTTTTTTAACTTGTATGGGGGTCCCTGGCAACCAATGGGTTTTTAGTGTTTGTTTTAGCACCCATGTTTGTGTGGCTTTTTTTTTTGGTGTTGGGTCTGGGACTGTCTAGATTATGTAGGTACCGAGCAGAATGAAATGTAAAAAAGAACATGTGGCTACATTTAGAATAAACAGTAGCAAGTAAGAAAAAAATTAATTTGAAATCCATTAAAACAAAGTCACTTAATGGCTTCATTTAGGTCTGTGTCAATTTAACAGAACAATTTGAGTTCATTCTGGAATACCTTTACAGCACATGATTAGCTACCTGATCACCAGGGTTAGCTAAATTAGTGTTACCAATAAAAATATACTTTCTATAATATTTTTTTATATTTAGATTATATCCTTCAAACCCTACCCATCTCTTCCCACTACTGAAAGCTTTGGTTGAGCTGCAGAAAGCAAGCATTTGTTTATACATACATATTTGCATTTTTACCCCAATATATGAGAGGACGTGTACAAGTCAGACCATCACGTGTTTACATGTGGGCTGCTTTGATTTTTTTTGCCAGGGCTGCTTTTTACCCCCAGTCCGGCCCTGATGGACAGCTTATTTTGTAAACATTTCTATTGTGATCAGAAGTGTATACATTATGCACCATGAAGCATTAACTTTTTCACTGTCAGCCAATTTGGCCAAGTTGATACTTTTATTGCCAGACCATTTTTGAACATATGGTGCTCTTTCACTTTAGGGGCATTTCCTGGGGGGGTCTTTTATTTTACCCAGGAAAACAAGATATAGTTTTTTTTCAGGACAACCTAAGCTTTCAGAATATGCTAGAATTTTGTTGTAATTCCACTCCTGTAATAAGATATGGGCTTCTAAGTGTATAAAAAAACAAACAGGTTCGCATGATACAAATGCAAATATCAGAAACATAATTTATTTTATGTATGAGAACACAGCAGATTTGGAAAGTTCTGTGTCTCCCGAATGCGCCAATACCAAATATATATAATTTTATGGAGATTTCTCAATTCTATAGATCAAAAACTAGAAGCAGCAAACTACCAAATCTCCACAGCACTGCTCCACAAAACTGCATACATCTGATTTCAAGGCCAAACATTCCACTAACAGTAGGTTTACCCTAAAAAACTGCACATTATTGGAAAGAACAGATTCTAACGAGTTCAAAATGGGTAAATATATATTTGTACTCAAAACTACCAAGATGAAAGCCCGGGGTCCGCTGAACAGTTTGATGCACAATATGCATAGGTACTCCTAAGAATGTGGCGATGACACCCAATACGAGTAATCAGTTCTGTAGTTCCAGAGACTGCAAAATTAGCACATTTACAGCATTTTTCAAGGGGCAAAAGTACAAAAATGTATGTTCACCACAGAAAACCATATATTTTTGGAAAGTACACATTCTGACGAATCTAAAATGGGTATGCATGCCTTTCTAATCCAAAATAATAAGCCGCAAAGCTTTCCTAAATTTGTCAATTGTTTTGACATTTCCGAAAATCACATCAATACTCCAAATCTGAAGCATCGTATCTCCTAAATGTCAATACATACCAAGATAAAGCACCCTACATCTGAAAGCAGGGATCCACTGAACAGTTTGATGCCCAATATGCATAGGCACACCTAAGTATGTGGCGTAAATGTAGAAGCTCTAAGAATCATCCTATGTGGCTTAATATAGAAGTAAAGAAGTTAATAGGGAAGAAGAGAAAGGCATTTAAAAACTACAAATCTGTTGGGACAGAAGCTGCATTTAATGAATATAAACACTGTAATAAATGTTGTAAATCGGCAATCCGGAAAGCAAAGAAAGGAAATGAAGAGTTAATTGCGATGGAGGTGAAAACTAACCCTTAAAAGTTTTTTAAATATATTAATAGTAAAAAGAGGCAGGTTGAGAGTGTTGCTCCATTAAATAATGGTACCAGTATGGTTGTAACAGAAAACAGAAAAGGCTTAGTTCAGTTTTAGACCAGCCCCTATTTCTGATTTTCTCAGATTCGCTTTCATCTGGTATGGTGCCTATGGATTGGAGAAAAGATGATTTCATTCCAATATTTAAAAAGGGATTACAATCTCAGCCTGGCAATTATAGGCCAGTAAACTTGACATCTGTGGTGGGCAAATTATTTGAAGGCTTGTTAAGGGATCACATTCATAATTTTGTCCTAGTCTATGGCATTATGAGCAGCAATCAACATGGCTTTATGAAGGATAGGTCATGTCAGACAAATTTGATTGCTTTTTATGATGAGGTATGTAAGATGCTGGGCAGTGGGAGGGCAGTAGATGTGATCTATTTGGATTTTGCCAAAGTGTTTAATACTGTGCCCCACAAACGACTGCTTTGTAAACTAAGGTCTGTTGGGCTTAATGAAGTCGTTTGCACATGGAAAGGAAACTGGCTACAGGATCGGGTACAGAGGGTGGTTGTTAATGGTACATTCTCTACTTGGAGTAAGGTTCTTAGTGCGGTCCCCCATGGCTCGGTATTAGGTCCACTTTTATTTAACTTGTTCATTAATGACTTAGGGGAGGGTGTTGTAAGTAATATATCAGTGTTTGCAGATGACACAAAACTATCCAGCCCAATTAATTCCATCCAAGATGTGGCATCCTTGCAACACGATCTTGACAAACTGGCAATCTGGGCAGTTAAGTGGCAAATGAGATTCAATGTTGATAAATGTAAAATCCTGCATGTAAAAATATCCAAGCCACTTATACCCTTAATGGTACTGCACTCGGCAAATCCATTATGGAAAAGGACCTTGGAGTCCTTGTAGATGATAAACTTGGCTGTAGCAAGCAATGCCAGTCAGCAGCATCAAGGGCAAATAAGGTCTTGAGCTGTATTAAAAGGGGCATAGAGTCACGGGAGGTGGGGGTCATCCTTCCACTGTATAGAGCACTTGTAAGGCCCCATTTAGAATATGCCGTACAGTTTTGGTCTCCATCACTCAAACAGGACATTATTGTATTAGAGAGGGTACAGAGAAGGGCAACTAAGCTGGTGAAAGGTATGGAAAATCTTAGCTATGAGGAAAGACTGGCAAAATTGGGGATGTTCACGCTGGAGAAGAGGCGCTTAAGGGGTGATATGATAACTATGTATAAATATATTAGGGGATCATATAATAATCTCTCTAATACTTTATTTACCAGTAGGTCTTTCCAGCTGACACGAGGTCACCTATTGCGATTAGAAGAAAAGAGGTTCCGCCTAAATATTCGGAAGGGGTTTTTTACAGTAAGAGCTGTGAAGATGTGGAATTCTCTCTCCCTGAATCAGTTGTACAGGCTGATACATTAGATAGCTTTAAGAAGGGTTTGGATGGCTTTTTAGCAAGTGAGGGAATACAGGGTTATGGGAGATAGCTCATAGTACAAGTTGATCCAGGGACTAGTCCGATTGCTATTTTGTCAAGTCAGGAAGGAATTTTTTCCCCCTCTGAGACAAATTGTTGAGGCTTCAGATTGTTTTTTTTTGCCTTCCTCTGGATCAACTGGCAGTTAGGCAGATATAATAAATGAAAAAATTAAAAAAAAACTTGATGGACGTGTGTCTTTTTTCAACCTTACTTACTATGTTACTATGTATAGGGGCCCCAGAACAAAGATACCCCAAACAAGTTATCAGTTCTGTAATCAATACATACCAAAATAAAACACCCTAAATCTGAAAGCCCGGGGTCCGCTGAACAGTTTGATGCCCAATATGCATATGTACACCTAAGTATGTAACATATAGTGCCCCCAAAATGATTCCAAATACTGCAAAACTGGCACATTTACAACATTTTTCAAGGGGCAAAAGTACAAAAATGTATGTTCACCCCATAAAACCATATATTTTTGGAAAGTACACATTCTGATGAATCCAAAATAGGTAATTATGTCTTTCTACGCAAAACTACCATACTGCAAAGCAACGCTAAAGGCAGTGGTTTTTATGACATTTCTGAAAATTGTCTAAAATATTGCAATTGGCCGCAACAACCTAAATATTGATGCCAAGGGTCTACTGAACAGTTTGATGCCCAATATGCATAGATATAACAACATATCTGGCATGTGAGGACCCCAAAAAAATGAGTGTATTTGAATTTTCTCTGCTGTCTTTTTGCCTTCTGTGAAAATAGACCAGTGACTGTGTATTGCACCACATAACCCCCTAACAGCACAAATACCCCCCAAAACCATATATTTTTGGAAAGTACACATTCTGATGAATCCAAAATAGGTAATTATGTCTTTCTACGCAAAACTACCATACTGCAAAGCAACGCTAAAGGCAGTGGTTTTTATGACATTTCTGAAAATTGACTAAAATATTGCAATTGGCCGCATTTTTCTCACCCAATTTCATACATACAAATGTAAAACACCCTAAATATTGATGCCAAGGGTCTACTGAACAGTTTGATGCCCAATATGCATAGATATACCAACGTATCTGGCATGTGAGGACCCCAAAAAAATTAGTGTATTTGAATTTTCTCTGCTGTCTTTTTGCCTTCTGTGAAAATAGACCAGTGACTGTGTATTGCACCACATAACCCCCTAACAGCACAAATACCCCCTAAAACCATATATTTGTGGAAATTACATATTCTGATGAATCCAAAATAGGTAATTATGTCTTTCTACGCAAAACTACCATACTGCAAAGCAACGCTAAAGGCAGCGGTTTTTATGACATTTCTGAAAATTGTCTACAAATATTGCAATTGGACACATTTATCTCACCTAATTTCGTACATACAATTGTAAAACACCCTAAATATTGATGCCAAGGGTCTATTGAACAGTTTGATGCCCAATATGCATAGATATACCAACGTATCTGGCATGTGAGAACCCCAAAAAAAATTGAGTGTATTTGATTTTTTTCTGTTGTCTTTTTCGCCTTCTGTGAAAATAGACCATTGACTGCGTATTGCACCACAAGACCCCCTAACAGCACACGCCAAACTACCATACTGCAAAGCAATGCTAAAGGCAGCGATTTTTGACATTTCTGAAAGTTGTCAAAAAATATTGCAATTGGCCGCATTTATCTCACCCAATTTCTTACATACAATTGTAAAACACCCTAAATATTGATGCCACGGGTCTACGGAACAGTTTGATGCCCAATATGCATAGATATACCAAAGCATCTGGCATGTGCGGACCCCAAATAAAAATAGTGCATATGAATTTTCTCCGCTGCCGATTCACCTTCTGTGAAAATAGACCCTGGACTAACAGCAGAAAGACCCTCCAAAACCATATATTTTTGTAAAGTACACATTGTGACGAATCCAAAATTGCTAAAAATTTGTTTGTACTCCAAATGATCAAAGTGTAAACGACGCTAGAAAAAACAACAATGCAAATAACGCATAAAATAATAAAAAATCAAAAACAATTAGGCAAATCAATAACATAACAAAATAACTGATCTGACAGTGTGGCTAGCAGTCAGAATGCTTGATCCAATAGTCACGCTGTGAAATAAACAGTTTTTGTTTGTACTCGAAATGATCAAAGTGCAAACGACGCTAGAAAAAACAACAGTGCAAATAACAATGCAAGCATAAAATCATAAAAAATCAAAAACAATTAGGCAAATCAATGACATAACAAAATAACTGATCCGACAGCATGGCTAGCAGTCAGAATGCTTGATCCAATAGTCACGCTGTGAAATAAACAGTTTTTAGCGAAATAACAAGAGGAAAACTGATAAAATGAACAACTAAAAAATATATATATGTGTGTGCTTGTGTATGCATGTGTATACAGCTCTAAAAAGTGTGTAAATGTGTCTATATTTGTATGTAAGTTTGTAAATATGTGCAAAAGTAGGTAAGTGTACAAAAGACAAAAAAATCCAGAAAAGCAAAAAAAAACACCACCTACCTTTAGTTACATGTGTAGTTTGTGTGTACATACTGTACATGTGAGTGTGTAAATGTGTGTAAATCAGTTAAGAAATGCCACTTACCGTTTCTGTGGCTGGGGGAGACCTTGGCAGCATTGGAGGGCCCAGGATCGCTCACAGGAAGTGAGTGGGCGGCGATGGATCGTGTCCCATGAGGTCTGCAACGTGCCTGCGACTCTGCATAATAAGGTAAGAGCCTGAAGTCGGGCCCTGCAATGATCGCGTCGCAGGACCGATGTGGGAACCCCCTTAGCTCGTTGCCTAAGGGGTTGGGGACACCGCAGACTCGCCTACACGGTGGCTAAAGCCGCCAGTGCAGCGAGAGACCCTGAACTGCACAGCACGTAGGTACTACGTGCTTGGCAGTCAGAGCATTTTCCTGCCAGAACGTAGCAGTTGGCAGGTAAAAGGTTAAAGGAGAAAGAAAGAAAGGTTAAAACTAAGTAAGTCTGATCAGAAAGATCCACCTAGATATACCAGTAAACCCTCAAAGTAGTGCAGCTCTGAGTCCTCTGTCAAAAGAAACACTGCATTTCCTTCCTTCTATTGTGTACACACGGGCTTCTGTATCAGACTTCCTGCTTTCAGCTTAACCGCTTAAGTGCCAGCAGAATTGACCATTTTGGTTACGCAAAATGCCAGACGTTTTTGAAACATTCTGTGCTCTCTCACTTTAGGGGCATTTTCTGAGGGGAAACCTATAGTTCATCTAGGAAAACTATACATTGTTTTTTTCGGGAGAAACTGAGCTTTCTAAATCTGCCTGAGTTTTCATGTATTTCCACCTCTGCAAAAAGATTTATAGTGCTAAATACAAAAAAAATGAAAAATTCCTATTTTCCACAATATATGAACTTATACCTGAAAAAATATTTCATTTTACGCATGAAAATCCAACTGATTTGGAAAGCCTCATGTCTCTCAAACGTGCCAATACCAAATATGTATAGTTTTAGGCAGATTTAGGACATCTGTACAGCAAAAACTCCCAGCAATATATTACCGAATTTTGAAAGCAGAAGGCAGAAAACGGCATACTTTTGATTCCAAGGCCACAAAATCCTGAAACAGTATGTTTACCCCAGAAAACCATATATTTTTGGAAAGTACACATTCTCCAAAATGGGTAACTGTGTCTCTCTACTCCTAACTACCAAACATCAAAGCTTGTCTGAAAGTAGCATTTTTTATCAAAATTTAACAAAATGTTGAAAAATCACTTCAAAGGTTTTATTTTGCTGCTCCGCATATCACACACTATATTAGATACCAAGAAAAAGCACCCTGAATATGATTACCAGGGGTCCACTGAACAGTTTGATCCCCATTGTGCATAGGATTACCAAAGTACCTGGCATTTAGAGACCCCAATATGAAGTTAGCACATCCAAATTGTCCAGGACTTTACTTCAGCTACTGAAAAATCAACACATTGACTGCATTTTTTGTGGGGTAAAAACACAGAAATATACGTTTACCCCCCAAAACCATATATTTTTGGAAAGTACACGTTCTACCGAATCTAAAATGGGTACCCATACCTTTCTGCTCCAAACTACTGAGTCGCAAGGCCTTCCCAAAATTGTCGGTTTTGGTAAAATATTTGAAAATTGCCTCAAAGCTTCAAATTCCCAGCACCATATCACCCATGTATCCTTACGCATCAAGGAAAAGCACCCTAAATATGATTGCCAGGGTTCCTACAAACAGTTTGGTGGCCATTGTTCATAGGTTTACCAAAGAATCTGGCATTTAGAGGCCCCAAAATGAAGTTAGCGCATATAAATAGTCCTGTGGGTAACTTCAGCTAATGAAAATTCAACACATTGACAGCATTTTTTGTGGGGTAAAAACACAGAAATATATGTTTACCCCCCAAAACCATATATTTTTGGAAAGGACACATTCTACCGAATCTAAAATGGGTACCCATGCCTTTCTGCTCCAAACTACTGAGTCGCAAGGCCTTCCCAAAATTGACGGTTTTGGTGAAATATCTGGAAATTTCCTAAAAGCTTCAACTTCCTATCACCATATCACCCATGTATCATTACGTACCAAGAAAAAGCACCCTAAATATGATTGCCAGGGTTCCTCCAAACAGTTTGGTGGCCATTGTTCATAGGTTTACCAAAGTATCTGGCATTTAGAGGCCCCAAAATGAAGTTAGCGCATACAAATAGTCCTGTAGGTAACTTCAGCTAATGAAAAATCAACACATTGACTGCATTTTTGTGGGGTAAAAACACAGAAATATATGTTTACCTCCCAAAACCATATATTTTTGGAAAGGACACGTTCTACCGAATCTAAAATGAGTATCCATGTCTTTCTGCTCCAAACTACTGAGTCGCAAGGCCTTCCCAAAATTGACGGTTTTGGTGAAATATCTGAAAATTGCCTCAAAGCTTCAACTTTCCAGCATTGTATCGTTCAAGTATCATTACCAGCATAAAGCATCCTAAATATGAATGCCAGGGGTCTACTAAACAGTTTGATACCCAATAAACATAGATTTACCAAACTATGTGGCATACAGAGACCCCCAAATCCAAATAGGGCATATGAATTTTCAAGTATGACACTGGCTACTACAACAAAAGCACCCAATGAGACCCCCTAACAGTATGGAGACCCTAGAAAACTATATAGTTTCTGAAATAACACATTCAGGCGAATCTAAAGCAGGTAATTACTGCAAACTACCAAACCGCAAAGCTATGCTAAGCATAAGGCTTTTTTCAATTTTCTGAAAATAGTCACAAAGCTTGCATTTTACCCCATTATATACCCCACATTTTGTAACGTACCAACAAAAGTCATCCTAAATATGAACACCAGGGGTGTACTGAACAGTTTGATGCCTGATATGAAAAGATTTACCGAACTAGGTGGCATACAGAGACGCCCAAATGAAAATAGTACATATGAAATTTCACATTTGACACTCTGACTGCTACAATACAAGCACCTGGTATGTGCATTATGCACCATAAGACCCCCTAACAGTATGGACACCCTAGAAAACCATATAGTTTCTGAAAGTACATATTCAGACGAATCTAAAGCAGGTAATTACATCTTTCTACTGCAAACTACTAAACCGCAAAGCTATGCTAAACACAAGTCTTTTTTTTTTAAGTTTCTGAAAATAGTCACAAAGCTTGCATTTTACCCCATTATATACCCCACATTTTGTAACGTACCAGCAAAAGTCATCCTAAATATGAAAGCCAGGAGTGTACTGAACAGTTTGATGACTGATATGAAAAGATTTACCAAACTAGGTGGCAAACAGACACCCCAATGAAAATAGTACATATGAATTTTCACATATGACACTCTGACTGCTACAACACAAGCACCTGGTATGTGCATTATGCACCATAAAGCCCCCTAACAGTATGGAGACCCTAGAAACCCATATATTTTTCAAAAGTACACATTTAGACAAATCTAAAGCAGGGAATTACAATTTTCTACTGCAAACTACCAAACTGCAAAGCAATGCTAAACATAACGATTTTTATGGAAATTCTGAAAATAGTCACAAAGCTTGCATTTTACCCCATTATATACCCCACATTTTGTAATGTACCAGCAAAAGTCATCCTAAATATGAACACCAGGGGTGTACTGAACAGTTTGATGCCTGATATGAAAAGATTTACCAAACTATTTTGTACACAGAGACCTCCAAATGGTTATATAGCAGACAAAATTTCCAAGGTCAAAATGAAGTAACAAAAATCACTAAAATCCAACAAAACCGCAAAATTCAATGCTTTTTTTTTTCCGCCTACTGTAATCAGCAGTCAGAATCAATTTTTGATTATTTTAGCATGGCCAAATAGGTTTTACAGACAGAAAAAAGGAAACAACACCTTTGCAAAGCTGAAAATGTAATAAAATGGCAAAACATGCAATAAAATGTCTAAAAATGCACCAAAATCACCAAAATTGCAGTATAATCACCAAAATAACATACAAAAGGTATTGCGCAGTGCAATTAGCGAATACGCTATTCGCAATGGCAATAAAACAGTTTTTTCAGGCAAAAAAAACAGACGATGCGATAAGAAAAAAAAAAGTAACTAAAATATAATTCTTATTGGAGGCAAACCAATCCTATTGGGTTTAATTCATTTTTAAATAGAATACAAAAACAAACAAGTCATGTCAGTAAATCAGTGATGCCCACAGCTCCTTGCCTGTGCAGTGGGTAAGGGAATAATTGTGTCTAAAGCACTGTGTACTGCAATACAGATCGTTTGCTATGATGAAAAATGACAGATAGCAATCTATAATATTCCTTTCAGTAGGCGTCACGTATGGAAGTCTATTGAAAACTAAATTATTAGAACTTACCTTTTTTCTTATTTTTGGCTGGACCCAGACCTGGAAAATGAAGGGAAATGCATTAATTATGAAATTATGCAAGCTAAATATTTAATTTGTTAAAAGGAATCTCTGATTCTCTGCTAAATCTGCCCCTATAAAAGACGGGGCTTACTGAAAATGGTCTTTTCTAATGTGAGAATCTAAAACAAATCTGCATGGCTTTAATGAGAACCCCCCCCCCCCCACATACTTCAATAGGTCTTAAAATGTCCCTAAAATATTTCTCACCTAACAGTGCAGAGTAAGCACAGCTGAGCTTGTGGGCACCGTTTTCCAGATCGCCAGTCTTCATCTGTAATAGAGCACCACACTGGTGCATGTGCAGTTGGAGCGGTCTTTCAGTTCACAGTGTCTGCACATGCGCCAAAGTGCCAGAAATTGCTGAAGAGGACCCGAAGAAATCTGAAAATCTGGAAGATGTTGCCCGCAAGTTCCGCTGTGCTTACTCTGCACTGTTAGGTGAGAAATATTTTAGGGACATTTTCAGACCTATTGAAGTATGCAGAGAGGAGGGGCTATCTTGCTTATTACGTAGGGACTTTACTTAATTGTGCGGTTGAATTTTCCTTTAAGTTACTTAAATTTAGCTGGAAGTGCCAATTAAATACTGGAAGAAGTTGCCCTTTCCCAAAGGCAAGATGATGTGCAAATCATTTAAACCTTATATTTAACTGCAGATATTTAATTGCAAAGACATGTCAAATGTTGAAACTGAAAAATATTTTCTTAAAAATATATGCTCATTTTGGATTGGATGCCAGCTACATGTTTCAAAAACGTTGCCCAAGGGGCATGTTTCCTATTGTGCTGCATCAACTCTTCTTTTAACAACACTCTGTAACCACTTGGGAATAGTAGTTTTGAATGAGAAATGTTGTCCCATTCTTGTCTGGTATAGAATTTCAGCAGCTCAACATTTCGGGGTATTTATCCTTTCATAATACAAATGTTTTAAATGGGCAACAGGTCAGGACTGCAGTTAGGCACCCTGACTCTTTTACGATGGAGTCATGCTGTGGCAATATGGTTAGTATGGGGTTTGCGGTTGTCTTGCTGAAATAAGAAAAGCTTTTCCTTGATACAGATGTCTGGATAGCATATATTGCTCCAAATCCTGTATCACAGATGCTGGCTTTAGAACAGTGATAAGTAGACTTTCCTCTTTAGCCTGGATGAAGTCTATGATTTCCAAAAATAATTAAAAGTTTTGTCTGACCACAGCACAGTTTTCAACTTTGCTTAATTTTTAACGAGCTTGGGCCCATGGTGTTTCTGGATCTTGTTTATATATAGTTTCTTTTTCATATGGTTTTTAGAAAACAGTAACATTTCTCAGTTTTAACATTTGATATGGTGTCTTTACAAAGATGGGTTTAAAAGTCTTGCAGGCCATCCCAATCTCTTTTTATTTACACTTTACACAGTGTCCCAAATTTTCTTTGAGACCAGGGTTTTAATTCCTACGTGTTAATGTTATTAGTATGATGTATCTTATCTGTTAATTACTCAATGTATGCTGCCCTAAACCAGTCTTTTGTGGTGACCCCTTCTATTGCTGATGTGTTAACATATGGCCCCAAATCCTGTCTCTATATGCTTTACAGAATTTAGCTAATAATGCCCACCTCAGCTGTATGTTACTAATAATAACTGTATAACCCATGTGGTGCACCCACTGTAGAACCTACAGTGCCATAATAGAGGTACCACAGTGCCAACCACGTAGATTCTGCAGTTGCACATGCCACTCTAAATACTTACTGGCAAAATGTAGCATTGTAATATCAAAGAATACTGGCACATAAAGCACTAGATCAATGCATGGAATAACAATAATTATAGCACTTGTTTAAGAGTAAAACAACCCTAGTTTCAGACCTATATTTATAGTGCAGACTTTAATCCCACTTTGAGGTCCAGCATTTGGTACAGGTCCCCCTTGCTTCATAACAAGGTTAAAGATATATGAAAATACTGCTGTTTTGGCAATTTGGCCATAGCTCCATATCTTACTACTAGGGTAGTAAATAGGCCAAGCCAACAGTTAAAGAACTAGTGGCTTAAGGTATGACACTTGTGGATCAGAGGTATGAGATGGTCTCCAAAGTCTATTCCTGATTTATACAAACACCACATTATGCCAGGTACAACCATTAAGATGATTACTTTGACCAGAGAATACTACCTGCGGAATGACTGCTATGAGTTTCTACACCTGGGCAAACTTTGTACCTTTTTTTGTACCTTTTTTTGTACCTTTTATTACATTCCCCCCTTAGCCACATGTTGTTTAGACCTTTCTCTCCAATTTACAGACTTTTTTTTTTGAAAAGTAAATTTTAATTTATTTTCAAAACAAACAAAATTATATTAATAACAAAAAACAATTAAAACAAAACAACATACTCAAAGCAGTTATCGAAAGAAGGTCACATGTGCAAATAAGCTATTACCCCTTAGCCACATGTTGTTTAGACCTTTCTCTCCAATTTACAGACTTTTTTTTTTGAAAAGTAAATTTTAATTTATTTTCAAAACAAACAAAATTATATTAATAACAAAAAACAATTAAAACAAAACAACATACTCAAAGCAGTTATCGAAAGAAGGTCACATGTGCAAATAAGCTATTACCTAACTCAGTTTTTACTTCTAGGGGCTGATTCATTAAGGGTCGAATATCGAGGGTTAATTAACCCTCGATATTCGACTAGGAATTGAAATCCTTCGACTTCGAATATCGAAGTCGAAGGATTTAGCGCAAATTCTGCGATCGTACGATCGAAGGATTATTCCTTCGATCGAACGATAAAATCCTTCGAATCGAACGATTCGAAGGATTTTAATCCAACGATCGAAGGAATATCCTTCGATCAAAAAAACTTAGGAAAGCCTATGGGGAAGGTCCCCATAGGCTAACATTGACTTCGGTAGCTTTTAGCTGCTGAACTAGGGGGTCGAAGTTTTTTTTAAAGAGACAGTACTTCGACTATCGAATGGTCGAATAGTCGAACGATTTTTAGTTCGAATCCTTCGATTAGAAGTCATAGTCGAAGGTCGAAGTAGCCCATTCGATGGTCGAAGTAGCCCAAAAAATACTTCGAAATTCAAAGTTTTTTTACTTCGAATCCTTCACTCGAATTTAGTGAATCGGCCCCCTAATGTTATATAGTATCAAGTCATCTGCTTGCTTCTTTCCCGTGTTGGGAAATGAAAATGTGGTGTATCGCATAGGAATTTGCTGTGCCCTATCTTAAATTATTATTATTATTATTAAACTATTCAGTATGGGGTGGAAAGTGTAGGCGGTAGTAAGGGAACATCCTTGGCATGTCGGTAGGGAAAGTTACGTAGGTCCTCCAAGTATGCTAGAATTGATGCCTGGAGGGGGGTATTGGGGTTATAGGCATCCGGAACAAAGAACCAGCGTAAATAGTGTATTTGCGAAGCCAAATAGTAGAGCTGGAGGAGAGGAAGTGCTACGCCCCCTTCGGACAGAGGGGCAGTGGGTTTTTTCCAGGCTACCCTCTGTGGTTTGTTGTTCCATATAAAGGGGATTAAACTTTCATTAATCTGTTTAAAAAGGTAGTTGGGGGCGTGGCCTAGATGCGTGTGGCAGGCCTACGGAGTGAATGCCATGTTCCACACAAAATGGCACTAAGACACCAAGAGATGACCGGGAGGCCTCACCGGAGCCAGGTACCAATTCACAGTTGGCACACTCTGAGTATTATGACACAGCAACGCTTAAGCAAATTTGCCAGAGACCCTGTGGCACAGGCTGCCAATAGTCCCCATGTACCAGACATGCAGGAGGCAAAACAAATCACTAACGCTGAAACACCAAGTGTACCAGACCCCACCCTGCGAGAAATATTGTGGTTACTGCCGCAGAACCATACCACTGTACTGGATGAGATGAGTTAAAGATTGACTTTAATCCAGATAATGTTCACATAATTGGTTTACCAGAAAGAGCAGAGGGAAGACAAGTGGAAACATTCTGAGAGCACTGGCTGCACAAACTCTTTCAACCAAACATGTTCTCAGTCAACGTTGTTATAGTGTGGGCACATAAGAGTCCCTGGTAAGCCACCTCCACCGGGTGCGCTACCACAGCCTATCATTGCTCGCTTGCTAAACTACAGATATATAGACAAAATTATCCAAGAAGCAAGGAAACTGGGAAACATTATGTTCTAGAACCAAAGAATATCCTTCTACCCGGATTTTTCCGTAGAGGTCCAGAAACAAAGAACAAAATTCACCTTGGTTAAGGAGACCCTGCGCAAATGCCACATCCCTTATTCTATGATATTCCCGGCCCGTGTTAGAGTCATGGCAACCAACCGCACTTATTTTTGCGCTATACCAGAGGAGGCACATTCTTGGATGGAGAATATTTAAGAGAATAGCACAAAGCCATGTATGTTGCAGGTGGGGAGCTTACCCCTTTAATTTAAAGTGACCACCTGTGCATCAACTTTTCAGGGGGGGATTAATCCTCCCCTGACTAAGGGAGGGCTAATCCCCCAGAAATGTTGATGCACAGGTGGTCACTTTAAATAAAAGGGGTAAGCTCCCCTCCTGCAACATACATGGCGTTGTGCTATTCTCTTAAATATTCTACATTGTACTGACACGTGCTGACCGTCTAGAGAGATCTGCACCACCAGGGCAGGAAACATTGTGGGAAGGGTGAGAGGTGCGGTTCATCTACACACAGAATATTCTTGGATGGAGGCACTACCGGCAGATACAGCACGGCAACCGCCTCAACCACCACGCTCTCCACGACAAAAACTAATACCAGACTGATCTACGAAGACAAGGGGTTATCTGACCCATTTTGCCAATTGGTAAGTGGAGCTACACTACATGCTTTATCTTCCACTTCGAGGTTTATTTCAGAGAACTGAATTGAAAGCCTTTGGATTCCACCCCCACTTGATATTCAGAGCAACTACAGCCCATCAGTTTGGGAGATTGACTCTTTCTCAGGTTGGGGGTAGAGCGAGCAGGGAGGGAAAGTTGATTGGGGTTTTTATGTTGCTGTCTTTCCTTATCCCCTTTGTTAGGGACTATGTACAAGCTGTGGAAAGTACTCGAAAGATATTTTGTGAACTTACTCTGCTCATATACCCTACAGGCCTACTTGGTCGGCCTCTAAGACCTACATCATCAAAGCAGCTGGAGCCACTAATTACAGAGCCACTGTGTCACTGGAACAGATAGTTGGGCCACTCAGCCCCCACACTTTTTCCCATTTACAATAAACATTATATCCTGGAACGTTAGTGTTCAGGGTAGCCCAATCAAGAGAGGGCTGGTATTTCAAATGCGTAAAAATGCCAAACCCCACATAATTTTTTTTTACAGAAAACCCATCCGGATGGCTTAAAACTGCTTTCCCTGAGAATTGGATAGCTTCAATATATCATTCCACATATTCTAGCTATGCTAGAGGGTTTTTTTATATTGGTATCAAAATTGTATATTTTTACGCTGCATAGATTAATAACTGATAGGGAGGGCAGATATATTGTTATGTATTGTTCTTTATTCTACAAACCATATCTGATAATTAACATATATGCTCCCCCATCATTTAAGGAGGAATGGATGTCTCACATTATGGGAAGGGTGGCTACTTTTCCAGTACTACCATTGCTGTTAATGGGGGATTTTAATACAGTGTTGTCAGAAAAGGCCACAGCCCTTGGCTGCTTGGGCCTCCACCTTTCAATTAAATGATCTCTGGAGACAAACACCTGGAATAAAAATCACATGTTATTCGGCATCTCACAATACTACTGTATGTCTAGGATTAATCAGGCACTAGGTTCACCTGAGATAGTCAAAAGCTTGGTGTCTGCAGTAATACTGCCTAAAGTCATTTTGGATCATTGCCCATTATCGATCTAGCAACAAATGTTAACCCATCGGATTCCATCTGGAGGCTTAGCAGCTTTTGGGTCAAATTTGACTCCATATCAGAACCTATAGAGGCAGAATTAGACTCCTATATTAAAATTATCTCTCCTCAGACGGAATGGGATGCCCTCAAAGCTTACTCCAGGGGTCTCTATAGACTTAACATGCATATTCACACTCTTATATTCCCAGATCAAACAGGATTCATTCCAGGCCGCTCCACAGACATTAATCTAAGAAGGCTTTTCACGAATATTTCAATAAAGCATGAGACCCCATGCCTAAGAAATGTGATTACCCTTGATAAAGAAAAGGCCTTTGACTCTGTGGAGTGGAACTTTCTTAAAGCAGTACTGGATGTAATGGGACTTGGGAAAAATATCAAGAAATGGATTAACGCACTATATAACCAACCTAAAGCCAGAGTTAGAATCAATCACAACACCACCAAACCCTTTGATCTCTCTTATGGTACCTGACATGATTGCCCCCTCTCGCTGTTGCCGTTTGCTTTGGCCGTGGAGCCTTTGGAAATGCTTCTGAAAGGGATACTGTCATGGGAAAAAACTTTTTTTTCAAAATGAATCAGTTAATAGTGCTACTCTAGCAGAATTCTGCACTGAAATCCATTTCTCAAAAGAGCAAACAGATTTTTTAATATTCAATTTTGAAATCTGACATGGGGCTAGACATATAGTCAATTTCCCAGCTGCCCCAAGTCATGTGACTTGTACTCTGATAAACTTCAATCATTCTTTACTGCTGTACTGCAAGTTGGAGTGATATCACCCCCTCCCTTTTTCCCCCCAGCAGCCAAACAAAAGAACAATGGGAAGGTAACCAGATAGCAGCTCCCTAACACAAGCTGCCTGGTAGATCTAATAACAACACTCAATAGTAAAAACCCATGTCCCACTGGGACACATTCAGTTACATTGAGAAGGAAAAACAGCAGCCTGCCAGAAAGCATTTCTCTCCTAAAGTGCAGGCACAAGTCACATGACCAGGGGCAGCTGGGAAATTGACAAAATGTCTAGCCCCATGTCAGATTTCAAAATTAAATATAAAAAAATCTGTTTGCTCTTTTGAGAAATGGATTTCAGTGCAGAATTCTGCTGGAGCAGCACTATTAACTGATTGATTTTGAAAAAAAAATTTTTTTCCCATGACAGTATCCCTTTAAGGAAAACCCAGAAAGCACAGAAAAAGTTGCAATGTATGCAGACGATACACTATTGTTTTTAAAAAATCCATATGAAGCATTTGGGTCTGCGCTTGAACTAATAAACCGTCACACTCTATTCACGGGACTGATAATAAACTGGAGCAAGTCAGCAATGTTTCTCATAGATGACTTCATAGTAGATCTACAGAAACTTCAATTCAATACAGGTAGCCTCATTCAAATATTTAGGAATAGTGGTGCACAAAGATTTAGAAAAATTCCAAGAACTCAACTTAAATCCTCATATGTAATCTGGAATTTAAAATTTCCAATTTGGGCCACACTCCCGTTGACCGTTTAGGGTGCATTAATCTGTCTAACTACCTCTAACATTACCATCTACTTTTTTTTCGGAACTCTCTGTATTGGGCTGACAAAACACCTAGAGTTGCCCTATCTACACAACACCTACCCATTGACACAGGAGGTCTGGCTGCCCCAAATCTAAACTTATATTATCTTGCAGCTAAGGTGGTGCACAGGCTTGGTGGGCAACCCTGTCACAGGGTAATGCTGCTACTAACTTAAAGGCTCCTTGGTAGGCTCTAATGAGGCTTTAAAAAAACTTGTTATACAGAGGTATTGAGCAAAATACTGGGGTTGCCACTCTCAAAAGCCCGTCTCTTCTTGGAGGTAGGCTCTCAATAGATTTCCCAAGAACCACAGTCAGTGCTCCCAACATACGCCATTATGGTTTTACCCAAATATTAGGGATGCACCGAATCCAAGATTCGGTTCTGAATTCTGCCTTTTACAGCAGGATTCGGATTCGGGTGAATCCTTCTGTCCGGCCGAACCGAATCCTAATTTGCATATGCAATTTAGGGGTTAAGAGGGAAATCGCATGACTTTTTGTCACAAAACAAGGAAGTAAAAAATGTTTTCCCCTTCCTACCCTTTATTTGCATATGCAAATTAGGATTCATTTCGGTATTCGGCCGAATCCTTCCTGAAGGATTGGGGGGGTTCGGCCTAATCCAAAATAGTGGATTTGGTGCATCACTACCAAATATACCTCAATTGAAAAGTATACCCGATCCTAAGATATGGGCCTCCTGGGGAATCAAATATTTAGGAGATGTCATAGATCAGGGTAGGCTTCTTGCCTTCACAGCTTTGCAATATAAATTCACTCTTCCACATAATATGTTCTTCAGGTACCTGCAACTGAGGCATGCCAACCAAACACAATTCGGTGATGCAGTGATAGACACTATGCCTAACCAAATAGGAAAAAAAATGTTACACCGACCCACCTTAGACAGTTATCGCTCTTTTATGGTATACTTCTTAAAGCAAATGTTAGTAAGACAAAACAGAGGCGCCAAAAAGGATAAAAATAGCTAAAAGCACTTAAAAACCCAATGGGTGATTCAGAGGTCTGGAACCAAGATGCTGCTCAATTTCTGATGGATTTGGGGTCTTTGTCTTGTTGAAACACCCATTTCAAGGGCATTTGCTCTTCGGCATAAGGCAACATGACCTCTTCAAGTATTTTGATGTATTGAAAATGATCCATGGTAGGCCCAACCCCATAGTATGAGAAACATCCCCATATGATGATGCTTGTGCCACCATGCTTCACTGTCTTCACAGTGTACTGTGGCTTGAATTTAGTGTTTGGGTCATCTGAAAAACAGTCATTTCTCTTTAGGCCAATCCATGTGTTCTTTGGCAAATTGTAACCTCTTCAGCACGTCTTTTTGTTCAACAATTGGACTTTGCGGGGAATTCTTGCAGATAGCTTGGCTTCACATAGGCATCTTCTAATTGTAACAGTACTAACAGGTAACTTTACAACTTCTTTTCCATTTTTCCCCATGTCTTTTAGGATTTGATTGCCATTTTAAAGCATTTGAGATCATTTTAGCTGAGCAACCTATCATTTTCTGCACGTCTTTATATGTTTTTCCCTCTCCAATCAACTTTTAAATCAAAGTAAGCTGTTCTGAAAAATGTCTGGAATGACCCATTATACTCTGACAGAAATGCACTATAACCAGCAAGCACAACATTAGCTGCCTTCCTACCTTAAATAAGGGCTGTAATTGACACCTGTTGTTTCACAGAATGAATGACCTCACTAATTGAACTCCACAATGCAATAACAAGCTATTATATTGAACACTTTTAACAAACCTTAATTCATGATTCAATTACACAGAATCAGCAACATGCTATCAGTAAATTTTCCCTGTAGAAATAGAATTTCAATCAAAAACACTGACATCAGGTTAGTGATGTCGGACTGCTATTATTCTGAACACAACTGTATGTTATGTTTTTTTGCAGTGAGCCAGGCTAAATCTTTAGAAGAAAATGGTAAATTATAATGCACAGGACAGATTTTGGATGCCAACTTGGTCAGTCCTGTTCTGATAGGACTTTAGCCTATGGGCTCTGAACTGTCCAGTGTCTGTAAGCAGCGACATGAGCAGTGAGATGTTTAACAGGCATATAGTATTTTTTGAAGTAATATATTATAAAAATGGAGCAAAAAATAGAAAAGCTGAAAAATGCATATATTTGGGTAGAATACATACGAAAACAATTTGCTTAAAAGGTGAACCACCCCTTCAACCGTCTCCCTAAGGGCTCTTACACACAGGCGGGTTTTTCCTGCGCTACCCTGCTTTGTGCTTTCTTCTGTTCAGCCGCAGGGGAGCACAGGAGTAGACACACTCAATTATTGTGAAGGGGGCTGTACTCACACAGATGTATGTATGCACCAAACACAGGTGAAAAGATAAAATGCAACATGCTGCCTCCCACCTGCTTTTGGCATTCGTTGCGTCTGCATGCGTCTGCATGCGTCTGTGTGAGTACAGCCTCCTTCACAATAATTGATGTAACACCTTTTTAAGTCCTCTCTTGGGGCTGCGAGTTGAAGGAGGCACAGTGCTGTACTCCTTTCATCATGCTATACATTGCCCGAAATATGACTGCATCTTTTAAAAGGCACCTATAAATACTGCTTGTAAAAGATGAAATAATATCAGCATCTTGCCTTAATTTGTGATGTCAACTGGTATTTTACCCCAAAGCATCTGACTTTACTCTGTCCCCAAAAAAAGCTTCATTTCCAATCTTCAGAACAAAGAGAACGTCAGAATTAATGTTGCACACTTCCCATCAAGCCATGCGCCTTTCATTATTAGAGCGTTCTGCTATGCCTGTTTAAGGTTGGCCACTGAAAACATACATGGGATTTTCTTTTGCTTTTAGTAATTATTTGCCACATACTGCATGAGAAATCATTTTCACAACAATGTCCCCTACATGAGCAATAAGGAATACTATATTCAATATATTTAGCAACAAAGAGCACATCTAAAGCCTAAGCTACCCGACAAGGGAATTGCAAGATTTGTAGTTACATTTACATATCCATTTCTCCCTGAAATTTAGCATTTCATGCATGTCACAAATTATTCAGGAAATGGCTCAATTTTATTTTTAAACAGATAAAGAGTATAGTATAGAGTATAAGTATATGTGTGTATGAAATGTATTACCTGGAATAGAAGATTTTTCCTATAAGAGATCTTTCCATAATTTAAAGCAACTTAAAGTAACAGTAACACCAAAAAATTTAAAGTGATTAAAATATAAAAGTGCTGTTGCCCTGCACTGGAAAAATTAAAGTGTTTGCCTCAGAAACACAACTTTTTATATAACTAGTTTATATAAACAATCTGTTGTGTAGCCATGGGGCAGCTATTCAAGCACAGGATACACAGTAGATAACATAAGTTCTGAAGAATCCCATTGTATACTACAGATCTTATCGATTATCTGCATTTCTAAAGCAAACACACCCGTTATACCAGTGCAAAGCAACGGTACATTATTATATTTTCCTTACTTTAAAAGACTTTCATTTTTTGGTATTACTGTTCCTTTAAGGTTGTTAAAAGCACTGAAACGTTAAAAGACATAACAAGTAAAAGTTTCTGTTTTATTATTTCAGTGAAAGTCAAATTTGTCAAACCACATTCTTAAATATGCTATGGAAATGGCATTGTATTTTGTGTTTTGCAGCTTTCAGTATGATAGGTTTCCAGATAATAGATCCAATACCTGCTTATTATGTATTCAGTTGTGGGATGGCATGGACTGTGGTGCATGGGCAATATTAACATTTTTACTTATCTATATGGTTATTTACTTATCCCTGGGGCGCAAGTGCAGGAGCGCTTTGCATATTAAGTGGGGCATTGTAAAATAACCCCTTTTAAATTATTTTAATAAGGCCTAGCATGGTGAAGGCAGGACAGTTTATTTGCAGTTAAAAGTGAATTAATTCCATGTGACCTTTGGGAAGTCTTAATTCTCTGTACCTTATACATCAAACTTGCCTTGTAAGCGCCTTGTATATAATATACTTTATATAATACACAGCAGTCATTCTGGGTTCAGTCAGTAGCATGCCTCTCTATACAGAGAAGGTTGTCATGTCCAAGAGGATTATTCAAAAATGCTCTTCTAACAAGGAAAAATGGTATTTAAATAAACAAAAAATTTTGGTAGGGAATTATACGATACCAGTATCATATAATATGACTAGGAAAAAAAGACATACTTTCATTTGGAAAAGCTCCCCATCCTATTCACATCATTTTCTTGAATAGGCTGCCAAAACTTTGATTAAAAATATCCTCAAATATTGTGTCTATTTGATTATGAATTAATTTTCTTGTATTGTATTTCTTGTATTGTCTTGTGTTGTATGAAAAAATCTCAGTTAACTTGAGACAGCTTGACTATTGACTATAGGAAGTGTTCTAGTAATCATTTTAGTTGACTGCAAAATTTTGGTGCAATTACTATTTTCAATTACCTGAAATGAAATAAAGTGTTCATTAGCTTCATGTTTGTCAATTATGTGTGCTGCAATAGCTGAAGATGTATCCTTCCTATTGATACATGCTAGATGTTCTAGAATTATGGGATAGATTCCTAGTGAGAGGATATGATACTAATACGATCAAGAGAGCATGTGATAAAGCGGTGTTGAGCAAGAGAGAGGATATAGACAAAAAAAAGGTACTCAAAAGAAACAAACAGATAATAATAAAATTAGATTTATTACTACACACACTTTGGAAACTGAAAAGATACAGCGAATAATTAATGACCACTGGCAGATTTTGAGGTCGTACCCGGTGCTTTCGCAACTTAACCTTGGGAAGCCACAGTTTGTCTACAGGCGAGGTTACAATCTGAGGGACAGAGTGTCACCAAGTATGTTAACTGATAAAAGAGAGAATAGAAATTGGTTACGTACCACTGGGACTTACATATATGGTGCCAACTGAACCTATGCCAACTGTCAGACTCTGAATGTCATTTATCTCGCTACTTGTCGATGTAATGCACAATATGTTGGTAAAACAACTAGGAAACTTAAAGACAGAGTCTAGCATGTATCAATATGAAGGATACATCTTCAGCTATTGCAGCACACATAATTGACAAACATGAAGCTAATGAACACTTTGTTTCACTTCAGGTAATTGAAACTGTGAGATTGGGAAAGAGGAAAGGAGACATTGATAAGTTATTATCTAAAAAAAAGAGGTCAAGTGGATGTCCTTATTGGAGACAGTTACACCACAGGGGCTAAATAAGGAATGTGATATAAAATTTTACATGGATTAAATAAGTATCCAACTATGACAAGAAATAGATTTAATCATAGAAACATATGTGTACAGCAAAATAACTGTGATATACTGAATAAAATAAATTGAGAATATTATACTTATAAATCAATTACAGAACAATTATAATCTATACCCCTTTAAATATTTATTTAAATAACTATTCGAGCAACGTGTAAAAGGATACGGTGCTAATTTTTGGTGTCATTTAAAAACTGATCCAGGTTATATATACAGAGAAAATTATTTTATATTAAATTTCTGATGGTTTTTACATTTTATCTATATATTAAATATACTTTAATATTGACACAATTAATTTATGGTTCACCTAATCACGTTTTTAGATGTATTTTCCTCTCTACACTTGTGGTCTAAAATAAGTAAACACAAATATGATGTTTTATTTTTATCAGAAGCATCTTATAAATTAATTGATTCTGCTTGTAATTCAATGATTTAATCTAAATGCCTTTATCACTACGGTTTGTTTATTTATTGTTAAAATGACACTTTGATAATAATGATTGACACTTTGATAATAATGATTGACACGTGTATGCCACTCTATTTAAACATGTCTACACGTAATGCCCATTGAACTCTAAAGGAAGTGCCCGGTCACGAGGGCACGAAATGCGTTAGTTTGCACACCCACCACTGTTTGTATCACCACTGAGTATGTTGAAATAAAGCCGCATTGATATTATCTCCATTGCCTCCCGTGGATATGTTGGACTGCGCTGCAGGCAGGTAATGTTTAATGTTTCTATCTATTATGCTGTATAAAATTAAATTCACCATAAAAACAGTGTAAAAAGCTGGGTAAAATAAATGGCAAACTAAATAAGGTGTGTGATCTTTTACGCCATGTGAAGGCCAGATTTTCTGCCTTTATTTTACACTGATTCAGACCTTTGTAAGTAAGTTCTGGTGGAAGTTGCTTAAAGAGATTCTGTCATTTTTATGGTGTTGTTTTTATTTCTAAATTACACTGTTTACATTGAAAAAACATCACCCTACCAAAATTTCATTCCTAACCCAACAAGTGTTTTTTTTTTTAGTTGTAATTTTGGTGTGTAGGCAGCCATCTCAGGTCATTTTGCCTGGTCATGTGCATTCAGAAAGAGCCAGCGCTTCAGGATAGAATTGCTTTCAGGAAGGTTATTGTTTCTCCTACTCAATGTAACTGAAGGAGTCACAGTGGGACAAGGATTTTTGCTATTCTTATATCTACCGGGGAGCCCTTATCTGGTTACCTCCCCACTGTTCTATTGTTAGACTGCTGGGGGGTGGGGGGGGTTGTGATATCACTCCAGTGATATCACAGTGCAGCAGTAAAGAGAAGAAATTCCAGTGGCACACTGAATGCTGAAAAAAGTGTTAAGTTTATTCACCCAAATACATACAGACAAGGGCTTGTCTGTATGTATTTGGGTGAATAAACTTAACACTTTTTTCAGCATTCAGTGTGCCACTGGAATTTCTTCTATGTACCTACATGACCCGCATGGCAGGAGTGGGTTCTCCGGTGTAGCACCTGGTAACACAAAGGGTACATGATCAGGGGTGGAAGCACTCTACCATACTGTAGTGCAGCAGTAAAGAGTGACCAAAGTTTATCAGAGCACAAGTCACATGACTGGTGGAACCTGGGAAACTGACACTGTATCTAGTCCCATGTCAGATTTCATGCAAGACTCTTGTAGGAGGGGTCCTTCAGACCGGTTCTCTATCTCAAAGCATTAAACAAGTTTCTGGTCATACCCAACTTCAAGATGGAATCTCTCAGATCAGTGATAGCCAATGTTCAAAGGGAGATTTTTTAACTAGCGTCGATCTGCGAGACGCTTACTTACATGTAGCCATTCACAAGGAGCATCAGAAGTTTCTCAGGTTTGCATCAGCGGGTCAACAATATTAGTTCCAAGCCCTACCTTTCAGCCTAGCCACAGCGCCTCGGGTGTTCACAAAACTGAGGTCGGTCTTGATGGCTTACATCCGGCAACAAGAAATATTCATCCTCCCTTATCTGGACGACCTACTCTTAAGATCCCCTACCTACGATCTGGCAGTAGCTCATACCAGTTCTTGTTTAGCGATCCTGGAGTCTCATGGCTGGAAGTTTTACCACACAAAGAGCTCTTTGGTACCCGCGCAATCTATAATTTTCTTGGGAGTCAAATTAGACTCCACGCAACACAAGATGAGTAAAACAAAGAAAGCTCACAAGCGCAGCCACAAAGGCCGCTGCTATCAAACACATGACTACCAGATTCTGCATGCATCTTTTAGGCCTCATGAACATGGCCATAGAGGTAGTTCCCTTTGCCCAAGTCCACATGCGCCCCCTGCAATTGGAATTTCTTCACAAGTGGGCCAAGGTTCACCACAGTCCCGCAGCCCACATCACAATCTCCCACCATACAGCAGAGTCGTTGAGATTGTGGCAACAACCACACAATCTGCTCAAAGGCGAAAATTGTTCCATGACCGATTGGGCCATAGTCACAACAGACACCAGTTTCCAAGGCTGGGGAGGAGTGTTTGATCACAGCTCAGTTCAGGGCATAAGGCACCACCAGAAACAAAACTACATATAAACATTCTAGAACTTCTAACAGTCTATTTATCCAATTTAATTCCTCCAGGGCCGTCCAGTAAAGGTGCAATCCAACAACGCCACCACAGTAGCATACATAAATCACCAAGGCGGCACCCAGAGCAAAATGGCCTGGAGAGAAGTATCAGCCGCTGGGGTTTTCCCCCGATCATAACTGCCACAATGCTCCAAGCCCGCAAGGGCGTCACAGCAAACTCTTATCACCGTATATGGAAAAACTTATCTTAATTGATGTAAGGAAAGCCACAAAGATTCATCCACTCTACACATACCAACTCTGCTAGTTTTCTTACAGAATGGACTGGACAAAGGCTTGGCGATCAGTTCTTTGAAGGTTCAAATCTCAGCTCTCAGTTTTTCCAACACCAGTTGGCCCTCCATCCAGATATTAAAACATTTATCCAAGCAGCAGCACACATAAGACCACCGTATAAACACCCAGTTCCCCCATGGGATCTGAATTTTGAGGGCCCTCCAAATGACACCATTTTAGCTTCCATCAACATTAAAGGGGACCCGTCACCCAAAGAAATTATTCAAAATCCTATTTTATCACATTAGTCAAGCAAAATGAACTTTAATTACACTGTATAAATGATTTGAATCTTGTTTCCTTCAGTCTGGGATTTCAAAATTATAGCAAGCAGGCAGCAGCCATTTTGTGGACACTGTTATTAAGACAAGCCTTGTGTCATCTCAGAATCTTGTTTGTGCACCAGAATGGGGGACCCAATGTCCATTTCCATGCCCTGGTTACACAATTAAATGGTTAAGAGAATGGGGGAATGTGGGGAGAGCAGTGACATCTAGGAAGTGCTGAATGGAAAGTGAAAGTAATTGTTTGCCCCGCCTCTATGCCACTGGCATAGAGGAGGGGCAGACAATATTTGATTGACAGCTGAGATTTTTAAATGAGCTTACAACAGCTATAAATGCTTTAATAAAAAATAGAAATTGGATTTCATGTTTACTTTGAAAAGGACTTTCATTATACAGATTTTTGTGTCTGGGTGACAGGTCCACTTTAAGTTACTTACCTCGAAAGGTGGTCTTCATAGTTGCCATTTTCTCTGCACGACGAGTATCTGAATTGGAGGCTCTAAGCCATACGTGCCCCTTTAAAGCAGTACATAAGGTATACTGCATATATACAGTAAAGCAATTTCTCTGTTTTGTGATCCTGGGTTCATTAATGTTCAAAACCAAACTTTGGAAATGAACAATCAGTTTATGTGCAAGAAGTGAATTAAACATTCAGCCATTCGATGGGTGTCTGAGACCACAATGATTCAGCTCAATGGCAGCATACCTCCTGGTGGCCTCGATCCATGAACCAGATTGCTTAACAATCAGGCCAGCAACCTGACCGCCATATGAAGCTGCACAACATGGAATCGGCCTCTTCTCTTTCATTTACCTTTGTCAGAAACGTAACTAGATGTGGACAGGCCCTGGCACAGGACGCGCAGCCGGGCCCCCGCCCCCCTCCGTACACCCAGAACTGGCCGGGAATATGACTGTCGGGGGGCCCTGAGGGGTGCGGGCCCTGGCCCGCTCACACCCCCTGCTCCCCTGGTAGTTCCGCCACTGACCTTTGTGATGAACAGCATATTGATGAACATCAAAAAGTGGGAAATTCCACTTCCAACTGAAGCTTAATTGAACCACCCACAGTATTTGATAAAAATTTTTTTTTACTGCTGCGGGCTAGAAATCAATCAGTTTAGTCAGGCCTGGAAAAAGATATTTAGGCATTTCAGACATTTGCTAGGTATATTGTGGCTTGTACATGAGTGGGCTTTGAGGCAGAAACATTTGGAGGACAAGTGTAAAAAAAACACCAATATAGTATACTGCATTTAATTTATGATAATAATAAAGCATATCACACAGAAGACATAACAAAACTCTGCTTCTCTGTCGGCCCCATATGCACCAACTTGAGGCATTTCCAAAGAATCTTTATAAAGGCCAGATCATCCTCTTATCATCATATATTAAAGGGATCCTGTCATCGGAAAACATGTTTTTTTCAAAATGCACCAGTTAATAGTGTTACTCCAGCAGACTTCTGCACTGAAATCCATTTCTCAAAAGAGCAAACAGATTTTTTTTATTCAATTTTGAAATCTGACATGGGGCTAGACATTTTGTCAATTTCCCAGCTGCCCCTGGTCATGTGACTTGTGCCTGAACTTTAGGAGAGAAATGCTTTCTGGCAGGCTGCTGTTTTGTCTTCTCAATGTAACTGAAGGAGTCTCAGTGGGACATGGGTTTTTACTATTGGGTGTTGTTCTTAGATCTGCCAGGCATCTGTTATCTTGTGTTAGGGAGCTGTTATCTAGTTACCTAGTGGGGGGGGGGAGGGGGTGATATCACTCCAACTTGCAGTACAGCAGTAAAGAGTGATTGAAGTTTATCAGAGCACAAGTCACATGACTTGGGTCAGTTGGGAAATTGACAATATGTCTAGCCCCATGTCAGATTTCAAAACTGAATATAAAAAAAATCTGTTTGCTCTTTTGAGAGATGGATTTCAGTGCAGAATACTGCTGGAGCAGCACTATTAACTGATTCATTTTGGGAAAAAAAAATTTCCCATGACAATATCCCTTTAACCTAAAAGAATCCAGTCATCTAACTGGCAAAAGAAAAATAAAAAGGGGTTGTTCACCTTTAGTTGAAATGTATACATTTAGTTGATACATTTCTTTTCTTTGTCCCTGCTGAGCAGATTCTCTGGGTTTCATTACAGGCAGCTGTTAGAATTGATACAATAGTTGCTAATACTTCACAGATACTGCTGAGAAATCTATCAACTAAATGCTGCAAAATTGTAACAGTTTAGAACCTGAATTTCCTATTCTTAACCTCCCGTTATTGTTAAAGCACTGAGATGTACAAAAATTGGACCAAATTTTAAGCAACTTTATTTGGCATAGTAAAAAACCTAAAATATCTTTATCTAAACTTAGGAAATCCAAATTTTTAGGTGGTCTTAATGCTCCGGATTTTAGGAAATTTAATGTAGCTGCTAACACAAGATACATTGTTGAGTGGATATCTGGTAAAGAGAAATTTACTAATCTAGATCTTGAAGTATTTTTTACTTCTAAGGAACATATTATTTCCGCTTTACATAAAAATTGGTCTGAGCAGCATATTGATATTAAAAGAAACCCAATTTATAGGGACACAATTAGTACTTGGAAGATTGTATGCAAACAAAACCATCTAAACTTTAATATTTCACCGTTCCTTTCTCCATTCTATTTGGGAGGTTTCCCTAAGAAACAGAGGATTACATTTTCTTATAAGTGGAGAAAATTTGGTATATATCAGGTCAGTCATATTATTGATCAGAATTCGGGAGATCCCTTTCCATGGAATGTAATAAAGGAAAAATATGGTCTTTCAGAAAAAGAGAGATTGAGTTATTTGCAGATCAGACATGATTTTCAACTAATTGGTAATGAAACAAAGTCACAACTAAAACATCATCAGTTTTATAATTCAATATTACAATTAGTTGAAGATCCTCAGCTAAATTGTATTTCATGGATTTCATCTCATCTATTTTATTCATTGTTTAATGATTTCGATCCACTTGAGAATCCAAGTAAAAAATGGTCTTTATTCTTAGGGGTTAATATCTCTTCCAAGGATCTCCTAAATTCTTTTCTAAAGTTTAAAACTAATATAGTTTCTGAGAGTTGGAGAGATCAACAATTTCGATTTATTCATTTGGGTTATGGATTACTATTCCAGAGTACTATAGATTCTAAGAATGTTTCTTTCTGTCCAAAGTATAAAGAACAGCATATTGATTTTTTCCACTATATTTGGGAGTGCCCATTTATTAAAAATTTATGGGAAAAAATTATTGGTTTTATCAAAAAAAAATCCATTTGGATTTAAAATTGAACCCACAGTTTGCATTGCTAGATATGAAAGGTTACTTTCAACAGTCCTATATTAGACCTTCGATAGTTGTCACTGATGAAATATTGTCTTTTTGTTGGTTAGTTATGGCAGCTACTAGAAAATCAATATTTTTTTGCTGGATTAGGGAGAATCCCCCAACTCTTAAAGATGTGCTTTCATATTTATTTAATTTATGCACTCAGGAGGTAATTAGATTTAGAATGGAAAACCTACTTCAAAGGAATAGAATTAAATGTAGATGGTCCCTTTATATTTCATCCTTGGAGACTAATAAAAAGGAGTTTATTCTTAAACTTATGGGGTAAAATGAGATTATGAATGAATAAGGTAACCTTGTAAAGTCTAAGTCATTCACACATGTCACTGTTTTGGCCACATTGTATTTATTTTGAAACGAGAATAACAGGTCAATTTGTTTATAATTTGTTTTGTTTTTATTATTTTCATGAAGAAATCTTTGGAATTTCATCATTTGTAAAAAAAAATTTCATTTGGAAACATATGTATTTTATCTTGTTAAGTCATTGTATTTTATTGAAAATTTAATAAAAAGAATTTTAAAAGAAAAGAAAAGAACCTGAATTACTAAGCAGCCAGACTGAAACACCAGAGATAGGAACATTCAACTTTTGGAAAAACTGTAAAAAATAAATAATGGAAAGTAATTGAAAAAAGTCTTTACTGGGGAACAATCTGAAAACAACTGAACTGAAAAAAGTGTTTGGAAGGTGAACAACCCCTTTAAGATAATCTTACCTGAAGCAAAAAGCATCCTTAAAGGGGTGGTTCATTATTTTTTTTTATAGTTTTACAGTTATTTGCCTTTTTCTGCTGACTCTTTGTAGCTTTCAAATGGGTCTCTGACTCGCTTTTAAAAAAAATGCTCTGTAAGGCTACAAATGTATTGTTATTGCTACTTTTTATAACTGATACTTCTATTCAGGCCCTCACCAATTCATATTCCAGTCTATTCAAATCAATGCATGGTTTCTAGGGTAATTTGGACCCTAGTTACCAAATTGCTTAAGATGCAAATTGGAGAGCTGCTGAATAAAAAGCTAAATAACTCAAAAAACACAAATAAAAACCAACTGCAAATTGTCTCAGAATATCACTCTCTACATCATACTAAACGTTATCTCAAAGGTGAACAACCCCTTTAAAATCATGCACTTTCCTTTTTATCCCTTAAACACATAAAACTAAAGAAGATCAAGTCACATGTACCCAGTTGAATGAACTGGGATTATAAATGCCCTGGAGTAAAAGCAACACTTACTCTCAGAGAGTTCGCTGCCTTTGTTCCTTTTTGTCCTCCGTAAATGCCTGCTTTCTTCTTCTTTCAGATCTGATTTCACATCAGCTCTCAAGCTATTTAGTAGCGCTACCTGCAAGGGAAAAGGTTAAGGACCATAGTTTAATGTGGACCAGAGACAAAAGGGAAAAAAAGGCAAAAGTACAATGATGGCACCAATGGTAGGGCATATAGCTATTGCTATTATAAACACTAACTAAAGCTGTGCATACACATATATACAGTCATATGAAAAATTTTGGGAACCCCTCTCAGCCTACATAATAATTTACTGCACTTTCGCCAAAAAAGATAACAGTGGTATGTCTTTCATTTCCCAGGAACATCTGAGTACTGGGGTGTTTTAAACAAACAAAGATTTTTAGTGAAGCAGTATTCAGTTGTATGAAATTAAATCAAATGTGAAAAACTGTCAAAAATATGGGTACCCTTGTAATTTTGCTAATTTCAATGCATGTAACTGCTCAATACTGATTACTGGCAATATCAAATTGGTTGAATTAGCTCGTTATGCCTTGAACTTCATAGGCAGGTGTGTCCAATCATGAGAAAAGGTATAGTATTTAAGGTGGCCAATTGCAAGTTGTACTTCTGTTTGACTCTCCTCTGAAGAGTGACAGCATGAGTTCTTCAAAGCAACTCTCAAAAGATCTGAAAACAAAGATTGTTCAGTATCATGGTTTAGGGGAAGGCTACAAAAAGCTATCTCAAAGGTTTAAACTGTCAGTGTCAACTGTAAGGAATGTAATCTGGAAATGGAAGGCCACAGGCACAGTTGCTGTAAAACCCAGGTATGGCAGGCCAAGAAAAATACAGGAGCGGCATATGTGAGAATGGTTAAAGACAACCCAAAGACCTGCAAGAACTTCTTGCTGCAGATGGTGTTTCTGTACATCGTTCTACAACTCAGTGCAATTTGTGCAAAGAACATCTGTATGGCAGGGTGATGAGAAAGAAGCCCTTTCTGCACTCACTCCACAAACAGAGTCGCTTGTATGCAAAAGCTCATTTAGACAAGCCACAGTCATTTTGAAACAAAGTGCTTTGGACTGACGAGACAAAAATTTAGTAATTAGGTCATAACAAAAAGAGCTTTGCATGGCGGAAGAAGAACACTGCATTCCAAGAAAAACACCTGCTACCTACTGTCAACTTTGGTGGAGGTTCCATCGTGCTGTGGGGCTGTGTGGCTAACAAGGGCCCCAGTCCCTGAACTAAATTTTAGGGCCTGATAAATTCAATCCAATGTCAACTAATTCTTCAAGATAATGTTCATGCATCAGTCACAAAGTTGAAGTTACGCAGGGGTTGGATATTCCAACAAGACAATGACCCTAAACACACTTCGAAATCTACAAAGGCATTTATGCAGAGGGAGAAGTACAATATTCTGGAATGGCCATTACAGTCCCCCAACTTGAATATCATCGAAAATCTATGGGATGATTTGAAGCAGGCTGTCTATGCTCGGCAGCCATGAAATTTAACTGAACTGGAGAGATTTTGTACGGACAAATGGTCAGGAATACCGCCATCCAGACACTCATCAAAGGCTATATGAGGCATCTAGAGGCTGTTACTTTTGCAAAAGGAAGCTCAACTAATTATTGATGTAATATCTCTGTTGGGGTGCCCAAATTTATGCACCTGTTTAATTTTGTTGTGATGCATATTGCATATTTTCTGTTAATCCAATAAACTTTATGTCACTGCTGAAATACTACTGTTTCCATAAGGCATGTTATATTTTAAAAGGAAGTTGCTATTTGAAAGCTCAGCCAATGATAAACAAAACTCCAAAGAATTAAGAGAGGTTCCCAAACTTTTTCATATGACTGTATGGTACATTCATAAAGTTCTGTTGCTATTTTTATACACAAATGAATGCAAAATGTGATAACAGAAATAATCCATTTCCACTACATTTGATTTTTTTTTTACTCCATTCTCCTTCTGTATTGATCAACCACCTTACAGTTTCCCTTACTTCCTTCTTTTCATAACCCTCTTTTCTGCCTCTCTTTGTGCTTGTTAGCAACATGGACTGAGGTCAAATCCCTTTTTGAGGGATAATTGTGAAGTCACAAACACAGACTTTATATTAATGCAAACTTGTTCCACAGTAGACCTAATATAGAGTAGACCCATATACAGTGAAAGCTCCGTTTTGCATCCCCTGATTTTAAAGGAGAACTAACGTTAAAATACAAATACAGCTCAAAGTATTAGCCAGTATGTTGAGATCTGCTTACCAGAAGCTTTTCTACAAGTGAGCTTGCTTGTGAAATTATTCTGAAATTAAATTCCAAATAATTCTGAATTCTGAAATAAAGTAGATTGAAAGAATATCACATCCTACTCTTAAAAATCCACATCTCAGGGCATGCACATGCGCACCACCATTCCTCTGTGCCCTGGGCATGTGCTGTTACATTGAATGCTTTCCCTGTGCAGGGTCCAGGGCCGGAACTAGGGGTAGGCAGAGTAGGCACGTGCCTAGGGCACAAAGCTGGGTGGGCGCCAGGCACGTACCTGCTCTGACGCCTACCCCATTGTCCGGTCCATCTCTCCCCGACTGGCACACGCATGTGCGCATGCACACTCGAGCGCACGTACTTTCGCGCATGCGCGCTCAAACGGACTTTCGCGCATGCGCGCTTGTACGGACTTTTGCGCATGCGCGCTCGAATGCACTTTCGAGCATGCGCACCCAAGCACACAAGCAGCCGGCGCCATGACCGGCCAGGTTGCCTAGGGCGCCTGGCTGGGTTGGCCCGGCACTGGCAGGGTCACATGACATCCAAACATCATCACTATCAATACTACCTCCGTTCTATTTAAACTTTATGCTTGAAAAATCTTTGGTTAATCACATGAATAAATGCAATACTGATTACAGACCTCAGTTGGACAAAACACGCAGCCTTTCCTCCCCCTTCCTCCCCTGTTCGCAACACTATCTTGTAAGCATAGCATGAGAGCTTCTATTACCATAGTGATGTGTAATGCTGTTCTAAACTCCTGCTCCGCTTATAAGGTAGTGTTGCGAACAGGAAGGGGGAGGAGAAAAATCGGCCAGATATCAATCGGACATGTTTGATGTTCTCCCCCGATCAAGGACTGCATTGGCTAGTTGATGCAGCCCTCGTCCTGTCGGCACCTATTCCCATCGGTGCAGGGCCGGACTGGGAGGAAAAAGCAGCCCTGGCAAAAGTATCAAAGCAGCCCATGTTTTCTCGCCAATGCAAAGCATGATATATATATTTTCAACCCCAAGGACTAGGGTGAACTAGAACTAGTGTTTATTAATAAATATTTTAAGAGCTCTATTTCTTGTACCAAGCAGGGTCCATTATCATATAATCACCAGCATTATTGTACACCCTAAATGCTTAAACTGACCCTTGCAACAAATATCTCACCCCAGTTTCTATCACAGCTATTCTGTGGATTGGATTCGTGGCCTAAGAGAGCTTGATCACCATGTGTCACAGTCCAAAATATTATGTTTATATATTATCATCTAATTGTCTCTTAGATTGTTCCTGTGGCTACTCCCATTCCCCCATAAGTAATAAAAAAGCACTACGTTTTCCCCCAGGAATAGTTACCAATAAACATAAACATGTCCTCACAGAACCCATACACACTTCCCACAGTAAATGCTGCCATACTGCATGCCTGGCTGGAGCCCAACTGCCTGCAATTACCTGAGAAGTGTGGCAGATCTTATGCCAATGCCTATCTTTGGGTGCAAACAGACACATTCGTTCGGTTCTATATTAACACAACTGGAAAAGCTTACTGGCCTTCTTCTGTGACCTTTCATACCCGTATATGCACTTCCCCTACACTTCCACTAGATGGCGAGGCATTAGAACAGTGATTAGCATATCTCCAGTCTCTCCACCTCTTATGCCACTCTGTTCAAAGCAGGCTGTTTGTTCTATTATCCGGTTTGTTGATTGCTGAAGGTGTTAACTCTGTTGTGGGAACAGTTCATTTACATATTAAAGGCGGGCCTAATTAGCATTTTTCGTCAAGCGGCCCATTTACATTTCAAAGCAAACGGCCCGTCGGGCATTTGCCCGAACCAGTAAATGGCCAGTCCGGGCCTGCATCGGTGTAATCAGATTAGTCCGATAACGCTGTGCCTTTGGTGGGCATAGTGAGGTCACCAAACGAGTGAATCTAACAGTGAATGGCCACCTGTAGCTAATTCCAGTAATTAAACAAGGTGTCCACATTCTTTGGCCAAATAGTTTATATAGGCCGGTTCGTGTTTTTCCCCCAGACCATTTACTTTGTCATATGCATCATTAATATAAGAAATTTTAAAAAAAAAAAGCATTATGCCTCTGTAAACAATAGAAATGCATATATGAATATAACCCAATTGAGCATGTCATTGTCATGGGTGGAACACATGTATGAAATAAATATATTGTATTATCTGAAGTCAGCAACTGCTTTATAACCAATCTTTGTGTATAAAACAAAAACACACAAAACACCACTATAACATCAATAAATTGTTGAGCACAAAAAGAAAAGGGCTGTTCATTCCTTTCTAGCACTTCTCTGATACTGTTGGTGTTGCTGAAACTACATACTCAGCAAGATGCTGTGAAATATTAGGGGTCCTTCACCCAAAATGTTTTTTACATCATAATTGTTTTACAAATATTGTAAATGTAACTGCTATTAAAAGCACTATCTGCTTGGCTGTATAATGTATAGATACCACAGTGAGTGCTTTAGAGTCCAACTGTACAGGGAGAAAAAAACCCCCTCTGATAATTGTATTAGTTACAAATATAAATATGATAGCAATTATGATAGCAAATAAAGAGTACTCATTGTCTATGTGTTTGTATATACATCAAACGTGCCAAGTGCTTCAAAAAACATTTACTCTGCAGCTGGGCTTTTGATCACTGACCAATATTTTCACACATTATACAGGTTTTTTTTTTTTTCACAAATGTTTTTATTTGTTTTTCCAGAATACAAATAAAAGAAATTAAAACAAAATCATGACCAAAGAAAAAAAAAAAAGGTAAATAAAATAACAATATTTTGTCAAGGGTAGAACAAAGGAGTAGAAAGCAAGAGCCATAGTAAGCATTCCCTGCCGTTGTCAAGTGACCAGGAAAGAATGGACCAGAGAAATATATTGCCATCTATATGTGGTGAAGAACGACCCAGCACATCATTAATTACCAACAGTAGGGAGAAGTAGGAAAAGGTCCGTACTCACAGAGAGCCTGTTAATAGTCGATTAAGGGAGTGGCTCCTGGGGGGTCCCATTAAAGTTGATTGTTGTTGATCATCTCTATGCATCAGCTGTTGGTCCGCCTCACAGACCAGATCGGACCCTAGCAGTAGCTCCCGGTCATACCATGTAGTATATTGAAAAGATTGAACGGTCAGCAGTTTAGTGTGCGGTGGAAGTGTGTTAATATGCGTCAGCCAGGTATCAAAAAATGTGTCCGTGTGGCTTTCCTTATTCGTTAAGGTTTCTATCCAATCTAAGTGAAATATATATTGCAGTTTCTGAAGTACCAAGGACATTGGTGGAGGAAGATGAGACAACCAGGTATCTAAAATGGCTTTCCTGGCCGCTGCAGCCAGCCTTTCAGCCAAAGCCCGTTCTGGTTTGGAAATATAGGAGGTAAGCTCTAGTTTGCTAAAGATGGCCCAAGTAGCGTGAATGGTTAGAGTTTTCCCCGACAGAGTTTTCCAATAACTGGCGACTTCCCTCCAGAACTGTTGCATGAGTGGGCATGACCAAAGGCAGTGTATTATATCGGCTCTCGAGTCCCCGCATTTTAAACAATTATCTGAGACCGCCGTGCCAATATGGAATCTCTTCAAAGGAGTCAAATAGGTGTGATGCAATATTTGTAGGGACATTTCTTGGTATGTGCTAGCCGGTAGTAGTTTCATCACTCGGGTGTGATAACGAAGAATATCTACGTTATCTGAATGTGGGATGACTGTTTTCCATCTCGTAAAGCTTGTGGTGGTGTTGTCCACATCAATGGTCGTCCTGATTAGATTGTAGATATGTGCAGTTGATCTAATTGTGTCATGTTTTGGCCATATCGAGTCAATTGGGTTGGTCTTATCTACATCTGTTAATTTAGCGAATTGAGTCGCGAGGAAGTGCGTAAGTTGTAATAAGGAGAATAGGTGAAGTTGCAAAAAGGGGTATGTTTGGACCAGGGTCGCGGTTGGTTGGAGTATGTTGGCAGTTGTAAGCATATCCTTCATGTTTTTTAGACCTTTCGTCTGCCATGATGTAAAAGGAATACTGTTTAGGCCGGGGGGGAACGCTTTGTTATTTAACCACGTAAGATTTATCGAATTAAAGGAGGAAAGGTTAGCTTTTTTGCGGATGGAGTGCCAGGTTCTGTATGTGTGAATAAATAAAGGATTATCCTGTGTGTCTTTAGGAACGTCCTGAAGTGGCGTATGCAAAAGTGAATTAAGTGAATTCCCCTCTGTTAAAGTTTCGTCGAAAAGGGCCGTGGTCCACCATCCTGCTTTTGCAGGTGAAGGGTTGCGACTCCTATTCTTGGACGTTTTTTGTTCCAGATAAAGGTTCTGAAAATGTGTTGCAGTCGCTTATTGTCTGCGGAGGATATGCGATATGGTAACATTTGTAATTTGTAAAGCAATTTGGGGAAAATCACCATTTTAATAAAGTGAATCCTACCTGAAAATGTAAGATTTGTATTTATCCATTTGCGGGTATCTTGTTCAATTTGATCTATGGTAAGTCTAATGTTGGACTTATACATGTCTTTGTGATGTTGTGTCAGTCGGATTCCGATAAATTTTATATGTGTTGTGGCTTTCTGAAAGGGAAATGGGTTCGCCCAATCTGATGGGGAGGTGTGCTGTAGACGCAGGGCCTCAGATTTTCCTAGATTGATTATAAATCCTGCTATCTTCCCGAAAGTCTCTATTTTGTGTAGGATTGCGGGGAGTTCTGTTCGAGGTTTGTTTATAAAAAGGAGAATGTCATCTGCATATGCTACTAGCTTGACCTGTTGTGTGCCAACTCGGATACCTGCAAAGGTGTCATCGTTAAGTAAATGACGTAGTAAAGGATCCAAAGCAAGATTAAAAAGTAGTGGTGAAAAAGGACATCCTTGTCTCGTGCCTCTCTGTATCAAAAATCTAGGGGAGTTCAGTCCGTTAGCCGTAACATGGGTGTAAGAATGGGAGTATAGGGTCCGAAATAAGTTGAGCATCTGTATGCCAAAGTGTTGAAATTTAAGTAGTCTTTTTATGTGAGTATGTGTTATTCTGTCAAAGGCTTTATCAGCGTCCAAGTTAATTAATATACCGTGTTTTCTTTTCTCCAGATTGCATTGATACAGGGTAGCCATTGCCGTCTGGAGGGCCTGGACCGGGTAGCGTCCCTTGAGGAACCCCACCTGGTGAGTTGTAAGTATATGTGGGAGAACGAGTTGTAACCTGTCTGCCACAATTTTGGTTAATAATTTCAGGTCTTGATTTAGAAGAGAAATCGGTCTGTAGGAGGAGGGGAGGGTGGGGTCCTTCCCCTCTTTAGGGATTAATATAATTCTCGCCTCGTTCGTTTCACACCACAAGGGAAAGCCCTGTAGAACATCATTAAAAAGCGTGGTGAGTAGTGGGACGAGGTCCGAGAGAAGGATTTTGTAATATTCTGCACTTAAGCCATCGGGGCCAGGGGATTTCCCATTCTTCAAATGTTTTATAGTCGATGTTAATTCCTGTTCTGTAATAGGTGCATCTAAGACCTCTCTGTCCTGTACTGAAAGTTTGGATAAGTGGGCATTACGTAAGAAAGAGAGGCCTTCTTCTGGATGATCCTGATTCCCTTCGTAAAAGCGTTTAAAATATGTCTCAAGTTCAGCTACAATGGCTGCAGTGTCCCGAGCCCATCCCTCCTCCGTTTTTAATTTCTTAATGAAATGTTGTGTCGTGTGGGGTTTGGTTATTTTGGCAAGGAGTCTCCCCGATTTATTCCCCCACCTGTAAAACTTATTTTTCATATGAGAAATTTTGTACTGGGCGCTGTCGTGTAATAAAGAATTAAACAAAGCCTTTGTGTCCATGTAGTTTATTTTATCTGCCTCAGAGTTTGTAAGCTTGAATGCCTTGTAACGTTTCGTGAGTTCCTTTTGTAGGGAGGTATATTTATCATGAAAAGTTTTTTTCTGTCGTATTATATAGGCTGTAATGTGCCCCCTCAGAACAGGTTTAGAAGCTGCCCACAGTAAGTTCTGGTCATCCCAGTGTTGCATATTATCGTCAAGATAGTTAGCCCATTGTTGCTGAAGGTAATGGTGGAAGTCCGTGTTATTATTCAGATAGGAGGGAAATCGCCAGTTATATGAGGCAGTCCTAGAAACAAGTTGTTTCAAAGTCAGGGAAACTGGTGCGTGATCAGTAACACTTATATTGCCAATTGTGGAGGTCAATATGTTAGCAAGCTGAGAGTCAGCAAGAAAAAAGTAATCTAACCTGGAGTGTATTCTATGTGCCCCGGAGTAAAATGTATAATCTTTGGTGTCGGGGTGTGTAAACCTAAAGGTATCATGTAGGCTCAAAAACTCACATAGTGTGTGTAGCGGGGTGATCCTACTGATCGGGTATCTAGATGCTGTGTCCGATCTGTCCATGAAGCGGTCCCACACTGTGTTCATGTCGCCACCAATGATGAGATTAGCGGGTCCCCAGGAGTCAATCCTTTGCATTAGTTCTGTAAAGAAAAAATTGTTGTCATCATTCGGAGCATATACATTCACCACAGTATACTTAGCGTCCGGTGTTTCTATATCTATAATCAAATACCGGCCATTCTTGTCTCTATGTGTTTTTGTCACGGAACCATGCAAAGATTTATTTAATAAGATCGCCACACCTCTAGACTTGGTGTTGCATGATGCCGTGATTTGTTCCTGTATCCAGGAATCTTTCAACACCGTAGTGTCAGTGTTTTTCCAATGGGTTTCTTGTAATAAAACAATATGGGCATGTTCTTTTTTTAAAAAGTCTAGGATTTTTCATCTCTTAACCGGGGTATTTAAACCATCTACATTCCATGAAAGCAGCTTAAGGTTTTTAGGCTGAGCAGCAGGAGGTAAGCTTTGTGTGGAATCACCCATTGAGACCATATTAACCTATTCCCGCTTTGGGAGTCGTGAGGATGGGCAATTGTAACCTGGGGATGAACACTCTGTCCCAGCGAGCAGAAGTCATCCCGAGACAGCCGATAGCACGGCTGCAAAAAGGGGGTGTGGGTAGTTCTACCTTGGTCACTTGACAAAATAAAAACAATAAAACTATATACAATAGCAAAAGAAAATTTCTTTGTTCAGCAATATCAACCATTTGTTGCATGAGACATCCTTACTGGGTATAGAAAAAAACAAAAGAAAACAGGTAACAGAAAGCAAAAGTTCAACTAATTATTCTAGCAGTAGTATGATAGACAAGCTAGAGAACAGAAAGGAGGGAAAGCGCAGAGACAGACATAGAATCAATAAAATTCAATGTCCTGCAGAAAAGTTAACAAACTTTTGTAACCAGTGAAAGCCCATGTTGGTGGGACTGGAGCAGTTCAGCAGGGTCAAATCAGGCGTCTCAGTCCAGGATCCCGGAGCAAGTCGAAACGGGTTAAGCCGAATGGGCTCCAGGGTTCGCTCGGAAGTCCCCATTGGGTCAAGTGTATGGGTCAAGTCGGGTGTGCGTTACCGCTAGGTGGGGGAAAGGCATATCCAAGGAGCGAAATTGTAACAGAGTCAGTTGACAATACCAGGAGTAAGAGTCCCACAAGGGGTTATTCAGTAGAAGTCCAAGTTTTCGGGACACAGTCTGTCAAACTACGTGATGAGAGCTGGCAACGTTCCTAAGTTGGCAGTTGGGACATGAGGTAAGTGGATGCTTGTTTGGGGTCTTCAAAGATTTGTGTCTTATTAGTGTCCTTTTCGACTATCTTCAGTTTCGCTGGAAACATAAGGGAAAATTTGTATCCCGAGTCATAGAGTTTCCTGCACACAGGAGCGAATTCCCTACGCTTTGCCGTCACAGATGCAGAATAGTCCTGGAAGAGTAAGAGTGGGTGTCCATCATAGGTGAGATTCCGGTTCAGCCTGTAAGCCTCCAGTATTCTGGTCTTATCAGTAAAGTTCAGTAGCTTGAATATAACTTGCCTCGGGCGTTGTGCGTCTTGAGCAGGCGGTGGTCCAATTCTATGGAACCTTTAGACTAGGAATGGGAGATGTCGGTCATCAATGTTGAGGGCTTTAGGTAACCATTCATGAATGAGTTTGTCAAAGTCTTTCGCCTTGACTGTTTCAGGAACTCCCACCAACCGCAGATTGTTTCTCCTACTACGATTCTCCAGGTCCTCCACCTTGTCTGATAAAATCGAAATTTCTTTTTGTTGCAGATCAATAGTAGATTGTGCTGCGGCCATGTTGTCATCTAGCGTGGATATCCTGTCTTCCGCTTGGGATAATCTTTGGGATTGGTTAGTCATCTGTTGCAAGATTTCAGAAACAGATTCTTTAATACTCGCCAGTTTTTGGTCAAGCAGAGGGCCTAGAACTTGGACCATATCTTCGACTTGTGAAGAAGGGGGATCAAGTTGGGCACCCGGTTCTGAGTCACTTTCCGCTTGGGCGACTTCTTGTGTCTGTTTCTTATCTTTTGATTTAGTTATTGTTCTGCGAGAAGTCATGGTAGGAGGTTGGCCCAGATATTTTTCCATAACTTTGTGGGAGTTCCGGAGATATGTAGCGCGTGGCCTGTATGAGGCAAGTAGCTATTAGTTGAACATAATTCCAGTAGATGTATCACTCTTTGCGTTTATGTCATGTTGGCTAAGTTGTGCAATGGCGACATGTTATCATCCGTACGATTACATTGCCTCAATAGTCACTCAGAAAAAGCAGTGGGGGGTGGCTGTTATCACGTAGCTAGCCAGATACGACTTGTAGCCGAAATACTATTTGAAAAGTGGACCGTAGGCGGTCTACTGTAGTGGAGAAAAGTATATAGGTGCCTGACTAGCCAGATGGGTTATCCCAGGGCGTTTTGTAGCATGAGAGGGTCTATGGTCAGTTGGTGCAGCAAGATTGTGCGCTGTAGGTAAGGCCCGTATCAACACCTCTCGTTATGGTGGGCAGAAGGATCCAATTAAGGGTCTCAGCCTTAATCACGCTCTCCAGAGAAGATCAAGGGGGCACTATAAAGTTATAAGCCCACAGGAACAAATAAAGTCCAACAAGCGCTTGTGGCAATGGACCAGAAAAGATATTAGGCGTGGTGAATGTTGCCAAGGAAGGGCCTTGTGACGCAGTAGGTCTATTGGCTCTAATACCCCGCTGTGCGGGGATAGCAGTTATGTGGCAGTCCGGATATATAGTGTGCACCCTCCCCAGGGCCGGTGTACTTAGCTGTGGAAGAGCAGGTAAACTTGCGTCCCACTGGGGTCGGGTGTCGCTGGGCTGCAGAGAGGCGCGAGTGGTGTGAGGATCAGCCGATCCGGTCCGCACCCAAGTGTGAAGTGCGCCGACTTCCGGGGCCGCAAGAAGGAGGAGAGAGTCGGGAGATAATGGATCCCAGTTTGCCTCCAGGTATTCCGCAATACTATCCGTGCCTTGTTGTGCGATCTCAGCGAGTTAGACAGGCCGTTGCGCAGAAAATTAGGCAAGGTGGAGCGGAGCTCTGCTAAAACGCGGCCATCAGCTTTGGCACGCCCCCCGGAAGTCCATTATACAGGTTTATAAGATAGATGACATTTAATTTTTCCATCTGGAGGAGAACGAACTTTACATGTGTCAAAACCAGAGAACAGAAAGGCATAACAAATACTGCTTTATTCAGACTTAGGAAGACTATCAATTAATATCTTTCAATGATAAAGTTGGTTAGACCTTAGTGAAGAAAGTAATGAAAGTGAAAATAGCTATATGGACAAAATAGCCGTTTGTTTAAGGAATTTTTCACCGTACACTAAAGTCTACCATAAAGCAACCAGCAAAATACAGTATAATGGAAACTGGGTGTAAATAGATGTTAGTACTATTCCCACCTTGGGTGTATATAGATGTTAGTGCTATTCCCACTATTGGATTTCAATGACAGAATACAGGCAGTTGGAGTGAGGACAGTATCAATGATGAATGATGTGGTCCTCAATCCGACAGGATTTTTAAACCTTATTGTTATCGATGTGGGAAGCCTGTCAGAGGGCCCCATCCACAGGCCAATAAGCAGCCAGCATCCTGTTACATAACCTATAAAGGAGAAACAAACCCTTAATAAAAAAAAAAACACTACCCTCCTAGCCTACATAGCTTCAGTAATCTTCAGAATGATGCTGGCGTTTAGGCTTTTTGCAGTTGGAGCAATTTTCTGTTTTGCAACAACTGCGCATGCACCAAAACTCACAAAGGCTGAAGATGGCGCCTATGAACTCTGCTGGACAGAATCTGCACAGAGGGGTAAGTAAAGAGTTAGGGGCATTTGTCCGGGTAGCAGCTAGGCTAAGGGGAGTCTATGTAGGGTACGGTTTTTTTTCTGCTGCCAGGTCTAAATAAGAGATGAGCCAAGCAAGAGTTCTAGACAAGCTATGGGGCACAGTCGTTGTCAAGGTTTTTGGATGGAAGGCATAAATCTTTGGAATAGAAAAAGCGTAGTCAGGCAGGCCGGGGTCAGTGCGGGCAGAGTTCAAGCAAGGTCAGACAGGCAAGGGTCAATACCAGTATAATCGTCAGGCAGGCGTCAGGATTAGCAGAGTTTGGGATAGTTAGGCAGGCAAGGGTCAATATTCAGAGTAATCAGACAGGCAGGGATCAAAACCAGGAATCAAACACAGTACATACACACCCAGGATACTAGCAAGTAGAACCTAACAACGGGCAATAAGTTTGAGCAAGCAGCCCCTTTAAATATTTGAATTTTGCGCCACTCGGCTTGATGACGTCATGCGACCGACGCATAAACCCGCGGCACGCCATAGCATCTCGACGCTTGAGGAGAGAGGACTAGGGCTGTGGGCATCCCCGCCGGGCACTAATCTCCACTAGACCAACAGGGTGAGTCGCCACACTCTAGAGGGGGCCAACAGACCCCTAGGCTTATCCGGAAACCTGCGATGAAATTGCTCTTTAAGCCTATCAGCTCAAACATCAGAAGCAGGAGTCCAAGATCTCTCCGCTAGACCATAACCTTCCCAGTGCACTAGGTACTGTAATTTACCCCTGATAAACCGAGAATCAACTATTTTCTCAACTAAAAATTCAGGTTGTTCCTCAACCAATACTGGAGGAGGAGTAGACGATTGTTGACCCTGTACAGCTGGTTTTAAACGAGAAATGCGTTAGCAATTTTGAAATTATTAGGGAGTTTAAGACGAATAGTACAAGGATTTATTATTGCAAGAATAGGATATGGAGCAATAAACCTAGGACGCAACTTAAACGAAGGAACTTTGAGTTTTAGTTTTTTTGTGGAAAGCCAAACCAGATCCGGAACCTGATTTTTGGGTGCTTTCCTATGGAATCTATCAACCACCCTTTTTTTCGAGGAAGCGGCCTTGGTAATAGTATCCTGTACCCCATACCAGATTTTATTAAAATGACCCACAGAAGCATTTACCTCAGGGACAGGTGATAGGTGACCACAATAAGAAAATGATTTCGGATGTAAACCATATACAATGAAAAATGGGGACTGCTCCAGTAGATGCATGAGAAGAATTATTATATGCAAATTCTGCCCATGGAAGCATGTCATCCCACTGGGATTGATTATCATACACATAACATCTCAAAAACTGTTCTAGAGATTGATTTACTCTTTCCATCTAACAATTGGATTGGGGATGTTATGCCGAAGAGAATGATAGGTTAATACCCACCAATGAGCAAAAAGTTGGCCAAAATTTTGAAACAAATTGTACTTGTCTGATACAATATTTTCAGGAAAACCATGAAATTTGAAAATCTTAGAAATAAACAATTCAGCCAGAATTTTAGCTGAAGGAAGAGTTGACTCATTTTGCTGAATCTATCAACCACCACCCAAATCACAGTATTACCCTGAGAAGAAGGCAGATCTACAATAAAGTCCATTGAGATATGAGACCAGGGTCTATTAGGTATATGTTATGACCTCAACAGCCCCTGTGGTAATTTTCTAGAGGACTTGGATCTTTGGCACACAGAAGTACAAAATGTTACACGTCTTTTTTGAATGAAGGCCACCAAACATTTCTAGACAACAAAGAAGTGGTCTTAGTAATACCTGGACCTGCTCCCTTAGATCTTTGGGGACAAATAGTTTCCCAGAGGGCATATTACTAGGAGCCAATGTTTGAGCCTGAGACAGAAGGGTGGCAAGATTTGACCCTAGGGCAGCGACAATTACCTCTTTGGGAATAATAGAAACACAATCAAAAGATTCAACCAGATTTGATTCGAAACTTCTAGAGAGTTCATCTGCCTTAGTATTTTTACTCCCGACTCCCAAAACCCAGAACAGTTGCTATGTTCCCTGGTCTCAGCTCCGCTTCTGCCTATAGCAGCCGCCTTTCCTTTGGGAGGAGCCCTCCGCTAATCAGATGGCACCAGGTCTTAATAAGAGAGGAGCCAAGCAAGAGTTCTGGACAAGCAAAGGGGCACAGCCGTTGTCAAAATTTTTGGACGGAAGGCACAGTTCTTTGGAATAGACAAAGTGTAGTCAGGCAGGCCGGGGTCGGTGGGGGCAGAGTTCAAGCAAGGTCAGACAGGCAAGGGTCAATACCAGTAGAATCGTCAGACAGGCAGGAGTCAGGATTAGCAGAGTTCGGTATAGTCATTGGCAGTATTGTTCTGAGTAATCAGACAGGCAGGGATCAAAACCAGGAATAAAACACAGTACAAACACACCCAGGACACTAGAAAGTAGAACCTATCATCAGGCAATGAGTTTGAGCAAGCAGCCTCTTTAAATATTTGAATTTCGCACCCCTCGGCATGATGATGTCATACGGCCAACACATAAACCCGGAAGAGATCAGCCACCAGCAGCATAGCAACTCTGCTCTTGAGGAGAAAGGACTAGGGCTGCGGGTGTCCTCGCCAGTCCCTAGTCCCCACTAGACCATCAAGGCGAGTTGCTACACAGGCATACTGGCAGCCTACATAGGGGCTACTAAATAGCCTATGCTTATTTGGCACCCCCTGGAACTTATATAAAAAGGCATTGTTTACGTTCCAAACTATTTTTTCAGTTCAGTTGTTTTCAAATTATTCACAATAAACTAAGACCTTTTTTCTTTTGCTTTTCCTTTTATTTTTTGTTTTCCCAAAATTTAAGTTTAAAGGGAAACTTATATCTAAAATAGAATAATGCTAGAAATGCTGCATTTTGTATACTAAACATAAAAATGTACTTAGTACACCAGAAGCCTAATTAAACAAATGATCTATGCTTTCAAAGTTGGCCACAGGGGGTCACCATATTGTATCTTTATTGTACATCGTACCAAGACCATGCACATGCTCAGTGTGGTCTGGGCTGCTGTTGGGAGGCTTAGGGATCATCATAAATTATTAAAACAGCACAAGTCAAATAATATCTGTCAGAAACTCATACAGTAAGACTGATTAATAATCACAATATGCAGATTACACTGGGTCCTGTGTTGTCATGTAATGTAATGTGAATTTTATAGCTTTTGCATTGTTTAATACAAACTTTCTCAAACTCTCCAGGACCAGTGGCTGCAACAAATAATCCTCCAAATAGAATCCCAGTTCATCTGTTTAAATCTGGCTCCATGATCTTTGTCCCTGCAGCTGGAAAAATAGGATGTAAAGGCAAAAATAGTCTTCTTACTTTATTAACTGAAAAAGAAACATATCCCAATAATCAATCTGTATGCAGTAAATTCCCCCTTTATTTACTTGCTCTGACTGCTGCAGATACGAATCTCGACACAGTCACTGGCTGCCAGTGGCGTAACTAGATGTTGCTGGGCCCCACAGCAAATTAATTTTAGGGCCCCCAACATATCCAGTGTTTGCCCTGTTTTACCAATATATGTTCAAATTGCTCATCAATGAGAGCCTCATTGGGCCCCCTGTACCTCCTGGGCCCCCCTGCAGCCGCAGGGTCTGCTTCCTCTGTAGTTACGCCCATGCTGGCTGCTCTACAGTAAAACAAACAAAGCTGCTCATGCTGTTTGAAAGTATGATCCTTTACCTGCAGTTAGGGACCGTCTGAAGTTTTAAATCCACAGCAGTCTGAGCAAGTAAATGAAGGGAGAATTTCACTGCATTAAGTCAGGTTTCTTATAAAAACTGTGCATTTTTTAATTAAAATATTGGAGATTCCCTTTAATGTTACTGTCACATGTTTTAGTCTGGCAACTCAGTGATTCAGAAACATTCTGAACTGTCACAATTTGCTACATTTACTTGATACAATTAGATGCATCGTATCTATGAAATATCATTAACTATTGTATCAATTCTTACAGCTGCCTTTAATGAAACCCAGGGTTTCTACTCAACAGGGACAAAGATAACAAATGTATCAACTAAATGTATCAATTTAGAACATGTGAAACTGAAACTTTAAACTTCCACAATAGAAAAACAGTCACAAATAGAAAGTAATTGGAAAAAGTCTTAAAACTGGAATCATGCATGGGAATAGCTCTGGTGGATTAAAGTCCGGTCTGGGTCATATGTGGGTGGGGGTTAAGAGAACATTTGCTCTATTCAATTCTTTTTTGTCTCTACAACACTTCCTTAAATCCTAAGGGGACGTGGATTTGTGGTTTTTAGGTGTAGTCTAGCCTTTCTACAGATTAGGGCAAGGTAAAATACAAGATCACAGTCCCGATTACCCTGCCTTCTCCAACCTTTAAACAATTGATGTTTTTTTTTAATTAGCTATCAAATGTAATTAACTGGATTAATTCAAATATTTTTTTTATAACTGGTGAAGAATTTGAGGGACACGCCTGAACCTCCAGTTCCCCACAAGAACGATCAGGAGAGGAAAGGAGAGAATCAACCAATACAAGATCCAAAAAGACGAACAATCACCAATTACCATTAAGTTATCCAGTTATATTCTCACCACCTCACACATAAATGTATTAAATAAAGGATTATCCCTTTCACCAACCTTTCAACTATATACTGTATTTTCAAAACAGTTTAAGATCTTAATTTATTTGGCAGAAAACTTCTCCTGAAAAAATATTTTGGGAAAGAGGATTTAGATGGAAAAGAAAAACTTACAGATGTGGAAACAAAGGCTTTGCAAGACTGGAAAAAGAAACTAAAGCTGGCCATAGATGTTGAGATTTTTAAAAGATCAGATCCTGATCGTGAGACCACGATCATCTGAGAACGATCGTACGATTGTACGAATTTACCATCAACTAAAAAGACCAATTTGCCAGGAAAACAAAGGGGAGCTGCCTGCTTGGCCCTGCAAACATAGATAGATTGTACTGGGACCGACAAAGATTTTTTAACCTGGCCGATCGATTTCCTGACAGATGTCGGCCGAAAAATCGTAAGATGTACGATCGTTCGAATCCCACTAACCGCACGATAATTTCGAAGGATCGGTCGGGCTTCCCTAAAATCGGTCGTTCGGCAAGAAGAATCGTCGCGTCTATGGGGAGCTTTAATCCCAGTTCACCCCAGCCACAAATATCTGCCCAAATGTCGGGATTTTTCTAAACTTAGTGATTAAGGATATTCTATCATTTCAATCACGTGTATCAAAATAATATGTCCACTGATGAGTGTAGTGCTATTGAGGACATGGATGGTTATTAAGGATGTGCAAATTAAACCATCTGACAAGGGAGGGAATATGGTTATCTGGCCAAACACCATGTATCTGGAAGAAGCTAATAAACAACTAGCCTCTGTAAGTTATAGGGAAATTTTGTGGGGGGAGCCCACAGAGAATTTTAAACAAATTTATGACAATATGTTGAAGGAGGCCTTCAAAGACAACATTATTTCAAAAAAAGAAAAACAATTCTTAACAGTAGACAGTCCTAGAACTGCTACATTCTATCTACTCCCTAAAATCCATAGGAAAATAGAAAAACCTCCAGGTAGACCGATCGTATCGGGCAATTGCAATCTTACAGAAAAAGCCAGCCAATACCTGGACCTAAGAATTAGACCTATAGTTGAAGGTTTAGAATCATATGCAAGAGACACATTGGATGTCCTATCTCAAATTGAGAATTTGGAAGTGTAATAAAAAGCACTCACCCTGGTGGTCCAGTGGTGCGGCGGGGACGCCCTCCGTGCCATCGGCGGGGACGCCCACCACACTGCTCCTCGTCACCAGCCATCTTGGTTTCTTAGCCTTGCACGTTCTAAGACCTGGCGGCATCTGAGTAGCTGAGGGCTCCTCCCGAGGCCAAAGGCGGCTGCTACAGGCAGAAGCACGAGCCGAGACCAGGGTGCTTGGCATCGGTTCTAGATTTAGGGTGCCAACTGTTACATTATAACGGGCCATTATGGATGAAGAAGGTCATGCTGCTGCTGCCACTCCTTCCACTATGGACGCGCTTCTTGCCACTTTGCTACAGCGCTTGGAAGATCACGAGTGGAAGCAGGATTACTTGGTGCAAGGCTTCCATAATCTGACTCGCCAACTGGACACTTGGGCCCTAAGATTACCCTCCTCTGATCCTGCCCGTTTTTCCCTTGAAACCTTCTCTAACACCATGGCGATACTCTACGATGACCCGGATCGTGCATCATCTGCCGATTCCGCGATTCGTAAATTACGCCAGGGAAAATGGGATGCGGAGGTGTATTGCACCGGTGGGCTGTAGAGACTGGTTGGAATGACATGGCTCTTCGTAGCAAGTTCCGTATAGGGCTCTCAGATCAAAGACAGCCTAGTAAATTATCCTCAATCTACCGACTTGGATGATCTCATGTCTCTTGCCATCCAGGTAGATAGAAGACAGAAGGAGAGAAGGGGTGAGAAGGGCACTTCCTTTCATATAGGGTTTACCAATGCCAAGTCTTCCTTTCCTAATGTGGTTGCCAATGTTAAACTTCAAAGCCGGGAAACTTCCAAGCCTAAATGGAGAAGGGGAGCTCCATTTGGGTCGAGAAGTTTCCTCTCCCCATTTTTCCTCTAGGATTATGTTACCAGTTAAATTAACCTGGCCTACGGGCTTTGTAAAGGTTTCCGCTTTTGTGGATTCTGGGGCGGAGGGGTATTTTTTGGATGTTGCCTTCGCAGTAAGGTTTAATATTCCTTTAAAATCTTTAAATCCTCCTATGAAAATCTTAGTGGTTGACAAAAAACCCTTGGGGTCAGGTCTGGTAACCAAGAAGACTGTGGTCTTGTCCATGTGCTCGTACAACTGGCATTGTGATGACTTGTTCTTTTTTTTATTATTGAGGGAGCTTCTTCTCCTCTAATAGTGGGGTTACCTTGGCTCCAAACTCATAACCCACATATTAACTAGGTAACTGGGGAGATTCTTCAATGGGGTTTAAAATGTGGTGGTTTTTGTATTCCTCAGGTGGTGGCAGTTACCTCATTAGAGGGGTTACTTGCAGCATATGCAGAATATGCAGATGTTTTTTCCGAAAAAGCTGCAGAGACCTTACCCCCACATAGGCAGTATGACTGTCCAATCGACCTCATCCCTGGGTCTACTCTCCCTCATGGTAGAACTTACCCTCTCTCCTTGCCTGAAGCCCAGGCAATGAGAGAATACATCAAGGAAAACCTTGAAAGAGGTTTCATCAGATCCCATAGTTCCCCTGCTGGTGCGGGTTTCTTTTTTGTTGGTAAAAAGGATGGTGGTCTTCGTCCTTGTATAGACTAAAGACATCTTAATAAGATCACCATAAAAAAATGTTACCCCCTTCCTTTGATTTCCGAATTATTTGATCAGGTTAAAAATGCCAATATTTATTCCAAGCTTGATCTTAGAGGTGCATATAACCTCATCCGTATCAGGGAAGGGGACGAGTGGAAAACGGCCTTTAACACCAGGGACGGCCACTATTAATAGGGATTTTAGGGAACAGGTTCTGGGTGAAGCCCACAATTCCAAAATGGCAGGACATCCTGGTTTCTCTAAGACTGTGTTCCCTTTTGTCTCGCAATGTATGGTGGCCTTCCTTTAAGTTAAAAATTTTGTTAACTCTTGCCCTGTATGTCAGAGGTCAAAATCCTCTAGGAATTTGTCACAGGGATTGTTATGACCACACCTATTCCTGACAAACCCTGGTCCCATCTTTCGATGGATTTTATTGTTGATCTTCCCCCTTCCCAGGGGAAAACTGTGATTTGGGTGGTGGTAGACAGGTTCAACAAAATGAGCCACGTCATTTCACTTTAAACAAACACAAATGCTGGCGCTGTAATAGGAGAAATCCCAGTTCACGATCTACAATCAGTAATTCCTGGTATAAACATTTTCTAAGTTTGACTCGCTCACCGTTCAAAAACTGTGGCCCGGGTGCCTCATGCCCCGGACCCCACACTGGTAAATTCGGAGCGGTAGAAACTCCTCTCACATCAGGTTCAACAAAATAGAGTGTCTTACCCAGGAAATGCTGTGACCCAGGTGCTGCCGCCCTGAGTCCGTCACTAAGGAAGACGTATCCACAGCTTGCAGGTTATTACTTGGACAGCGCACTCCAGGGTCCTTTTCAAACAGAATCGCTCGTTTCCAGGTTGTAGTTTAAAACAAATTTCCTTTATTTAATGAAACATCTTCGTACACCATTCACATAGCGCCATGAGGTCTGACGCGTTTCGTGTCACTGCACTTCATCAGAGACCTGCCATGAGGTCTGACGCGTTTCGTGTCACTGCACTTCATCAGAGACCTCAGGTCTCTGATGAAGTGCAGTGACACGAAACGCGTCAGACCTCATGGCGCTATGTGAATGGTGTACCAAGATGTTTCATTAAATAAAGGAAATTTGTTTTAAACTACAACCTGGAAACGAGCGATTCTGTTTGAAAAGGACCCTGGAGTGCGCTGTCCAAGTAATAACCTGCACTTCATTTCCCTCCCACACCTCCCTTCTGCCAAAACTTTGGCTGAGTTATTAATTTCTAATATTTTTAAGTGACATGGTTTTCCGGTCAATATTGTTTCTGATAGAGGGGATCAGTTTGTTTCAAAATTTTGGCGAGTATTCTGCTCTTTGGTTGGAATCAAATTATCATTTTCTACTGCATATCATCCTCAAACAAATGGTCAAACTGAAAGGGTTAATCAATCCCTTGAACAATTTCTGAACTATTACCCTGGGCAGAATTTGCTTACAATAATGCAACTCATTCTTCCACTGGTGAATCTCCATTCTTTATTGTTAATTGTTTACATTACAAAGCATTTTATTTTTCTGGTACATTGTCCCCTGTACCTTCTGTCAATTCTTCTGTCAACGCAGAGGCGTAATGACCGAGGCACGCAATGATGTGAAAATGTAACACTATATAAGACTCATTTGGGCTTTCAGACCTTGCCCGTTATAGGATCTTGTTCCTGTGGTTTTCGTGCTGTTAAGCTTCTGATTCTGTATTACTGATTCCTGTTGTGACCCCTGCCTGGCTATTTGACTATCCTGACTTCTGAATCCTGACCCTTGCCCGATAACCGACTTCGATTCTGCTTAACCCTTTTTATTGACTTCCTGGTTTGACCCTTGCCTGCCTGACTATGTTTATTCTCTGCCTGCCCGACCCGGCCTGATATGAATACTCTATTGCCTAACGCCTTGTACCACAACATTGCCAAAAGACTTTGCCTTACAGTTGTGCCCCTCTGTATGTCTAGAACCCCTCGCCTTGCACCTCGTTATGAGACCTGGCGGCATCTGAGTAGCTGAGGGCTCCTCCCGAGGCCAAAGGCGGCTGCTACAGACAGAAGCATGAGCCGAGACCAGGGTGCTTGGCATCGGTTCTAGATTTAGGGTGCCAACAGTTATAGGAAGTTAATAATACAACGCTCCAAATGACTCTAGATGTAGAGTCTTTGTATACTTCCATTAAGCATGAACTAGTCCTAAAAGCTCTAAGATACTTTTTAACTGACCATCTGAGTGATGGAGATAACACAATGGAATTTCTATGTAAACTTATGATATTTGTTCTATGCTTTAATTACTCAACATTTAACATGAAATTTTACCTACAAACACAAGGAACTGTCAAGGGTACCTCCTGCGCTCCCTCATACGCAACCCTATTTTTAAGGTTTTGAGAACAAACAGTAGTCCAGACTAATTCCATGTCATCAAAATCCTCAAATGGATTGGGTATATCAATGATATCCTATCTGGGAGGGTACACCGGAGGAAGCTCTGGAATTTGTGACCAAACTGAATAACAATAACCTGAATATCAATCTAACCATGGATATCTCCGACAATTCTATCTCCTTCCTAGATCTTCTGATTGAGATAGATACTGAAGGACGTCTTGTGAATAAAAACTATAGAAAATCTACAGCAACCAATTCCCTACTAACCTACTCTAGTTTCGATCCGCACCCAGTAGAATAATCAGTCCCTTAGGGGAATTTCTGAGACTTAAGCACAATTGCCAGTCATTGGACCTGTTCAAAGAACAGGCCAATGAAATTAAGGCAAGGCTTAAGATGAGAGGTTATTCAGAAAAACTAGTGAAAAGAGCATAACAGGGCACTACATACAGAGAGATCAGAGCTGTTGGTGACTAAAGGTAAACCACAAGAAACTAACAGCATGGTACCATGCATCACTACATATAACACAAATATCTCACAGATACAAGAAATTTTAAACAAACATTGGGCAGTATTATTGGAGGATGATACATTAGGGGCATTACTGCATGGAAAAAGCCTCCTTCTGCTACAAGAAAAGTACCAATTTAAAGAATATGCTAACAAGAAGTAATTTCCAAAACTTTAGTTCCAAAACTAATCACACAAATTGGGGGTGTTTTCCCTGTGGTGACTGTAACATGTGTGATAAGATGCTCAGAATCAGCTCAGCTTGGGTAATCAACATAAGGTTAATAACTATATAAACTGTAGAACCCAAGGGGTAATCTACTGCATAGAATGCCCATGTCCGAAAAAGTATGTAGGGATGACAACCCAAATGTTGAAGAATAGATTACAATAGTACTGCAGTTCCATAAGGACTGCAGGAAGTCTGACCAAAACCAATAAAACACTGTCTACAGTTGCTCAACATTTTAAAAGGTTTCATAATATGGATCCAGCGAAGGTGAAATTTTGGGCACTAGACAAAAAATCAACCTAGGGATACATAAAGGGGACATGGAGCAAATCCTTCTTATTATTGGATTTTTAAACTAGATACCATCTCCCCCAAAGGAATCAATGAAAACAATCTGTTTACTGATTTTATTTGATAAAACTTATTATAAATATATTTGATACTGTTTATTTGATACTTAATATTATTTCATTCTTAAATAAATTGTTGAAGGCAGAAACCCATTAATAATTCCCCCTTTTTCTCCTTTTTAATTGATACTATTTCATTATTAATAAATAAATAAATAAATATTGGTGTCTAAAAAGAAATCGAGAATAATAAATATATATACAATTAGTAATCCATTTTAGATAAATATGTACTGTAACTATGTACAATATGTCACAATTCATTTAGGCGCACAATCATCAGGCTGCTATCTGATAACACTGCACAGGTAATATGTAATAAAGGGACCATACGAATGACTAATACTTTAGGCATATACTATAAATAGATTGGCCTCGCTTGGATTGTGGGAAGGATCAGGTGTCTTGTGCTCCCTGACGCAATCACGCTACGTGTAAGTAGTAGGAAGTATAGGTTCCCGGAATGTGCCAATGGAACTCTTTGGAGAAGTTATAGTCCGGTCTGGGTCATATGTAGGTGGGGGTTAAGAGACCATGTGCTCTGTTCAATTCTTTCCGTAGTTTTAAACTACTAACAACCACAGACTAGTTAAAATCACCTTTATGTGACCTTTTGATACTTGATATGTTGGCTACAAGCGGGGTACTTTTCTCTTAAGAAATCCTTTTCAATTAATTTACTCTGACAATAGTCAGACCCCTGCAGTAATTTAACAGAATAATATTATTTATAAATAAGTAAATAAGGGTATTCATCCATTTAATTCAATTTATTGAGGCACAATTAAGTACCTGGTATCTTCAAATGTGCAGTTATTCAAGTATAAAATATGTGCATTGTCTTTTTGCAGGGAAGTCTTTATATACTGGATGACTCTATATTTGCTATCTTCTTAGTACTGTCGTGAAAGTTCACATACCTCGTGTCTGGGGCATGGCACGAGTGCTAATTTTTCCTAAGCGATAATATTTCACAAGTGCTTAGACATGACAGTTATACAAGGCAGTTCCATGAAACTAACTCCTATCTCTTCTCATTCCTACAGGTAATTCTACTTATCCATATACTGCTACATATCTATTGCAACTCCTTATTCGGGTAATTCAGCTTATCCATGTACTGCTACATATCTATTGCAACTGCTTATTCTGGTAATTCTGCTTATCCATGTACTGCTACATATCTATTGCAACTCCTTATTCTGGTAATTCTGCTTATCCATATACTGCTACATATCTATTGCAACTCCTTATTCTGGTAACTCTGCTTATCCATATATTGCTACATATCTATTGCAACTCCTTATTCTGGCCTATTCTGCTTTAGTTCTTCGACAAATATCTCAAGCACACATCTGTGTCCACTTCTCAGTGAACAAGAGATATTTGTTTTGTTTTTTTTGTTTTTTTTCTGGTGTCTGTAAAACTCTTTGCTAGCTGTTTAATTGATGAATTGATTAATTAGGCTCTAGTTTTCCCAATCAGCTACATATAAATTCAGGCCCAGTATTGGGGATGGCACTCGTGTCTGGGCCATGGCAGGAGTGCTAATATTTCACAAGTGCTTAGATATGACAGTTATACAAGGCAGTTCCATGGAAGAAGTCTTAGATATCACTGGTCCATTGTAAAAAGAGAGTTATAGAAAGGAGAAAAGAAAGACTGGAAAAGAAAGCGTGTTGCCCTTATTTTGGTCATACCGTTTATATATATATATATATATGTTGTGCCTGGTGGAGGTACATCGATGACGTGTTCCTCCTATGGCGGGGTGACCTGGACTCCTTGGCTGTCTTCCGTGAGGCAATTAATGGGGCCCATAATGACATTAAATTCACAATGACAGCTGATCTCCAAGTAGTTACTTTCTTAGATGTATTGGTTACACGAACCGAGACAGGGTTTGATACTCGTATCTATACAAAACCCACGGATCGAAATCAACTTCTTTCTTATGACAGCTTCCATCCCCCCTCAGTTAAGAGATCGATTCCTATCAGCCAGTTTACCAGAGTGAGTAGAATTACAAACAATCCAGTGGTCCTGGAACAAGACTTAGAAATAATGTCTAGGAAACTTACAGATAGGGGATACCCGAATCAGCTAATACAAAAAAACCAACAGGCTGCTAAGGAAGGGATTCTTGGATGTACATCAAGAGATCGGCGTACTACAGGTAACAGATTAGCATATGTATCCCAGTATAATTCTGCCAGTTCCAAATATAAATGCATATTAGATAAACATTGGCACTTATTAAAAGATGCATATCCTTCAATTCCAGAGTTTCAACAAGGCCCTATGATGTCCTATCGCAGAGGAGCAACCATAGGGAGTAGATTAGTGAATGCAGACATACGGAAACCACCTAATAAGGCAATGTTTTGGGGTCCCAAGAAAGAGGGCATGTATAGATGTAAGGGTTGTGCCCAGTGTCGATTTGTATTGGTAGGTCCTGATTTTGACCATCCACATAGGGATCAGAAGTATCAAATTAGGGGTTATAATACGTGTGACACTAATTTTGTTGTATACATGCTGGTCTGCCCATGTGGGTTTGTCTATGTTGGAGAAACCACCCAGAAGGTGAAGGATAGGTTTTCTCAACATAGATCAACTATACACTTGGGCAATAGATCATTGCCAGTCTCTAGACATTGTTTAGAACAAGGACATACATCAGAGGAGCTGAAATTCAGAGTTATCCAACACGTCCCACCTCTGAAAAGAGGAGGAGATCGTGTTCTAGCATTAAAAAGAGCAGAAGTTAAATGGATTGACAGGCTAGGGACTCTCAGTCCAAGGGGTCTAAATCGTGATTTTGACTTGCATTTATTTCTGTAAAGTACTCATTTAGGGTGAGTAGTAATATTTCGGGTAACTAATGATATTATTTTGTGTATATTTTTTGAATATTTTCTTTATAAGTATTTTTGTATTTTTTAAAAAAAAAAAAAATTTTTTTTTGCCATTCATCTGTTAACTTTTGCTTTTCATTTTGGCATAATCTGCTTAAACAACTACAATCATCAGATATAGTGAAAAATGCCCATGTAATTTGCTGTTACTGATATATTTCTTTTCTTTGGTAACTATGGACTTTGCATAGTAACGGGAGGGTGGAGATATGTGGTGACTGACGTGCAGATCTGGCCTCCAGGTGAGGAAGCATCATCACAGTTACTTACCACGTATGCCCCGCCTAACGAGGAAGCAGAAAGTGTGTGCAATGGAGTCCTACACGCTACTACACGATACATACGCTTGAGAAAGGGAACGGATGTGTCCCGAAACGTCGCGTGAGTGTGGATGGATATAGCGTTTATGCTGGACTTTTAACAGATAAGTGTCTTGATACAAATGACGCTGCTACTATGTTGTGAAGAATGCCATTTTGTGATACATTTTAACAAGCTAATAAAAGCTATGTTTTAAATATGGAGTGCGATCTGGTTGGACCAATATATATATATATATATATATATATATATATATATATATATATATATATATATATATATATATATATGTCTAGATTCAAAGGTACCTTGTGCCCATACAGCAATAAAGACATCATACAAACATATACACATATGGTATGGGGCATAAGAAAAGTTCATTCAGGCCACGGGGGCTGAGTGTGTCCAGTCGGTGGATCCATTTAAGTTCAGTTTGAAGAAATAAACGTTCACGGTCGCCGCCACGGCGAGCCTGCTTCAAATAATCCCATTCCAGAATATTATGACGGCCATTCCAGAATATTATACTTCTCCCTCTGCATAAATGACTTTGTAGATTTAGAAGCGTGTTTAGGGTCACTGTCTTGTTGGAATATCCAACCCCTGCCTAACTCCAACTTTGTTACTGATACTTGAACTGTTATGCCCCCAGCATTGTTTTATAGTTTGTATTGCATCAGCTTGTCATTCATTTGTATGATTATGCCTTTTCTATAGAAATGTCTTTCTTAGGCCACCATACCCCTTCCATGTGATCCTGTGTAATACCAGGAAATGATCACTGTAGCTGCCATCTTCATAGTGTTCACAGCTAGCTCGTCACTATCTGCAGCAATCCTACCCCATCCAGCCTCGTGGTAGCATCGTTGGTAGGTATTGTTTATAGCCCAAGCCTATATATAAAGGCAAACAGTTATTTACTTGTTTTGTGCATTTATATGTAAGTTTATATCTGTTTATATGCAGCTACCTCATGGCCCTGCTACACAGTATATGTTTGGGTCTTATATTATATTCAGATGCCTCTCTCCCCTTTTAGTTAACATATGCTACACATTGTTTATGCATTTAAATATACAGGTATGGGACCTGTTATCCAGAATGCTTGGGACCTGGGGTTTTCCGGATAACGGATCTTTCCGTAATTTGGGTCTTCATGCCTTAAGTCTACTAGAAATTCATTTAAACATTAAATAAACCCAATAGACTGGTTTTGCTTCCAATAAGGATTAATTATATCTTAGTTGGGATCAAGTACAAGCTACTGTTTTATTATTACAGAGAAAAAGGAAATCATTTTAAAAAATTTGGATAAAATGGAGTCTATGGGAAACAGCCATTCCGTAATTCGGAGCTTTCTGGATATCGGGTTTCCGGATAAGGGATCCTTTACCTGTATTATGTTATAATACACAAAAGCCATGAATATCTTGTAAATTATATCCTTATAAACGGTGAGTAGTGATGTCATCAGTTATAAACGGTGAGTAGTGATGTAATTTCTGTCACATGACTCACTAAAATTTGTGTATTATAATTAATAAAGTACCCCCAGTTGTAAAATATGAGGATATTAGAAGTTACCTCGGAGTTCCATGACCTGTATAAAAACACTCGGCCTTCGGCCTCGTGTTTTTATATGGTCATGAAACTCCTCGGTAACTTATAATATCCTTATATTTTACAAGAGGGGGTACTTTATTCACTATATATTGTACAGCTTACTAAGCACTGTCATTTTCTATCTTCTCTAGTTTTAAACCTTGCCTTTTGTTAATAAACTGAAGCTCAATAACCTGTGTCAGTGGGTTAATGAAGGAGTTTAGCTGCATGTCAAGCTAGTTCTTCATCCATGCAAAACACTTTTTGTTATGACCAAACAACTACATTTTTGTCTCATCAGTCCAAAGCAACTTGTTCCAAAATGATTGTGGCTTGTCTAAATGAGCTTTTGCATACAACTAGCGACTCTGTTTGTGGCGTGAGTGCAGAAAGGGCTTCTTTTTCATCACCCTGACATACTTGTGCAAATTGCGTTGAATTGTAACAATCTGCAGCAACATGTTCTTGCAGGTCTTAGAAGGTGATCTTTGGGTTGTCTGTAACCATTCTCACAATCCTCCACATATGCCACTCATGTATTTTTCTTGGCCTGTCAGACCTTCGTTTTAGAACAACTGCCTGTGGCCTCACATTTCCTGATTACACTCCTTACAGTTGAAATGGACAGTTTAAACCTCTGAGATAACTTTTTGTAGCCTTTCCCTAAACATGATACTGAACAATCTTTGTTTTCAGATCTTTTGAGAGTTGCTTTGAGGATCCCATGCTGTCACTCTTCAGAGGAGAGTCAAACAGAAGCACAACTTGCAATTGGTCACCTTAAATACATTTTCTCATGATTGGACACACCTGCCTATGAAGTGCAAGGCTTAAGAGCTAATCCAACCAATTTGGTGTTGCCAGTAATCAGTATTGAGCAGTTACATTCATTGAAATTAGCAAAGTTACAAGGGTACCCAAATTTTTGCACAGCCAGTTTTTCACATTTTGATTTACTAAATACTGCTTCACTAAAAATCTTTGTTCGAAAACATCCCAGTACTTTTTTTTTTTGTAACTTGAAGTTTTTATTGGATAAAGTCAAAGACACATTATTTGCATGCAAAAGTCAGTAGTCATTGTGGGTACACACAGTGTCCCTTGCGCAATGCTCAATAATGACATGTAGAAAAAGATCACATTATATTATCCATTTTCAAATGTATGTAGCTTACGTTCAATAAACATGAATATAACATAAAACACAACTGGTCTGCCTGCTGCTATCTTTTCTTTAAATGAATTACTCTTGCCTGATCGGGAAATCCTAACAGGTAATGATTCCCTTCCCTTTTGAAACTCCAGGGTGAATCTAAGGTTTTCTACGTAGGGCCCAGACCCTACGTGGGACGTAACTCTTCTCACATTTCTGCAGGCTTCCCTAAAAGCTCATATGGGGCCCAGATGGCCAAAAATTTGGGCGTTTTATTTTGAATGTGTGCTATAGTACTCTCAAAGTTCATGTTCACCATAAGTTTTCTATGTAGTTCTAACATAGTGGGGATTATCGCTGACTTCCATTTTGCTGCTATCATGATACGTGCCACTGTCAATATATGGTTAACCAGCTTTTGTGAGGTGTTTGATATCCCTCGCATGGGTCTTCCCAACAGGTGGGTTACCGGGTCTTTCCCAATTTCAGTACATGTGACTTTAGTTATTAGTTCGTGTACCTCATCCCAATATCTATCTAGTTGTGGGCATGACCAGAGTAAGTGCATTAACGTCCCTGTTGCATCACAACCTCTCCAGCACTTATTCGAGATACTTGGGTTGATTTTGTTCAGTTTTTTAGGAGTCATATACCAATGCATTATTACTTTATATACATTTTCTTTTTGTTTCACACATGTCACTCCCGACTTGGCATTACTCCATATGGCCTCCCAGTCCTCCAGTTCTAAGGGACCTTCCAATTCTTGTTCCCAATATGACATATATTTATGATTCGGAGGTGTGTTAGCTGGCAAGGAGTTTAATATCTTGTAGATATTTGATAGAAGGGCCTTTTGTGGCCAGCCTCCTTTCATAAGACTCTCAAAAGGAGATAAGATTACAGTACGTTTCTGAGCCAGGAAACAGGATATAAAGTGTCGAACCTGAAGGAATTCAAAAAATCTTATTGGGATTTCGGGTGTTTTGGCTTGCAGGTCTCCGAACTGGAGGACATGGGAGGCATCCCTAGTGAGCACATCATACACTTTAAAAAGACCTTTTGCTCCCCAATTTCCATACAGTGAGGCCTGAGTGCCTGGCTTAAATTTAGGATTTTGCAGAAATGGTGTCATCAAAGAGAAGGGTGAAATTAGGCCCTGTTTACTCTTTACACGATACCAAGTTGTAAGGGTAGATTTGGAAGTTTCCAATATGGTCTTAGGAAGTATTGGATAAGGGTCTATATTCCATATTAGTGCTCCCATGTGTGTCTGGTTTAGGAGAGAGTTTTCGATTCTTGCCCAAAGTGGCCCGATTTCATGCTGAGACCAGGCTGATAGCCATCGCAAATGTGCAGCATCATGGTATTTATGTATGGAGGGAACCCCCAAGCCCCCGTGCAATTTGTCACTCGTAAGAACAGTTTTGGAAAGCCTTTGTCGCTTATTTCCCCAAATGAATCTATGGAATGATAGTTGAATATCTGAAAGGATCTTAGAAGGGACCAGAACCGGGAGGGTCTCAAATAAGTATAGAAATTTGGGTAGTATGCTCATTTTCAGCGCCGCTATGCGACCAAACCATGATAGTGTATAGTCTGACCACTTATACAGTAGCTGTTTAGAGTGCTGAATAAGTGGATGGAAGTTCCTTTTGAACAAATCTTTGTAGTGAGGAGTTACTTTTGTGCCTAAATAGGTAAGAAAATCTGTTTTCCATTTATATTTGAAGTTTAGTTTGAAAGTGTTCAGCGAGGCTTCTGAAATACACATTGGGAGGGCTTCCGATTTGTCCCAATTAATCTTATATCCCGAATAGCAGCTATATAAATCCAAGGCCCTATGCAAGGATGGCAAGGATATATGCGGGTTGGTGAGGGATAATAAGACATCGTCTGCAAACAATGCTATTTTAAATTCTGTGCCTGCAGCCTTAACGCCCTTAATATCCGGATGATTTCTGATATAGGCTGCCAGAGGTTCTATACTGATAGCGTATAAAAGGGGCGATAAGGGGCATCCTTGCCTGGTTCCATTGCAGATCTTTATGAGTTTCCCTGTCGCACCCGGGAGCTTCAGTTGTGCCGTTGGCTTGTTATATAGTGCCTGCAGTGCTGTAATAAAAGCTCCCCGAAACCCCAGGTGCGACAGTAAGTCAAATAGAAAAGGCCAGCTTAATCGATCAAATGCCTTTTCCGCGTCGAGTCCTAATAATAAGGCCGGATCACCCTTTTTTTGGATAATTTCAAGTAATGCGGTTGTTCGCCTAGTGTTATCTCCAGCCTGTCTCCCTTTAATGAAGCCGACCTGGTCTTGGTGTATCAAAGTAGGAGCTAAGTTATTCAATCTATTGGCCAAAATTTTAGTGAACAATTTTAAGTCCGAATTAAGACATCCCAGTACTTTTATTTGCACAAGACCTGTTGAGTGCGGTACTTCACTGGACTACGGAGGAAAAGCAGGTACCTGCTGCTCCAGGGACTTTGCCAACAAATTAAGCATGCGACTTCCTGAGCTTAAACATTAAATGAACTAGATTAATTTAGGAGTCTGGGAGAGAACTAGGCACAAGAAATAGGATACAATCACTCTACATATACTATATACAAATATAGATTTAACCATTCAGTGTTTACCTATCAGGGGGTCAATATGTAACAATGGATTATTTCAACTTGAAAGTAACACCCAAACTTTCAGGCCTCTCAAGCAGAACCAAGATGTGACAACTCAACCCCTAGGCCTGCACAAGTGGTTCCTACTCTTGGGTAGTGCACCCAGGACTAAATCCTTATTAAATCAGCTTGGTGGAGCCAAGACTGGGCACTAGCTACCCTACTCCTGTTTACCACGCCTGGAGTGATCTACAATAGAAAATAGCCTAAACTAACTAGCCCTGCAGAGCAGCTAGGGTCCGTATGAAGTTTCCAATCCACAGCAGTCAAAGTAAGTAAAACAAAGGAGGAATTTCACTGCATACAGTAAGGTTTCTTATAAAAACGTTACATATTTTTGTAATTAAAGTATATTGGAAGGAGGTTTCTTTTTCATTAAAGAAAGTAAAAATTGGATTTAATTTTTTTGCCTTTACATCCCCTTTAAGGGATATGCCAGTAATTTTGATCTTACATACTTTATCTGGAAAACCGTAGGTCCTAAGCATTCCAGATAAAAGATCCTATACTTGTATTACCTTCTGTGTGTGCAAGACAATTGCGTGTAAAGAGTCAATTTACCCTTTAATTCGCTTAGCCTTTGAAATTTTCATATTATATCTGCCTATTAGCAATAGTGATAAAACAATCATGTAATATAATACATATTTTTTTCACATTTTTCAATTTAAACATACCTCCCAACATTTTGGAAATAAAAAGAGGGACAAAAAAGTTGTCGCACTTAGGTGCGGGGAAATTTTTAACCATGCCCATTTTTGTGGCCACACCCCCTAATTACCATGTTTATTTTACAAAATTTGGCAGGTTATGAAAGTTTGAACATATTTCTGTGGTTTTTTTTTTAAGTTATTAAAGTTTTGCTAATGAAGGTGAATTGCCCTTAAGGGTAAGGACACACGGGCAGATTCGTCGCCCCTAGAGGGATGGCATTTGCGGCGCTTCATTTTCCAAAGTTGACAGAAGTGGAAACTTCGGGCGACTTCGGAAAACAAAGTTGCCGCGAGTGCCATCCCGCTAGCGATTTTTCATTATAGCCGGCGAGAAGGTAGGGGAAGACAGTTCGGAGAGTTTGTCGCCCCAAAGAAAAGGCAATTTGTCACCCGGGCGACTAATCTACCCGAATCTGCCCGTGTGCCCTTACCGGTTATCTTATATTGTTACAATTACTTATTTGCTTATCTAGAAATTGTTACAAAAGTATCTTATCTGCTGTTGTGGCTGTTCTGGGCTCTCTGCCATAAGCCAATTAAGTTAGCCAGTTTTTCTGGCTGTTCAGTGCAGAGAAAAACGGGACTTTCCAGTACAAATGAGGGACTGTCCCAAACGGGACAGTTGGGAGGTATGATTTAGAAAAAACTGCAGAGACAAATCTGTAAAGTCAGATCATGAAACAGAGTTTGACATTTTGTGTACAGAAAGGTATCAAAATGCACTTTTAATGCAGGATTTATATTCCAACATAAGTTGCCCTTACTTTCAAGGATAAAAGATTTAGAGATGTAGCAGCAAACTATAAAGTATCCTCGGGCAAGGGCCGACAATCCAAAACAAGCAGATTAGCACATAAAACAATAGCAAATGGATAAACATGTAAAGATTACTTACTTCACACACTACAATTAACATACTGAAATCTACTGGAGTGATATTACTAACAGTGCTGTCCTCAGGGCTGACATTTAGCTCAAATGATTTCCAAACCTGGGTGATAAAATAAGTTCAAGTACCTGCAGAACGTGCGTTGCAATTCAGAGGATGTGCCTCACCCTGGGATTAGTTTCTGCCTGAGGAGAGACAAGTAAGGTCAACAGTAGTGTTGAAAGTTGTCGCACCTTGGCAAAAACTATTACATTTACTGTGGTCATGCACTGCATATGTTTAAATAAATATGATAAAAAAAAGATAATACATCACATGCGTATTCAATCTAGTTAATGGAAATTTAAATTTTAACAATATTAAATGGGAAGTTAATCTTTAAACTGACTTTTAAGAGTATATTTGCAAAGTATGTGCTTTATAGGCTAATGAATGCACTCCTGGATCATTAAAGGAAAACTATACCCCCAAAATGAATACTTAAGCAACAGATAGTTTATATCAAATTGAATGACATATTAAAGAATCTTACCAAACTGGAATATATATTTACATAAATATTGCCCTTTTACATCTCTTGCCTTGAACCACCATTTTGTGACTCTATCTGTGCTGCCTCAGAGATTACCTGACCAGAAATACTACAACACTAACTGTAACTGGAAGAAGTGAGGAAGCAAAAGGCAGAACTCTGTCTGTTAATTGGCTCATGTGACCTTACATGTGGTTTGTATGTGTGCACAGTGAATCTTACGATCTCAGGGGGCGGCCCTTATTTTTTAAAATGGCAATTTTCTATTTATGATTACCCAATGGCACATACTACTAAAAAAGTATATTATTATGATAATGGATCATTTACATGAAGCAGGGTTTTACACATGAGCTGTTTTACTCAGTATCTTTTAATAGAGACCTACATTGTTTGGGGGGTATAGTTTTCCTTTAAGAGCCTTAGCAACATTGTTTTTTGTTTTTTTTTTAAATCTTCTATGGGGCCCTGACCACCAATCTTTTTCTTTCTTTTTAATGCTCTATGAAGTCCCTGACCGAATATTTTTTTTAAATCGTTCACGGGGCCCCTGACCACCAGTGTTTATTTTAACTTACAGTGGATGACCACTGTAGGGGTTGGCCAGAAAATTTTGTGTTACAGGGCCCTGTGATTTCTGATGGCGGTCCTAGTGGTTATTTACCACTTATAATGCAGTGTGCAAATAAAAAAAGTCCACAATTAAGACATTTTTGCACTTTTATACTGCCTTTCTAGTACTGCCACAGGTCTCTGCAGAACTTTTCAGAGCACAAAGACCTGCCACATTCCCCACATATAAAGTGTTGAATGTGTTAGTCAGAGATGTACTGGTGAGGCATGGGTGGGGGGGGGTTGTGGCACATTGGGTCCCCTCTTTCCGCCCCCCCTTAACTTACACATCATTGAGATGCACAAATTACAGAGCATCTGGAGGCACAGCCCCACTGGGGTCCTGTTATTACCTGCCAGGTGTGAGCACAGGGCTCAGCTCCCCTTTTGCCACTCCGTTCTGTACATAGTGCCAGATTATTGAGAACATTGTACCCCGTGAAGCAAGTACTTGGTAAGTGAGCATTAAGAGGCATGTTCTAGGTGTTAGTAACTCACGTTATTTTACTGGATAAATTAGGTGCACATAATGTGTAGATAAAAATCTCACAAAATATTCGAACTGGTAATAACTCAATATGGTACTGCATTGATGAGTTGAGAGATGAGATATTACCACCCATTTGATAAAGAATGCCTTATTTCCGATCAACCTTTGTTGAACAGACCACTCAAAATGTTATAGATTGGCCTATTCTAAGAATATTTTTTTTCAGTAGTATCCCTTCTATCCAGCATAATATTCGATGGACTGAAAATGGAGCCTATAGTCACCACCATCAGTCGCCCAAGAAAATGTTAACGGGTCAACCCTTGAGGGATATATAATGTGTTGAGTTACAAACTGTACATAGTTAAATTGAAAAAAGACCATCAAGTTCAACAACTCCAAATGAAAACCCAGCATCCATACACACACCCCTCCATACTGTCACATTAATTATATATATATATATATCCATATCTATACTAACTATAGAGTTTAGTATCACAGTATTTGATATTATGTCTGTCCAAGAAATCATCCAAGCCACTCTTAAAAGCATTAACAGAATCAGCCATTACAACATCACCCAGCAGTGCATTCCACAACCTCGCTGTCCTCACTGAAGAAGCACGTACATGGCTTCAAATGAAAGTTCTTTTTTTCTAGTCTGAAGGGATGGCCTCTGGTGCAGTGATCCTCTTTATGGGTAAAAAGGTCCCCTGCTATTTGTCTATAATGTCCTCTAATGTACTTGTAAAGTGTAATCACGTTCACTCGCAAGCACCTTTTTTCCAGAGAAAACAACCCCAACCTTGACAGTCTACCCTCATAATTGAAGTCTTCTATCCATCTGACCAGTTTAGTTGCACGTCTCTGCACTCTCTCCAGCTCATTTATTTCCCTCTTAAGGACTGGAGTCCAAAACTGCACTGCATACGCCAGGTGATGCCTTACTAGGGACCTATAAAGAAGCATAATTATGTTTTCATCCCTTGAGTTTACGCCCTTTCTTATGCAAGACAGTACTTTATTTGCTTTAGTGGCCACAAAATGACTGTAAGGCGTCCTCGGTGCGTCCAAGATGGCGGCGCCCAGAAGAGGCCATGCGGCCGCCGGACGCCAGCGTGGCGCTGGCGTTTTCACGCAGCGTATTTACGCAGCGTATTAACGCTGGCGCATCCTTAGACGCTGGCGCATATTCTGGCGCATATTCTGACGCACATCCTGTGACGTCACCTAGCGTGTTTTGGCGCGAAAATCCACCTATTTAAGGTCGCCTGAAGGTTCTCTCAGTGCCCGAGTATAGGTTCTTCTATCTAGAGTTCCTGGGTGTTTTTATATGATTGATTCTTGACCTTTGCCTGAAACCTCGACCTTGATTCTTCGCTGCCTGGACTGACCTTTGCCTGAAACCTCGACCACGAAACCTTGCTGCCTGGACCGACCTTTGCCTGAACTAACGATTCTTCTGCCTAATCCATTGTACCGCGAACTGTGTTTGCCTATTGGCTTCCTCCTTGGTCCGCACTCCAAATTGTGCCTACGGCCCTGACAGTATACTCGGGCCATGGACCCTTCTGAGGAAGCTCCGCCTCCTCCGGATTTAGGAAGAGCATTCCGTGGACTGGCTACACGTATGGAATCCTACGAAGCTCAGCAGGTCCATTTTGGTCAAGCGCTGGAGGCCATCTTAGAGAAATTATCTATTAATCCTCCAGCTGCCGCAGCAGCTCCTCTTCCGGTGGTCGGCATTTCTTCTTCTCATGCTTCAGAGCCTAAGGTTCCAGCTCCTCCACTCTACCATGGAGATCCACAGTCCTGTCGTGGGTTTGTCAACCAATGCCAAATCCAGTTTGAGCTTCAGCCTTCGCAATATCCTTCTGAGAGGGCTAAAGTGGGGTTCGTGATTACTCGTCTCCAAGGGAAGGCTTTGGAGTGGGAGTCCCCCTTGTGGGAGAAGAACTCTCCCCTTACTCACAATGTCGAGTTGTTCCTCCAGTCTTTTCACAAGGTCTTTGATGCACCCGGCCGGGTGTCCACCGCTGCTTCCCCGTTTGCTGCAGATTCGCCAAGGGAGTCGCAGCGTCAGCGAGTATGCCATAGACTTTCGCACTTTAGCCGCAGAGACAAATTGGAATAATGATTCCTACCATGCGGTTTTTTACCAGGGTCTCTCTACTCGCCTAAAGGACGACCTGGTATCTCGGGATCTTCCGGAGCAATTGGAAGACCTCATCGCTCTTGCCATCAAAGTTGATACCAGGATGCCCAAACATATGTCCGATAGAGAGAGAGAAGCAAGAAATTTCTTCCTCCCCTGGCTCCCCGATTCCAGAGACCGTTCCTTCCTACTACCCCTGACGCCGCTCCAACTCCTGCTTCTTCTGAGGAGCCCATGCAGATCGGGGGAGCACGCTTATCCGGAGGAGGAAAAGTTACGCAGACGTACTGCCGGCTTATGTCACTACTGCGGTGGCAAAGCTCACTTTGCCTTTAATTGTCCTATGAAGCAGGGAAACTTTCGCGCCTAGGTAAGTTTGGGGAGACTCACCTGGGCGGAATTGATCCTTTCCCTCATCAACCTTCTCGTCGCTTTTTGCTTCCACTACAGCTTCAAGTCTCGGCGAAGCATTTCTGGACTCTGGGGCTGCAGGAAACTTCCTGGACAAGGCGTTTGCTGTTCGGCACAACATTCTTCTACTTCCTTTGACGGCTCCTCTTCGAGTCCTGGCGATAGATGACAGACCATTATCTTCAGCCTTCATCTCACATGCCACACCAGAACTTTCCGTTATGATTGGGGCATTGCATGTGGAGAGACTTTCTTTTCTTTTTTAAATTGCCCTTCTACGCCTGTAGTCCTGGACTTACCTTGGCTCCAACTCCACAATCCCCTTATTGATTGGTCTGCAAATCAGATCTCCCAGTGGAGTCCATATTGTCGAATAAAGTGTTTGCCCCATAATGCAGTCTTGAAATTGTCTTGTTCTTCAATAAATCTTCATTCTTTACCTCAGGCATATCAGGACTTTGGTGATGTATTTTGTAAAAAGTCGGCAGAAATCCTTCCCCCACACCGATCCTAAGACTGCCCCATTGATCTTCTTCCCGGCACCATGCCTCCTCGAGGTAGAACTTACACTCTTTCCCCTTCGGAGACTAAAGCCATGAAGGAATACGTACAAGAAAATCTTCAGCGTGGATTTATACGCCCTTCTTCTTCTCCGGCTGGGGCGGGGTTTTTCTTCGTAGAGAAAAAAGATGGTAGCCTTTGACCTTGTATGGACTACCGGGGCCTAAACAAGATTACAGCCAAGAATCACTACCCTTTACCCCTCATATCAGAACTTTTTGACCAACTCAAAGGAGCTTGTATTTTTTCCAAGTTGGATCTCAGAGGGGCATACAATTTGATTCGAATCCGGGATGGTGACGAATGGAAGACTGCGTTTAATACTCGGGATGGTCATTACGAGTACCTGGTCATGCCTTTTGGACTCTGCAACGCACCCACAGTCTTCCAGGAGTTTGTCAACAATATTTTCAGAGATCTGCTGGGGCTGTATGTAGTGTTTACCTGGACGATATTCTTATTTTCTCAAAACATCTTGATGAGCATAGAATCCATGTTCGGGAGGTTCTGTCTCGTCTAAGGAAGAAAAGCCTTGTTTGCCAAGCTGGAAAAATGTTCTTTTGAGACTCCTAAGATTCCATTTTTGGGCTATATAATTTCTTCTGAAGGCTTTGAGATGGACCCAGCCCAGATTTCTGCTATTCAAGAATGGCCTTTACCCACTAGTATCAAAGCTATACAAAGATTCATTGGCTTTGCCAATTATTATAGACAATTCATTAAAGGATTTTCGTCTAGGATCTCTCCAATTTTGGCTCTCATCCGTAAAGGTGGGAGACCCGATGTATGGACTTCTCAAGCCAAAGAAGCTTTTGAATCCCTGAAAAGTTACTTCTCCTCGGCCTCTGTCCTAAGACATCCAGACCCCCTTCTACCTTTCTTCATTGAAGTCGATGCCTCTGACATAGGTGCTGGAGCCGTTCTCTCTCAACGACAACTCTGTGATGGGAAACTTCATCCATGAGCTTTCTTTTCTAAAAAAATTTCTCCTCCAGAACGCAATTATGACGTTGGCAATCGTGAACTTCTGGCGGTCAAGTTAGCATTAGAAGAATGGAGGCATCTTCTTGAAGGTTCCGCAGTTCCTGTGACCATTTTTACAGACCATAAGAACTTGGAATACATTCAAACCCTTAAACGTCTGAACCCCAGACAGGCTCGTTGGTCCTTGTTCTTTTCACGTTTTAATTTTGTCATTACTTTCCGACCTGGTTCTAGAAACAAAAAAGCGGATGCCTTATCCAGAAGTTTTTCTCCTGTGGACTCTTCTTTGAAGGAAGAAGAACCGATTATTCCGTCGGCAAAGATCGTGGCTGCTTTGTTTCCTTCTATGGGGTCTCAAATCCTGTCTGCTCAAACTTCTGCTCCAGCTGATACACCCCCTGGTGTGGCCTTTGTTCCCCCAGATCTTCGTCAATCTATTCTTCTTCAATCACACAGTTCCAAGCAGGCTGGCCATCCTGGAATCAAGAAGACTACTGAGTTATTATCCCGTCTTGTTTGGTGGCCATCCCTCCGGAAAGACGTTAAAGAATTTGTTTCTTCCTGTTCCATTTGTGCCGCATCTAAAACCTGTCACACCTCCCCCAAGGGATTACTGTTACCATTACCCATTCCTTCTAGGCCTTGGACACATTTGGCCATGGACTTTATTGTGGATCTTCCTCCCTCCTGTGGTTGTAGTCATTTGGATGGTAATTGACAGGTTCAGCAAAATGGCTCACTTCATGCCTCTCCGTAAATTACCTTCTGCCTTGGAACTTTCTAATTTTTTCATTCAACACATTTTTCGCCTTCATGGTTTTTTTTTGGAAATAGTGTCTGACAGAGGTTCACAGTTCATTTCCAAGTTTTGGAGGTCTTTATGCAAATCTCTCAATATTTCATTACATTTTTCCTCCGCCTATCATCCACAGTCCAACGGAGCTTCTGAACGTGTCAACCAAGCTCTTGAACAATTCCTAAGATGCCATATTTCCTTGTGCCAAGATGATTGGGCTGATTTACTTCCCTGGGCCGAATTTGCTCACAATAATTCTCTTCACGCCTCTTCAGACAGATCTCCTTTTTTTTGTGTTTATGGGCAACACCCTTTCGCTTTCCATCAAGATATACTCCTCTCCAATGTACCAGCTGCCAACGACCAAGTTTCCCATATGTCTGCCATTTGGCAAGCCACGAAGATTAACCTTGAGAAGAGTTCTTCCAGTCAAAAGTTTTTTGCTGATAAGAAGCGTTCACCTCCTCCACAGTATGCTCTTGGTGATAAGGTGTGGCTCTCTACTAAGAACATTCGTCTTAAAATTCCTTCTGCTAAATTAGGTCCCAAATTCATTGGCCCTTTCCCCATTATTGAACTCATAAACCCTGTGGCCGTTCGTCTTCAGTTAACCCCAGAGATGAAGATTCCGAATGTCTTTCATGTCTCTCTCCTCAAACCGGCTGTTGTTGGTCATGTTTCTTCTCTGCCAGTTCCTGTATCTGTTGATGGTCATCAGGAGTTTGAAGTGGAAAAAATTTTGGATTCTCGGGTGTCCAGGGGCTCTCTTCAGTATTTGGTGGAATGGAGGGGGTTCGGCCCTGAAGAATGTTCCTGGGTCAAACATTCAGACATTCATGCTCCTCTTCTAATTCGGAGATTTCATAGAAGATTTCCTCTGAAACCCAGCCTTGGTGGTCCGGAGGCCCCCCGTGGAGGAGGGGGTACTGTAAGGCGTCCTCGGCGCGTCCAAGATGGCGGCGCCCAGAAGAGGCCATGCGGCGGCGTAGCGCTGGCATTTTCACGCAGCGTATTTACGCTGGCGTTTTTACGCAGCGTATTTACGCTGGCGTTTTTATGCAGCGTATTAACGCTGGCGCATCCTTAGACGCTGGCACATATTCTGGCGCATATTCTGACGCACATCCTGTGACGTCACCTAGCGGGTTTTGGCGCGAAAATCCAGCTATTTAAGGTCACCTGAAGGTTCTCTCAGTGCCCGAGTATAGGTTCTTCTATCTAGAGTTCCTGGGTGTTTTCATATGATTGTTTCTTGATTCTTGACCTTTGCCTGAAACTTCGACCTTGATTCTTCGCTGCCTGGACTGACCTTTGCCTGAAACCTCGACCACGAAACCTTGCTGCCTGGACTGACCTTTGCCTGAACTGACGATTCTTCTGCCTAATCCATTGTACCGCGAACTGTGTTTGCCTATTGGCTTCCTCCTTGGTCCGCACTCCAAATTGTGCCTACGGGCCCTGACAATGACACTGCCCAGACAACTTGTTACAAAAAACCTTAGATTTTTCTCAGTTTAGGAAACTCCCAATGCACTGCCATTTAGTGTATTGCATTTATATTATTTTTGCCAAAATGCATAACCTTGCATTTATCAACATTGAACCTCATTTTCCAGTTTGCTGCCCAGTTTTCCAACTTAGTCAAGTTGAGTTAAACTTAGGAAAAGGAGATACAGGAACATAAAATGAGTCAGAAAATGAGTCTCCTCGTTATCCAGGAGAAGTTATTCACCAAGCTCAACATGTGTAACATGAACATTGGTGCAGTATATAAAAATGCATACCCATCTATACAGGTAATAAATTGCTACTTCTTATTTCATATCGTAGGCCTCTGTAACTGCAGGGTACTGCACACAGTGTGTGTATATATATATATATATATATATATATATATATATATATATATATATATATATATATATATATATATATATTTGTTTTTTATTTTTTTGACAAAAAAATTTCGTTTTCACTGCATTATGAAGTCCTGGTGTGCATCTTTAATCCACTGTATTAGTTTTATTTGGTTGTGGTTTTTTCAGTGTTTTGGTTACAGATCACCCATTCTTGAGAGTAGTAATTGTCTTCACCAATACAGCATTAGCATTTGGCTCTCTATAAAACAATTTAAGGCATGAAAATTGCAAAATGAACTACCAATTGTGAAGCAGCCATTTTCCAGTGAATATAAGCATGGGCACATCTGTTGTCAATAGATTTTTAAGACGGGGCAATATATGTTAAAATGTATTTTCAAGGATATTTATTGCTAGAGCAAGAATGGAATACAAAATATTAAAGTGATAAAAAGTTATGCTAGCAGATATAAAACTAGTAGATGTTTTTAAAGTAGAAAGCGTACATTAAATTCTGGATAAAATACAGCAATTTATTTATTTTTTAAGTGTGCTTTTTTATTGACCAAAGTAACAGCAACACAGTAAATAGCAATGGGATAGAGAGAGAGAGATATGAATGAGGAGGCAACTGGATTTACGGTATCATTTGTGTCTGTGTGCATACACACTAACACAATAGCAGGAGAGTTTGTAGAAGAGTATTATGGATCTCCAAGACTTCTAATAAGCAATATACTCTCTTACAATTTCAGATTTATTTTTTTTCAGTACAGGTATGGAATCCATTATCGGGAAACCCATTATCCAGATAGTTTCAAATTACAGAAAGGTTGTCTCCCATAGACTCCATTTCATCCAAGTAATCCAAATTTTTAAAAATGATTCCCATTTTTTCTGTAATAATAAAACATGACATTGTACTAAGCTATAATTAATCCTTATTGGAAGCTGAACCAGCCTATTGGGTTTATTTAAAGTGATACTGACACTAAAAAACTACTTTTTAAAATATGAATGTACATTAAAAGTTACCTATAGGTCATGCTGATTTTTTGCTGAGAGGTTTGTTTTAGTAAGTAATTGTTAGTTGAAGTTCCTAAACCTGACTTGTTTTGCCAACCCAACTGCCCCATCTCAGCCTGTCAGTTAAAGTTTCTAATGCTAACAGACTCCTGCTGCACAAATATGGCAGCCCCCTCATAAGCGATCACAGGGAGTCAGATAGGTAATGTAAAAGCAAATACTTTATTGCAAAATTATAAGAACAATTTTATGGTAGATATAAAAAAAGGTTAAATTTCTGGTGTCAGTATCTCTAATGTTCACATGATTTTATAGAAGACTTAAGGAATGAAGATCCAAATTACGGAAAGATCCGTTATCCGCAAAACCACAGGTCTAAAGCATTTTGGATAACAGGTCCCATTTGATTATAAAAATTCAAATTGTTGAAGTTTGTTTGGATGACAAATCACAAATCTGGAGTTTAGAAACCGCAAATTTGGATAAATTTGAATTTAAATTATTTGCTTTAAACCTGCCTTACGTTTAGCTACGACAGAGCTTATCCCTAACTATAATGTAACTATAACGTTGTTTTGTATAGTTAATGCCTAACCGGCTGGCCTGTTTTGAGCAAAACTTGAAAAAAAATAAAAACTACCTTTGAGTCATTTAACCCTACTGCTGCTGTAAAGTTATTTTGTTCACTTGCAAAAGGGTAGGATACCCAATAACACCAACATAAAGTCCTTGTAAAACAAATGAAACTGATTTATAAATAATTACATTTCCAAAATTTCTTTCAGAGAAAACTAAGACTTCTATCCCCAGTGTTTCAATCTAAATATCTTTAAGAAAGAGAAACAAAGAATTCCATTCAAAATTCTTAGAATAGCCTCTGCTTACAATGTGCTCTGCAGCATGTTAAGGCCAATGTTGCAGCCAAATGCACAGGACTTGGCTATGGATCACTATGGAACAAGGCAAATGTGTGACACTTGCTGATGGACACAAAGAAAGCAGAGGGCTATATCGCAGTATAATGTCAATGTAAGACATTAAGAAAAACATAAGCCATTATTTAATTATTGTAGGTCACACCTTAATCTGGCCCAAAAGAGTCATGCAACAGTACTAAACTGCAGGAGATTTTGAGGGATACTACAACTGTTCTGAAAAGATATAACGTCTATCACACTTCATTTGGTTGGATGAAAATACAGCATGCACCTTTCCCTTCTCACATCATGACAAAACAAATGTAAATATATGTATGCGATCTGTTATAAAGAAAATCATTATCCAGAAAGGTCCGAATTGTGGAAAGGCCATCTTACATAGACTCCATTATAATCAAATAATCCAATTTTTTTTAAAAATGTACTTCCCTTTTCTCTGTAATAATAAAACAGTACTTTGTACTTGATACCAATTAAGATATAATTAATCCCATTTTGAAGCAAACCCAGTTTTTTCAGTTTATTTAATGTTTACATGATTTTCTTATAGATTTAAGGTATTGAGATCTGAATTATGGAAAGATCTGTTATCCAGAAAACCCCAGGTCCTGAGTATGCTGGATGACAGGTCCCAGGTGTCGGCATTCAATTATACAAGGAATCTGAAGATACTGAAGACTTTGTCCATGAGCTCCGCTACCCAACATGAATATGTCAACGTCAATGCCAGGGACACTTTTTTCAAGTGAGGTACTATGGAGGGAGAAAGCAGTGAGGGGACCAATAGAGAGAAGGTGGTTTTCACTTTAAGGGTTGTTCACCTTCCAAAACTTTTTTCAGTTCAGTTGGTTTCAGATTGTTCGCCAGAAATAGACTTTTTCCAATTACTTTCTTTTTTCGATGTGTGACCGGTCTTCTAATATTGAAGTGTAAAGTCGAATTTTTCACCTTTTAAAGCAGCTCTGGGAAGAGGATCGCCGACTCTCTAAACAATTCTAAATTGATACATTTACATTTCTTATCTCTGTCCCTATTGTCCAGAATCCCTTTCATAAATGGCAGCTGATATAATTGATACAATAGTACAAACAGGCTGTTTTCAGTGGCTGATCAGCGGCTTTTTTCAGCCTGAGTAATTTTGCAGGCTGAGAGAGCAGATCTGCTCAGTGCCCCTTTTCCGTTGATTTGAATCCGATCAACCTGTGTGCGGTCACACACAGGCTGAGATCAGCCCAAATACGCAGGCTGACAACAGCCACTGAAAACAGCCTGTGTGTCCAGAGCCGAATACTCCAGAGAAGTTGGGGCGGGTTTGGGCCAACCTCGCACTCTTCTTCGTGGGTGGAGGGCGGGTGCAGATTAAGATCTTCTCCTGCTCAACCTGCCCACCAACATCAAATGCTGGCTTCCGGGTTCTTCTTTTATGGACGCTGCGCCTGCTTACCCCACCCCTTTTGTGACGTCATCGGTGGGCGGGTCTCAAAGGAACCTGGAAGTCGGATGCCGACGGGCGGGTTAGAGGAAATCTCGACCCGCACATCACTACTTGAGAAATGCATCAACTAAATGAGGCAAAATTTTAACAGTTAAGGGTCAGGGCATACGCTTAGATTTGGGGAGATTAGTCGCCTGGCGACAAATCTCTTCTTCATTGGGGCGACTAATCTCCCCGAACTGCCTCCCACCAGCTAGAATGTAAATCGCCGGCAAGATAGCACTCAGAGCGTTTCGTTTTCAGAACTCGTCCAAAGTTTCCTTGTGAGGCAAGTGAAAATTCAAAGTAAAAAAATTCCGAGCTATTTTTGTGTACTTTGACTAGGGAATAATCCAAATTCTATTTGAATATGAAAAAAAATGTGAAAATTCAAATATCAAAATTTGTCATGTCTGCACATGAATTACTGAGCTGCCAGACCAAAACACCAGAGACAGGAACATTAAACTTTAAACTTAGATTTTGGAAAAATGGTAAAAAATAGAAAGCAATTGAAAAAAAGTCTTTATTTTGGGGAACAACCTGAAAATAACTGAACTGAAAAAAAAGTGTTTGGAAAATGAACAACCCCTTTAATGGGAGTTTAGTTCTCCTTTAAAGAACCAAATTCCTATAAATACCTGAAGTAACACTTAACCTATCCTTGGATATAAAACTTTCATGAAATATGAAATATTCCAGATAAAGTATTTTTCAAGAACAACAAAAAATACCAGGCAATCAGAGGCTTTATGTTTGACTTAATGTCTATACACATTAATTCTTATTAAATTAATGTATAATGCAGTATTAACCCTTTAAGTGCCAGCAGAATTTCACATTTTTGTTATGCAAAATGCCAGCCGTTTTTTGAAACTTTTGTGCTCTCTCAATTTAGGGGCATTTTCTGAGGGGAAACCTATAGTTTACCTAGGAAAACTATACATTGTTTTTTTCAGGAGAAACTGAGCTTTCTAAATCTGCCAGAGTTTTCATGTATTTCCAACTCTGCAAAAAGATTTATAGCTCTAAATACCAACAAAAAAAAAATTAAAATGTCCTATTTTTCACAATATATGAATTTATACCAGAAAAATATTTCATTTTACGCATGAAAATCCAACTGATTTGGAAAGCTTCATGTCTCTCGAACGTGCCAATACCAGATATGTATAGTTTTAGGGACATTTAGGACTTCTGTACCTCAAAAACTCCTGGCAGTATATTACCGAATTTTGAAAGCACTAAGGCGGAAAACAGCATACTTTAGATAAGAAGGCCAAAAAACCCTGAAAGGGTAGATTTAACCCAGAAAACAAGATATCAAATATTTTTGAAAAGTACACATTACGCTTATTCCAAAATGGGTAACTATGTCTTTTTACTCCAAAATACCACACAGAAAATCTTTTCTGAATGTAGCGGTTTTTATACAAATTTATCAAAATTCTGATAAATCACTTCAAAGGTTTTATTTTGCTGCTCCGTATATCCCACACTGTATTAGGAACCAAGAAAAAGCACCCAGGGGTCCACTGAACAGTTTGATGCCCATTGCGCATAGGTTTACTAAAGTACCTAGCATTTAGAGACCCCAATATGAAGTTAGCACATCCAAATTGTTCAGGACTACTGAAAAATCAACACATTGACTGCATTTTTGGGGGGTAAAAACACAGAAATATAGGTTTACCCCCCAAAATCATATATTTTTGGAAAGTACACATTATACTGAATCGAAAATGGGTACTCATGCCTTTCTGCTCCAAACTACTGAGTCGCAAGGCTTTCCCAAAATTGTCGGTTTTGGTGAAATATCTGAAAATTGCCTCAAAGCTTCAACTTTCCAGCATCGTAACAAATCTAAAACAGGTAATTACATCTTTCTATGCAAACTACCAAACCGCAAAGCTATGCTAAACATAACGATTTTTTTTGAAATTTCTGAAAATAGTCCCAAAGCTTGCATTTTACCCCATTATATACCCCACATTTTGTAACGTACCAGCAAAAGGCATCCTAAATATGAACTGGAGGGGTCTACTAAACAAGTTGATGCCCAATATTCATAGATTTACCAAACTGTTTGTCATAGAGAGACCCCCAAATCCAAATAGTGCATATGAATTTTCACACATTACACACTGTCTACTACAATATAAGCACCTGGTGTGTGTATTATGTGCCATGAGACCCCGTAACAGTATGGAGACCGTAGAAAACCATATATCTTCTGAAAGTACCCATTCTGACGAATCTAAAAAAGGCAATTACATCTTTCTACTGCAAACTACTAAACAGCAAAGCTATGATAAACATAATGTTTTTTTTTTAAATTTAATAAAATCGTCAAAAAGCTTGCATTTTACCCCATCATATAGCCCAGATTTTGTAGTCTACTAGCATAAAGCATCCTAAATATGAACGCCACGGGTCTACTAAACAAGTTGATGCCCAATATGCATAGATTTACCAAACTATGTCGCACACAGAGACCCCAAAATGGATACATAGCAGACAAAATTTTCATGGGCAAAATGAAGTAAATGAAGAATAAAGCTAAAATCCTACAAAACCACAAAAATCAATGATTTTTTTTTTTTTGCACCTAGTTTAATCAGCAGTCAGAATAAAGTTTGAATATTTTAGCATGGCCAAATAGGTTTTATGGACAGAAATAAGCCAACAACACCTACGCAAATCTAAAAATCAAATAAAATGGCTAAACATGCAATAAAATGGCAAACAATGCACCAAAATTACCAGAATTGAAATATAATCACCGAAATAACGTACAAAAGGTATTGCGCAGTGCAATTAGTGAAAACGGTATTTGCAATGGCAATAAAACATTTTTTTCAGGCAAAACAACACAATGCAGTAAGAACAATTTAAAAAGCTATAAAATTGTGTAAGCGTGTATACACTAGGAAAATTGTGTGTTGTGTTCCTGTGTGTGCAACTATGTGTGAGTATTGTGAATGTGTGAAACCCCCCTGATCCCCCAAAAATGTATGTGATTGTGTATAAGTGTAAATGTAAGTGTGTCATAGTGTAAAATGTGTGTATTTGTGTGCATGTATTAAACTAATCTGCAGATCGTGTCCCTGAAGGCTGGAGGGAGTCGACAGATCGCTGATCCGGGTCGTGGGCGTTGCTGGAGGAAGCAGGAAGTAGGTGAGTGTGCATTGCAGGCAACAGGGACACGTGGCCGCTCTTGAGCGATGGCACTCCAGGGGCCACTTTCCAACCCGCTCTGCTTGTTGCCTAGGGCTTCTAAGCGAGTGAGGAGGGGAGAGCAGCTTTAAAAGCCGCTCCTCCACTCACCCTGACGGATATGCTGCAGAACGTAGATTATAACGTAAAATCTACGTTCTGTGGGTAATATTGCTAAAAATGCCACAGAAAGTAGATTCTACGTTATGCAGCACATTCGAGGGGGGAAGTGGAGTAGCGGCTTTTAAAGCCACCCGCTCCTTCACCGCACGCTCAGAAGTCCATAGTCAACAAGCAGAGCGGGCTGGAAAGTGGCCCCTGGGGTGAGATGCCCAGGGGCCCCAAAAGACAAGTAGGCACGTGTGCTTACTTCCTCCAGTTCCTCCAGCATTCTTGGAGTTGTATCTGCAGCTTACACACCCCAGGTTAGTGTTAACACACACTTTTCACACTTACATTTACACTTACACTCTCACATTTTGAAACCCCCCCCCCCAATCAGGGGGGTTTCACACATTCACAACACTCACACATACTTGCGCACACACACAGGCACACAACACACAATTTGCCTAGTGTACATATACACACACAATTTTATAGATTTTTTTTTTTTATATTTCTCACTGCATCATGTGTTGTGCCTAAAAAATGTTTTATTGCCATTGCGAATAGTGTATTTGCTAATCACACTGTGCAATGCCTTTTGTACATTATTTGGGGATTATATTGCAATTTCAGGATTTTGGCACATTTTTTGCCATTTTATAGCATTTTCAGCTTTTTGTAGGTGTTGTTCACATATTTCTGTCCATAAAACCCATTTGGCCATGCTAAAATATTCAAACTGTGATTCTGACTGTGGATTACACTAGGCGAGAAAAAAAAAAAAAGATTGCTTTTTGTGGTTTTGTTGGATTTTAGTGATTTTATTGCATTTCGCTCTGTTCTTTTACTTCGTTTTGCCCATGGAAATTTTGTCTGCTATATATTCATATTGGGGGTCTCTGTTCACGACATAGTTTGGTTTATCTATGCATATTGGGCATTAAGCTGTTCAGTAGACCCCTGGTGTTCATATTTAGGATAACAAGGGATGGAGGGCACACCAATTTAGCAAAATATTAAAAAATAGAGTAACTAAAATACAGGACAATGTATCTAAGGATTCGCACACTCAAATGTATAAAAAAGGCAAGGGTGGTATACATAAAAAAATAGAGTTTTACTTATGCAGAATAGACAACAAGATCAATACAATGTTAAATTAACAGGCGCTGTGTATATACATCATACAACTGAACATGCTATAAACACAACCCAACAATATAATAAGGCAAAAAGACAAACAACAAGGAGCGGATACACCTACCGAGAAAATGAGAATAGCCCCAATGTTTCGGCACTAAGGCCTTTGTCAAGGGGGTTCTCTTCAGCCTTAGTGCTGAAACATTGGGGCTATTCTCATTTTCTCGGTAGGTGTATTATTAAGTTAAGTAGGTGTTATTAAATTGTCTTCAAATACATAAAATTGGTAGGGATGTGTGTGAGGAGACATACTATTGCTTCTCCTCATCACTTACCACCTTCTCCAGCCCTTGGATGTTAGATTTTATGTCACTTTTTTTGTGACTTCCAGTTTTTTGTCAAGCAGAAAGTAGCAGGTCAGGTTGTAGACAAAACTGCTGTGTACTGGGTGGGTCTAAGGGGATAAAAACATGGTTGCAGGTCTGGGTCCACTCAGATACATACTGGTTTCTACTTAAATTCACACACAATCCAGGGACTAGTCCGACTAGACTCCATGTTGGAGTTAGGAAGGAATTTTTCCCCCTCTGAGGCAAATTGGAGAGGCTTCGATGGGTTTTTTTGCCTTCCTCTGGATCAACTTGCAGTTAGGCAGGTTAAAAAAGTTAAAAGGTTGAACTTGATGGAAGGGTATCTTTTTTTCAACCTAACTTACTATGTTACTATGATACAAATTCCAATCTCTAAAGAGTATAAATGACAAACCTTTGACAAATTGGCAAATTATCATCAAAACACAAAAGCCATGAATATACTTAAAGGGCTGTTCACCTTCCAAACACTTCTTTCAGTTCAGTGGTTTTCACCAGAAATAAAGACTTTTTTTTAACTGTTTTATGGTTTCGAAAAAGGTTTGTTTGTGTCTCTGGTGTTTCAGTCTGGCAGCTCAGTGATCCAGGTGCAGATTCTGAACGGTTACAATTTGCTACATTTAGTTGATACAATTAGTTAATACATTTCTCAGCAGTATCTGGGAAATATAAGCAACTCTAATATCAATTCTAACAGCTGCCTTTAATGCAACTCAGGGATTCTGCTCAGCAGGGACAAAGATAACAAGCTGGCCATAGACGTGCAGATATGCCTTCAATATCGGACAAATGATTGTGCAGTGCAATCCCCCGACCTGCCACTAACTATTCAGATAAAAAAAAAAGTAGTAAAAGAACAGATCAGATGATGTTCTGCCCCTGACAGCAATCTGTACGAAAGTTATGTCCTACAAAAACTGGTAAGAGAGTCTCTCACTGATATCGTCAGATCGGCAATACACCCAGTGAAATTATCGGTTGCCATCAGAAATCTTCTATCCTGTCCGATCGACTGATCGCCATGGCACGAAAAATGTCAGGACACTCAATGCACGGTCTGAAAATCATACGAAACGAAGATTCGTACGATTGAATATTTTCGTCTATGGCCAGCTTTAAAGAGTTGGCAACCACCCCAGAGCTGCTTTAGAGGGTGAAAAATAAACCTTTACACTTCAATAGAAGAAAAACATTCACAAACAGAAAGTAACTGGAAAACGTCTTTATTTCTGCTGAACTATCAGAAACCAACTGAAAAAAGTGTTTGATGGTCAACTACCCCTTTAATGGATATCCTTATAAACTTATATAGCAATGTCATCAGTTACAATCAGTGCTTAGTGATGTCCACTAGGAGTTCCATGTCAATAACAAAAGGACTTGGACTTTAGCCTAGTGCTTTTATATGGTCATGGAACTGTGACTTATTCCCAGGACTACAGCAGAAGTTTGGTGTGACAGGCAGTGTCAATATCATCATGGCAGGAGATTTCTGCCTCTCTTTGTCACCATTACCAAATCCAAGTGATATTGTTGGGGATTCTTCTGTGAATTGTACTACTTTAAGGGAATCAGCACCACAGCTCTACCGGACAGAACACACTTCTGTGCTCAGTCATTCACAAATTTATTAGAAATCTATTCTTTATATAAAAAATGGGACTCATATTAAGGGGCACATTTACAAAGCTCGAGTGAAGGATTCGAATTAAAAAAACTTCGAATTTCGAAGTGTTTTTTTGGCTACTTCGACCATCGAATGGGCTAGTTCGACCTTCGACTACTACTTCGACTTCGAATCGAACGATTCGAACTAAAAATCGTTCGACTATTCGACCATTCGATAATCGAAGTACTGTCTCTTTAAGAAAAACTTCGACCCCCTAGTTCGGCAGCTAAAAGCTACCGAACTCAATGTTAGCCTATGGGGAAGGTCCCCATAGGCTTGCCTGCGTTTTTTTGATCGAAGGATATTCCTTCGATCGTTGGATTAAAATCCTTCGATCGCAGGATTTGCGCTAAATCGTTCGATATTCGAAGTCGAACGATTTTAGTTCCTGGTCGAATATCGAGGGTTAATTAACCCTCGATATTCGACCCTTAGTAAATCTGCTCCTAAGTCTTGAAATCTGCTTTGTGAAGCAGAGTTTGGTTTAGAACTGGTTATGTGCGAAGTTTATTGACTCTTTCCTAAGCAAAGTCTCACAGCAGAATTCCTTAAATAAAAAAGGGAGTCTTTTTTGAGAACATTTCATGACTTAGAAAGACAAATAAATTTGCAAAAAAGTATTTCTCTGTATCTTGAAACAAACTTGGCAGACTGTCATGGTTTTTGCATTGGACTGACATGAAAGTACATTTTTCCAACCAAAATTACTGTTACTATGTTGCCCCTGAACAACAAACCAGGCACTGAGAGCGTCTCTTTGAGTTTATCCCAGCAATAAAAGTGCAGCATTTATCACGGTCCCAGTCTGGGCACCTATACACAGGGTGCCTTGTTCAGCATTGTCAGCAAGATTAAATAATTCTTCATCCAAGCACTTCTTCCACTACATGGAACTAAATGTAGCATCTTTTTTTAACCATTATATACATTATTGATGGCATTGATCTACCAACTATTTTGCCAAGCTACCTTTAAATGCTTTCTCCTGAGCAACAGTGTTCCTTTAAAATGTGCATAAAGGGATACCACTGTCATATTATTTCTCCCTCTTCAATACTTAATACTGAATTAGTATAACAGTACCAGTATAACAAATAGATAATTATTTGTGATATAGTACACAGAATTAATTCCCAGACTTCGTGGGGGTCAAAGACAAGTGTCACAGAGCATCCAAAGGGTCTACTCAAATCCCAGTCAGGGCCCCCTTTTTCCAGCACTGATGTGAGTTAATACCCAATGTGTTTCACTTGTCTAAGTCCACTTCCTCAGGAGTGTAAATCATAAACCACAAAAATGGGAAATAGCTTCCAACTGGAGATCAGGAGACCTGGATCTGAGCACACAGGCAAGTGTTGTCAGCCTGGTCAAAAACTGGATTCTAAAACAAATTGAGCTTTACCAGTATGCCAAATGAAACCTATTAAGGTATCAGATTTTACAAATGTTTCCTTCTTGGATATAAAATGGAGAGGTGCAATTAAATAAGCGAGATATAGGGCCATTAAATGCACAGAGCACTCCTCTCAGGATCTGATGTGCAGAAAGTTCATCATCCATTGAGAGAACAAAAAAGTAAGAAGTACCTCTGGGAAAAAATTTGGTCAATGGGCAGACAATTCAAACAAAACCATCAGTAAATGATTAGCACGGCTCACTAACCCACCTCTCCATTTCCAGTATTTATTAAAAACAAACAGGAAAGGAAAGAAATGCAAAAACTGCCAGCATAAGCATAAATGTGCCACAAAACACAAATGGTGCATTCTGATGGAAAAGATTAACATCTGGATGTCATTTTTTCTGTTTATGTAATATTTCAGAGCTGCTAGTAAATTTATAACCAATTTGTGTTCTTTTAATTGGTCGCTCCTCGTTCATAAGATATATGCATCCAATAAATATCCTAGAAAGTGTTCAATAACAAGAATGCAAACTAAGCCAATAAATATTTAAAAATTATATGCAAAATTTGTAAATGTAACCCTTTGGTGCCACAGTAGGTTTGTTCATGTCCCCCACATGGCATAGATCATATCATGTGGGAACTGTTGATTCTGCATTTGAGAAAACTTGGGTAAAGCTTAATAGTAACAAGGGAAGTTAGGTTGAAGAAAAAAAAAAAAAAAGACTACCTTTAAGGCAAAGCCTCTCTAATTTGCCACAGGGTGGGGAAAAAATCCTTTCTGACTCAAATACCTGTCAATTAGACCTGTCCCTGGACCAACTTGTACTAAGAGCTATCTTCAACAACCCTTGCTAAAAAGTCATCCCAACCCCTTCTAGAAGCTACTGTATCCAATGTATCGGCCAGTAAGACTGATTCAGGGAGAAAATTGCACAATGTCACAGCTCTCACTGTAAAAAAAACCCTTTCTGATTATTTAGCTAGAACCTCCTATCTTCTAAATGGAGTGGATGCCCTCATGTCTGCTGGAAGGACCTACTGCTAAATAAAGCATTAGAGAGATTATCATATGATCCCCTTAAATATTTATACATTATCATACATCTCTTTAAGCACCTCTTTCTTAGTATAAACAACCCCAACTTGGCCTGTCTTTCTTCATGGCGGAGACTTTCCATACCTTTTACCAGCTTAGTTGCCCTTCTCTGCACCCACTCCACTTCAATAATATCCTATTTAAACACTGGAGACCAAAACTATCAGGCCCCCATCTCCAGCGAATTGATACCCCTTTTAATCCAGCACTTAATACGCTGGTTATGCTGTAAAACCATCTGATCTTAAAGTTCTTTCTTGAAGTCCCTATGGTTTCCATGGTGAGAAGTGCAGAGATTCCATGAAAGGAAGACTAACGTCAGCGCTCAGAATCTGTCACAAACATGAACAAGGTGAGGGAAGGTTGGATTGACTCTGCCAGCCTAAGTAGCGTGATGAAATGTTCTATACGAGACAAAGGCAGACGATCATGGTTTCCTTTCGTCTGGCCAATTTCTGAATGAAAGTTCAGTGGGTGCCTTTCTCAAATGTTTTTTCAAATGGATTTTCTTCAAACTTACCATAAAATAACTATGTACGGCTTTCCTTCTTTATAAAAGTATGATTCAGTTAATTTGATGGATCTGATTTCACAACTACTTCCACCAATGCTCTCTTCATACGTAGCTAATGCAAAATACATTCACCACCTATTCATCAAATGCCCTATCCAGCCAAAGAAAAAGGCTCATATTGTTTTTCTTGCTGATCAGAAACAAAACCTCCCATGTTTCAGAGCTGCTTGATTCAGAAGCCATTGGCTGCTAAAGCTATTACTCCTTCATTTTTCATCAAAGATGGCCACTCAGGTCACCACCTTATTAGGGTCAATGAGGCAAACCTATTTTAATGAAAAAGGTGAGGCACAAGCCATATAATATGCTTATATTAACTACACATAGCCTCTGAACCAATACCAGTGCAAAGTAACAGCATGTTATATTTAAATATATACAAATCCTTTTATTTTTTTTTTCCTTTTTTTTGGTGTTACTGGTCCTTTATTGATGCGGTTTGAAATGAAGGCTTATTTAATGGTCAAGATGAGCTATCTTTGCATTTTAACTAAAGGTGCCATCCCTATTATGGACCAAAGATACAATAGCATGACTACAAAGAAATACATTTGCTACCAAAATAATACTATCAAACTTAATTTTAATTTGCAAGGTATCATGCACAGGGGTGATCTCGTACATTTTACCTTAATATGCAAGACCTTTCAGCCATACAACTAAAAAGTTTTTTCTATCAGTAGTTTACGCTGAACAGAACAGCAGATTTTAAAAGGGAAAATGAGATGCAGCTCCGTTATCCTTTTAGTGCCCTATATCGTCAATCTAGCTTGCCTGTAAAAAGGTAGAGCTGCATAGATCACAGTGCAAAGCGCATATATATATATATATATATATATATATATATATATATATATATATATATATATATATATATATATATACCAGCATCATCGATTTTTCTATTTCACTTATATGGTTAAACAATCCTTTTTGAATCATCTCCATAAAATAACTTTTTTAAATGGATAACAAAGCAGCAACTTTTTAACGTACAGGTCCATATTTCTCCCAGTTCCCTTTATAGATAGCCCTATCATGTTTATGAGAATGTCAGATTGTAAGCACCACTTATAAGTTCCCTGTCACATTCACACAACACATACTAGGGTCAATTTCTACAGGAGCCAGTTAACCTGCCTGTATGTTTTTGGATCCTGTTGGCTTGTTGCCACATACAAACATTTCACTCTCAATGAGAAGAGGTGTGTAAGTGGAAGAAAAATTAATAGTTTTAATTCAGCTAGGCATAATTAATCTGACTCATATTGGAGCTCTCAGCACATTTCCTATAAAATTGCATTACTCACCACACAACATGCTTATGATAATACTTGCTCACTAATAACAGGAGCTGCAGCAGACTGTTTTGCTTTCCAAGTCAATCAGAACTGCAACTCCCAAAGGGCACAAACTTTCTATGGGACTGCTCTGGATCCTAGCCATAAATGAACGGTAACAGCAGCAGGGTGTAACAGAGGCTTCATGTCAAAGACATCATACAGAATCTGTAATATCTTGAAAACACCTGGCTCATCAACAGTTTCTACCTGTAGGTTTTCAGCACATTGTAGAGAAAAGAATCCCTTTATCCCTCAAGCATTAAAGGGGTTGTTCACCTTAAATGTACAAATCTTATGAAACCACTTACAATGCTCTCAATGTGTTAGAAAAACCATTTTCCATAACAAAAAGTAAAAATGCCATTGTAAAAGCTAATTTTTATACTCATTAACTCAGTCCTTCTCCTGTCTCTCTGACCAGTTTCTGAAGTGATGGGAGTGGCCTATTTTGAACCTGACACACCAAGAACTTCCTATATGATGACATCATCATGCCCAGGCTTTGCCCTTACTTGTTTCCTATTGGATGTTGATACTGCCCTCCTCCTAGTGATTTATTGGGTGCTTGTGAACTGTAACCAGTCACAATTTGAATGGTCATTGGTTGATTACTCAATTGTAATGGCAGAGGTTAACAGACACAGCATATAAACAAAGCTGCCTTGCAGCAAACAATCACACAGCCATGCAGACAAATACTGCAGAAAAGGAAGGAGCAACATTGTTCTCCCAATTCTGGCACTCTTCTGCCTAGACAAACTGAATGGAGTGCCAAAGGGAGGGCAACCTTTTCTGGGAATAAATACTGGCTTTTCTATATTTTTATCTTTTAATACCTTTGGCATTAAGCGTAATTGTACAAAATTGCAACAAAACCAGCACTGACTTGCTTAGAAACGTATGTAACTTACACATCTAGCAGGGACAGTAGGGCTGCCACCTCACCCTTTTAAAACCAAACACATATGAAATCCACAGCCTGCATGACTAATTATCAACTCATTTAGATTCTGCAGACTGAACTGATTTCTGTGCAGCCATGTATCATTCATCTAAATGAATTGCTAATTGCAGAGCAATGTTGAGGGCAGGTAGGTTTTTTGAACATTTTGTGCGCTCTCCCGGGGTCGATACCTTTTTTAAGTGTTCCACTTCTGGAACAAGATTTAGAGCTCTAAATACCAAAAAATTAAAAAGTTATATTTTTCATGATATAGGGATCTATACCAGAAAAATATTTTACTTTATGCACAAAAATTCAACTCATTTGGAAAGCCTCAAGCTCATACAAATAGTCCCGGAAGTCACGTCAGCTGCTGAATAATGATTTTTTTATGAGGTAAATACACAAAATAATACATGGACCCCCCCCCCCCAAAATAATATATTTCTGGAAAGTACAAGTGTCATCTCTCATAGTATCCATTATAATCCAATAATTCAAATTTTTAAAAATGATTTATTTTTTTCTCTGTAATAATAAAACAGTAACTTGTACTTGATCCCAACTAAGATATGATTAATATATAATTAATCCTTATTGGAAGCAAAACCAGCCTATTGGGATTTTTAATGTTTACGTGATTTTCTAGTAGACTTAAGGAATGAAGATCCAAATTATGGAAAGATCTGTTATCCATAAAACAACAGGTCCCCCTCCCTCTCACAAACTTGTAACAGTTTCTCTTCAGTACCTGAATGCTGCTCAAATTCCCCAGCACAGGAAGCAGTGGCAGATTGACAGCAGACATAGCCAATAGGAGTTAAGTTAGCTGCCAGTACAATGTGTGATATAAGGAAGAGGAAGTGAACACTGTAGTGTTTTTGGGGGTCAGTGACCCCTCCCAGCACAAGGTCTGTGTAGAACTGAAGGATTAGTACAGGGACACTGAGGTGAATATCTCTTGAACTGTACTTTTTCTGTTAACTATTTCTATGGAAAGGTTTGTTCTATTCATGTGAACTGTTAGATTTGTCAATTTGTTACAAAGGTGAACAACCCCTTTAAGGTGGTCACACACAGGCCGACTTGGTCCTTCCAGGCTCTATGGTACTGCCAGAATTTGGCCAAAATTGGCCAGTTATCAATGGTTAAGGCTTGATATTCTCATCTCACGGACCACATTGTAGTCCTCAGCTGATGGCACTGTAGGTTCATATGTATGATCCCAGGGACCAACAATCCAACCAGCCCTATTTGGCCAATCGTGTGGGTGGCCATGTCAGACCAAGATCCATTTGTTTGGTGACCTCCCAAACAAGCAGATCTGGAAGTGTATGGCCAGCTTTAGACTAAACCACAATTGGGAGCATTAGACAGCCACAGAAAATTCCAGAAAGAGCCATGGATGAACCTTTTCCTTTTGATCTAAATCAGGAATAGATTGAAACCAAAAGCTAGTAATGTTGAAGGCAAACATTAAAATACTGATGCTTTAATCCCATACAAACACTGGCACTGAAAAAATACAGAACCCTCATCATCTTCACTAACAGGACTGCTCTGAACTAGAGAACCGACTGTAAAACCATGGCAGGAAGTTGAATATAATTGTATATGTGCCTTTCCTCTGTGGTTTCTCTATGCCACATACTTTCTCTCAGTACTCTTCTTTTTCCTCAGCTTCGTTAAAATGAATAAAAACAGATACTTCAAGGACCATCTTGAACATATTTTATGTAGCAGCAATTTCTTTGCTGTCCTTAATTCTTTCAGTCAAACAAGTTTTTCTCTAGGTAATGTATACCACGAGGCACCATGTTTTTAAGGGAAAGGCTGTATTTACTTGGGATGCCAAAAGTTAGGCACCCCCAAGTGATTGTACTTATTTACCTGAATCCCCGGGCCGGTGCGCCTATCAGCAGAAAACTGCACCGGTACAGGTGTCCTTCCAGCAAGCACCACAGACGATCAGCAGATACATGGGTAGCCGACTTCTTAGTTAAAGTCGGCTCTTCGCTCTACTGCGCATGTTCACCCGCGCGTAGAAAGAAGAATGCTCTGCAATAGATTTTACTGAGCTGAATCCAAACTATAATTATGAAACTTTGAGTGAAATCACAAAATTACATCACCTGTAAACAAAATTCTATGGCTTTTATGCGTTCAGAGATTGAAAGCCCGATGACATTGAGGGTTCATATTAGTTTTTTGCCATACATTAATCCAAATCCTGCAAACAGTGCTGGGAATCAGCGTACCCCAAACCAAATTCTGGATTTCGTGCATCCCTACGTAAAAATGGGTTTATTTTTGTTTGCCATTGTTAAGTCACTAGTTATTTGAAGTTTTCTTGCCGTCTAAGCTCATTACAAAAAATTCAAAATCTTTCAGCGAAGTGCTTGCTTTCGCTCATCAATAAATGGGCAAAGGGGAATAGGAGACTGTGCCTGCTTCCTTGTAATGTTAGATGACGTCCCTGATGCAAGGAAAGGAAACCAGTAACAACATTGCAAGTTTATTTAATGGACTGAAGCCAATGAGAAAATTGCAGGTCATTTATTTTCATTGCAATCAAATCAGGTGACTAAATTCAGAATTTAAGTGAACATGAGCAGAAAATATAAAACATTTGCTGACATGTTTAAAATAACAATTCCAAAATCTTAGGACTTTTTTTTAAACTCGCTAACAGTGAAACTGTGGCCTTTTAGCATGTATTTATTTATTTAACATGTATTTATTTATTTTTCCACATAGTACAGTTCATTTCCATTATGCAGAGTAAATAAAGAATATAAATTCTTAACAATTTTCCAACAATATATATTAACATTTTAAACTTTTAGCTCAAAGGAGGTATAAGTAAAAGACCCTATACGGAATTTTGTGACTATGTAGCCAACAATCTATTCATTTGATAACTTCTGGGGGGGTGCATAGTCTAGTCTTTCTTATTCCTGTTGCCAGGTATAAAGGTATTGGGATGACTTCATGATGAGTGGGTGTTCTTTTATAGTTTCTTCATCGTACCATGTCTTTTGTCTAAACATATAGACTGTAAGGGTTCTGGTGTGATGTGGGAGCGATGTTATGTATGAGAATTTTGTTGTGTTTTGTTCTTTTCTTATAATTGCTTCCAACCAATCCATATAAAAGATATGGTGTCGTTTTTGTTTGACTAGTTGTATGGATGGGGATTCAGGAGTTAACCATTGTTATAATATAGTTTTCCAAGCTGCTGCTGCTAGTCTCCCAATCATATTTTTCCCCTCCTTTGGTATTTGGGTGTATGTTGTGGTGTTGCTGAATAATGCCCATTCTATTTGCATTTAAAAAGATTTCCCAATTACCTGTTCACCATATGAGGTTACTTTGTGCCAAAAGGTTTGTAGTGTTGGATATGACCAGAGGTTATGTATTAGATTAGCTCCTGGGGAGCAGAGGACAAATTTCCCATTTTATGTTTTCTAATTGAAGTAAGGTACAAATTGTGTAGAATTTGGAGGGCCATCTCTTGGTATATGCTTGCTGGAAGTAGTTTCATTATGTTTGTATGATGTTTTAAGATGTCCGCTTCCGTCGAATTATGGATGTCTGTTGTCCATTTAAAATTGGACTTTTCTTCCTCTCTTAATTTTATTAATGTTCTGACGATTTGATATATTTGTGAAGTTGTTTGTTTGGTTTCTTTGTTTCTTCATATTTGATTTAAGGGGTTATCTTTGTCTCTGTCTGTTAGTTATGTAACTGTGTGAGTTGCAAAGTAAATGATTTGGAGTCTAAGGAATACATGTGGTGTTGTAATAGGAAATTTTTCCATGAGTCTGGTTTGAGAGATTACAGAATTTTTGTCATCTAGTATATCATTAAGGTTTTGTAGTCCTTCGTTCTTCCACTGTAGAAGTACAGGGTTTCGCATGCCTATTGGGAATTTTTTGTTTCCTATCCATGATAGGTATGGGGAGACATGTGGTGATAAGTTTTGTTTTTTCCTGGTTAGTTGCCATGCTTTATATGTATCTGTAAATAAAGGTTTATCATATAGGTGTAGTGGAATCTCGTTTGGAGATTTGTGTAGTAAATAGTTGAGAGAATAGTCTTTGGATAGATGTTGGTCTAGTGATATAGTCGTGTATTGATCCCTATTAAGAAGCCAGTCTCCTGCGTATCTGAGTAGTGCTGCTGTGTTGTATTCTTTAAAATTGGGGAGAAATCTTCATATTCTGCATACTATTTGTTATCATATTGATTTTTATGGTTTATTGTGAAAACCAAATAAAATATGTCAAACCTAAAATTGGGGAGGTTGGTTCTTCACAAAGCTTTGGGTTGTTCTAGTTTAAATAGACTGATTCTTGGGCGTTTTTATTCCAAATAAATGTTCTAAAAATATGATTTATTCTTTTAATGTCTGTTGGTTTAATATAGTAGGGTAACATTTGTAATAGATATAAAATTTTAGGGAATAGGACCATTTTGATAAGATGAATTCTGCTCATGAATGTCACATTGTGTTTCCACTGTTGTGTTTCGTGTTGTATGGCATCTATGGTTTTCCTTATGTTTAGTTCATACAGTTTGTTGTGGTGTGCGGGTATTTTGATTCATAGATATTTTATATGTTGTGTGTTTTTTTTTTTTAATGGAAAATGTTTTAGCCAATCTGTAGGTTCTGAATTGTGGTGTTGAAGTGCTTCTGATTTGTTCATGTTAATCGAAATCCTGCTATGTTCCCAAATCTGTGTATGATATGTAATAATATAGGAATATCTGTCTTGGGCTGACCTAGAAACAAGAAAACATCATCAGCAAAGGCTGTTACTTTTAAATTTGTTTGTCCAATTTGTATCCCTTTTAGATTTGTGTTTTGAATGATATGTTTTATCAGTGGGTTTATATCCTGGTTTAAGAGTAATATTGGTCTGTATAAGGCTGGGTCCGTTGGGTCTTTGTTTTCTTTGGAAATTAGTATTATCCTAGCCACATTTGCCTCATGTCATAATGGCTTACCTTGTAAGGTGTCGTTATATATTTTGACTAGAGTTGGTGTTATTTCTGTTGAGAGTTGCTTGTAAAATTCTGCCGAGAGAGCGTCTGGTCCTGGTGATTTCCCATCTTTTAATGATTTAATTGTGTCTAATATTTATTTTTCTGTTACAGGTTCATCTAGTATTTCCCTATCTTGGACTGATAATTTTCGGAGATTGACTTCTCTCAAAAATTGCAGGCCATTCTGTGGATCATATCTAGGGTATCATAAAATTCCCTAAAATATTTGGTTAATTCAGTTATGATTTGTTTGGTGTTATGTGTCCATCCCTCTAGTGTCTTAATTTTTTGTATAAATATGTTACGGGTTTGTTTCTTGGCTAATTGTGCTAATAATTTGCCTGTTTTATTGCCATATATATAAAATGTATTTGTTGTGTGGCTTATTGTTTTGTATGCTTTTTCAGTTAATAAAGTGTCAAAAAGTAACTTTGTCTCTTTGTATTTTTCCTTGTCTTCTTGTGTATTTGTTTTTTTTTAAAGTTATGCAATGATTAGTTAATTGTGTTTGTAGGGTGTTATATATTTCGTTGTAGCTCTTTTTTGTTTGATTAAGCATGAGGTTATCTGTCCTCTTATTACCGGTTTTGCTGCTGCCCATAATAATTGGGGGTTATCCCAATGGTCAATGTTGTCATCTATGTAGTTCGCCCAACTTGCTTTTAACAATAATTGAAAATCCTCAATCCGCATTCAGATTGGGAATCTCCAATTGTATGATTTAAATTGTGTTATCTTTAGTTTTAGGCTAGCTAGGATTGGGGCATGATCGGAAATGTCAATATTGCCAATTTTGGCAGAGGATAAAGTTGGTAGCAATGTCTGTGAGACAAATATATAGTCAATTCTTGAGTGTATGTAGTGTACACCTGAATAGAAGGTGAAATTGGTTGTTATGGGATGCATGTGTCTGTATGTATGTATGTATGTATATTTTTATTTGTAAAGCGCTCCTTGAGGGCAAAGCACTGTACAACAAAACAATAAATTAGTAGTAACAAACAAGGGGTCAGAATAAAAGTAACAATAAGTGCATTATTAGAATACAATTCACATAAATATAAAATATAATTACAATGCAGATTAAGTGCTCAGTGTCAAGGAAACAAAAGGCTAAAGGACCCTACCCTGTAGGGCTTACAGTCTAAATGGGAGGGTAACATACAGACACAATTCAGAGGGGTATTAAGGTGCTGTGGGTTACAGTTTGTTACACTGTTATATAAGTGCCAGTTCAGGTGTTATCCAGGTGCTCCCAGAGGTAGTCTTTGAGTTTTGTTTTAAAAACATTGAGGGAGGATTCTCTCCTGAGAGATTCAGGAATGGCTTTCCAAATATAAGGAGTCGCAAGAGAGAAGGGTTTGATACGGGAAACAGCAGTAGTAGTGGGGGGTACAACCAAGCGGTTGCTCTGAGAGGAGCGGAGGTTTCGAGCAGGAACATATAGAGAGACAAGAGATGAGATGTAGTTAGGTGCAGAGGAATGAAGGGCTTTGAAGGTTATAAGGAGGAGTTTATAAGTTATTCTTTGTTTTATAGGAAGCCATGATAAGGACTTTAGCAGCGGAGGGACCTGTACCCTTTTGGATGAGAGGAGGATAATTCTTGCAGCAGTGTTTAATACAGACTGTAGAGGGGAGAGATGGGAGTTAGGCAGGCCAGTTAGTAGAAGGTTACAGTAATCTAGTCGGGATAGGATGAGAGAATGCATGAGCGTCTTGGATGTATCAGGTGAAAGGAAGGGACGGATTTTATTGCGTAAGAAAAAGTGACAGGTTTTGACAGTGGTGTTAATATGATCAGAGAAGGAGAGAGAGGAGTCAAAGATTACCCCCAGACAGTGAGCTGAGTTGACAGGATTAATGAACATGCCATCAATAGAGATAGTAAATAGGGGAGTAGGACCAGGCTTAAGTGGAAAGATGATAAGTTCAGTTTTTGTTAGGTTGAGTTTGAAGTGGCGCTGGTTCATCCAATTTGAGATAGCCAGGAGGCAGTTAGAGATCTGAGCCTCTGTTTCAGCTGTTAATGAAGGGGTGGATAAATATATTTGGGTATCATCAGCATACAGATTATAATTGAAGCCAAATGAATGGATGAGATCTCCCAAAGACAGAGTGTACAGGGAGAACAACAGCGGACCAAGTACGGAGCCTTGCGGCACCCCCACATTAAGTGGAACTGGAGATGAGGTTTTGTTATCATAGGAGACAGTGAATGATTGGTTAGAAAGGTAAGAAGAGAGCCAAGATGCAGCCTGGTTACGGATGCCAAGCGAATAGAGAATCTGCATCAGGAGAGAGTGATCAACTGTATCAAATGCAGATGATAGGTCAAGGAGGAGAAGGATGGAGAAGTGACTTTTGGCTTTGGCAACCTGAAGATCATTTGTAACTCTGCACAAAGCAGTCTCAGTAGAGTGACCAGGCCGGAAACCAGATTGCAGAGGGTCCAACAGATCATGAGTGTGTAGAAAGTTAGTAATACGGGAGAACACAATACGCTCTAGGAGTTTAGAGGCAAGTGGTAAAAGGGAGACAGGATGGTAATTTGATAGACAGGCTGGGTTAAGCGTGGCCTTTTTAAGAATAGGCTTTACACAGGCCTGTTTGAAAGGAGAAGGGAAGGTTCCAGAAGCTAGAGAAGAATTGAAGATGTGAGTAAGTAGTGGGGTAAGCTCTGCAACACAGTGTTTGAGCAGAGAAGAAGGCATAGGGTCAAGGGGGCAAGTTGTGAGCGGGGAGGACAAAAGAAGCTTGGAGACTTCAGACATTGTTACTGGAGGGAAGGAATTAAGACATGCAGAAGGGGGCTTAGGAAGGAGGAACTGGTTTACATTAGTAGAGGTAGGGATCTGATTGCGGATGGACTCTACTTTGTCTTTAAAGAAATCAGCAAAGTCCACAGGAGAGTGTGTCTGGTTGACTGATACTGTTGATGAGGGATGGAGAAGAGTATTGAATAGAGAAAACAGGCGTCGTGGTTTGGATTTGTGATTGTTTATAAGGGTACTGTAGTACTCTTGTTTGGCTTTTGACAAGGCAGAATTGAGGCAGGACAATAGAAATTTATAGTGAATAAAGTCTGCTTGTGTACGGGATTTTTTCCACATACGTTCAGCAGATCTCGTGCAGGAGCGTAAGTATCTGGTTTGTGAATTCAACCAGGGTCGTGGGTTCAGAGCTTGTGAACGCTTAGCCTGTAAAGGGGCAAATGAGTCAATGGTTGAGGATAGTATGTGATTATACTCACTTACCAGGATATCAGGATCAGACGTTTCCTTAAGGGAAATGAGACTGGTCCTGAAAGACTGAGCTAAGGCTGGAAGGTCAATGTCACGTGTATCCCGGACTAAGACAGTGGGGGAAGAAGCAGGTGGGCACGGAGAGTGAGATATGGTAATGTAACCAAATTGTGATCGGAAAGGGGGAAGGGTTCACTGTTAAAACCAGAGAGAGAGAGTTTTTTAGTAAACACTAGATCCAGAAAGTGGCCATCCTTATGAGTAGGGGTGTTTGTCCACTGCTGGAGCTCAAAGGAGGAGGTTAGGTGGAGAAAACGAGAGGGCCAGGGTTGTGAAGAATCATCAATGTGGAAGTTGAAATCCCCAAGAATGATTGCAGGGCTGTCAGTGTATGTGTCGTATATTTGTAAAATTTCATATATGTAGTGGTTTTGCTCTGTTTTGTGAGTGTGTGGTTGATTTGCCTGATTTATCTATGGAGTCACCCCAAACCACGCTGGCATCTCTTCCTAGTATGAGGTTCTCAGCCCCCAGGAGTTTATCCATTGTAACACACCTGTGAAGAAATATTTATCATCATTTGGAGCATAAATATTAACAATTGTGTATACAGTTCCATAAATGTCTAGATTTATTATTAGAAATCTCCCATTTTTATCTTTGTAAGTTTTTAACTTTACGGATTAGTATTGCTACCCGTCTTGATTTGGTTTTATATATTTTACTATCTTTCAGTATTTGATTGTCTTTTTTACGCCAGTGGGTTTCCTGTAAAATAATTATTTGGGCTTTTTCTCCTTTTAGTTTATTGAGCACTTTTCTCCTTCTTATCGGAGAGTTTAAGCCCCCCACATTCCAGGAAAGTATCTGGAGATGGTCAGTGGGTTCCATTATAATAACTGCCATATTTACATTTGACATTTTTATAATTTATCCCACTCCCTGTCTGGGTTGATGGGTAATGTATAATTTGGTATATCGGAAGGCCACCCTGTCCCAGCGAGCAGGCTGGGTCTTCTGGATATAATCTCCATGGGGTTTTAGGTCAGTTAGGATGCTTTTGGGTACTAGGTACCTTTGAGCTATAATCAACAATATTAATAGTAACATAATAATTGTAATTAAAATTTCAACAGTTTAGTAAAAGAGAGAAAATCAGATAAAAGAGTAAATTAAAGAAAAGAAGGCAAAAGTCTATAACCACTTCTCTTTCTGCACTGCCTATTAAGTTCGACTGGGGTGATTTAGTTGTGCGGGGTGTTAGAAAGTCAATAGGTTATGTTTGGAATTCACATTAGTTGTCACAATTACTAAGGTGAGGAAAAATCAATGGTGACTTATTATATCCCTATGTACGATCTTCAGCTATATGCAAATTCTTTGTGGTATTCCATGGTATTCCATGGCATGTTTAGGATTTTCAAAGAATAAGGGTTTCCCAATGTCTTTATCGATGATTTTTAGTCTTGCCAGGAACAACAAGAATAATTTGTATCCTGAGGTGAAAAGAGTCGTACAGATTGATGAAAATTATTTTCTCTTTGAAGTGACTGATGCTGAAAAGTCTTGGAAGATTAGAATGCGGTTGTCTTCATATTGTATTGTTTTTGTTTTCCTGTACGCAGTTAGGATGTTAACTTTGTATTGTCTGTGTAGTTAAGCAGTTTGAATATTCCTTGTCTTTGTCTTGCTGAGTCTGTTGTTGTTGGAGGGCCAATTCTGTGAAATCTTTCTATTACAATATGGATTGTGAATCAATAATTTTGTAGTTTGGTGGTTAGTAATAATTCCAGTTCAGTTCCTTTTACTGATTCTGGGATACCAACTATCGTCTGCTTCGATAGTTATTTCCCTTTGCTGTGTATCTACAGTTTTTTGCGTTTGTTTCAATTCGTCTTCCAGTGTGCCAATTCTTTGTTCAGCATCTGTCAGTCTTTGCGTTTGGGTGGTAATTTGTTGAAGATTTTCAGTTATAGATTCTTGGTGATTTAGAGATTTGGGCGAATTAGAGAGTTCCGATTCAGATTCCATTGGATTGTAGTCTTGTGCCCCCTTTTTTTCTTTAGGCTTTTGTTTCAGCTGTTGTTGTGGTTTTGTGGCCGACCGGCCTAAGTATTTATCCATGGTTGATAGTTAGAATCTTTGGAAATTTATTTGTAGAGGTTTGTATTTAGGTTTTTACTACTGTCTTTCCTGAGTATTTAACTAAGTAAAATGTCCTTGTTTCCAAGTTAAATGTGTTTATTTCCTTAATTATTGTGATAAACAGATGTTTGGTTTTAATGATAGCCTTAGAAGATACAATTACATATCTGTCTCTTTAAGGGTTTAAGCACACAGGCAGATTCGGGGAGACTTAGTCGCCTGACAACTAATCGCCTCTTCTGTGGGGCAACAATCTCCCTGAACTGCCTTCCCCCTACCTGCCACCTGCTATAACGACAAAACGCCAGCGCCAATGCACTCGCGGCACTTTGATTTCCAAAGTTGCCTCAGGAGGAAACTTCGGGCGACTTTAGAAATCGAAGCGAAGCGAGTGTATTTATTGTTACATCAGTGGAGGAGCTTTATGTCCGTCTCTAAGTGGTAAGAGAAGGAGCAGATCTCCCGGCGCGTCTTACAGTACCCCCCCCCCTTCAGGAGTAACCTCCAGGGACTCCCAAAACTTCTCTGGAAATTTCCTGTGAAAAGCCTTGATCAGTTGAGGAGCATGAGTATCTGCAGCTCTCACCCAAGACCTTTCTTCTGGTCCAAACCCCCTCCACTGAACCAAATATTGGACCTTGCCGCTCAGTTTCCTAGAATCCAAAATCTCTTGAACCTCGAACTCCTGATGACCCTGGAGAATAATGGGAGCAGGAGGAGGTTGATCAAACAAAAAATAATTTCTAACAAAAGGCTTGAGTAAAGACACTTGAAAGGAATTGGAGATGTTCATGGTAGCAGGAAGTTCCAAAGGACTGGACACAGGATTAATTACCTCCTTAATCCTGAAGGGTCCCACATAACGAGGTCCAACCTTGGGAGTGGGTAAGCGAAGCTTGACATGTTTCGTGGGAAGCCAAAAAATCTCAGATTTGATAGGGAGTATTAGCACGACGGTGCTTATCGGCAACAAGTTTCTGAGAAGGAGAGGCCTTGAGGAGCGATTGAAGAGAACATCAGATGGAAGAGCAGAAGGGTTATAGACAAACAGAGAGAAAAAAGGAGAGCAACCCAGAGAGTCGTGTTGTAGGTTATTATGAGCAAACTTAGCCCAGGGAAGGAGTTGAACCCAATTGTCTTGATTCAGAGAAATAAAACGTAAGAACTGTTCTAGGATCTGATGGGTCCTCTCTGTCTGACCATTGCTTTGCGGATGATAAGCTGAAGAAAAATTTAACTTAATTCCTAGATGTTTTGAAAAAGCTCGCCAAAATCTGGAAACAAACTGCACCCCCCAATCAGACACTATAGATCAGGGGTCCCCAACCTTTTTTTACCCGTGAGCCACATTCAAATGTAAAAAGAGATGGAGAGCAACACAAGCATAAAATAGTCCCTTGGGGTGCCAAATAAGGGCTGTGATTGGCCATTTGGTTGCCCCTATGTGGACTGGAAGCCTAAAAGAGGCTCTACTTGGTACTATACTTAATTTTTATGCAATTAAAACTTGCTTCAAAGCCAGGAATTCAAAAATAAGCATCTGCTCTGAGGACACAGAGAGCAACATTCAAGGGGTTTGAGAGCAACATGTTGCTCGTGAGCTACTGGTTGGGGATCACTGCTATAGATTGAGGAACACCATGTTAACGAAAAATCTCTGCAGGCCAAGACAAAAAGCTTAACATCTTTTGGCATAGAAGACCACCAACAATATCTTGAAATTAAGTTGTGAGTCTTCTTGATGCAGGGATGTCCGGAAACTTTAGAAGAATGGGCCCATTCAAGGACTTGGGCAACCCTTTGCTGGAGTAAAAAAAATCTTGCCAGGAGGGCACTCAGGAGGATCACCATTAGACAGATCTGACCATGAAAAATAAGTAGGTTCCACCACTAAGTCAGGGGAGATAATAGGAGTGGGAGGGATTGAATTACCTTCTCTCTGAACCAGACATCTGGACAAAGCATCCGTCTTCGTGTTTTTCGAACCAGGACGATAGGAAATAAAAGAGTTGAATCTGGAGAAAAACAAAGCCCAACGGGCCTGATGAGGATTGAGTCTTCTGGCAGAAGAAATATATTCAAGCTTCTTATGGTCAGTCAAAATGGTAATAGGCTCTTTAGCCCCTTCTAGCAGATGGCACCAATCCTCCAGTTCAAGCTTAACAGCCAAAAGTTTGCGGTTACCCACATCATAATTACTCTCAGCAGGAGACAGTCTGTGAGAAAAATAATCACAGGGATGAGGAGTCCCTTGAAACACTGCACGTTGAGACAAGACGGCCCCCACTCCCACCACCGAAGCATCGACCTCCAGAATAAAAGGCAGTATCAGGATGAAGAAGAATTGGAGCAGAACTAAATTTCTTAAGAGTCAAAAACGCCTCCTGTGCTTGTGGGGTCCAAGAAGTTTTTAAAGGTTTTTTCATGAGTGTCCTAATAGGGGCCACCGTTTGAGAAAAATTCATGAACTTGCGGTAAAAGTTGTCAAATCCCCAAAAACGTTGGATGGCTTTCAGACCCGTGGGAACAGGTCAATCTAGCACAGCAGAAACTTTAGCAGGACCCATCTCAAATCCGGAGAGAGAAATCACATATCCCAAAAAGGAGATTGTGGACTTGTGAAACTCACACTTTTGAAGCTTGGCATAAAAGCAATTCTCCCTTAATTTGAGAAGAACTGGTTTTACTTGGAAAAGATGATTAGATATTGAGGAAGAGTAAACTAGAATATCCTCCAAATAGACTATGACACAAGTTTGCTCACAAAGGACATCATTGATGAAATCTTGAAAGACAATGGGAGCATTGCACAAGCCGAACGGCATGACCAAATACTCATAATGGCCCTCCCGGGTGTTGAAGGCCGTCTTCCACTAATCCCATTGACAGATACGAATAAGGTTGTATGCACCTCGTAAGTCTAACTTAGTGAAGACTTTAGCTCCTCTTAGTGTGTCAAATAATTCTGGAATTAGAGGTAAGGTATATCGATTCTTTATCGTTATCTTATTCAAGGCACGGTAGTCAATGCACGGTCTAATAGTACCATCCTTTTTCTGAACAAAAAAGAAACCAGCTCCAGCTGGAGGCGTAGATTTCCTGATGAAACATTTAGACAGATTCTCCAGAATATATTCTTTCATGGCCTGGGTCTCTGGCACGGATAATATGTTCTTCCCCTAGGAGGAATGGAGCCGGGAATTAGGTCAACAAGACAATCATAGGGAACGATGAGGAGGCAAGACTTCAGCATTCTATGTAGGCGTCAGGAAGAAGAGGATTAGATGCTGGAAGCAGAGATGAGGCGGCCACTGGAATAACTGAAGAAGAACAACAATTGGAATGGCAAAACGGACTCCAGGCCGTAAGATCCACGGAAGAACAGACAATAGAAGGGTTGTGAAGTCGAAGCCAAGAAAATACCAAAATGATGGGAATTTCAGGACAATCAATGAGCAAGAAGGAGATCTCCTCTTCATGATGACTGGAGCAGTAGCAGAGATAAGAACACCTGGTGAAATTGGTCTGCCACCCACAACCCAGGTAGAAAGAGGAATCTTAAAAGGTACAGGACTTAGACCACAGGACCTGGCAAAGGATTTATCAAAAATCTCCAGCTGCTCCGGAATCCACAAAAGCTTGGCAGGAAACGTACCAGACAAGGTAGAGAGGGAAGCGGGAAGAAACATACGAGAACTGCAAGAAGGTGGGAGTGCAGAAATCCTGACTAGGGGAGACTCCCCCCTCACACCTAGGCTGCAGAGTTTCCCATACGCCGAGGTCTTGTAGGACAGGTTCTAACCAGATGTCCAGGCCACAATACATACAAAGACCGGCAGTTCTCCTTACGGGTTTACGGGTACGAAACTTAAGTGAAGATTTCTCTCTCATTTGGGAATCAAGTTAAGACTTCTCTCTCATTTGGGAATCTATCTTGATAATGAAGACACCTAATTCATCAAAAGAAGTAGGTAGATCCCGAGTAACCAGCTCATCCTTAAGATACTCATGAATTCCCCTTCAGAAAGCTGCAATAAGTGCCTCATTGTTCCAAGAAACCTCCGCAGCCAAAGTCCAGAAGTTAATGCCGTATTTGGAGGCCGTATTGGATCCTTGATAGATTTTCATGAGCCGATCTGAAGCATTCAATTTCCCATCCAGATTTGACAAAAAGTGTTGGAGAGAAAAGCAGTGGAGTCATGTACCAGAGGATCGTCTCTATCAAGTAATGGAGAAGCCCAAGCAAGGGCCTTCCCCTGTAGAAGAGCAATAATATACGCAACCTTTGATCTCTCAGTCGCAAATTGATCTGGAGCCACTTCAAACTGGATTTTGCACTGCATCAGGAATCCTCGACAAGCATCCGCATCACCTCCAAAGCAAACAGGAGCAGGAATCTTGGGGAACTTTGGAGGCGCAGGCTATGAAAAATTAGGCCCTTCAAAGAAATTTGAAGGGCCTCTAAACGAGAGGTGATGTGCTGCAAGGCTTGAGCCAGATGAGCCTGTTGAGCCTGTTGGCTGTCCAGACATTTCATCATTACATCAAAGTATCCCTCCAAGGTCAAGGAAGCAGAAGCCTGGGAAGGTTCCATCTTAGGCCCAAGCTTACTGTAACGTACTAGTTAGTTGGAACCTTTGGTGATTGCGGGTACACACAGATACACAGGGCACCCCTGGGGTTCCGGTGTTCACCGACGCCCTTTTTGGGCCCCGGGCTTTCTGCTGTGGAACTGAACAAGGGGTTGTGCAAAATAGAAACAAGTCCAGAGCAAGGTACTGGCAAGGATTAGGCAAAAGTGTAGTTGAAGTTCAGGCAAAGGGGTCAAGGCAGGCGGCAGGAATCGTAGTCAAGAAGTCAGGTAGAAGTCAATAACCAGGAATACAAACACGAATATAACCCTTCGGCAGGATTAGAAAACTGAAGCCAGCTTGAGCACTATCAAAATGATGGGCTTTTAAAGATGATTTGGCGCCCACTGGTGACGTCACGACGTTCGGCATCAAGACGTTCAGTGTCAAGTGCCAGCATCACAGGGCCCCAAACCCAGAAGTGCGTGCCTGCACACCCAAACACGCAGAGAGATGCGCCGGGAGGTAAGATCTGCCTGTGCATCTTACATGGCCTCTAATGCAAGACACTTTAGCAAAAATTTCAACTTAAACTATACAATAGCCATATTTTTCTACTATTTACTTCAACAATGCAATAAGACAAACAATAAAAGTTGGCTATATACAGGTCGATATCTGCATTATTCTATTATGAGGACTGAATGGGTACCTGTGACTTCAGAAACATATTGAGAGAAGCAAGGAGAAGCATGGCAACAGAATTTCATCTATATTGTATATGACTATGAACATTTTCATTCATCCAGGTCATGGTATATCTAGTATAGGTTAATCTAAAACAACTGGACTTGCTGAGTAATCATTGAAGACATTTCACTACTCATCTAAGCAGCTTCTTCAGTTCGATTTACTGGTGTGGGAAGTTCTCGTCATATAAACTCTTCCACTAATCCAATCACAATGGCACATTGTAACTCTTCAAAGAAGTGACATTTTACATTTACAGAGGTGATAATTCTGTGTAGTTACGTGATAGGATTACCCAATGTGTCATGCAACTCCTAGAAACAGATGTTGCATGAATGGATGTGTAAACTGTGTTTACCAGAATGTGGTGCATATCACAATGGAGAAGTCACCATGTTTAACAACTGTCAACAGATACTGATGATAAAGGCACCCTTGGCCTTCTACAAACCGCAACACGACCCGCATCTATACCCGCACCCGAAAATGCTACTCTCATCCCACAGGGTTCCCGACCCGCTACAGGACTCTAGTTCCTGTCTCTGGTGTTTCATTCTGGTAGGTCAGTAATCCAGGTGCAGGATGTGAACAGTTTTTTTGCAACATTAGTTGATACATTTCTCAGCAGCATCTGTTGAATATTAGAAACTATTGTATCAAGTATAACATCTGCCTTTAGTAAAACCCAGGGATACTGCTCAGCAGGGCCAAAAATTAAAGGGGACATTTCATATAACCTTCATATTCAGATATACTACTCATCCTTCTTCAAAACATGTAATGATGCAGAAAGAAAAACGTTTTTAAAGCATTTTACCTCCTAAAACTGTCATTATATCAGAGCTGCAGATTGAACCTCTCTGCTCAGTGTCTAGGCTGAAATGAAGAGTGGGAGTGTCTGTCCATTCTCTCACAGGAAATGGTCACAGCACTGACTGACAGGCTGAACTCTGGAGCTATAGCAGCCAACCCCCTCCCAACCTCTGTCCTGTGTGTTTCCAGCTTGCACATACCTGTCTTATGCTGCTGCCTGATCATTCACTTATAACTATATAGCTTAAATGCTCAACATAAATCAATAGATGTGAAGGTTAATACAAACTGTAATAGTAATGTAATAGTAATGTAATAGTAGTATTTCCTTTTATTTAAAGTACAACTGTATGCTCCTGTGTTCCACAGCAAATAGGCATCAGTCACAAATGTACCTGCCCAACTGGACATAATCTATAGTCCATAATATATTGTTATACATTATGCAACTCCCTGCCTTTATTGCATTATAAAAGTTATACAAACAGTGTACATTCATATTTACTGTTATGATATTCCAGAACAGCAGCTGTAGGTTTGTTTTCCTTCATATTGATATATGATCAGGTGTAGGGAGTTGCAAGGGAATAAATGCAGCACTTCTGGTACAATTTATGATCAGGTGCAGGGAGTTGCAAGGGGAAATGCAGCTTTTCTGGAAAAATGTATGATCAGGTGCAGGGAGTTGCAAGGGGAAATGCAGCTTTTCTGGAAAAATGTATGATCAGGTGCAGGGAGTTGCAAGGGGACTGCAGCTGTTCTGGAACAATTTATGATCAGGTACAGGGAGTTGCAAGGTAAAATGCAGCTGTTGTGGTACAATTTATGATCAGGTGCAGGGAGCTGTAAGGGAATAAATGCAGTTGTACTGAGATAATTTATGATCAGGAGCAGGGAATTGTAAGGGGAAATGCAGCTGTTGTGGAACAGTTTATGGTCAGGTGCAGGGAGTTGCAATGGGATTAAATACAGTTGTTCTGGGATAATTTATGATCAGGTGCAGGGAGTTGCAAGGGGAAATGCAGCTGTTATGGAACAATATAAAGGGAGGTGCAGGGAGTTGCAAGGGGAAATGCAGCTGTTCCAGAATAATTTACAAGTGCAGGGAGTTGCAAGATAAAATGCAGCTGTTGTGGAACAATTTATGATCGGGTGCAGGGAGTTGCAAGGTAAAATGCAGCTGTTGTGAAACAATTTATGATCAGGTGCAGGGAGTTGTAAGGGAATAAATGCAGTTGTTCTGGGATATTTTAAGATCAGGTGCAGGGAGTTGTAAGGGGAAATGCAGCTGTTGTGGAATAGTTTATAGTCAGGTGCAGGGTGTTGAAAGGGGAAATGCAGTTGTTCTGGGATAATTTATGATCAGGTACAGGGAGTTGCGAGGTAAAATGCAGCTGTTATGGAGCAATTTATAGGGAGATGCAGGGAGTTGCAATGGAATAAATGCAGCTGGTGTTCTGGAATTGTATACCATATAATAACAGATGTGGGGACTTTACAAAGGAAAACCCAAAAGATGTTGATTGCTTTTTGTATACAACATAATACTGTGTAGAAAATGACTATGGTACTTACACTAACTGCTCATACACATTGCCCCCAGAAAAGAATAAAATACTTTCAGCAGCAGATTATGTATTATTTATACAGAAGTTTGCTTTTCTTTATTTTCCACAATTATTGTAGGGCCACGAGAAAGGAACAAGCAGTGAAGGGAGGGGGAGGAAAACGAAAAGGCAGAGAGGGGGTTAAATAAATAGGACAGGGAGGGAGAGAAAGGAGCAGGGAAGGGAAACCCAGCAGTAAGGGTTAACAGATGTCTGCAGGGAAGGACTGAGAGTGACATCACAGACACACCCACTCCCCCTCACTGACTGGTTGCTGCCTTGTAGCTTATACGGAAAGTGCCATCGGCTGCAGCTCAGATAGTGAAGAGTCTGGGACAGGAAGTTGCAAAGGGGGAGGGCTGAGAACAGTTTTCAAGCTAATATAGATGTTTTTTGATCCAAAGGGTATTAAAATAAAATCGATGTCTTCTATTTTACATGGTTTGATGCATTGTGAAAATGTATGCTATTTGTCCCCTTTAAGAACATTTAGATGAAAACAACTCAACTGAAAAAAGTGTTGCAAGGTGAAAAACCCTACAAAATGCCCGTCTAAGCTGAGAGATATTGAGCCAATCCAACAGCAATTGGTACAAGGATTGAATAAAGTCTTTGACCTGGTGGGAAAATCAAACCTGTCCCATTGACATTTGCCCAATTTTCAGATATCACTAGGGTGGGTCCATTAGAGGCCCATTACACAAGCAGAAAATCTGCCGAATCAATCTGAATGGGCAGCTTATACACTGCCTTGCAAAAGTATTCACCTCCTTTGCTTTTTACCTATTTTGTTACATTCCAACCTGTAATTTAAATGTTTCTTAATCTTATTTTATGTGATGGATCTGCACAAAGTTTGTGAAGTGAAATGAAAAAAAAAAATTTAAAATTATAAATATAAAATTTAAAAAAAATAAAAAACTGAAAATTGGCATGTGCATATGTATTCACCCCCTTTGCCATGAAGCCCTAAAAAATCCTTGTGCAACCAATTACCTCGCATAATTAGTGAAATGAAGTCTACCTGGGTGCAATCTAAGTGTCACATGACCTGTCAGCATAAACACACCTTTTCTGACATGGACAGAGTGGCCAGAAAAAGCCATTATGTAAAGTTAAAATTTAGAAGGCACGTTTTGAGTTTGCTAAAAGTCATGTGGGTGACTCCCCAAATGTATGGAGGAAGGTGCTCTGGTCAGATGAGACTAAAATTTAACTTTTCAGCCACCAAGGAAAATTCTATGTCTGGCGCAAACCCAACACATCCCATCACCCCATAAACACCATCGCCACAGTGAAACATGGTGGTGGCATCATGCGGTGAGGATGTTTTTCAGCAGCAGGGACAGGGAAACTGGTCCGAGTTGAGGGAAAGATAGATGGTGCTAAATAAAGGGATATTCTTGAGCAAAACCTGTGTCAGTCTGCCTGTGATTTGAGACTGGACGGAGGTTCACCTTCCAGCAGGACAATGTCCCGAAGCATACTGCTAAAGCAACACTCGAGTGGTTTAAGGGGAACCATTTAAATGTGTTGGAATGGCTAAGTCAAAGTTCAGACCTCAATCCAATTGAGAATCTGTGGTCAGACTTGAAGACTGCTATTCACAATCGAAAATCATCTAACATGAAGGAGCTGGAGCAGTTTTGCCTTGAGGAATTGGTAAGAATCCCAGTGGCAAGATGTGGCAAGCTCATAGAGACTTATCCAAAGTGACCTGCAGCTGTAATTGCAGCAAAAGGTGGCTCTACAAAGTACTGACTTGGGGGGGGGGGGGGTGAACAGTTATGCACGCTGAAGATTTCTGTTATTTTGTCCTATTTGTTGTTTGCTTCACAATAATAATAATATATATATATATATATATATATATATATATATCTCTTCAAAGTTGTAGGCATGTTCTGTAAATGAAATGGTGTAAACTCTCAAAAAATACATTTTAACCCTTTGCCTGCCAAGCACGTACGCTGTACGTTCTGGCAGGCAAGGGCTTTAACTTCCAAGAACATACCTCTGCAGAGACTTAGCAGTGCTGACAGCCCCCTGGGCAACAAGGCTGGGGGGCAGTCATGTCGGTCCTGCAACAGGATTGTTGCAGGGCCGACCTAAAATCGCAGGAAGAAGCAACTTACCAGCTCCTCCGTCTTTCTTCTTTTCTCTCATCAGCACACACGCTGCTGAAAGTCTCTAGAGCATCAGACTATCCCTCCTGCTCCAGCAATGGTAAGTGGCCTTTATTTTATAAATTACACACTACACACACAATACACACACACACACTACACTACATTGTATAGATCTATACACAGTTACACAATCATTTTAGTAAAGATATTTATATTTTTTTTTTTCGTAAAGTTATGTACACTTATTTCACACTTATATACACACTGTCACACCACTTTTAGAAGTGTATACACATGTATACACAAAAAACTCACAAAGAGGGCTTTTTTTTTTACTTTTTCATTTTACTAATTTGTGTTTTTTTACCCCTAAAAAACATTTGTTTTGGCAGCATGACTATTGGGTAATCGATTTTGGCCAATTATGCTGTTGGATCAGTCATTTTGTTATTTCATTGATTTACACAATTTTTGTGGTTTTATTGCAATTTTATCCCTGCATTATTTTTCCTTATGCATCTTTAGTATAGTTTTGCTCTTTGGTGCTTTGGTATAGAAAGATATATTTTACTTTGTTTGATCCGTCAGAATATGTACTTTCTAAAAATATATGGTGTTCTGGGGGCTTTTTACAGTTTGGATGTCTTAAAACACATAACGCAAAGTCGGGGTACTGTTTTCAGCAGCTTAGTTGGCTAGTGTGAAAATTCATATGCATGTTTTTCATTTGGGGTCCGTACACACCACATACGTTGGTAAATCTAAAACATATGGTTTTGGGGGGTCTTTGCTGTTAGGAGGGTCTTGAGGCACATAATATGAAGTCAATGGTCTATGTTCACAGAAGGCGAATCGGCAGCGGTGAAAACTTATATGCACTATTTTTATTTGGGGTCCGCACATACCAGTTGCCTTGGTATATCTATGCATATCGGGCATCAAACTGTTCAGTAGTGCCTTGGCATCAATATTTATGTTATTTTACAATTGTATGTAAGAAATTGGGTGCGATAAATACGGCCAATTGCAATATTTTTAGGCGATTTTCAAAAATGTAAAAACCGTTGCTTTTATCGCCAAATTTAGGAAATACAAGGATATGCATACCCAATTTGGGTTTGCGGGAATGTGTACTTTCCGAAAATATATGGTTTTCTGGGGCGAACTTACTTTTTTCTACCTTTGACACCCCCCCCCAAACGATGTAAATGTGTGTTGATTTTGCAGTACCTGAAATGACAGATCATATGGGGCCCCTATATGCCACATGCTTAGGTACACCTATACATATTGGGCATCAAACTGTTCAGAGGACCCTAGGCTTTCATATTTGGGCTGATTTCTCTTGATACCTTAAAGTATGTGGGAAATACGATGCTGCAGGCAGTGTCGGAACTACCGGGGGAGCAAGGGGTGCGAGCGGGCCAGGGCCCGCACCCCCTCGGGGCCCCCCGGCAGTCTGCGCGCCGCTGATCGGCGCACATTACAGGGCAGTTTTCGGGTGTACGGAGGGGGGGCAGGGGCCCGGCTGCGCGTCCTCCGCCAGGGCCCGTCCCCCTCTAGTTTCGCTTCTGGCTGCAGGGTAGAAATTTTGAGTTGATTTTTGAAAATGTCACCAAAATCACCAAATTTAGGAATGGTTTGTGGCTTGGTACTTTGTAGTACAAAGACATGCATACCCAATTTAGATTTGTAGGAATGTGTACTTTCCGAAAATATATGGTTTTCTGGGGTGAACTTACCCTTTTCTACTTCCCCCGCCCAAACAATGTAAATGTGTTGGTTTTGCAGTACCTGAAATGACAGACCATATGGGGGTCTTCCTTTTGGGGCCCTTATATGCCACATGCTTGGGTACACCTATACATATTGGACATCAAACTGTTCAGTGGACCCCAGGCTTTCATATTTAGGGTGATTTCTCTTGATACCTAAAAGTATGTGGGTAATACTATGCTCCAGGGTAGAAATTTTGAGGTGACTTTTGGAAATTGTCACCAAAATCACCAAATTTAGGAATGGTTTGCGGCTTGGTACTTTGTAGTACAAAGACATGCATACCCAATTTAGATTTGTGGGAATGTGTACTTTCCGAAAATATATGGTTTTCTAGGGTGAACTTACCTTTTTCTACTTTTGCCCCCCGCAAAACTATGTAAATGTCTTGATTTTGCAGTACCTGAAATGACAGACCATATGGGGGTCTTCCTTTTGGGGCCCCTATATGCCACGTGCTTGGGTACACCTATACATATTGGGCATCAAACTGTTCAGAGGACCCCAGGCTTTCATATTTAGGGTGATTTCTCTTGATACCTAAAAGTATGTGGGTAATACTATGCTCCAGGGTAGAAATTGTGAGGTGACTTTTGGAAATTGTCACCAAAATCACCAAATTTAGGAATGGTTTGCGGCTTGGTACTTTGTAGTACAAAGACATGCATACCCATTTTAGATCCGTGGGAATGTGTACTTTACAAAAATATATGGTTTTCTGGGGTGAACGTACTTTTTTCTAACTTTGCCCCCCCCCCCCAAACTATGTAAATGTGTTGATTTTGCAGTATCTGGAATTACAGAACTGATAGCTCAAATGAGGTGTCTACATTTTAGGACCCCTATATACCACATGCTTGGGTACACCTATACATATTGGGCATCAAACTGTTCAGTGGATCCCAGGCTTTCATATTCGGGGTGTTTTACATTGATACCTAATGAGGTGTGGGAGATATGATGCTGTAAAAAAAAAAAATTCACCAATTTCTATAAAACATTATAACTTTAGGAAACAATTGCAACTTGGTAGTTTGGAGTACAAAGATATATTTACACAAACAGATGAACAGCACTCCGGTAAAAAACAGGTTTTTTATTGCTGGGCACTGTAGAAATACATAGGCCTTACGCGTTTATCATAGGCTTACAAAATGAATCGAGGAATTGCTTTATATACAATAGATCTCTAGCGACCTCTATTGGTTGTCTGGATTATGACGGCTAAAAATACATATTTGCGGCCATTAAGGAGCAGCTGGAGCGGCAATAACGGCATTTCCAGCACCAGTACGGAGCGGGTTCCCCCTGCACGGATCCGGCGCATGCTGACAGGCGCACTATAGGAGCACGCTGCGGGAGACAGCAGAGGACGCGTCTCTTCACGGCAGAGCCGCCGCTTGTAATCTCCCATCGCTATGTGAAAGCCGACCCTGCCAGCGCTACATACACGCTGACAAAGTCATCGCTCATAAGCCCTTTGCACCACGTGAAACACTGGCCCACAAGCGCTGCATGGATACAGCACATACAGAAGCACACTACAGGGACCTGGGGTCTGCAAAGTAAGGATTCTTACAACACGGTGGATCCGGTAATGTGCCATTTTCTACCTATGGTTTAAAGCTTATGTGAATGCTTTACTGTATATGTTTACTGTATATGCCCAGCTGCCCTGCTTCTTTCTACACATATAATATATCCTACATACCTGGCTTGTCCAGGAGTCTGTAGGATTGCCATAGAATGTGTTTTTACCAACAAGCTAAAGACCACTTTTTAAACTTTCTTATACTATAATATTATGCTCCATTTTTATGGCAATCAGCCATCTTTCTAAACAGCTGCTTCCCAAATACGGGTTAAAACAACAATTTTTTCTGCATAATAATTCTAGCAGAGTTTTAACCCAATCATGGCAGGATGTGGGACTGTAGAATCTGGGGAAGGTGCTGGACTATGTGCGTTGGAAACTTTGGAGGATCGTGTGCACAGATTCAATAGATATGAAATTATGCTAGGGGATATGGAGGCCGATGAAGATGGGACTAATATGGTGTTCAATCTATTTAAAACCCTGGAGAAACAGATGTCGTATGAACTATTAACATGTTGGGACATTTTATCCCTTGAAAAGTACATCATCATCATCATCATTTATTTATATAGCGCTGTCAAGATACGCAGTGCTTTACTGCAGTTATAGCAAACAGGGAATAAATGGTGGATAACAGACAAGGATTACAGAATACAATAGGGTTTACAAACTAAAAGGTTAGGGTACAATTAAGACATTAGGATTGTATAAACACTTTTTCATTTTTGATACAGCAATGATTAATTAAGGTGCATCGAATAGGCCTCTTTAAACAGATGGGTCTTTAAGGAGCGCTTGAAAGTTTGGAAGGAAGGAGAAAGTCTGACAGCTTGTGGCAGAGAGTTCCAGAGAAAAGCAGAAGCCCGAGAGAAGTCTTGTAGAAGAGAATGGGCAGAAGTGACCAGAGGAGAAGTGAGGCGAAGATCAGAAGCAGAGCGTAGGTTTCGTGAAGGAGAGTATTTGGAAATTAGAGATGAAATATAGGGAGGGGTTTCATTATTAAGGGCCTTGAATGTGAGTGTAAGTAATTTGAATTTGATTCTAGAAGAGATTGGGAGCCAGTGAAGGGACATACATATGGGAGCAGCTGATGTTGAGCGGCGAGCTAGATGAATGAGTCTAGCGGCCGCGTTTAGAACAGATTGGAGTTGTGAAAGGTGACTTGTTGGAATACCTGTGAGGAGTAAGTTGCAGTAATCAAGGCGGGAGATGATGAGAGACTGAATCAGTGTTTTAGTTGATTCTGAACTGAGATAGGGTCGTATTCGAGCAATGTTGCGCAGTTGAATACGGCAAGATTTTGCAAGTGTTTGAATGTGTGGTGAAAAAGACAGATGAGAGTCTAAGATGACTCCTAGTCAGCGTGCCTGTGTGGTGGAATGAAAGGTTGTGTTGTTTACGGTGAGTGATATCTGAGGGACAGGGGAAGATCTTGGAGGAAATATAATGAGTTCTGTTTTAGAAAGGTTCAGTTTCAGGTGGCGCTGTGACATCCAGGAGGAGACAGCAGAGAGACAGTCTGTGACTTGGGAAAGGACAGAATTAGAAAGATCAGGAGTAGACAAGTAGAGTTGGGTGTCAGAACAGCAGGAGGCCAAGAACAGAGCCTTGAGGAACTCCAACAGAGAGTGGGAAAGTAGTAGAAGTAGAGATAGAGAAGGAAACTTTAAAGGAACGGTCAGACAGATAAGATGTAAACCATGAAAGAGCAGTGTCCCGAATGCCAAATGAGTGTAGAATGTCAAGGAGGAGTGTGTGGTCAACTGGGTCAAAGGCTGCAGAGAGATCTAGAAGGATTAGAATGGAATAATGACCTTTAGACTTTGCCAATAGAAGATCATTGGTTACTTTGGTGAGTGCAGTTTCAGTCGAGTGTGATGGGCGGAAGCCAGATTGCAAGGGGTCGAGGAGGGAGTTGTGAGTGAGATGCTGGATCAGGCGTTTGTAAACAAGCCTTTCTAGTAATTTGGAGGCAAATGGAAGAAGGGAGACCGGTCGATAGTTAGTGGGAGAGCTGGGATCAAGGGAAGGTTTTTTTGAGGATAGGAGTGATTAGTGCTTGTTTGTATAATGATGGAAAGGTACCAGTAGAGAGTGAAAGATTGAATAGGTGGGTAAGTGCAGGAGAGAGTGTATCAGAGATTGGGTGGAGAAGGCGAGAGGGTATGGGGTCAAGGGAGCAGGTGGTGGGTTTTGAGCTGGCTAGAAGTTTGCTAACTTCATCTAGAGTTGCAGGGGTGAAGGAGTGCAAAGTAGATGTGAGTGGACTGCACGTTGGTCTGAGATTGTTGTCGGACGGTATGCTCAGCCTAATGAGATCGATTTTTTCATTAAAGAAATGAGCAAGGTCTTGGGCAGTAACATTAATAGGTGGAGGAGGTGGAGGGGGGCATAGGAGTGAGTTAAATGTGGCAAACAGCTGCTGTGGTTTGGAGGACATAGTAGATATTCGATAAGAGAAGTATTGTTCTTTGGCTAATGATAGAGCTCGGTTATAGCAGGAGAGCATGAATTTGAAGTGGATGAAATCAGGATCAGTTCGTGACTTTCTCCACCGTCGCTCAGCTGATCTACTACATCTTCTTAGGTACCGTGTTACATTAGTGTGCCAGGGTTGGGGTTTAGCTGGCCGGCTGTGACGGGTGGTAGAAGGTGCAAGGGAGTCAAGTGCTGTTGAAAGGGCATCGTTGTAAAGAGAAGCTGCCATATTGGGACAGGAGAGAGTATTAATATGAGATATGGATTATGCTGATACTGTTGATAATTGTTGTGGTTCAAAGGCATTAAGGTTTCTGTACGTATGGGTAGAGAGAGATGGTTGTGAAGGTGCAGGTGAAAGCAGTATCTGAAAGGAGAGTAGATGATGGTCAGACAGAGGGTAGGGAGAGTTAATTAAGTTGGATGGGCAGCATGAGTGGCAGAATATAAGGTCAAGAGCATGACCCTCGATGTGGGTAGGTGAGTCGGTCCACTGAGAGAGACCAAATGAAGCTGTTAGAGAGAGAAGTTTAGAGGTGGCAGCAGAAGCAGAGTTGTCAATGGGGATGTTGAAGTCCCCTAAAATGAGAGCAGGTGTCTCACTGGAGAGAAAGTATGGAAGCCAGGCAGCAAAGTGATCCAAGAAGGAGGAGTAGGGACCTGGGGGGCGATATATGACAGCAACACGCAGAGAGATTGGAGAAAACAAACGTATGCTGTGGACTTCAAAAGAAGTGAAGGAGAGAGAAGTTGGTGTAGTTAGATTTTGAAACCTACATTTGGGGGAGAGAAGAAATCCCACCCCACCGCCATGACGGCCATCCGGTCTAGGAGTGTGAGTAAGTGAGAAGCCTCCATAGCAGAGGGCAGCAGCTGAAGCGGTGTCTGAGGGGGAGAGCCATGTTTCAGTGATTGCAAGAAGGTGAAGGGATTTAGCTATAAAGAGGTCATGGACTGCTGTTAGTTTATTGCAGATTGACCGTGCATTCCAGAGGGCACATGAGAAAGGCAGGGAGGGTGCTGGTTTTATGTGAATTAGGTTTGCAATATTAGAAGTGCGTAAAGTCTGAGAGACTGGAAAAGACCTTGTTGAATGCCTGAGAGTAGGAATAAGTGAGGGTACAATTGAGTGAGTTGGACCAGGGTTTGGGGAGATATCCCCAGCTGCAAGTAACAGTAATAATGAGAGTGAGACAAGGTGTGACCTAGATTTGACCGTGCGAGCAGTGTATTGTTTGATGGGATGAGAGGGGATAATAGATTAAACAATACAAGATAGTGTGCTTAGATTGAGAGAGGGTGATGGGAGCAGTGAAGAGGAGATTTCAATTTCCGGATAGTTTGATGGATGTTGGAGTGCAGAGGATATATGCAGAAGTATAGAGGAGAGAGAGAAAAAGAAGGCAATCAAATTAAACATAGTTAGACAGTATAATCCGTCTTATCTTGTTGATAGAAGAATTGATGAGCAGTGATGTCCAATGTTTGCTTGGAGAGTCCAATTCAACTCTGATCCAACTGCTGTCTAACTCTATATGTTGTACTTAAACTTTCTGTACTTTAACTTGATGGACTTAAGTTGTTAAATCTGCCATGGTTCTCCTGCCATGCTCACCCCTGCTATGCTTCCCCTAGAATGAATGTCCTGATATACAGCAAGAGGGTCACATGGGTGAGGGCCAGCAATTGATTAATTAAGACAAGTTAAAGACAGAAGAATCTGTCATCTAACAGACATCAATAGCAATAAAATGGACATACCAAACTATTCACTAAAGGAAGCAACAAATTGCTAGATAAATGTAAACTGATGTATTTTAACACCTACCTCACAATTGAATAATTGGCAATGGTAATACAAAGATTTGCAGCAGAGTTGGATGGTGAGATGCAGAAAGCTAGGAGCAGTAAGTTCAATTAGCAGGAATTAGACATACCCCACAATTGAATAATTGGCAATGGTAATACAAAGATTTGCAGCAGAGTTGGATGGTGAGATGCAGAAAGCTAGGAGCAGTAAGTTCAATTAGCAGGAATTAGACATACCCCACAATTGAATAATTGGCAATGGTAATACAAAGATTTGCAGCAGAGTTGGATGGTGAGATGCAGAAAGCTAGGAGCAGTAAGTTCAATTAGCAGGAATTAGACATACCCCACAATTGAATAATTGGCAATGGTAATACAAAGATTTGCAGCAGAGTTGGATGGTGAGATGCAGAAAGCTAGGAGCAGTAAGTTCAATTAGCAGGAATTAGACATACCCCACAATTGAATAATTGGCAATGGTAATACAAAGATTTGCAGCAGAGTTGGATGGTGAGATGCAGAAAGCTAGGAGCAGTAAGTTCAATTAGCAGAAATTAGACATACCCCACAATTGAATAATTGGCAATGGTAATACAAAGATTTGCAGCAGAGTTGGATGGTGAGATGCAGAAAGCTAGGAGCAGTAAGTTCAATTAGCAGGAATTAGACATACCCCACAATTGAATAATTGGCAATGGTAATACAAAGATTTGCAGCAGAGTTGGATGGTGAGATGCAGAAAGCTAGGAGCAGTAAGTTCAATTAGCAGGAATTAGACATACCCCACAATTGAATAATTGGCAATGGTAATACAAAGATTTGCAGCAGAGTTGGATGGTGAGATGCAGAAAGCTAGGAGCAGAAAGCTACATCTCCCTAAAATGGGTACCCAGGGGACTAAGATTGAGAAAATATCCCACATTTGCCAGGGGGGGATCAGGACTTTGCCAATAAGTGGAATGAGGCGTTATCTAAATGCTCTATGGAACTGATGGGTCTTATAATTGACTATAAACGACAGGAACTCTCTAATATCAGAGATGGGATTAAAGAATCACAAATACAGCTAACATCCCTTGAAAAATCTCCTGATTTTGATAGATTAGACACGAAATTGCAGGAACATCTTTCCAAATTGGAAACTTCAGTTAGTACCCGTAAGAAACGTAAATTGAATAGGGACAAAAGAGATTATGATAACGAAATGGTCTATTTGTGGAATAAATCGAAGTCTATTCTAAGGAAAAAGCAGGATAAGTATAACCACAAAAAGTGAGGATCCTTTTCGAGCACACCCAGTGACTCAGGAGAGGAATCCTCCTTTTGTACCGAGGATGTTGAGCCCACTTCTTTACATACCACCAGGGCTAATCCGACTGAACTGGATCTAGAGGATTTCGATACATCAGAGATACCAAAAAAGGCAAAAAACTACCATGGCCAGGACACGTTTCCGAAACGCAAGAAAACGGACAAGAAAGATTGGCCCAGACAGAACCATCAGGCAGAAAGAAGACAAGAAGAGGAAGAGGAGGAAGACTTCTGAGGGGGACAATATCGGTTGAGGACAAATTTGAAAAAGAAGAACAGGACTCATTGAATGTGGTTAACATTTCCTCAATGCCCCTGACCCCAATCCAAGAGAGAGTCCTCAGTAATGGGCTGTCGTTTGCACCCACACATCATTTTAGTCTGTTCAACACTTTATTAGACGTAAATAAGTTTATCAGAAAATTAACCCTACGTAGACATTTTGGTTTATGTGGAATAGGGATAGATAGTGACAACACCCAACAGGTAGAGGCTAATAGCGTACCTACTGGGGTTAAACAAAATGGGTCTCCAAATTTTAATTCCTTTCAGGAATACTGCTGCCTTACAGATCTAAGTTCTTTACAAAGGGAAGGTACAACAGAGTCCCAAAGTCAAAAGAATACCATAGGTCATATCTTTTTGTCTAAGAAATTGCCCTCTAGCTTTAATCCCCTACAATCTAGATGCCCCTCTATGGACACTTTTCAAGATCTTGTTGAGGGCGACCTAACCAAATTAAGTCTAGATAGGCCTAGGAAGACCCCCGAGAACATCTCTAGTGAAGAAAGAGTAGCTATAAAATTCTTGAGAGATAATGCAGCCCTCACAATCAGACAAGCGGACAAGGGAGGATGTGTTGTGGTCATGAACACCACGGATTATATATCCGAAGCTGAAAGACAGTTTAACGATCCCGATACCTATCAAAAATTACACTCTAATCCGCAAAGTGAATATATGACCATTATTGAGCAACTGGTTTCCTATGGGGTGTCGTTGGGGTTGGTGGATCCTCGGGACAAGGAATATCTGGTGAGAACACAACCTATAGTCCCGATTTTCCACCACCTCCCTAAGATACACAAATCATTGTTGTCCCCAGAAGGTAGGCCCATTGTGGCCAGCATAGGGTCTGTTAATGAAGGCCTTTCAGATTGGGTGGATACTTGCCTGAACCCCTTGGTACCTCAATTGGATTCTTTTATTTGGGATTCAAGTCACTTGTTGGATAAGTTGTCTACCGTGAAATGGTTAGAAACGTACACATGGGTCACAATGGATGTGAAGTCATTGTATTCAATGATACCACATACATTGGGCGTCACTGGCCTTCACAAAGATATTGAGGGATGCACAACAATATACTGAAGATTTCATTCACTTCACACTTTTAGTTTTAGAATATTTGCTAACACACAATTTTTTTTTACTTTGATGGGGGTTTTTACCTCCAAAGACGGGGGACCGCTATGGGGGCTTCCTTTGCCCCTTCCTACGCCAACCTCTATATGGGGTGGTGGGAGCAGTCCCGTGTCTATGGAACAGAAAACCCCTTCCGCCAACACATAATATGGTATGGCCGCTATATAGACGACCTACTGTTTATATGGGGCGGTACCACAATTGGTGATTTCCACACATATCTAAACGACAATCAGCACAATTTAATTTTTTCACTAGAGCACAATCATCTGGAAATTAATTTTCTGGATCTTAATTTAAGAGGTAATCACTTGAGGGGAGGCATTGAGTCCAATATATTTAGGAAACCGACGGCAGGCAACACAATACTAAAAGCCAATAGTTGTCATCCTAAGCACACTATACGCAGTATCCCTTATAGCCTGTTTGTCAGGTATAGAAGGAATTGCAGGCAAGACGATACTTTCAACGAACAATCCCTATTGCTGGGAGAGAGGCTCCGTAGGCGGGGCTACTCAAAAGAGATTGTAAGGACATCACTTGATAAAGCAGGGAGTTTAACAAAGAAAAATGGTTCCCGTTTGCACTCTTATCCCAAGACTAGGACACATGCCACTAAAGGGGAGAATCAAGTTTATTTTATAACAGAATACAGTGAAGAGTATAATAAAATTTGCGGCATCATCAGGAAACATATTCCAGTATTATATAATGATACCAGGTTAGCAGAGACTCTGAAGTCGATGGATATCAGATATGTCTCAAGGAAAGCCCCTACGCTAGGAAAGATTTTGGCACCTAGCTTGGTGACTAAAGTTTCAACCAATTCCAACAGTACCTGGCTTTCGGTTAGAGGTACATATAGATGTGGGACAATGCCATGCAAGACATGCACGGTTATCTTCACAGGACCCAATTTCAAATCTAATGCAACCGGGAGGACTTTTTAAAAACTATGGCTTCTATAACTGCAATACTAAGAGAGTTATATATCTACTGGAATGTAAATGTTGTGGGATACAATATGTGGGATGCACAACCCGCTGCCTAAAGGAAAGGGTTAGGGAGCATATTAGGGCGATTGACAAAAAAAAATGAGGGCTCTCCTGTGGGCAAACATTTTGCTCTATGTTCTTCAAAAGGTGTCCAGGACTTGGCTGTTAAAGTCATTGAACAGGTAAAGGTACCATTCAGAGGGGGTGACCCACTACACTCCATTAATTTAAGGGAAGCCTTCTGGATCTTAAAACTTGAAACTAGAACACCAAAAGGCTTGAATACAAGACATGATATTACTTACCTATACTGATATATGTGGAATATATGTTACGTCATTTGAATATATATATATATATATATATATATATATATATATATATATATATATATATATATATATATATATACATATACATATACATATCTATTGATCCAGGTTGAGATACAGGACAACCCATTAGGACATTTGGGTTTGTCCATGTAACAATCATATAAACTAATGGAAGACCAATCCATTGTCTTCATTAGAATCTGACTATGTCAATCCTCACCCTCTATATATGCATATATGTGTGCACACACCTACTTATATAAGTACTAATATAAGACGTAGATGAATAGATAAAGGAAAAACCAAAGTAACAAGATATTAAATAAATGAAAAAGAGTTGACTTGCCCTAAGGGAAACAAAACAGCAAGCACTTAAGATATCATGACAATGCTATATGCTAACTTGAACAGATAATTGTATGTAATATCCAAGGCAGAAAGTCCCCCCCTTCTCCCCCTCTTTTGTTTTATACATTTTAGCAGAGCGTGGTTGGTTTTATTAACATAAAAAGTATAATAAAGTATTAGAAAATATGTATTTTTAGCCGTAATAATTCAGACAACCAATAGAGGTCGCTAGAGATCTATTGTATATAAAGCAATTCCTCGATTCATTTTGTAAGCCTATGATTAAGGGAAGGTGTTCCCGAAACGCGTAAGGCCTATGTATTTCTACAGTGCCCAGCAATAAAAAACCTGTTTTTTACCGGAGTGCCGTTCATCTGTTTGTGTATATACTGTTGGCAGTGGGGACACTGCGGACTGAGCACCCGGAACCACAGGGAAGCAGCTAAGCGGTGGTGAGTTGAAGCGTTCCTAATTGGTGTTGCAAAGATATATTTACCCATTTTTGATTCACCAGAATCTGTTCTTTCTAATAATGGGTAGTTTTCTAGGGTAAACCTACTGTTAGTGGAATGTTTGGCCTTGAAATCAGAAGTATGCCGTTTGGGGAGCGGTGCTTTAGAAATTTGGTAGTGTACTGCTTGTAGATTTTGAGCTATACAAGTGAGAAATCTCTATAAAACTCTTTATATTTGGTATTGCCGCGTTCAGGAGACATAGACCTTTCCAAATCGGCTGTGTTCTCGTACATAAAATAAATGATCTTTCTGATATATGTGATTGGGTTTTGTGAAACATGATTTTTTTCATTTTATTAGACACTTAGAAGCCTATATTTTTTTTTACAGAATTACACCAAAATTCTTGCATATTTTGAAAGTTCAGGTTGTCCTGAAAAAAACAATATATTGTTTTCCTGGGTAAACTAAAAGACCGCCCCAGGAAAGGCCCTTAAAGTGAAAGAGTGCAAAATATCTAAAAACTGCTTGGCAGTAGATGTTTGCATCTAGGACAAAACAGCTGGCAGGGAAAGGGTTAATTCCAGGTTGTTAGGCAACAAAACATGAAAAATGCCAAGGGGGGTGAAGACTTTTGCGAGGCACTGTGTGTGCCCGTGTATGGCCATCTTTAGAATGCAGAACTACTATTTCCCCTGCATTACCATAAAGCTGTTGGCACATAGGACATTTTGTTGGTGGCATTTGTAGCATCAGTGCCAGAATTGCCAATATACACTGACACCAATTTTTGACACTTTGTCACACGTACTGGAGGTGATAAAGACAACAAATGCCATCAGTGCAAGGGACAAGAGGACACCTGTTGATACCGAAAAAGAGGAAAGAATTTCTTCACTGTAAGGGCAATCAGGTGATGGAATTCCTTCTAAAGAGATGAATTCATGAGTAATGTATGGAGTTCAAAAACAAGTTGGGAGACATTTCTGGCAAGAAAAGAAAATATTTGAACAACAAGCAAAAGCTAGACATAAAATATCTTTTGCATAAGGCAATGCTTTATACCTTTGACTAGGGGCTGTTATCAAACGTACAGCACGTTTGGTAAATGGATTGTAAAATGAAAGTGTCATAAAAACAAGTCTATGCAGTAACGTAACTAGAGGGGGCGGGCCCTGGTGCGTGACGCGCAGCTGGGCCCCCCTCCGTACGCGATTTTTAGGCCGTATTACAGTGGCGCGCAAGCTGCCGGGGGGCCCTGAGGGGGTGCGGGCCCTGGCCCGCTCACACCCCCTGCTCCCCCGGTAGTTCCGCCACTGAGTCGCACACGCACACTAATAAATTATTATTCAAAATATTAATGTACATCAAACGTTAACTACAGCTCATGTTGATCGTTTTTCACCGATAGGGCTGCTTTTGTAAGTAATTGTTACTTTAAATTCCTAAACCTGACTGTTCTGCTAATCTGACTATCCCTTCTCAACATGTCAGAGTTTCTAATGCTAACAGACTGCTGAAGCTCAAATATGGTAGCACCCTCAGAGAGGAACATGGGGGATCAGATGGGTAATGTAAAGCATCTGTAAATACTTTTATGGCAAAATTATAGATAGCATGCGAACACAATATTATGATAGATGTAAAAAAAAAAGGTATTTCTGGTGTTAGTATCTCTTTAAGTCCACAGAAACCAATGAGGTAGGTAAGGCCCACAGCTCTGAACTTGTCTCTATTAGTTACTAAACTTTGATGCCTGGTTCTTTGCCCTGTACCTAAGGCATAGTAACCTAATCTGCAGTCCAAGCTAATAATGCATGGAACAGTGGGCCTTTTTTTTTTTATATCTTTTTTTAGTTAATACCTATCTTAAATAAAGCAGCCAATGACCAATGACAGTGTGAAAGGAGGCTGCACTTCCAACCTGAAGAAATCCAACCAAGATCAAGTATGAAGCTACCGAGGACAACTTTATACAGGTAGTTAGGAATTTTCATTTTACCTCTTGGAAGGTACAATAAGCCCACAGCAAAGTGGATGTACACATTCCCTATGGTGTTGCACAGAGACTTAATATAATGAAGGCTTCAGTCAGGACAGATTACATTATTTTTATGTGCATCTGTTTTCTTAACCTTGATATATTTGAGTACCCAGTAAAGATGCATTCCTTTTTAGAGAAACAGAGAAAATAAGCAAGTTCTAGTATGCAAACTTGCTGTATTTGGGTTACTGGAAGTCTATACAAAAATGTTTGTTGCTCTGCACATAAAAACATTATTATTATTAATATGTATTTATATAGCGCCAACATATTGCGTAGTTTGTTCTTTATCCTCTTCATTTTTTAGAATTGTAGACGTTTTAGAAAGGAAAAAAGGAGATTAATTAAAGAGTATCTGTTATTTGAGTATTTAATTGTCCATTGTAGGAAAGATAAATGGAAGAGCCCCTAGGGAAAATCCATTCCTTTAATTGCCCGCTTACACTTAAAGCTACAGTTATAAATTGTTTTAAAGCCATTATAGCCACCATTTGTTAATAACCTTCTTCCACACACAGCGAGCTCATGCATGAACAATAAAACTAGTGCCATTTTAACTGTGAGAACATATTCTGATCTTGTTTTTGTAGTACAAAAAAACACAATGAACACAAAAACACATCTAATTAGGTCTTGTGGGAAAGGTCAAAGTACACAGAATTAAATGCTTAACACATGCTTTATGCCTGAAACATAAAATTCATTTTTGTAGCATTTACAAAGGTGGTATTAAAACATTCCCACCTTATTAGGGATGGGTGAATTTGACTCATTTCGTTTCGTCAAAAATTCGCCCATTAAAGTCTATGGGCGTCAAAACATTTTTTCACGCGCATCTTTTTTTTTTGACGCACAACCTCATACAAGTCTATGGGCATCATTTTTGAGGCAAAACAAGGTGAACCCATCCCTACACTTTATAGAAGACACTTTGCAGTCTGTGCATTATTTATTTTCAATTCAGCTGCAGTTTAAATGCTATTGGGGGGGTTAAAAATTCAGTGAACCCTGCAAGTTTAAAGCAGAATAACAGCGAGACCTGTATTGGGTCAGGTATTCGCTGAATATCAGCAAAGCAGTCCCTGAACTTATGGAATGGCTTCTGGAGAGAGAACAACTATCTTGCTTAAACTGGCCACATGTAGGACAATTCCCATGGGGTGAATGATCAGGCTGAATGTGATGCAACCCAACAGATTGCCCTGATTTGGGTCTGCCAGCACTGGGTGAAACCACTACTGCTTCTTGTGGGCCAGTGGCTGACCACAACACCAGATAGGGGTGGGCAGACTGCATGCCATCACAAGAAAGTCAACTGCAAAATCTAATAACATCAGTCACTCTGAATTGTTGGCAAAAGCAATGAACAGATAATTTCATTCCATAGTCCAAGGAAATTCACCTGCATTCAACAGAACTATGGAGTAATCAATAAGAGAATAGGATACCTGCCAAATACACAGTAATCATCATCTGTGCATCAACACCCCAGGGGCAATTTATTTCATTCCAGCAGAAAACGTCTAAATAGCCGGGTCAGCTGTTAAGCTCTGGTTCAATAAGAGTTTATTTTTTTAACTGCATTATATGGCAGTTGCACAAAACAATTAAGGAAAGAAGTTTCATTAGTTAAAAAACAGCTAGACATATCACACTATTTTGCCATGGTATGCAATGTAAAGCAAGGAAAAAATCCTCCAAATCTGGTGTGTATATGGATCCGGTTTGCTTAGATACAGTCTTTATAGTTCTGTTTATCAAGCTTGCAACTAAGCAAATCACACCATTGCCAAATCAGGCTGAATGTGATGCATGTAACCCTTGTGGGCCATGAACAATAAACTAAGAGAGAGCTGTGACTCCTGTACAGAATTCTGGGTATTACTTAAAATAACACAGAGGAGTTGAATACAATGCCCATGTAGCTGGGATGAGCAAATGGTTTACCAAGAACTGCAAATTCACACGAGTCATTGGCAGCCACACAGAAATAATTGTGAGACACGCGGGTTCAGTGATTCTAGCATGGCTACCTAAGGGTCAGTTCAAACGGTGACCACAAAAGGTGGAGGATTAGGTCATTAGTTGGTTATACAAAAATTTAGTTATGCTATTTAGTCTTAAGGCCTACCAGGCAGATGTTATGCAACTCATGTGGATGGTCCATTTGTTTGGTAGAGCTGCAGTCTGGTGATGTACAGGCTGACCCGAAACCCATGGGGACCCGCAGGTATACTGCCATTTGGGTGGGTTCTGGTGGAAATCTGAACAAACTTTGCAGGTAAGGGTTAAATGTAGGTCAGACTGAGGAAGCACACTACTCCCATAGTCTCAACGATTACCTGTCTTTTAACCAGAAGCTTGTGCAGTAGTAGCGTACAGAGTGAGAAGGCGTAGGTTCTACAATGGCAACAATTTGTGGGTTAGGATTTGTGCCGGTTACATTAATACTGCAGTCCGTCTCCCTTTCAAATCTGTATTCCTTATCACGTACAAAACTGCCACATCTGTTCATTATGAACAACCATCACATTTGCAGAACAAACCATTTGCAATTTAATACAACAGTAGGACATGTTCTTACCATCTTTCCAGCTGTCCAGACAAGCACAGCTGGTAAAATCCCCAAATGACTGCACTGCAAACAAACCCAAATGAATGTAAGAACCAAGGTGATACCCTCACAGCAACAGGGTACCATTAATTCACTGCCAGCAAACAGCCTTAGAAGTAAAAGGGTCCATCAAAAATACTGTAATATAACATTTATATTAGCAAGGATTGACAAATTACAAGAAGAATGACTTGCTGTAATGCCATGAAGTGTGTTTCATTTAGATACAAAAACTAAGTTTGCATTCTACAAGACAAAATCCAGTACCAAGTGAAGATTGTTCTTTCCATTACAACAGTATACTGTTGCTATACTTTTATATTCTGTTCTATGCAAATACATAAATTAGCTTGCCATCGATGCATACCATACATAGGAACAACTCAGAAGAATGCATGTTTTACTGGTACCATCTGATACTGGAGCTAATGGGAACAAAAACCCAAAAATAGTATTCTACCTCACAAAATAAATTGTAATTATAAGTAAGACTCCATTAAAGATTTATTACAATGGTTTCAATTGTACTCATAAATGTAAAGTCTTTAGAATTGTGGACAAATAGGAACATAAAACCGCAAATGTTGTGCTGCAAGGCTTTTATTTTTCACATGTTTCAACTTACATTAGGTCTAGGCAAGATCTGTACAGACCTTTATCAGAAAAATACAGACCGAAATAATCTATTGAATGCAACGAGCTTTCACAACCCAAAATGTATTAGGGCTATCCCAAAGTGCCAATTCTTGAGAGCTAGACGAATAACATCAAAAGAAAGTGGGTACAAGAAAGCAGCAGGAGATTTAATCGAACGGTTCTCAGAGAAAGGCTATAGAAAAGAAAGGTTAGTATCCCTTGCGTGGGAGGTTGAAAACATTCCACGAGAAACACTATTGATAGAGAAGCCTTAGAAAACAGCATCCCCCTAGTGAGTAATTATGGGAGACACAGTAACAAAGTAGAAAAAATAGTGAAAAAATTCTGGCCAATCTTACAGAAGGACAAAACTATAAGTAAAACGGTTACTGATGTGCCATTATTCTGTTATAAATGGGGCCATACAGTGAGAGACATACTATGCCCAGAAGAACCTAAACAAAATAGAATGCAAAAAATATTCAAGGGAAAACCAACAGAAGGAACATACCCTTGTTTTAATCGTGTGTGTTGTTTTTCTATCATAAAAGGAGATAAGGTATTCTATCCAACAAAGGGTAATAATATTCAACTACATAGTTATGCCACCGGTGTATCAGAGTACATGGTATATATGTTAAAATGCCCATGTGGCATGGTGTATGTGGGACAAACCACACGAAAAGTGAAAGAAAGGATAAAAGAACACAAGGGAGATATCCGCAATTTTAAAAAAGAAACAACAACGGACACCCCAGTCTAATGTTATTTTACTGTACATAACCATCATGTGTCCCAACTAAAATGTTTAGTATTAGAAGTAGTTGAACTACCACATAGAGGAGGCGACATCAGAAAAATATTGCTACAGAAAGAGGCATTGTGGATTAAGAAACTTGACAGTTTGACCCTAAAAGGTATGAATGACCAGTGGAGTGTAGGATGCTTCTTGTAATCTTCGTATAATGCTGATCCAAACTTTAATCTATTCTATTTTAACCTGTTATTATGTTCCTTTTCAGTGAGAAAGATGTGGCTGCCCCATAGTTTAAAATATAATAGAAACAAGATTTCGTACAGTATCAGATCCTCTGAGTGGTAAGATAAATTGGGCAGTTCCGCCACATTGTTACATAATTGGAACATCGTTATACAATGCAACACGGTCAAAGAAAGAAAAATAGTTGTAACTTTTATGTAATACAATTCTGTTACTTAAGTAATATGATGTTCATGTAATTGAAAACAGTAGAATTTGCAACAGTAGAATTTGCAACAAACGGGACTATTTTTGTAGGCAAAAAAGCAGTACAGGGGGTAAAGTGTAACCTACCATTATCTATGGTTGTTTGGATTTTTCACTACACTGGACTCTAAGTACCACAGTTACACTGATCACAATATATGATATGAGGCCAGGCTAACAAATCCCCAATGCAGTGACCTTGTTGAGTTAATGTATTTAGTAACCTATCACGCCAAGGGGGTGGATTTTATATGGATTTAAAAACCTGTTTGTAATGTGCACTGATTAACACTTGAAAAAGAGCCACTTTAGCTCGAAACATGTTGTGAAAAATAAAAGCCTTGCAGCACAGCATCTGTGTTTTTATATTCCTGTTTGTCCACAATTCTAAAGACTTGGCATTTGCATTGCTTCTATTTGGGACAGAAGCTGTGGCGCAGGAGCCCTATCGTGATACTGGTACAAACTACTTCCTTTTTCAGTTATTCATAAATGTAATTGCTGTAGGTGCCGATCTCCTTTTATCCTCTGTGCTGGTGGGCCCATCTGATTAACAGACCCTGCCAAGAGGCATGCAGAAGATTGACTGTGGCTACAGTTCAGAAAATTACTGTAAATTGCATGTACAAAATTTGTATGTACAAATAACATTACACAAATTAAATTTGCAATTAATTTTTACTGGGAATTTTCTTAGAATGACATTTTCTTCATCCTGCTACTGTCAATGGATGCCAGAGGTACAGGAAGTTGCAGTTATCCCCTGAAAGATATACAGGCATGGGACAGTTTATACAGAATGCTTGGGACCTGGGGTTTTCCGGATAACGAATATTTCCATAGTGTAGACCTTTAAACATGCAAATATTAAATACAACCAAATAGGCTGGTTTTGCTTCCAATAAGGATTAATTATATCTTAGTTTGGTAAAAGGTACTGTTTTATTATAACAGAGAAAAAGGAAAGTTTGGTTTATTAGATTATAATACACAAAAGCTATGAATATCTTTAAATTATATCCTTATAAACGGTGAGTTCTGATGTCATCAGTTGTAAACAGCGAGTTCTGATGCCTTCGGCCTCGTGTTTTTATATGGTCATGAAACTCCTCGGTAACTTATAATATCCTTATATTTTACAATAGGGGGTACTTTATTCACTATATAATGGAGTCTATGGGGCAAATTCACTAAGCGCCGAAGCGCCTAATGCTAGCGTGAATTCGCCAGCATTGGGCATTTTCGTTACTTTGCCGATTCACTAACGGACGCTGGCGTAACTTAGCTAGTGTTACTTCGCACCCTTACGCCTGCCGAATTTGAGCAGCGGACGTAACTACGCAAATTCACTAACGCGCGCATTGTTCTGAACGCTACCTTTTACGCCAGACTTCCTTCGCCACCTCAGACCAGGCGAAACGCAATAGAGTAGATAGGGATTGCTTCAAAAAAAGTTACAATTTTTTCTAAGTCCCAAAAAATGCGTTTTTTCTTTATTATGGGTGATAGGCTGAAAAAGATCGAAAACATTTTTGGGGCTCCCCTCCTTCCCCCCAACATTTCCTAACTCATGGCAACTTAACTATACAGTGGGCACATGTGTAGGGCAAAATAAAAATTTTATTTGCTGTTTTGAAGGTTTCCCAGGCTTATGAAGTTCTGCTACATATACCTCCATTGTAACTTGAATTTGGCGCCGTATGCAAATTAACCATCGCTAGTGTAACTTCGCTTTCCTTGGCGAATTAACGCTAGCGCAACTTCGCAACCTTACGCTACCCCTGAGCGCAACTTTGGATTTTAGTGAATTTGCAGAGCGCTGGCGAAAATACGCCTGGCGAAGTGCGGCGAAGCGCAACTATGAATCTTAGTGAATGTCCCACTATGAGATACAGCCAGTCTCAGCTGTCACTCAGTGCATCCATACTAATCCATTTACAGAGGCAGTTTTAGGAAAGCACCTCCATCACAGTGGTCCCCCATGCATGTCCCAAAGGGAACGAGATGGGCAGGCTTCTTCCCGGGCATCCTCATCACAGGAAATCCCTGATACTCCTGACATGGATCTAAACTGATCATGATATCAATTGAATCGCCAGTAGCACCCTCTGGCAGCAGCATTCATGCAACAGCTGGAGAGCGACAGGTTGCTGTAGATCTCTAAACACATCCCAAAACAACTTAAGGAATATCTCTCCCTGAGGGCCTGCTACCCCTGTGCAACTACAACTCCCAAAACTGGAGGAGGAGGGGGTTGAAAGATGTAAATTCTGTGAATGCTACTTAATGAGTTCCCCCTGATTGAAAGAGTAGACGGGTACCTGTCGCTGGTCGGAGTGCCGCTGCATGTCAGCCAGTCGCAAAGCAGTACTCCACTGCTGCAAAGTCCCTCCAGGAGCTTCACTAGTCCCCGAACCCCTAGACAGCTCCCTGAGTTCCGAGCGCAGCTCCAGATAGTAGCAGATGGTCATCAGGTGTAAAGACAATGACAGGGCGAAAAAACCCAGAAAAAACCGGCAGCTCCCGCAACGTTTCGGACAGACGCACGCAGGCTGCTGCAAGGGCAAATCAGGAGAGTCCATTCCGCGCTTGTCCGAGGAACTCCGCGGTGCCATGGCAATGGAGTGTAGGGAGCGGCCCCGAAGGCGCACGGGAATTTAGGGAATGAACTGCAGCCACTAACGCGCCATGAGTGGCGGCCGAGGCGAGTCCTACAGATGCTAGCGGTGGGGAGGAGAAACGTGACAGTAGACGAACTGCCCAGAACTACCACAAACACGCCTCCAGGAGTGAAAGCTACCGCCCCCGAAGTCAGCATTCTACACTGAACCACGCCTACTCGACCCGCCCACAACTAAGCAAAGCTGGGAACTATTTTCTAGATAAAAGTGCGCCTTATCCCAAAATGCACTGCGTCTCATCTGAGCGACTCCTCCTCAAGTGCCTGGTGCCATCTGTCGGAGCCACACGGAACTTAAAGGCGACATATAGCATACATTTTCACAATACATCAAACCATGTAAAATAGAAGAAATAGCTTTTATTTTAATACCTTTTGGAGCTTGGAAACTGTTCTCAGCCCTCCCCCTTTGCAACTTCCTGTCCCAGACTTCAGTATCTGAACTGCAGCCTCCGGCTCTTTCTGTATAAGCTCTTTCTGAATAAGCCGCAGCTATTGAGGTAGGAGTGGGCGTTTCTGTGATGTCTCTCTCAGTCCTTCCCTGCAGACATCTGTTAACCCTTACTGCTGGTTTTTACTGAACTGAACTGCTCCTTTTTCTCCCTTTCTGTCCTATTTATTTCCCCCCTCTCTGCCCTGCTCCTTTTCCTCCCCCTCCCTTCACTGCTTGTTCCTTTCTCTTGCCCTGCAATAATTGTGGAAAAGAAAGAAAAGCAAACTTCTGTATAAATAATACATAATCTTCTTATAACAGTATTTTATTCTTTTCTGGGGGGCAATGTGTATGAGCAGTTAGTGTAAGTACCATAGTCATTTTCTACACAGTAATATGTTGTATACAAAAAGCAATCAACGTCTTTTGGGTTTTCCTTTGTAAAGTCCCCACATCTGTTATTATATGTTATACATCAGCTGCATTTATTCCATTGCAACTCCCTGCACCTCCCTATAAATTGTTCCACAACAGTTGCATTTCCCTTTGCAAATCTCTGCACCTCCCTATAAATTGTTTCTCAACAGCTGCATTTCCCCTTGCAACTCCCTGCACCTCTCTATAAATTTTTCCACAACAGCTGCATTTCCCCTTGCAACTCCCTGCACCTCTGTATAAATTGTTCCACAACAGCTGCATTTCCCCTTGCAACTCCCTCCACCTCCCTATAAATTGTTCCACAACAGCTGCATTTCCCCTTGCAACTCCCTCCACCTCCCTATAAATTGTTCCACAACAGCTGCATTTCCCCTAGCAACTCCCTGCACCTCCCGATAAATTGTTCCATAACAGCTGCATTTCCCCATGTAACTCCCTGCACCTCCCTATAAATTGTTCCACATCAGCTGCATTTCCCCTTGCAACTCCCTGCACCTGATCATAAAATATAGCAGAACAACTGTATTTATTCCCTTACAACTCCCTGCACCTGATCATAAATTGTTCCACAACAGCTGCATTTTACCTTGCAACTCCCTGCACCTGATCATAAATTGTTCCACAACAGCTGTGTTTTCCCTTAGAACTCCCTGCACCCGATCATAAATTGTTCCACAACAGCTGCATTTTACCTTGCAACTCCCTGCACTTGATCATAAATTATTCCGGAACAGCTTAATTTCCCCTAGCAACTCCCTGCACCTCCCTATAAATTGTTCCACAACAGCGGCATTTCCCCTTGCAACTCCCTGCACCTGATCATAAATTGTTCCACAACAGCTGTATTTCCCCTTACAACTCCCTGTACCCGATCATAAATTGTTCCACAACAGCTGCATTTTACCTTGCAACTCCCTGCACCTGATCATAAATTATTCCACAACAGCTGCATTTTACCTTCCAACTCCCTGCACTTGATCATAAATTATTCTGGAACAGCTGCATTTCCCTTTACAACTCCCTGCACCTGATCATAAAATATCCCAGAACAACTGCATTTATTCCCTTACAACTCCCTGCACCTGATCATACATTGTTCCACAACAGCTGCATTTCCCCTTGCAACTCCCTGCACTTCCCTATAAATTGTTCCATAACAGCTGCATTTCCCCTTGCAACTTCCTGCACCTCCCAATAAATTGTTCTATAACAGCTGCATTTCCCCTTGCAACTCCCTGCACCTGATCATAGATTATCCCAGAACAACTGCATTTATTCCCTTGCAACTCCCTGCACCTGACCATAAACTGTTCCACAACAGCTACATTTCCCCTTACAACTCCCTGCACCTGATCATAAATTGTTCCAGAACAGCTGCATTTATTCCCTTGCAACTCCCTGCACCTGATCATAAACTGTTCCACAACAGCTGCCGTCCCCTTGTAACTCCCTGCACCCGATCATAAATTGTTCCAGTCCAGCTGCATTTCCCCTTGTAACTCCCTGCACCTGATCATAAATTTTTCCAGAACAGCTTTCCCCTTGCAACTCCCTGTACCTGATCATAAATTGTTCCAGAACAGCTGCATTTATTCCCTTGCAACTCCCTGCACCTGATCATAAACTGTTCCACAACAGCTGTAGTCCCTTTGCAACTCCCTGCACCTGATCATAAATTGTTCCAGAACAGCTGCATTTAACCTTGTAACTCCCTGCACCTGATCATATATTCATATGAAGGAAAACAAACCTACAGCTGTTGTTCTGGAATATCCTAACAGTAAATACTAATGTACACTGTTTGTATAACTTTTATAATGCAATAAAGGCAGGGAGTTGCATTGTGTATAACAATATATTATGGACTATAGATTATGTCCAGGTACATGTATGACTGATGCCTATTTGCTGTGGAACACAGGAGCTGTACTGTTATACTTTAAATAAAAGAAAATACAACTATTACATTATTATTACAGTTTGTATTCACATCTATAGATTTCTGTTGAGCATTTAAGATATATAGTTATAAGTGAATGATAAGGCAGGAGTATAAGACAGTTATGTGCAGGCTGGGGACACACAGGACAGTGGGTGGGAGGGGAGGAGTTTTGCTGCTACAGCTCCAGAGTTCAGCCTGTCAGTCAGTGCTGTGACCACTTCCTCTGAGAGAATGAACAGACACTCCCACTCTTCATTTCAGCCTAGACACGGAGCAGAGAGGTTCTCTCTGCAGCTCTGATATAATGACAGTTCTAGGAGGTAAAATGCTTTCAAAACATTTTCTTTCTGCATCATTACATGTTTTGAGGAAGGATGAGTAATATATCTGAATATGAAGGTTATATGAAATATCCCCTTTAAGCGCCCTGTGGTGAAAAATATGTTTGACATCTTGAGTGATAGCTATGAAATATGACAGTAAGCGCCATGGGCTGTGTTTCTGAAGCAAACAGTTTTACCAGTGCAGGGGCAACATTTATTTCTGTTACTGTTCATTTAAGTTGATTGTGTATAACTATCCATTTTCTATTTTGTCAACCAGGTGGTGGCAATCCAGGAGCCCTGTTTAGAAGAAAACATCTTATTGGCTGCTATGGGTACCTAGGCAAATGTTATGCTTTTTTATTATATATGGGGATATGTCTGCTGGCTGCAGTTTGGTAAAATGAACAGACATAACCAAGCGTTTATATTTTAAATAATTCTAATACAACATCACTGCTGTTAAGCAAAGCAGAGCCAGGCCAAGGTAGTTTGGCACCCTAGGCACGGACTTCAATCGTTGCCCCCCCCCCAGTTCTGCAGGACCATTTCCCACCTAATCACTTACAGTTTTTTTTAATAAAGAAGCCTTACAACACATTAATGAATGAAGAGAAAAGTGCAATATCGGTCTAACTGAAACCTGCTCAGTGATGAAGTAGCTCTTCACTGCCAGCATACCCATTTTTGAGGTAGCTTGATATGTTGCTGCAGAAATTTCAACCAATCCTTCTGCCGCTATTTATACATTGAACTGTACAAACATGAAAAGTGCTCATGTGGCTGTGGCAAAAACAGCAAAAATATTTAACATACAGTTGTAAACACATTCAATCTTCAAGTAAAAAAGATAATAAATACAGTCAAATATTGAGAAGTAAATTAAAGTGCAATTTTTCTTCCTTTTATGGCAGCAAAATGATCCATAACATCATCAAAGTCTATTTTCTTTGCAATATCATGCTCAATTGAAAGGATGCTTACGGTAGGTTTGAAAGCCTCTCTTGTCCCATACAAATGTGTATACTTCCAGGAAAATATGCACAAGGGATCAGCGCCTGTGGCAACAGAAATAAGGAACTCCCATAGCGTAATACGTTCAATGTAGATGGTAAATGTCACCATGTGCTTTTAATTTACTTATTCTATAAGTGCTCCCCTTTTTTTGGGTTTAACTTTAATCAATAAGTACTCCAATTTCTCTTATATGTAACTGGTTATAGGGGACAGGTGTTGGGGGGGTGCACAGTAAAAGCGATAGCAATTTTCTTCAGTGCAGCGATGGATCAACACAGTTTAAAACCACACCTCCACCGTTTGGAAGAATTGCCTACTTACAAACCACTCTCGTGGTCAAGCGTGTTCATTAACTCCTCCTGAGCGGTCTTAATTTAACCTCGCATCCTCCATGGGTTCCAGGGGAGGGATAGAAAAACTGGAAATAGTATAATAACGTTTTAAATCTAGTCTATTTTCTTTGCAATATCATGCTCAATTGAAAGGATGCTTACGGTAGGTTTGAAAGCCTCTCTTGTCCCATAGTTGAACGTAAATAAGTTTTAATATTATTTAGCTTGCTAAAACTTCTTTCCCATGAAGCTAAAGATTACAGGTAAAGTCAGAAATATGCGAAGAGCCGTATCGGTGTTTGGATAGCAGTCTGCAAGTGAATAGTCCTGTATCATCTGACATAGGTCCAGTCTAAGACAAACAATATGACCTGTAAAGGAAAGAATCAAAGAACACAAGTCTGACATTAGAAATTATAAAATAAACACCCCGACAGACATATCTGTATCCAGACATTTCTCTGTCAATAATCACAATCAGTCACAACTCAAGTGGCTAGTCCTCGAGGTTTTATATGAACCACAGAGAGGGGGTGACATGAAGAAATTGCTCCTCCAATGAGAGGCAGTATGGATTAAGAGACTAAAAAGTCTGGTTCCCTTCGGCTTAAATGAATATTGGAGCATTGCACCATTTTTGTGTTTTTTTATATCTTGTTCCTCTTTTTCAGATAAAATAAACAGAAAATTCTGCTGCCGTTTCTAACGATTAATGAAAACCCACAGTGCAATAAGACATACTAGTAACATAATTGTTAGGCAGATAAAATATTTAGACAATAATTTTCATAATGTTGTATTTGATGCAGACTTGTGCTTAATGATGGATTTATTACAGCAATTGATCCTTTAGATAGGCCAGAATGGCAGTACCTGGGAGTTGTTCATTTAAAGACTTTGAAAATATGGACTTTAAACTATGGACTTTAAACTATGGACTTTATTCTATGGACTTTATGGATTTATTTACTCCAACATCTTGGTGGTCACTTTTTCTAAAAATAGTTTTTCTATAAATGGTTTAATAATTGTACACTGTATGATTGTAACTAATTTGAGCCCAAAATAACTTTTTACAAATTTTTTTACTATTAATTAAGGGCTAGGCTCATCATGTTACTCCCCACAGCAGTGGCCCTTCCCATGTAATTACACTAGAGGGTGTCGTTGACTCTTTTTATTGTATGCTTGTTTGCATTGTGGATAGCACTTGATAAAGGGCTTTTGCCCGAAACATTGCCGTGAAATAAAACTTTTTGCAGTAAATCTGCAAGTGCCTGGCTCCACTTAACGTATACTAATATTTCATCAGCACTGATGCCTCACATCTCTTGGAATGTTCTTCTTAGGCCATCGGGAAGTAAACGAGTTGCACTCGCACACCCTGGCCTTCAATTAGGATAATCCCTGGTGCACAGCAATGGAGGAATCGGCGTCCCACCTTGTAACAACGAATCGGAAGAAAATTCACTGGCACACAGGTACTGCTAGCAGGGTAAACCCTTGCTGATTTAGTAAATGGTTTGCAGAATGCAACGTTTCGGGGTAACCCCCTTTATCAAGCATACAGACACATTATGCACATACCAATTTAAAGCGTGAGGAGGTAACGTGACCTAAAGTGAGGGCGTGGTTAACATTAGTCGATTAATTAATTAATAATTCGTTAGGGCACAAATAGCGTGAATGTTCATCAGATAAAATATTAATTAAAACATTATTATGAACAAAGTCCAATAGAAAAAAGTCCAATAGAAAAAGTCTTTTTGGAGAAATCCCCTTTAGAAAAATCCATTAGAAAAATCCATTAGAAAAATCCATTTAGAAAAATCCATTAGAAAAAGGACCATCCTATAAAAAAAATAGCTTTGATATAAGAGATTTAGTTAATGTAAACATACAGGAGAGGAAATAAAAGGTTTCTTTATTATAAGCATTCAGGAGAGGAAATATCACAAAAGTATCCAGTATCCAAGAGAGGAAATATCCTTAAAAAAGGAAATTTATTAATGCAATTACAAAAAACAGGCCATATTGAACTCTTCGTTTAACCCCTTAGGGTGACGTGATTGAAGCACCCAGTTGGCAAACTCTGTTGGCAACACATTTTTTACACAAGGACATCAATTGTCTCAATTGAGATGGCAGATTTTGGAAAAAGTTAATTTCAAATTAGGAATGGATAGGAAAAAACAATTATTACAAAGGAAATGTTTTTGGATCTGGGTGCTTCAATCACATCACCCTAAGGGGTTAAACGAAGAGTTCAATATGGCCTGTTTTTTGTAATTGCATTAATAAATTTCCTTTTTCTATTTTAGATGAGTAGTTGCTGGAGCTGAATCAGGGACAGAACCCCTTCCCGTTTAGGGTAAGATAGTGATCTAGATCAATTACCCATATTGTTACATTTATTTGTAAAATGTTTCTACTTAAAGGGGACCCGTCACCCAAAAAAAATATTCAAAATCCTATTTTATCACATTAGTCAAGCAAAATGAACTTTAATTACACTATATAAATTATTTGAATCTTGTTTCCATCAGTCTGGGAATTCATAATTATAACAAGCAGGCAGGAGCCATTTTGTGGACACTGTTATTAAGACAAGTCTTGTATCATCTCAGAATCTTGTTTGTGCACCAGAATGGGGGACCTGATGTCCATCCACATGCTCTGGTTACACAATTAAATGGTGAAGAGATTGGGGGAATGTGGGGAGAGCAGTGACATCTAGGAAGTGCTGAATGGAAAGTGAAAGTAATTGTCTGCCCCGCCTCTATGCCACGGGCATAGAGGAGGGGCAGACAATATTTGATTGACAGCTGAGATGTTTAGATGAGCTTATAACAGCTATGAATGCTTTAATAAAAAATAGAAATTGAATTTTATGTTTAATTTGAAAAGGACTTTTATTATACAGATTTTTGTGTCTGGATGACAGGTCCCCTTTAAATGTTATCTGTTCTCCTTGATACTTTATTTAAATGTTATCTGCTCTCCTGGATACTTTATTTAAGTGATATTTCCTCTCCTGGATACTGGATACTTTTGTGATATTTCCTCTCCTGGATGCTTATAATAAAGAAACCTTTTTTCTTCTACGTCCCTCCATGTCAGTACACATGGGCATTGCCCCTCCCAGACCTGGAGGTAGGACCTATAACATAGCCAATCAAAATGAATCATGACCTATAAGACCACATGACTTCCTCCTCACCACAGTTATTTTTTGTCCTACTGGACAGGGAGGTAGGATCTCCCTCCTCACTTTTTATTTTTTGTTGAATTTTGAGAGAAATCAAACACAGTTTTTGTTTTTTGTTTTTCTTTTGTATTTTCTTTTTGTTTATTTATTTATTTTTTTTTACCTCTGTGTAGACACAGAGGGATGATTCCCAGGTAATGGAGAAGATTTTTACCTGATGCCTCAAGACGCATAATCTGTAAATTATCGCTTATTGGGAAGAAGTGCAGGTGTGGGCATATCCATGGTCCTAGCCCTGTGCTAAAATAGCCCCCCTGCTATATGCCCAGCGAGGCACAAGATTCAATCTAGTGCTTTTTGGGAAGAGACACAGTTGTGGGCTTCCCACATTATTGTCTGTGAGCCTTTTGTTTTTTCTTCTGTATTTTTATTTATTTATTTATTTATTTTTGCTTATTTTTTACCTCTGTGTGGACACAGAGGGATGATTCCCAGGTAATGGAGAAGAATTTACCTGATGCCTCAAGACGCATAATCTGTAAATTATCGCTTATTGGGAAGAAGTGCAGGTGTGGGCATATCCATGGTCCTAGCCCTGTGCTAAAACAGCCCCCCTGCTATATGCCCAGCGAGGCACAAGATTCAATCTAGTGCTTTTTTGGGAACAGACACAGGTGTGGGCTTCCCACATTGTTACCTGTGAGCTTTTTGGACTCCCCTTTTCTTTTGAGTTATGTGAGACTTTACAGAACTCTACAGAACTTCTGCAAAAGGGCCGTGGGTATGCATATGGGCTAGTTATAACTGCCTGAAGCTGGTGAGTATGATTCTCCATTATCTACTGTGTGTAGTGCACTGGGAAGTCTAATTGGCTAATTATGTCCCTCAGCTGAGAGCTATTGGGGCTTTGGCTGGAGTTCCATCCAGCTAATTAGCCACTCTGATAAGGTGCAGGTGTGCCTTTGCCCCGTTGCTATTGCTGTTTAATATTTTAAGCCTTGTATGAGTGAACCTGCATCCTCTCTGCAGACACAGAAGTTATATTGGCTCATGTTACTAAGGCACCTCCAGGAAGGGCTAGAGGTTGCACTGATCAAGCAATATGGCACCTCCTTCCTTCTTATGAGTCTGCTCTTAACAAGCAGTGTTCCACCTGGATATTCCTGCTGACAAGCCTGAGCTATCTGGTAAGGTGCCTGTGTTCCCCTGACTTCTTGTATTATCTGAAGTCTTATGTCGTGAGCTGGCGTCCTCTGTGCAAAATACAGTATTGGCTCTTGCTACACTTTAAGTACTGGCTGGTGAATCCCTCTGCCTAAACAGTGTGGTACCTGAATCCAGAGATTTTGATTTCTCAGTATCCATTTTGTATTTGAAACATTAATTTCACTGGGAAGTCTGCATGTTAATATGCTTAATATGTCCCTCAGCTGAAAGCTATCAGGGCTTTGGCTGGAGTTTCCATCAAGCTAACTAGTCACTATCTGGTAAGGTGCAGGTGTTCCTTTGGCCCCTTTGCTATTGCTGTTTAATATTTTAAGTTTTGTATGGGTGAACCTGCATCCTCTTGGCTGACACAGTGGTTATATTGGCTCATGTGCTCAAGCAGTATGGCACCTCCTTCCTTTCTTATGAGTCTGCTCTTAACAAGCAGTGTTCCACTGGACTGGATATTCCTGCTGACAAGTCTGAGCTATCTGGTAAGCTGCCTGTGTTCCTTCTTATATTATATGAAGTCGTATGTTGTGAGCTGGAGTCCTCTGTGCATAATGCAGTTACACAAGGTACTAAGTCTGCATGTTAATAAGCTAATTATGTCCCTCCGCTGAAACCTATCCGAGTTCAAGTTTCCAACCTGCAGACTTTTCATTGCTATCAGTTAATGTGCAGATACTCCTCAGTTTGCTACTGTTGTTTCTATTGTCCTCTGTGCAGAAACAGAGGTTATATTTGCCTTTTATTACACTGGGTGCTTGCAGGGTTGGCTGGAGGCTTGCACTGCTGAAGCAGTATGGTAGCCCCTTCCTTCCTTACATTGAGTCTGCTCAGTGCTGTAACCTGATGTCATTGGGCCCCACAGCAAATTCATTTTAGGGCCCCTAACATATCCAGAGGTTGTGCTTTTTTACCAATACGTATTGAAATTGCTCTTTATTTGGGCCTCATGGGTCCCTATACCTTTTGGGCCCACCTGCAGCCGCAGGGTTTGCTTCCTCTTTAGTTACGCCCCTGAGTCTGCTCCTTAGAAGCAGTCTGCCACCAAGGATCTGTCTGGATTATTCCTACTGTCTAGCGCATATTATCTGGTTAGGTGCCTGTATTCCTCTGACTTCTTGTATAGTTGTCATCTGAGGTCTTAGGTTTGTGAGCCCAAATTCTCTGCGCAGACACAGTAGGGAAGTGTGCTCTTATTACACCTGGTATTTCCAGGACCGGCTAGGGGTTTGTTCTGCTGTCGCAGCATTGTGCCCCATTTTTTCCTATGATGTTTCCACACTTAACAGGCAGTGTTCCGAGTTATATGGTGTCTTTTTGGGTGATGTAGGCCTTCTCTTAGATATTCTATTCCCATCTGGTGGCTTTTGTTGGGAGCTCAGTTGTAGTTATACTACATCTACTGAGTTTTTGTGACTGTAGGTTTCCCTTCTTTAATTGTTGGTAGATTAAAGGGCACTTACTGTTATGTCTATTGGCACCTTAACATGCTTGAAGCCAGCTTGTAGTCTATGGCCCTTTGTGTGGCCTCGGGCATCTCGCCAGGGAGCTGGGTTTGTGTGGCCTCTGGCTTTCATTATGGCCCTTGGCTTGGGTTAGAGCCCTTGTTTTGGTCCATGGCTTTTTACCATGGTCCTCGGCTCCTGGGTCTGCTGGCCTTTTACAAGGGCCCTTGTTCTGCTGGCCTGTTGCATGAGCCTTTGGCTCATGTGGTCTTTTACCCGTGGCACATTTGTTTGGTTGTCCTTTTACCTGGGTTATTATGGCTGCGGGCCTGTTTTCATGGCCCTTAACTTAGGTGCTTGCTTGCCTTTTACCAGGGTTCTTGGGCTGTTGGCCTTTTCTGTGGCCCCTGGCTAAGGTGGCTGCTAGTTTTTATTATAGTCCTTGTGGGCTTGTGGCTGCCAGTCTTGGCTGTGACCTATGGTGCATAGGTCACCAGCCAGGCAGTGGCGGCTGATAGGCATGGTTACTATTCTTGCTGTGGCCCTTGGTGGGCATGTCTGTTTGCCTTGCGGCAATCCTTGGCAAGACAACAGCCATTGGTTTTGTCTTGTCTGCAATCCTTGCAGGTATGGTTCTGGTTACACCAGCAGTAGGCATGATTGACTATTTGGTTGGATCTAGCATGGGTTGTACCATCAGCTGGTGTTTGCTCTGAGTTCCACAGCCCATAGCTAATTTTGTTGCTGATTGGTATTCAGCAGCTGATGTTGGTCATATGTTGGCTTACAGCTAACCTTTTCTTCTGCCTTACATGCATTGTTTTTGGTCTTGTATGCCACTGCTTATTATCAATAAGGCTGGCTTGTGGACCAGGGTTTTGCAAGTTCAACAACTGATGTGCTCCGTTGTTGCATGTATGGAAATTGACTTTTGTGTCAGGTGCCAGTGCAGTTGGTTACCTTGTCCCTAAGGGTGGCATTCACAATAGCTGGCTTATTTACTATTGCTTGTGTATTCGAATTCCACTCTGGTTTTTTGCAAACACTTCAGCTGACGGGCATCTTGGCCTGCTAGTGTGACAATGGCCTTGCACATCTATGTTGGAATACATAATATGGTGGCTGGCTCTCTGCCAGTGGATTGTGCATCATTGCTCGTTGGTACCAGTTTTTCTAGGCTATAAGCTTCTGGCATGCCTGATTTTGGATTGTGATCCCAGCTGTTGGCTGGTTCAGTAGTTTCTATGTATGGTCACAGGTTTGGTTCAGTTTTTGCATAAACTGTAGCATTGTGCAGCTTGAGCTGTAGTGGCCTCGGCTTTTGTGGGTATTTTCTAGAACTGTAATTGGCTTGGGTCCCATTGCTTGCTTGTGTAGCAGTTGGCTGGGGCAACAGCATAGGTTACTGGTAGATGGCTTTAAGTCACATTGGTTGGTTCAGCAGCTTATCCTTGTGCTGTTGTATACCCAGTTTAGATTTGGTGGTTGGTGGAGCTACTGGGCTGTACCAGCATGGCTCTACAATGGTTACAATGATATGCTGATTTATGATAACCCAGAGTTGGTGTTCATTTAGTTAAGTCTTCATTAGGTATTATTAGCATGGAGTTAGTGGATCTTGGACTGATCTCTGGTGTAGAGGTGACTCCGGTCAGCACTGGTTTGAGCTGCTTCCATTAAGATGCAGGACCAGGCTAATGTGGGCCAAGTCTTTTTAGGGCCACTTGCTATTGCTGAGGATCGTGTATTTCTCCAGCACTGGTGATAGATGCATTCAAGTTGTGTTTAGTTTCTGATCTGATTGATTTCCTGGTGGTTTCTAGGGTGTTTTAGTTCTGAGATGGCTATTGCCATCATTCTGGTTTTGCCCTAAGGCACCTTTTTTGTTTTAACAGTTGCAGGATTTTTGTTCTTCCCCAGGTGGGGTTTTGTCAGATAACCATATTGCAGGTATCCCTCTAGTCACTGAGGGAACCCTTTTAAACAGAATATGTTTATTCTTAATCTGCAATGCTTGATCCTCAAGTACCGGTCTCTGTAATTTTGTGGTTGATTTTGTAGCTTTTGTTAATCGTTTACCATGTCCTAGGACATGTTCTTGTGCCTTTTATCTACCCTTTTCAGGAGATATACATTTTATCAGCTCCCCTGTTGGATGGATGTGATGCTGGCCTTTTCTCAGGGCCTCCTTAGCATCAGTTTGGTTTTTGCATTATGTTGGTTATTCCCACCCCTTGTTTTTGGTGCATGGCTTGGTAGATCCCATGTGTACTGACATGGAGGGACGTAGAAGAAATAGAGAATTTTACTTACCTACTTGACGTAAATTCCTTTTCTTCTAGTCCCGACATGTCAGTACAGGGTTTCCCATCCCAATTATTTATTTTGGTTACTGTACTGCTATGGCAAAAGTATAACTGTGGTGAGGAGGAAGTCATGTGGTCTTGTAGGTCATGATTCATTTTGATTGGCTATGTTATAGGTCCTACCTCCAGGTCTGGGAGGGGCAATGCCCATGTGTACTGACATGTCGGGACTAGAAGAAAAGGAATTTACGTCAAGTAGGTAAGTAAAATTCTCTATATTTCCTCTCCTGGATGTTTACATTAACTAAATCTCTTACATCAAAGCTATTTTTTTATAGGATGGTCCTTTTTCTAAATGGATTTTTCTAAATGGATTTTTCTAATGGATTTTTCTAAAGGGGATTTCTCCAAAAATACTTTTTCTATTGGACTTTGTTCATAATAATGTTTTAATTAATATTTTATCTGATGGACATTCACTTTTTTCACAAACTAATTTTTATTCACAAATGTATTTATGAAAACAAATTTTCATACTGAGATATTCCACTTATTAAGATATTTTACTATTAATATATGTATTTATTGGCTAATGCACTTTCGTTTAGATTATTTGTACCCTAATGAATTATTAATTAATTAATCGACTAATGTTAACCACGCCCTCACTTTAGGTCACGTTACCTCCTCACGCTTTAAATTGGTATGTACATAATGTGTCTGTAGGCTTGATAAATGGGGTTACCCCGAAACGTTGCATGCTGCAAACCATTTAATAAGGCCATCGATCATTTTTGAAGCATCAAGGATGGATATGCCTTTGGCTTGCAACGATTGGTTAACTCTAGCAACTTTGCCTAAAATTTTATTCCATACAAATAAAGTGCAGAGAAAATGATAGTCAACTTGCAAAAGAAGAGATTGTGCCATAGACACAGAATCAGAGTTTGAAGAATTTTCTCTGATATCTGACAATGCCTTGCACACATTCATGACCTCAGCAAACAGTGCTTTCACAGCACTTGCCCTTGAGGCCCATCGGGTGTCTTTGTGCCCTTTGAGAGTTGTTTTCAGTGTATTTTTTAGTATTTCCCAGCGACTGGTAGATGAGGTAAAAAATGTGAATAGTCGTTGAACTGTACCAAAAAAGGTTTTTATTTCAGCATTTACAGAGGCTGCATGCACACCTGCCAGGTTGAGACTATGTGCTGCACAAGGAACATATTTTGCATACTCATTTTCTTGCAAAATTCTTGCCTGGACTATACTTCCCGACCATATTTGCTGCATTATCATAGCCTTGGCCTCTTGCATCCTTGAGATCAATGCCATCTGTAAGTAACTTGTTTAAAATCTCTGAAGCCAAGCCACTTCCAGTTTTCCAGTGGATGAAGTCTATAAAACTTTCTTCAATTGTCACCTTTCCCTCAACCACACATAATGTAGGACTTCAATAATTTGCTCTTAATGGGAAACATCTGGTCAAAGAGCAATGAGTAGTATTTAGCTTCTTTTATTTTACCAATAATCTCAGATCACACTCATTTCCCTAGGATGCTGATAAACTCATTTTGAATCTTAAGAGAGAAATAATTGGTGGAATCTTTTTGGTGAGTTTCTATCTTTTCTTTTCGTGCTATGTTATGGTGGCCCATTACTTATATATTACTATAATATCTAGAAATATGCCAGCATGTGGGCTACCAATAAAATCCGTTGAGCCTCTTAATGCCAAGTTGTTCCTTGTACAGAATAAGATGACATCTAAAATGCACTTTAAAACATTACGCCACTTCTGCTTTTCAGTCATAATAATTTTTTCTAGTTCTCTATCAATGAACTTTCCTTCCTTCATCCTTTTTCCATGAGTTTTCACTTTGAATGGTTTTCACGATGATCTGCAGAATTTTCATGAGCTGGAATGCGAGGGTTGAAATTCTTCCAGTCAGAAAAACCCTTTTTTGGTTTTGTCAGTGAAAAGGTGTGTTTGCCAAACAAAATACATGGAAAACAAAACAATGCATTTGATGTGTTGGAGTATATTAACCATGTCCTTTCAATCTTTCTACCACTGAGTATTTGTTTGGTGAATTACTTAGGGTTAAAGGTGCGCTCCTCATGTGACTGAGACTTTCCAAAATCTCCATCTTTACCTTGATGAGGGCCCTGCTGCACAAAATACCTTCTGATTTTATCAGTTATTTCTGGCTATGAGGGTGGATCATTTAGATTTATCTCTATGTTAGGACTGTCTTCAGTCTGAATATCTTCTGATATTGTGTCAAACATTTTCTGGCAAAATGTGAGCAGGTGCCATGTATTCCAGTGACACTTTCCTCATTGTCTGATTCTGCACAGCTTTTACTTTTTGCTTTTTCTGGCATTAGTTCTAAATCTTGGTCAGATTTCTGGAGCTGTTTCTATGATGCTGGTGCCCTGACCAGTTAAATCAATGCCACGGTGCATTCTTCTGAAGTTGAAGGTGTTTCTGCTTCTGTACTTTTGCTTGGTTTTATCCATTTTTGAAACTGCTGTGATAGTTTACTTGCTTCATCTTCCCTTATCTTTCTTCTTTTTCTGAATTCTGCACCGGAAGGTTTTTTGGATGACATTCCTTACAATAAATTAAGTTGAGGCCATTTAGATCATGCATAATGCACAATCACCTATCACCTATATATCAGTGCTGTCCAACTTCTATGGTACCAAGGGCCGGAATTTTTCTAATCTACATGATGAAGGGCCGATAACAGAAGCTAGTTGGCCACTCCCAAATGGCTGGTGGTCACTGTAGGGATCAGGGCTGGAACTAGGGGTAGGCAGAGTAGGTGGCTGTCTAGGGCATCATCATTGAGGGGCGCACTTTTAAAGGAAAACTATACCCCCCAAACAATGTAGGTCTCTATTAAAAGATACTTAGTAAAACAGCTCATGTGTAAAACCCTGCTTCATGTAAATTAACCATTATCATAATAATATACTTTTTTAGTAGTATATGCCATTGGGTAATCATAAATAGAAAATTGCCATTTTAAAAAATAAGGGCCGCCCCCTGAGATCATAAGATTCACTGTACACACATACAAACCACATGTAAGGTCACATGAGCCAATTAACAGACAGAGTTCTGCCTTTTGCTTCCTCACTTCTTCCTGTTACAGTTAGAGTTGTAGTGTTTCTGGTCAGGTGATCTCTGAGGCAGCACAGATAGAGTCACGAAATGGTGGCTCAAGGCAAGAGATGTAAAAAGGCAATATTTATGTAAATATATATTCCAGTTTGGTAAGATTCTTTGATATGTCATTCAATTTGATATAAACTATCTGTTGCTTAAGTATTCATTTTGGGGGTATAGTTTTCCTTTAAGGGGATTTTTTTTTGGTTTTTAATTTTTTAATTTTTTCCATCTCCTTCACCTTCTCCCTTTTACCGGCAAGTAATAGCTCCTTCTGTGCGGTGCAGCGCGACGTGCGTACAAGCGTCAATTACATCACTGATGTGTTGGGTGACAGAGAGAGAGCAGAGAGCTGGTGGCCTGCATGGTGTGGCTCGCTCTCGCTGCTCTCAGCCTTGCACAGTTGAACTGAACTTGAACCAGGTACAGATGTGGGGGCCATATGTTTGCTGTTGCTGCTGGGTGCTGGTACAGGTACATAAATACTTGGGGGCAATATGATGTGATCAGATATATTTTTGGCTGCTGCTGACACAGGTAAAGATTGGGGGCAATATGATGGCTGCAAGGAGGGCTGTATGATAATTGGCTGCTGAGCTTACTTGCACAGGTATGGGTGGGGTGTATTATGGATGGCTGCTGGGCTTGCTGGTACAGGTATGGGGAGCAGTAATATAAATGAAAAAATGTTGTACACTTTCTTGCTCTCTTTATTTAAAAACCATCATGGTAAGGTGGGAAATGGTAATACAGGACAGGGGGGCACTGATTGAAGCTCTTGCCTAGGGTGCCAAACTACCTTGTGTCTGCCCTGGCAGGGATGTCACTAGGGTTGCCACCTTTTGCCAAAAAAAATTCCGGCGGGTACAAAAAGGGGGCGTGACGTCAAAGGGGCGGGCCACGGCGCGGCCAGGACAAGAACCGAAGGACAAGGTAGGTTTACAGGGGATTGGGGACTGGCCGAGGGGGTCTTTTTAAGGGTATTACAAATTTACCGGCAGCTACATTGCCGGTAAATTTGTAATACCGGCCTTGGCAGGTTTTTTACCGGCTAGGCCGGTAAAATACCGGCCGGGTGGCAACCCTAGATGTCACTCATATGTGAAAAAATTTAAGTCATATTAAGACATACCCAAAAATCCATATGCCTCCTCCTCCCCTGTGTATAATACAGTACCCCAAAATATAATTAAACACCTTAGGGGCCACTAACAATAATTTTCAATTGCTAACAAACCCTCAGAACAAATACCAAAGTATGACACAAACAGGGAGCATAGGGAAGACAGAACAGAGCAGGAGACTGGAATCAGGACCAGTCTAAAATGTACTGCATACAGTGACACAGTGCTGGTGCCCCATTAGCATTTTGTATAAAGTGTGAACAGGTGAACAATGTGGACAGTTTCAGTCTGGGTCTCAGGTGTGAACAGTACAGGGCTTTAGGGGAGTGAACAATAGAGGTGTCACAAGTGTGAACAATACAGGGGGATCACAGGTGTGAACAATACAGGGGATTGCAGTGTGAATTTGAGGTTTAAACAATGCAGGGGCCAGTTAACCTCTCTAGTGATGCCTTTAAAATTTTAAATATGGTAAACAGACACAGCAGGCAGACTTTGATGTTGTCAGGCTTATTATGATAGATAACATACAGTCACATAAACCGTAACCGAAATATAAAAATTAAAATTTCCTGGAAAATTATAATAGGAGGAAATCTTATTATCATATGCCCGATTAAGTTCAGTATTATTGAGTTTTCTCCAAGCTACTGATACAAAGAGTGAAAAATCACGACAACAAATTCAAATAATTAATTTGTTATAAATATATAAAGTTGTTAGAAGAATAAAATCACAAAACCCTTTTTGATATAAGCTGACATAAATTCAGAGCAAAGTTGAACACAGTTGAAAACTATCAATCGCAATAAGCTGTGCAACATGGCATACATTTACTTTCAGCAAGGCTTGGTTATGATACACAGGCTATTTTAAAAACAAAGTGGATATAAAAATGATCTAATTTGTCTAGCCTCTCCAATGGATAATCACAAGAATAGCCCACAATACATTTGACTATAAAACTTTAATCATATAACAACACCATTGGAAAACAAAGGAAGGAATATGAAAATTGGACCTGATCTGTTAACGAAACTTTTATATTAACCAATCTCTTTCCTTATTAAGTTACACGCTTGGACATCGGAACACATATATTAATAATATCTTGGGAAAAGTATGGACCCACAATAAACACATGTGTCAATGTTTTGCAACTCCATTGAAGTTAGTGTCTATTAGAGTCTGACTATATGATATATATATGGAATCAACAAATATCCAAGCGTATAGCTCAATGTGCTTTAATATAATTGAAATTTATAATTACCAAGTATAGGATTCTGTTGGTGTACGATGTTATCCCAATTGTCCTTTCTATCCTTGCAGCTGTCTGATCTGGCAGAGTGCCTAGCAATAGTTTTTAAGTATGAGAGTACGTATGTGGGATCTGAATCCTGTCTTCTAAAAAATTTTAGAGTCCTTTCCCCAATGTCCTTATTATCCCTGTGTTTCCCATTATATCCTGTTCTTATCTATCATCCAGTCCCTAAAGGATTAGCTACTACCCAATCGGAAATGATGGGGAAGTCACTGGGTAAAATATTACTCAGTGAATCTCCATAAATCAATATATACATTGTCCATTTTTTTTAATTATGTGTAACATTTTCCAGCAGGGGGCACTATTGTCTTACATATATTTTATTCAAAATCTCCCCAAATAAACTTTGACCTGCCGGCTTTTCAATAGACAATATGTTTACATTTCATTGGTCAGTAATCTCTTAATACCGTCCAATACTTGGGAATACACAACTGGATAAAGTCAGTTATTCTGGCAAACAGTTGGTCATCTGGGTCAATATAGTTGTGTCTCTGTGTGTCTGGCTAGCACAGGAGAGCTTATTAATAACCCTTTTAACAAACATGCAGCTCCCTCTGTCTTCTGTAAGAACAGACCTTTTAAAACTCTATAGATATGTACCTGTGATCAATATGGAACAGTTCCATTTTATTTCTACTATCTATATATATTTGGATTGATATTTTACTCCTAACGTTACCTTATATGTGATATATCCTATGAATAAAGATATCTATATATATATAAATGAAAACTCATATAGATTTCTTATGTCTCTACAGTTTTGAGCTGATTCCTAACTTCAGATCATTTCTACTCTTTGGACTCAGTAAACAGAGATACTTGGAATCATTCAGACAGAAACACTTGGACAAATATTGGTCCTATTCTAAAGGTTGTGTCAATACCTGTCTCAGCATTCTGTCACTAGCTAAAAATAAAGAACCTCTCTGAATTTCTTCCTAAATTCAGATTTTTCAATATTAAATTGTATAAAAACGGGAATAAAATACCAATTTCTTTTATAATCATGTGACCAATTACGCCTATATGAATATCAAAACCCGCTTACTAATATCTATAACAAACTATATAATCTTGAGGTTATATTCTATAAGGATAATAACATTTTATATCATTTTATTCAATCATAAATGTATTAATTAATCTCTTGATTTGGAAACCCGACAATGTGGAGGGCCATATCAGGGGGGGTCGTCCGTTGGACAGCCCTGACCTATATCATTCAAGTTTTCTCTGCTGGTGAACATAGAAAAAGGCAATTTTCTCTAAAAAAAACTATCAAAAAAACCCCCACATTTTAACATATGCACAACATTTCATCGCACACACATAAAGGGGTCAGAAGGCAATGGAACTCAGTGAGTCTAAAATGTTATTGTTACTTTTGTTCCCAAATTCATCTTCAGTCTCTCACTCAAAAAACTACCAGTTTGCTAGGTAAAATTGATCCCTATCAAACATATATCTGCTGGAATGTTTGGAGAGATGCTAAACAAAAAATAACTGGAAAAACCACAAAGAACATGAACTGCAAATTGTCTCAGAATTTTACAAAATCTATTTCATACTAACTTAATTTAATGTAGAGTATCACTTTAATGTAGGGTGAACTGATCACTTAAAAATTCAGGGACACGTCTGATACTTGTTGTAGGGAAGCACTGGTTGCAGTTCTGCCTTGCTCTTTGTATTTTTTAAACTTGTCCCTGAATTTTCAAGTGATCTGGTCTCCCTACTTTAATGCATCACAATAAAACAATCTGAATGGTAGACATATTATAACACATAAGGCAGGACAGGCATAACATGTTGATATTCAGGGACCACAAGGTAGCAACATATTTATATAAGGCACATATATTATATTGATAAGCAACAAGGAGTGAGGTTTGAGGGCCAGTCTGAGGACAAATTGAGGACAGCCTGATGATGTACAGTTAAGGCACACTGAATTCTTATTAACAGCCCTTATTTAGTAAAGAAATGTAGCTCTATACATTATAAACATCAAAACACTTATCATTAAATCCAGGCAAATCTAGCATTTTTCTGCATTTTAAAGTATTATATTTTTATAATAAATCACACAAAGTTACAGGCAGCACATCAGCCCAAACTTACAACCAAATAATCACAGCGCACATTAAACAGCAGCCTCCACTCCCAATAACAGCACACATAACACTAATCAGTTCCAGTTGTACAACAGCCCGCCCCCAGTCACACATGTCGCCCCACATGAGGTCCAGATAGTCAGATAGGATTAATAAATGTGCCAGCTGCTATGAGCTGGCACATTGGTTTTTCCCCATTTACCAGTGCCAGCAACCATCATTTTACTCCCATGTACCTGTGCCAGCATCCATCATGTGGCTAAGGTCACCACCTGGCCTGTATTTTACCGGCCTGGCCTGTAAAAAACTTATGGTTGATCCCAAAGTTATTTATAGGGAAAAATATAAATATATAGGAAGGCCGGTAATTTTTTCTGGAAAAGGTGGCAACCCTACATGTGGCTATACTGTATATACCTGTGCCAACAGCAGCCAATCCTTCATATTAACCCCAAGTCCCCAATCTGTACCTTTGCCAGAAGCATTCGAAATATCATATTATTGCCCCAATCTATATCTCTGCTAAAAATCTATAAATTATCTGTCTACCTATGCAAGCAGCAGCCAAGATATAGTCCTCAGTTTTCTACCTGTGCCAACAGCACACAAAATCTGTAGCAGTGCCAACCAGCAGCACCCAAAATATTGCCCCAAGCTGTACCTGTGCCAGCCAGCAGCACCCAAAATATTGCCCCCAATCAGTACCTGTGCCAGCCAGCAGCACCCAAAATATTGCCCCAATCTGTACCTGTGCCAACCAGCAGCACCTTAAATATTGCCCCCAATCTGTACCTGTGCCAGCCAGCAGCACCCAAAATATTGCCCCAATCTGTACCTGTGCCAGCCAGCAGCACCCAAAATATTGCCCCCAATCTGTACCTGTACCAGCCAGCAGCACCCAAAATATTGCCCCAATCTGTACCTGTGCCAGCCAGCAGCACCCAAAATATTGCCCCCAATCTGTACCTGTGCCAGCCAGCAGCACCCAAAATATTGCCCCCAATCTGTACCTGTGCCAGCCAGCAGCACCCAAAATATTGCCCCCAATCTGTACCTATGCCAGCCAGCAGCACCCAAAATATTGCCCCAATTTGTACCTGTGCCAGCCAGCAGCACCCAAAATATTGCCCCCAATCTGTACCTGTGCCAGCCAGCAGCACCCAAAATATTGCCCCAAATCTGTACCTGTGCCAGCCAGCAGCACCCAAAATATTGCCCCCAATCTGTATCCGTGCCAGCCAGCAGCACCCAAAAAAGAAATATTGCCCCCAGTCTGTACCTGTGCCAGCCAGCAACACCCAAAATATTGCCCCCAATCTGTACCTGTCCAGCCAGCAGCACCCAAAATATTGCCCAATCTGTACCTGCAGCAGCAGCACCCAAAATTTGCCCAATCTGTACCTGTGCCAGCCAGCAGCACCCAAAATATTGCCAATCTGTACCTGTCCAGCCAGCAGCACCCAAAATATTCCCATCTGTACCTGTCCAGCCAGCAGCACCAAAATATTGCCCAATCTTACTGTGCAGCAGCAGCACCAAAATATTGCCCCAATCTGTACCTGTGCCACCAGCAGCACCCAAATATTGCCCAATCTGTACCTGTGCCAGCGCAGCACCAAAATATTGCCCCAATCTGTACCTTGCCAGCCAGCAGCACCAATATTGCCCCCAATCTGTACCTGTGCCAGCAGCAGCACCCAAAATATTGCCAATCTGTACCTGTCCAGCCAGCAGCACCAAATATTCCCAATCTGACTTGCCAGCCAGCAGCCCAAAATATTGCCCAATCTACCTGTCCAGCCAGCAGCACCCAAAATATTGCCCCAATCTGTACCTGTGCCAGCCAGCAGCACCCAAAATATTGCCCCCAATCTGTACCTGTCCAGCCAGCAGCACCCAAAATATTGCCCAATTACCTGTCCAGCCAGCAGCACCCAAATATTGCCCCAATCTGTACCGTGCCAGCAGCAGCACCCAAAATATTGCCCCAATCTGTACCTGTCCAGCCAGCAGCACCCAAAATATTGCCCCCAATCTGTACCTGTGCCAGCCAGCAGCAACCAAAATATTGCCCCCAATCTGTACCTGTGCCAGCCAGCAGCACCCAAAATATTGCCCCCAATCTGTACCTGTGCCAGCCAGCAGCACCCAAAATATTGCCCCAATCTGTACCTGTGCCAGCTAGCAGCAACCAAAATATTGCCCCCAATCTACCTGTACCAGCCAGCAGCACCCAAAATATTGCCCCCAATCTGTACCTGTGCCAGCCAGCAGCAACCAAAATATTGCCCCCAATCTGTACCTGTTGCAGCCAGCAGCACCCAAAATATTGCCCCCAATCTGTACCTGTGCCAGCTAGCAGCACCCAAAATATTGCCCCCAATCTGTACCTGTACCAGCCAACAGCACCCAAAATATTGCCCCAATCTGTACCTGTACCAGCCAGCAGCACCCAAAATATTGCCCCCAACCTGTGCCAGCCAGCAGCAACCGAAATATTGCCCCCAATCTGTACCTCTGCCAGCCAGCAGCACAAAAAATGTTGCCCCAATCTGTACCTGTGCATGCCAGCAGCACCTAAAATATTGCCCCCAATCTGTACCTGTGCCAGCCAGCAGCACCCAAAATATTGCCCCCAATCTGTACCTGTGCCAGCCAGCAGCACCCAAAATATTGCCCCCAATATCTACCTGTGCCAGGCAGCAGCACCCAAAATATTGCCCCAAATCTGTACCTGTGCCAGCCAGCAGCACCCAAAATATTGCCCCCATTCTGTATCCGTGCCAGCCAGCAGCACCCAAAATATTGCCCCCAATCTGTACCTGTGCCAGCCAGCAGCACCTAAAATATTGTCCCCAATCTGTACCTGTGCCAGCGAGCAACACCCAAAATATTGCCCCAATCTGTACCTGTGCCAGCCAGCAGCATCCAACAGTGGCGTAACTACCGGGGGAGCAGGGGGTGCGATTGGGCCAGGGCCCGCACCCCCTCAGGGCCCCCCGGTACCTCGCGTGCCACTGACTCCGCCGGCAGAAAGTGACGTACGGAGGGGGGTGAGGGCCCGGCTGCACGTCCCACACCCGGGCCCGTCCCCCTCTAGTTACGTCACTGGCATCCAACATATTTCCCCAATCTGTACCTGTGCCAGCCAGCAGCACCCAAAATATTGCCCCCAATCTGTACCTGTGCCAGCCAGCAGCACCCAAAATATTGCACCCAATCTGTACCTGTGCCAGCCAGCAGCACCTAAAATATTGCCCCAATCTGTACCTGTGCCAGCTAGCAGCACCCAACATATTTCCACAATCTGCACCTGTGCCAGCCAGCAGCACCCAAAATATTGCCCCCAAGCTGTACCTGTGCCAGCCAGCCAGCACCCAAAATATTGCCCTCAATCTGTACCTGTTCCAGCCAGCAGCACCCAAAATATTGCCCCCAATCTGTACCTGTGCCAGCCAGCAGCAACCAAAATATTGCCCCCAATCTACCTGTACCAGCCAGCAGCACCCAAAATATTGCCCCCAATCTGTATCTGTGCCAGCCAGCAGCACCTAAAATATTGTCCCCAATCTGTACCTGTGCCAGCGAGCAACACCCAAAATATTGCCCCAATCTGTACCTGTGCCAGCCAGCAGCATCCAACATATTTCCCCAATCTGTACCTGTGCCAGCCAGCAGCACCCAAAATATTGCCCCCAATCTGTACCTGTGCCAGCCAGCAGCACCTAAAATATTGCCCCTATCTGTACCTGTGCCAGCTAGCAGCACCCAACATATTTCCACAATCTGCACCTGTGCCAGCCAGCAGCACCCAAAATATTGCCCCCAAGCTGTACCTGTGCCAGCCAGCCAGCACCCAAAATATTGCCCTCAATCTGTACCTGTTCCAGCCAGCAGCACCCAAAATATTGCCCCCAATCTGTACCTGTGCCAGCCAGCAGCAACCAAAATATTGCCCCCAATCTACCTGTACCAGCCAGCAGCACCCAAAATATTGCCCCCAATCTGTACCTGTGCCAGCCAGCAGCAACCAAAATATTGCCCCCAATCTGTACCTGTTGCAGCCAGCAGCACCCAAAATATTGCCCCCAATCTGTACCTGTGCCAGCCAGCAGCACCCAAAATATTGCCCCCAATCTGTACCTGTGCAAGCCAGCAGCACCTAAAATATTGCCCCCAATCTGTACCTGTGCAAGCCAGCAGCACCTAAAATATTGCCCCCTATCTGTACCTGTGCCAGCCAGCAGCAACCAAAATATTGCCCCCAATCTGTACCTGTGCCAGCCAGCAGCACCCAAAATATTGCGCCCAATCTGTACCTGTGCCAGCCAGTAGCACCCAAAATATTGCCCCCAATCTGTAACTGTGCCAGCCAGCAGCACCCAAAATATTGCCCCCAATCTGTACCTGTACCAGCCAGCAGCACCCAAAATATTGCCCCCAATCTGTACCTCTGTCAGCCAGTAGCACCCAAAATATTGCCCCCAATCTGTTCCTGTGCAAGCCAGCAGCACCCAAAATATTGCCCCCAATCTGTACCTGTACCAGCCAGCAGCACCCAAAATATTGCCCCCAATCTGTACCTGTGCCAGCCAGCAGCACCCAAAATATTGCCCCAATCTGTACCTGTGCCAGCCAGCAGCACCCAAAATATTGCCCCCAATCTGTACCTGTGCCAGCCAGTAGCACCCAAAATATTGCCCCCATTCTGTACCTGTGCCAGCCAGCAGCACCCAAAATATTGCCCCCAATCTACCTGTACCAGCCAGCAGCACCCAAAATATTGCCCCCAATCTGTACCTCTGCCAGCCAGTAGCACCCAAAACATTGCCCCCAATCTGTTCCTGTGCAAGCCAAAATATTGCCCCCAATATGTACCTGTACCAGCCAGCAGCACCCAAAATATTGCCCCCAATCTGTACCTCTGCCAGCCAGCAGCAACCAAAATATTGCCCCCAATCTGTACCTGTGCCAGCCAGCAGCACCCAAAATATTGCCACCAATCTGTACCTGTACCAGCCAGCAGCACCCAAAATATTGCCCCCAATCTGTACCTGTACCAGCCAGCAGCACCCAAAATATTGCCCCAATCTGTACCTGTGCCAGCCAGCAGCACCCAAAATATTGCCCCCAACCTGTACCTGTGCAAGCCAGCAGCACCTAAAATATTGCCCCCAATCTGTACCTGTACCAGCCAGCAGCACCTAAAATATTGCCCCCAATCTGTACCTGTGCAAGCCAGCAGCACCCAAAATATTGCCCCCAATCTGTACCTGTGCCAGCCAGCAGCACCCAAAATATTGCCCCCAATCTGTACCTGTGCCAGCCAGCAGCACCCAAAATATTGCCACAATCTGTACCTGTGCCAGCCAGCAGCACTCAAAATATTGTCCCCAATCTGTACCTGTTGTGCTAAACAATGCATTGCCCTCCCCGCCCCCCCCAAATCTGTACCTGTTGTGCCAAACAATGCATTGTCCCCTCCAAGTCTGTACCTGTTGTGCCAAACAATGCATTGCCCCCACCCCAAGTCTGTACCTGTTGTGCCAAACAGCCCAGATCAGTGTGTACCTGACCTCTCTCTTTGTTCTCCAATAACACCAGCGCCACCACACAGTTTCAGAACAAAGAATGCCGCCCGGACTTGTTATGCCTCACCCGCACTGCCTGAGGGCTCTCTCCAACGCGCCAGACCAGCACAGGCGCACAGCTCCCTCCCTGAGTGACGTCACCACGCCGGCGCTGCTTATTACAGCGTATGGAAGCGCAATTGCACATTTGTCTACTTACACTCATCTTAAGGCAGATCCAGCCAGAGCAAGTAAGAGGGAGGTGGGAAGCAGAGCGGAACTCAGATGGGGCAGCTGCATTTGAGAACGAACCTGCCATTAGCAATGGCGGAAATTGAAAAAGGTTATACGGCACAGGTTTAGGGTTGCCCACCTGCCCAGGATTTTACCAACCTGGCAGATAAAAATGCCAGTTGATCCCAATGTTATTAATAGGGAAAAAAGATAAATGTATAGGAAGGCCGGTATTTTTTTCCAGAAAAGGTGCCAACCCTACACAGGTTAAGTAGAGTGGATAACAGATAACACCATTATGTTCTACAGAGCTTAGCTTCTATCTGCTGTGTAACTTGAACATTTCTCCTTAGAATGGCTACCCCCATTGCTACACAGCAGCTTATTTATATAAATAATAGTAGTGTTTCTGAAGCTGGCCCATGCCCTCTTCCCTAATCTGCCGAGCCCCAAGAACATAGAAAATTCAATTTAGGGCCCCACAACATTGGTAAGTTCAATGTGGGACTGGGGGAGGGGGTCTGAGGCCACCAGCCTTTGGCATCAGGGTCCTCCACACCTCCCTGGGCCCCCTTCTCAGCCACAACACCCCTCTGGCACCTCCACATTGCACACCTTTTCTTCTTGCGGCCACAATCAGGGCAGGGGGTGAAGGTAAGAAGGAAGTCTGATCTCAGGCAGGTAGCGGGTATGGGTTGACCATGAGGGCCAGGGCCCACTGTGTTTTTTTCCAGTCTGACCCTAGGTAAATTGGTCTATCCTATACACATATAGGCTTGCCACCTGGCCGGTATGTTACAGGCCAGGCCGGTAAAAATGATGCTTGAGCCCAATGTTATTAATAGTGAAAATACTGTAGATAAATATATAGGAAGGCCGGTATTTTTTTCCAGAAAAGGTGGCAACCCTATGCACATATATTGAACATTTCTCACTATTTAGGGTCTTACTGTGCCATCTACACATCTACTTCCTCTGCAGTTATGCCCCTGTCAACACAAACACAAAGCTGATATAACTGTAAATCAGATTGGCTGTGAGGTTATAGGCGTATCCTAAGGTGGTTGTCAGGGTCACCAAATCCAGCAACTAATATCTATCAAGTGACAGGGTTCTATTTTATTGTGTAATTTTCTTTTAATTTCGTTTTCATTCTGACTTCCAAATACTGTCTGGTGTGTAAGGTAATCAGAGACATACATACATATATTAAATGTATAGATTGCCTTTTCTCCATGGAATTTTATCCCTGTCATATTACGAGCAGCAATATTAACCCTCCTTATCGCAGGTGGTGCACATGTCCTTTATTTTATTTTTATTTGTCATCCCTAGTTGTTAACTGCATGTTGGACTTCAAACCCTCCAAACCAGGGTTTACTTTATAGATTCACTCTATGTAGTGCAAATGTAAATGTTACACAATAAATAGTTTCTCCAGATCGTTCAGACGGGGCTATAGTTAGTTCTCAACCTTTTCCATCCTGCCTGGCTTCCCCTCTTTTTCCTGAAGCCTCATTTGCCTTCAACACCTTCCACCAACATCCATTAGTCTAAAAGCATGACTAGTTTCCAACCTTCGGAGAACTCACTTGGTGTAACAAACTACACTTGGTATTCCTGAGTCATCAGGGATCTTCTACACCTCCTACAGGGCATGTCTATACCAGGAAGGGAAAACATCCACTCATGCATCTGACAGACCCAACTCACATCTTGGGTGGTACCTAACAGGGAAGGTTAAATCTCTACTCCCCTGTGTGAAAATTGCACAGTACAAGACATTTTTAAGACAATCACAGTCATCGCAGAACTGGACTAGCCACATTAAATGGCAAATTGCGGATCAATATGCAAAGTTTATAACCAGTTGAAACATATGGTCTGTGTAAAAGGGTTATAAAGCACTCCTTGATATATCCCAAGAAGCCACAAAACCTTGTGAGCCTGACTTAAGGGAGACATATTCAGGGGAATGTAATTAAAGTCGCAAAGAGCAAAACAATTTGCACCAATAAGACTAAAAATCCACATCTCACAATGCAATATTGTTCCTTAAACTGTTATTGCATTGTGAATTACAATTGCGCATTGCGAATTTTAATTGCGCACTCTTAAGAAGTGCTTGAAGGTGTTGTAAACTTTTGGAGCAAACATAATGACTTTTTCAGTAAGAAGTTTTATTACATTGACTGCACATTGGCGCAAACTATAAAATTCACAAACGGTCTTCCACTGTCGGAAGTGGTCGCTAAACAGTTTCTGAGTTCACAAAAGCTAAATTAAATTCGCGCAAAGCAAAATTTGTTTGCGCAAAGGCATAACTTAATGCCTTTACCCCAAACCTTACTTGCCCCACCCATATGTTCTACTTCCTGCTGACTGGATTTGCTGCATGCGCAGGGGTTCCGGCGGCACTCAGTACAGTGCACTTTAGGAACTAATCAGAAGCTAGGCTGACCTGTTAGAGAACTAAAGCTTGTCTTTGATTGTGTGATTGTGGTTGGCTAAATTAATGATCAATTTTAGTCCAAAATGAAACCATTACTATATATGTTTACAAGATTAGAGTGAATTTCACTTATACTATATGTCTCATTTAAGAGTAGGCAAAACAACCACCCTCTTACCAAAAGGATTGGGATTAGTGGAGTGGTTGAAAATTCAGATATTGATTTCCATGAAGGTCTGTATTGTATAGAGGCAGGGCAGCTGATATTTGTTGATATTAGACATATGTAAGTAACCTAAATCAGTAGGCACGAGGAGAGGATCCTTAAAAAAAACATGAGACTCAATAAATGTAGTTACACGTTGTGTCCTAAGGTTCTGAATAAATAGAATGATGTTTCTGTGTTTCTAAAAGGGCCCTATTGTTTGTTTAGTTATTTTTATACTTGTCCCCTTTTTCATAATGATTGTATGCAAACAAGGTGTGGAGTTAGCATAGAGACAGAAATTGGAACTGTGAGGTATATATGGCATAATGTGGCCATTGTGTGTTCTGCTCATCCATCCCATGTGGCTGTTATGTCATCCTCCAGACCTGCAATACTGAGGGAGGGTTTTTTCAAGGCATAAATGTATTTCTTTATTTATGTGTCATTCTTTAAATGCTATCCTTTTTTGTCATCTAAAGCATTAGTGATAGGGATTTTTTAATTAATAGTCTTTGTCTAAGATGCCTATGTGACATTTCCTATAGTAACAACAAAAAAGGTTTGCCTTTATAGGCCTTGTGTCAAGTTCTCAGCTGACTGATGTAATAGCACTTCCAAGAACAGCTGTTGGCATAATGCAGTTTGCTATGTATTGTATGCAATTCATTTAAAGTGTTTGACCTACTAACAATACGTGATAATATGAAAGTAAGGACTACCTTAACCACTCCATTCTAAAGAATGAGGCAAGTTTTCTCTTGAATTCACGTCACCGAGGTACATACAGAGGTGTGTATTGACTCTTTGTCAAATAGGAAATGTTCCTAGATAGACACTTGCAGCTTACGTGTATTATTAATCAGTAACACAAATACAGTTTTCTCTGAAAAGCACACACAAAAGTTTGGACAGTATATCAACATTATTAATTGGAATTATCAGGGTAAGCAGAACCCACAGTGGGAGGGTGGGGTAGGCTGTGGCGGAGAGGGAAACCCAGTAAAGGTTCATTAGCGTAATCCAATCTAAGTGGGTGGGCAAACGATCATGGTCAGTTCAGAGAGGGGAGGGTGGGAGATGGGGAGTTTCCCTAGTAATGCAGTGAAGAGGGAGACCCTAAAAGTTTCTTTTTTGGGGGGTCCAGTGGGAAAAGTTATACCACTGATACAGAAACGTCATCTTATGGATAAAGGGTCTTTCATGAATTTTGAGTACTATGCCATAAGGCTACTAAATAGCATTTATATGAAAAAAAACTAAGAGGATTAATTTGCCATTATAATGGATTCAAGCTATTTTATATATAAAATAAGTTAAAGCTACTGCCTTATTAATACCAAGAAAAGACAAATCAGTATAAATTGAGACATTGTTTACATAAGTCACTATGAAAATCGATGTTGCCATATTTCATTGGTATCTGGAGGATAGACTTTTGGAGCTACAAATCTGCCCTAGGCTCCTATAACACCAGCCTTTCCAAGCCAAACAAACATACTTTACTTCACTCATTAACTCCCTTTTTAAAAACCGACTTTTCTCTACCTTTAACACTCTTCTATCCCCTTCTCCACCCTCTCCATGCCCATCTGTCTCTGCTCAAGATATTGCCGAACACTTCAAAAACAAAATTGACACTATCAGAAGTGACATTACACTATTCAACCCCCCTAGACTTCCATCACCCTCCCTCCACACTCCCCAGTCTCTCCTGTGCTCCTTCACCCCTGTCACTGATGAGGAAGTCTCAAAACTGTTGGCCTCTTTTCACCTTACCACCTGCCTGCTTGATCCTATTCCTTCAAAACTTCTCCACAATTCCAATCCATGTCTAATCAAAGCCTTAACTCATCTATTTAATCTCTTGTTCTCAATGGGAATCTTTCCTATTCAACTAAAACATGTTCTTGTCACCCCCATACTGAAAAAACCCTCTCTTGATACCTCCAATCTTGATAACCTCCAGCCTATCTCTCTGCTACCTTTCATCTCTAAACTACTTGAGTGCCTAGTCTACAACCAACTAAGTGCGTTCTCTGACTATAACCTGCTGGACCCCATACAATCTGGTTTTAGTCAACAACACTCCACTGAAACTGCCCTAACCCAACTAACTAACAACCTTTTAACAGCAAAAGCCAACAATCACTTCTTACTACTAATACTGCTTAATCTCTTCGCTGCATTTGACACTGTGGACCATCCTCTTCTTCTCCAGTCCCTCCATTCACTTGGCCTTCGTGACATGGCCCTGTCCTGGTTCTCTTCTTACCTCACTAATCGTTCCTTCAGTGTCTCCTACAATGGAGTAACATCTTCTCCCCTTCCTCTTTCTGTTGGGGTTCCTCAAGGCTCTGTCCTGGGCCCCCTTATTATTCTCCCTCTATACTTCCTCCCTCGGCAAAATAATCAACTCGTATGGTTTCCACTATCACCTCTATGCTGATGACACTCAGATCTATCTCGCCTCTCCTGATCTCAACCCAGAACTCCTAACTCATGTCTCCTCCTGCCTGTCTGCTATCTATACTTGGATGTCACAACACTACCTTATATTAAACCTCTCTAAAACAGAAATGGTTCTCTTCCCTCCAACTAACACCATTAACATCCCTAAGTATCCATCATAGCTAACAATTCCACTATCACCCCATCTCCCAAGGCACGGTGCCTTGGGGTTATCCTAGATTCTGCCCTGTCCTTCACGCCTCATGTCCAGTCACTTATGAAATCGTGTCACTTCCACCTAAGGAACATATCCAAAATACGATCATTTATCAAAGATGCTGCCAAAATTCTTATTCACTCTCTCGTCATATCATGTCTCGACTACTGTAACTCTCTTTTAATTGGGCTTCCCCTCCAGAGACTGTCACCTCTCCAATCCATAATGAAAACTGCTGCGAAGCTCATAAACCTCGGCAACCGCTCCTCCTTTGCCACGCCACTCTGTTATTCCCTGCACTGGCTTCCGCTACCTTTCAGAATAAAATTCAAATTAATGACCCTGACATTCAAAGCACTTCATAACTCTGCCCCACCCTACATCTCTGAACTCATCTCTATATACTCACCCAACAGCTTACTACGCTCCTCTACTGACCTGCTCAACTCTCCTTTCATTACCTCCTCACATGCTCGCATTCAAGACTTTGCAAGGGCTGCACCCCTCCTCTGGAATGCTCTCCCACGGTCTGTCTGACTTTCTCCCAACCTTTCTGCTTTCAAAAGATCTCTTAAAATGCACATTTTTAGAGAAGCCTACCCTCACTCTGCTTAACTACCAAATGCAATACTACATACAGTACTACATCTCCCACTCACTTAATTCTGATCCTGTCCACTCCCACACCTTGTGTCTTATTCCCTTCCCTTTAGATTGTAAGCTGCTTTTCACAGGGCCTTCCTCACCTTTTGTACCGGTATTGGTTGTGATGTATGTAACTCCATATGTTCTATATACAGTATGTAATTAATGTGATTTAGTAGTATAAACACATTTACTTTACAGCGCTGCAAAATATGCTGGCGATATATAAATAAATGTTAATAATAATAATAATAACAGGTTTCAAGATTATGGTTCCCCTACCTGTCACTGTAATGCAGCAGTTTTGAGGTATTTTCAATTCAAGTCCACCTTGGATTTTCAGTCTTTGTTGAGAGCCCCCCTCAAACAAAGACAATATTGCTATATCAGGTATTCAGAAAGTCAAAATATTTTTATCCAAAATGTCACAGATCTATAAGCTTGGCTTTCTGGTGTACAGAGGAGAGAAAATAGACAGTGTCCCTAGTTTCCCCCATAATTGGCCTTTAGGATGAGCCCTCACCACTGATCCAGCCCCCACAAGAGGGCCATACCAGCAATCTACTATCAATAGTCGAGTTGTTCATATTGATGATCTGTGAACAGAAACCCCCAGTCTGATTATGTGACTTCAGTATATCAGTAAAGAAAAGAGGGTGCTTCAAAACAGAGGATTAATCAGGTTCTGGTGTATATTGCCCCTTTAATATACTTAAATATTTACTTCCTGATTTTGTAGACTGTAGTATGTAGTTAGTATAGGAAAAGCTTAAGTGCAAACACCATCAGAAGTATCAGAGCATATTTAATAAATGTATTCACATTTTTTAAACCAGAAAATTACTGCAGGGATATTAATAGGAAAGCTTAGTTGAAATTTATTAGTCTGATTACCCAGAGCAAGTGTTTAGACAGATTCTAAATGGAAACAACAGATATCAATTTAGATCATATTGAAAATGAAGCCAGAAGCAAGGATCAACAGAATGCTTACAGTATATTTTCTTCCTTTCCTTGCCATTTTTCACAGGGTATCATTTGCACAACAAAAACATAAAAGTTGTAAATTTATTAAAATAATATTTTTCTTTTATTTTCCAAGCACAAAGTTTCTGCATGGAAAATAAAAATATTATAACAGGCATTCTTGCCAAATCTCACCCTAACTGCTCTTCATGATGAATACCTCCAACCACTTATCTATGACCCCCACAGTGGCTTTGGAAATCACTGATCTAATTAATGCTCTGGAGGTGTGAAAGTATCTGTACTATTTTTTCAAAGTGTGTATATTTCTATCTAAAAAAAAAGACTTCTGTAGCATTTATTGAAGCCTTTGCCAGCAAGTAAATCAACTTAGGATGCACTGAATTTTGACAGATCTGATCCTTTTTTTCAGAAATTAGTTGAATTCAAGAGCCTGGCCGAACCAAATCTTAATCCTTAAATCATATGACTTTGCAAAAGTAGAAATTATTTTTGGATTTGGTTCAGGATTTGGCCAAATCTTTTCTGAAATAACAACAGTATTTATTGCTTTTCTTGTGCCAGAGAGGCAATGGGATAACTACCAGGGATGTGGGGTGCCCACCAGACTCTTATGCCAACAAGCGCGAATCCAGGGATGTGGGGTGCCCACCAGACTCTTATGCCAACAAGCACGAACCCAGAGGAGCGGCTGCCCGGGTGTGCTAGTTACGTTACTGCAGAGAGGGTCAACATACTTTATCTTGGACATCCATGTAGATATGCAATGTTACCTGTATATATGGTACAAATCCATTTGTTATGTGTACATACTGAAAGCATGAACCATATTTTTTTGTGGGAATTGTTAAGAATGCATAACCATGTAATCCTTTACTGAAGATTTTAAATCCACCTGTTTGCAGTTTTGGACTGGTCTTTTCCACACACTTACCTCCCTCCCCCACAGTTATTAGTGTTATCTTATCCAACACAACCTATGTATTTCTTTACACTAGTGAAATGTGAAGTTTTTCCGTTTTGTGGTCTGTGCTCGGGGAACCATTGCTTCGTGCACCTAAATACAAATCCCTTCTATTGCTGCTGCTAAACACAAATCCTTTCTGTTAAGTGCTGAGGTAACATATTCTGTAGCACCATACAATAAAATGGGTATGTAAATACTGGATTGTGTTTATGTAGATGAACCTACTAAATAATAGTATATAGTATAGTTGTGAGCGTGCGATGCTGGGCTCCCCTGGATGACGTCACAGCCGACACGTTTCCTCTCACAAGACTTTCTCAAGGCTTCAGAATATCTATTGTGCAGAGTGGCCTTTTCACACGAGTGGTGTCCATGGTAGCGTCTTTTACTTCCTGTTTACTTCCTGTTTTCAGACTACACGTGTTTCCATGGCAACCTGTTTCTTTTACACAGTGTATTACATTTAAACCCTTAGGTACAGATGTTTCTAACCTATGTATCCATTTGCTTTCATAATGTAACTTTTTTTTTTTTTTAATCAACAAATTTTTTCAGTACAGTGATCACATTTCAAATAACATATAAGACAATCAAGATAGAGTTAGTCCGGGGGCGTGGCCGAATGCCGAAGTAACAGGTCGCACAGCGGTGAGCTCCGTGGGCACATTGATCCTGACTCTACCCTGACCGAATAATTTTTTGTGACTTCACACTTATTTGTCACTTTGCCACGCTTGGCATTCATGGGTGGCTCCAAAGGTCCAAAAAAACCTACTGATACGTCGCAAAAGATGGATCCATACGTGAGACGACCCGCCCAAGATGGCGCCGAAGGCCCTTCACCACCTGTGTCGTCGGAGGAGCCGGTGCCTGATACAACTATAGCTCCAGTTTTGGCCGCAATTGCAGCCTGTCAGGCAACTTTAACAGCCCAGATCGAGGAGGTAAAGATTGATTTATCTCTCATTAAGGTCGACCTACAAAATATACAGTAAGAGAACGTACGGCGGCAGTTGAGACCAGAGTAAGCAACCTGGAAGACTCCTGTACTCCGCTCCCGGAGCGAATGGACGCATACAATACCAACTCAAACAACAAGCTGCACAACTTGATGATTATGAAAATCGTCAGCGGAGGAATAATGTTCGAGTGGTGGGTCTCCCAGAAGGCTCGGAAGGTGAGCATGCGGTTGACTTTGCCGAATCTTGGCTTAAGAACCTTTTGCCACAGGCAACCTTCACAACGCACTTCACAGTGGAGAGAGCGCACCATGTTCCAGGGAGGCCTAGACCACCAGGGGCCCCACCACGCCCCCCACCACGCCCGTTCCTTATCCGACTACTACATTTTCGGGACAGGGACACTGCACTGACTGCAGCTCGGTCAATGGGGAAACTCGAGTTTAATGGCGCTACGATCTCCCTGTACCCTGATTATTCGACACATTTACAGAAACTGCGCAGCACTTTCGCAGAAGTAAAGAAAAGACTGCATGACCGGAATCTCATCTATTCCATGTTGTATCCTGCGCGGCTTAAAGTCGTAGAGGGCAACAAAGCTCATTTCTTTACCGTTCCGGAAGACGCCCTGGAATCGCTAGAAGCAAGGCCCAGGAGAAGCCCCAGACCGTGACCCGCAATGCTGTTTCACGGACCCTTGCTTACTTGGATCCGTACCGGGCTGCTACTGTTTCACGGCGGCCTTACTCCAATGATTTGGATCTGCCGCCCGAGATCGACATGGCTACTGTTAGCCTAAAGGTACTTATATGTTGTGTCATTTACTGGCTATTATACCGTTGGCTTTTTTCTCTTACCTCTCACACGGACGCTATGCAGGTTCATATTATGTGTGATTGTTGGCCATCCTCAGTTTTCCGTTACTGTTCCTTGTTTATGGGCGACTATACCTGGCCTACGCTTATGTACCTTGGACGCTTCAATCTCTGCTGGGTTCTCCCCACTTCGTGCTGATGATCGTGGTTATGTGCACCGAATTATGCCAGAGACTGAATATTTTGTACGTTTGCCACTAAAGTGTTACCTAAGGGATTACCCTAAACCCGATACACGGCCTGCACTGTCGATTGTTGTCTTGTTCCTGTCCTCCATGGACACCCGCACTGGGGCCAACATTGGAGCAAGCCTACTGCGAAGTACCATGGTGCTGTCTCCTCATTACGAGCACTAGTCACTCTCCGTCCATGATTGCTTTACAGTTTGGTGCCTCCTTACGTTACCTGTCTTTATCGTGGCTACTTACCTTACTTGTCTGGATGTCCTACAATATTGTGTTGACGCTTTGTTTTGGTCCTACTGTCTTACAGCCCACGGCACAATTTCACAGATCTCTCAGCTGGTTGCGACTGAGCTATGGGCAACCACTTTCTCGGGTTTCTATGATGTTTGGGTTATTAAGCCCGCCAGACTTTCAGGACTGGGCAGGGTGGGGGGCGATATTTGGGGATTTATGGGTTTATGTTATGTTTTTTCCTCTTCTTTTCTCTCTGTCCTTCTGTCTTATTCCTTTTTTTTTTGGCTGGAAGAACCGCTCTCACTTTGACCAGAGGATCTGGGTGTCACCTGGGTACCATGGAGTCGTATTGGAGATTGTGAGTATATATTGTCTCTATGCAGTAGAATGTCTATAGTGACTATGGTGTCATGGAATGTGAGGGGTTTGAACGACAAGGTTAAACATGCGTTAGTTTTTAATTATATTAAATCGTACAACCCTCACATTTTCCTGCTTCAAGAAACCCATTTGACTAGGAATAAGGTTCTTGCATTACGCAGACCCTGGGCTTCCCATATATACGACTCAACGCTCTCTTCCTATGCTAGGGGCACGTCTCTTATAATTCGTAAGGGCTTACCATTAGACTTCCTTGATATTCGCTCTGACAGGTTGGGTCGATACCAGATATTGGCATGCGCCATAGCTGGAAATCCTCTTTTGTTGGTGAATGTATATATTCCTCCCCCTTTCACTGATGTGGTGCTCCAGGAAATATATCAGGGTATAGTACAATTACCCCCTGCCCCCATATGCCTTATGGGAGACTTTAACGCGTGCTTTAATCCTGCTATAGATAGACTATCCACAGTGGCACCAGCCACTTCGAAACTTGCCGAGTGGGCGATGGCTTATAGCTTGACTGATGTATGGTGGTGGAAGTTTCCTGAGACGCAGGAATTCTCCTGCTATTCTGCCACTCATCATTCTTTGTCCAGAATAGTCCTAGCATTACTCTCCTCCGACCTTTTACCTAAAGTGCGTGAGGTCAAATATCTACCCAGAGCAATCTCTGACCATGCTCCCTTATTACTCTCCCTGCAATTACTTCCAAACCCCTCCTCTAGACAATGGAGACTTGGTCCCTTCTGGTTAAAGAATGAGACTGTCGTATCCAATTCCACAACTGCCATTAAACATTACTGGCAGGAAAACCGGCAGTCTGCTTCCCCCCAAATAACGCGGGATGCCTTCAAGGCTGTTATAAGAGGTAACTTAATAGCGTCTATAGCAACGGTGAGAGCACATGGTAAAGATAATTTAAGGTCTTTGGAAATGGCTGTGAGGGACACTGAATCTGCTTACATACTTGACCCCTCCTTGGACAACCATACCGAATTTGCTTATTCCAAAACCGGGGAAAGATGAATTACTATGCTCCTCCTATCGCCCAATCTCATTACTAAATATGGAGGTTAAAATCCTAGCCAAAGTATTAGCTAAAAGGTTGTACAGGGTAGTCTCGACTTTGGTGGAACCTGACCAATCTGGATTCATGCCTGCCAAATCCACCTTGTTTAACCTTAGAAGGCTATTCCTCAATTTACAATTGTCTCATGAGAATGTAGGATCCAGATTGGTGGTTTCACTTGATACGGCCAAAGCCTTTGATTCTATTGAATGGCCCTATCTCTGGGAAGTTTTGATTAGAATGGGATTTGGCCCTACATTTATTAAATGGGTCCAGTTACTGTACAGTGAACCCAAAGCAGCCATTAAGGTTAATGGGATTATTTCTCCCGCTTTTCAACTGTCACGGGGCACCCGGCAGGGCTGTCCACTTTCCCCGCTCCTTTTTGCCCTGGCCATTGAGCCTATGGCCATTGAGATTCGGCATTCTCCCCTAGTGAGAGGACTTCTCTACAAAACAGTTGAGGAAAAAATTTCAATGTATGCGGACGATACACTACTCTATTTTGCAGACCACCGCACACCTCTTTGCAGTCATCACTGGGTATTGTCAAACGATTTGGGAATTTTTCAGGCCTCCAAATTAATTGGGACAAATCCGTAATTTTTCCTTAGATGATCTGACCCCAGATATGCTAGACCCTCAATGTAAACTGAAAATTGTCAACTCTTTCAAATACTTAGGCTTACACATTCATAGACATCCGTCCACATTTCTCTTACACAATCTCCAGCCGCTTTTAAACAAATTTAAATTGACCGTAGATCATTGGACGAACCTACCTCTCACTCTCATCGGTAGAATTAATATCTGCAAAATGGTTTTCCTGACGAAATTTTTGTATATTCTAAGCAACACACCATGCCATATTCCAAAAAAAAAACTTTACTGGATATCGACCGTATCCAACCGCATTCATATGGGGTAACAAAACCCCGACACTCTCCCGTGCTACTTTGAATGCCTCGCCGGAACATCTAGGCCTAGCATCCCCTAACTATGAGTTATATTACTTAGCTTCGCAGAGCTTTCACGTAGCTAACTGGTGGTGCTTTGACACTGAAAATCCTGCATCAACTCTGGAAGCACTTTACCTCACCTCCATAGAAAGTCTTAAGAATGCCTTATATAGGAGCAGGAAGGATGTAATCCCTCTACCACCGATACTTGACGCCACTAAGAGATCTTGGGATGCCATGTTACACTTAACAGTTAAGACAGGGTGCATTTCTCCGGATATGCCATTGTGGGGCAATAGCAACCTATTGCATTTTTCTACATTTACGGAGGCAGGGACATGGGCTAAACTTGGGGTAAAATGTATTAAACACCTGTACACCAACAATGCTTTGCATACTCTTCCACTCCTACAACAGGTTACCTCCCACCCCAACCTGTCTGAGTTTCGGTACCTGCAGATAGCACATTTATGTTCTACCCAATTCCCCACGCCCCCACTTGTGCAGAGTCCTGACATAGAGAACCTGATATCTCGCCCGGTTAGGACTTAGCTCCTTTCAAAAACATACAAATTGCTACTGACTAGGAAATATGACCCACGACCTAGGGTTAAATATAAGTGGGAAGCCAGTGGGATTCAGCTAGATCAGGATGACTGGGACGAAATTATTAAATCTTTGTACAAACCTCTTGTCAGCACTAGGGATAAACTTATTCAGTTTAAAATTTTATGCATCAGACATACCTTACCCCACAAAAATTGCATGTCATGGGTAAGCATGATCTACCACAATGTCCGAGATGTAGTGAACAGCTAGCCGACTTTATTCATATGATGTGGAACTGCCCCATTGTGCAAAGGTTCTGGCAACAGGTCACTCAATTTATGGGAACGGAACTAGCCTTACCCCAGGTACTCAACCCTGCCACATGTATGCTGGGATTAGTAGATTCCATGGTACCCAGAGTTCGAACCAGGCACTTAATGAGACTGCTCTTGTTCTATGGGAAAAAGACTATTGCTCTAAACTGGATGGGACCATCACCCCCAACTTTGCGGAACTGGATTGCTCTTGTTAACTCTCAACTGGAACTTTACAAACTAACTTATGTGGCAAGAGGATGTCCAGGGAAATTCGAGGACCTCTGGTCTCCATGGACTGAATCTCTCGCGACATTGTTATAATTGTCTCTTATTCCTCCAGCCACCTTATTGCTGTCTATTGTTTTCTTTCCTTTCTTTTCCTTTTCTATAATTTTTTTGTTGTTGAAAATCAATAAAAAGCATTCTTTAAAAAAAAAAAAGATAGAGTTAGTCCAGCAGATCATACATTAATTCAATACCACAGTATGATAATAGCACCCAAGCTAGATCATCAATTCCAATTGTACTTATAATTATATAAGCTCTGGGATCCAACATGTGCTAAAGTAAAGTAGAACCAAAAATAAAATCATATATATATGGAAAACAAAGAAAAAATAGCACACGCAAAAAACAATTTTTCACAAAGGAAAAATACATCTTTCTCTACATTACCATCAGCTTCCATACTCTCTTAATAGTATAGCCAGTCATCAACAAGCTTTATAATACAATGATTAAACTGTTCAATGTTCCTCCAGTAGGGGAATACACCTGCCAAAGATGCCATATATCATATATATTGTTTGTACTTCCCCAAGGATTGAGCCGTTAATTTCTCGTAAAGATATACTCTCATCAACCATTCTTTAACTTTGTTAATTTGTAAATATGGAGACTTGCAAGCTGCTGCAATCGTTTGTTTTGTTGCATTAAATATATAAGTAATTAAGTGCATCTCTTTTTTTGGGATACCTTCAATCTGTTTATGTAGCAATGCCTCCCATGGATTTTTGGGGGGAGTCACACCTAGAATACTATCTACCATGGCATATACTCTATACCACAATCACCTAGCCTTGTGGCAAGTCCACAAAATATGTGCCATTGTACCAGTATCCTGACACCCCCAAAAGCAATTTGCATTATAAGATGGAACTCATTTTGCAATACATGTAGGAACTAAATACCATCTAGTCAAAACTTTTAGTGAGGTTTCCTGAATATCCTGAGTATCAGATCATCTGCATACAAGGTGCATTTATACTCTATGGCCCCAATGGAAATGCCAGATATATCTAACGAGGCTCTCATTAAAGCCGCAAGTGGTTCTATAGCCAATAGGAATAGAGTGGGGGAAAACGGGCACCCCTGGCGTGTGCCCCTATGAATACTGAATGGTTGATAGTCCCAATCTATGGAGACGAACGCTTTCTCATGATCCAAGGATTGGATCCAAGGATTGGATCATTGAGGAGGCGTTCGGTCGGGAAGCTAACCAAATAACATTAATCAGTTTTCTAACATTGTCGTATGTATGCTTTCCTGGAACAAAACCAGATTGGTCTATGTCAATTAGTGAGTGAATAAACCTATTTAAGCGTAAAACTAGAACCTTCGCTAAAATTTATACATCCAAGTTAAGTATTGTGATTGGCCTAAAATTACCACATTGAGCTGTATCTTTACCCGGTTTAGGCAACAAGGCTATATAAGCCGATAAAGTCTCAGGCGATAGCTGTTGCCCATTAGCAAGATTGACAAAAGATGAGAGTAGCAGAGGAGCCAAGATATTCTTGAATTTTTTGTAATATGCTCCGGTGAGTCCATCCGGACCAGGAGCTTTAGCTGGTTTTAAAACTTTAATTGCATCCAGAATTTCTTGGAGTGTAATAGGGTCAGACAACTTTTTTTTGTTGGTCAGGTGTTAATTTGAAGAAAATTGTGTCTTTTTGGGATATAGCTCCTGAAAGAATTTAGTAAACTCAGATATAATAGTACAGGTATTAGCAGTAAGTATATTATTTGCAACTCTAAGTTTAGTCTCAGGCGATAGCTGTTGCCCATTAGCAAGATTGACAAAAGATGAGAGTAGCAGAGGAGCCAAGATATTCTTGAATTTTTTGTAATATGCTCTGGTGAGTCCATCCGGACCAGGAGCTTTAGCTGGTTTTAAAACTTTAATTGCATCCAGAATTTCTTGGAGTGTAATAGGGTCAGACAACTTTTTTTTGTTGGTCAGGTGTTAATTTGAAGAAAATTGTGTCTTTTTGGGATATAGCTCCTGAAAGAATTTAGTAAACTCAGATATAATAGTACAGGTATTAGCAGTAAGTATTTTATTTGCAACTCTAAGTTTAGTATAGGGGCTTTTTAAAAAGTTATTGTTCAGTTTTCGTGCTATTAGTGCATCAGCCATGTTGCCTATATGGTAATATTTTTTGCCCGACCATCTAAGTGACCACTCGGCTCTCTGTTGAAATAAATTATGTAAAGATTCTCTCATTTTAGTAATCTCAGCATAATTGATAAGTGTCGGGTTGGTTTTATGAATGAGTTCTGCAGATTCCAGTTGCGTGGTTAGGGTATTAATAGCCATCAGTCTGGCTTTCTTTTTTCGGGACGCAGCTTGGATAAGAAGCCCCCTAACATAGGCCTTATGGGCATCCCAGGTAAAATGTGCAGTAACATCGGGGGCACATTTACTAAGGGTCGAATATTGAGGGTTAATAAACTCTCAAAGTAAAATCCTTTGAATTCGAATGATTTTAGTGCAAATCCTACGATCAAATAAAAACAGTTCGATCGAACGATAAAATCCTTCAAATCGAACGATTTGAACGATTTTAAGCGATCGATCGAAGGATTTTTATTTGATCAAAAAAAGCATAGAAAAGTGATGGGGAAGGTCCCCATAGGCTAACATTGAACCTCGGTAGGTTTTAAACTGCCAAAGTATGTAGTCAAAATATTTTTTAAAGAGACAGTACTTCAACTATCGAATGGTCGAATAGCCGAACGATTTTTACTTAGAATCGTTCGAATCGAAGTCAAAGTCAAAGGTCGTAGTAGCCTATTCGATGGTCGAAGTACCCAAAAAAACTACTTCATTCGATTCCTTCACTCGATCTTAGTAAATGTGTCCCCAGGTGTGCAATTCAGTTTAAAATATTCAATAAGAATCGAGGAGATCTGTTCCGATATCTGTGGATCAAGTAACAGAGAATTATTTAGCTTCCATTTAAATTGACGTAAACTGTGAAAGGTAAGTTGGAGCCGAGTGATTACCATAGAATGATCAGACCAAACTGAGGAGTGAATATTAGAGGACCCCATAGATGGAATAAGGTAACAAGAAATAAACATCATATCAATACGTGAGTAAGACTTGTGCGGTATTGAATAAAAAGTAAAATCCTTTTTACCCACATTATTTTCTCTCCACGCATCTATCAATGAGTGTTCTAGTACATGTTTTGATAACTTACGCGAACAACCTCTAGAAACTGACTGAGCAGTCCTCTGAGAGGACATTCTATCCCAATATGCATTAAAATTCCCTCCAATGATTACCAAACCCTTATGATGCATGTTCAGTGTCTGGAAAAATTATTTAAAAAACAAATCCTGCTTTTCATTAGGGGCATATAAGGAGGCCAAAGTAATTTCTTGATTTTGAAGATGACCGTAACAATAATGTAGCGACCCTCCGTATCTCTGACCTCTGACAGCAAATTAAAGTTCAGATTTTTATGCAAACATATCGCTACTCCACATGTTTTAGAATCCGCATTACTCAAAAAAAAAGATAATGTAAATGTTTAGGCAGTGAGGTATTAGAAAAATGAGTCTCCTGTAAAAATAAAATATCTGCATGTTTAGCCTTGTAATCCCGAAATGCTATTGAATGCTTAGTTGGAATATTAAAGCCCACGTTGTGAGTGAGAAGTGTCAATGTCATAATGAAATTAACAAAGTCAGATGCAGACATATGCTTCTCTGCATATATATTGCTGTAGAAAATGGAAACCTTGTGGGGGGGGATTCCCACCAGCTGAGCCATAGGCAAAGATATTGGGGCAAATTCACTAAGGCGCGAAGCGCCGAACGCTAGCGTTAATTCGCTAGCGTTTGGCATTTTCGCTACTGCGCAAATTCACTAACGAACGCTGGCGTAGTTTCGCTAGTGTTACTTCGCAACCTTACGCCAGGCGAATCTTCGCTAGCGACGAAACTACGCAAATTCACTAACTTGCGCAGTGTAGCGAACGCTACCTTTTACGCTAGACTTCCTTCGCCACCTCAGACCTGGCGAAGCGCAATAGAGTAGATAGGGATTGTTTCAAAAAAAGTCAAAATTTTTTCTAAGTCCCAAAAAAACGCTGGCGTGTTTTCTACATGATGGCTGATAGGCTGAAAAAGATCGAAAATTTTTTGGGGCTCCCCTTCCTCCCCCCTACTTTTCCTGACTCATGGCAACTTACCTAGACAGTGGGCACATGTGTAGGGCAAAATAAAATTTTTATTTCCAGATTTGAAGGTTTTCTAGGCATTTGTAGTGCAGATACGTGTTCCTCCATTGAAATTTGAATTTCGCGCCGTATGCAAATTAGCCTTCGCTAGCGCAACTTCGCTTTATATAGCGAAACAACGCTAGCGCAACTCCGCAACCTTACGCTACCCCTGTGCGCAACTTCGGATTTTAGTGAATTTGCGAACCGCTGCCGAAACTACGCCTGGCGAAGTGCGGCGAAGTGCCGCCACGTCCATCATCGGCCAATGGACCTACATCTCCACCTAGGCGTCATTTACCACATTTTCCAATTTGGCAGAAATCTACTCGACAGGCGTCACCATGGATCCCGTGAAGGCCGTAAAAGTCAATGGGGCAAATTCACTAAGATGCGAAGTTCCTTCCGCTCGCTGTCCTAGGGCCCTATGAACCCTATCCAGCTCCATTCTTTCCGATGGAATATTGGGGACCAGGAGTGAAAAGAGAGCAGGAACTTCTACATGTAGGTCCTTGATATCGTCAGGAAGTCAGTGAATCCAAATATTATTTTGGCGGGAACGATTTTCTGCGTCTTCAACCTTATCCTGCAAATCCGTAAATTGTGCGGTTAGCGAGGAGATTAGGTTGAGAAGTGGAGGTATCTATCAAATCATCCACCTTGGATTCCAGCAAGTCTGTATGCTGACCCAGCTCTTGGATGTCCAAGGAGAGTTGAGAAGTAATTTTGTGTGTAGTTATATTAAGCTCCCTTTGGAGTAGTTCCTTAAATTTGCCTATTAATATAGTGTCCCCTGAGTATTTAGGCGGTGTTTGCATATGCTGCAGAGTGAAGGTGAATCTAGGCTGTTGTGGGGAGACTGCATCAGCTGGGATCACGGTGATGCAGCAGGCCCCGCAGCCATCTTGTATTCCAGATCCGAAACTTCAGCATTAGTAAAATAATCTTTAACAGAGCTTTTGCGTAGATTTCTTTTTAGCTTTACCGGATCTTGTCATCCTCCCCCTCAATAGCGTGTAATTTAGGAAGCGCAGGCAGTAAAAGTGTGCTTAATAGAAGCTTTTAGGTTCAGCCAGGCCGGAGCCAACAAGAAACAGGTCTGCTCAAGTTGGCATCACGCTATGCCCTCCTTGTAACGTTTTTTTAATAAAATCTCCCCCTCTCCATTTGTTCTATACCCCAATACGTCAAACCTGTGGGATTCATTTTATGGAACTCTTTGGAGGCACTGTGGTTTTCCTTACCCTTTTTGATATTACTCACATGTTCCCGAATGCGTTCTCTTAATGTTTGTTTTGCCTACATATTGTAGGCCACATGGGCATTGTAGGCAGTATATAACGTTCTCTGTTTTACAATTAATATTGTGTTTGATTTTAAATTCGATTTGGTTCACTGTTGAAGTAAATGTTTTTTTTTCTTAGTGCCACATTGACATGCCTTACACAAAGAACAAAGGTAAAAACCCGCCCACACACATTCTTTTGTCTCAGTTCTAGTTCTTTTGTTGACACAATCGTTTTTCGTCAATCTCTGTTGTAAATTATTGGCCCATTTAAATACCACTTTTGGTTGTTCTGGGAGGGTATTTTTTAGGTTTACATCATATTGTAGTATGTCCCAATGCTTTATTATAATTTTGCCAATCTCCTTAGCTAGAGGGTTGTAAGTGGTTGAAAATGTTATTTATTGTTCTCCTTCCCCTTTATATTCTTTTTTCTTTAAAAGATTGGTTCTTTCTGTATTATTTATTTTTTCTCTTGATTGTTTAATCATAGTTTCATTATACCCTCTCTCTCTGAATCTCTTGCTCATAAAAATCTAGTTGTCTGTTTATTTCTCCTTTCTCACTACACTTTTCTTTATTCTATACATTTGACTGTAGGGGATGCTCCTTATCCATCGAGGATGGTGGTTACTACTCGGAATTACAAAATTATTTGCATCCACATCTTTGAAATGTGTTTTAAATTGTATTTGACAATTTCTTACATAGATTTCGAGATCCAAAAAGTTATTTTTTTTCTGAACTATGAGTTAAAGTAAATTCCAAATTTAGATCATTTAAATTGAGGATATTGGCAAATTCTTTTAGAGTGTTTTCGGGGCCTTTCCAGATTAATATAATGGCATCTATATAGACGCGCCATAGGAACAGGTTCGTGCCCTTCTGTAGCATGGATGCAATATAAAGTTCCTCCCAGTACCCTTGGTATAAATTGGCATAGCTGGGCGTGAACCTCATTCCCATGGCAGTCCCACAGGTTTGGAGGTGGTATTTATCTTGGAACCAAAAGAAATTGTGTTCCAATATAAACTCAATTCCCTTAAGAATAAATTATTTCTGGATATCTGTTATTAAATTGTCATTCTCCAAAAAATGTGCAGTTGCTTTCATACCTTGGGTATGTCTCATCGAAGTATACAAGGATTTAACATCCAGTGTTGCCAGTATCATCTCAGGTTCCCATTGAACATCTTGTAAAATCTGAATAACTTCAGTTGAATCTCTCAAATATGCTGGGAGAGAAGTTACATATTTTTGTAACATTCTATCTGTATATTGGGATAGGTTGCTTGTAGGAGACCCTATCTCAGATATGATTGGTCTTCTGGGAGGATTTGTAAGGTCTTTATGATTTTTTGGAAGACAATATAGAACCGGAACTACTGGATGTTCTACCCTAAAATACTTCCATTCTGCTTCATTTAGAATCTCATTGTTTCTGGCTCCATCTGACATATGTCTTAGTTTCATATTGAATACTTCCATAGGACTTATTTTCGATTCTTTATAGGTGTTTATATCAGATTTTGACATATTTGCAGATATTTCTGCTTATCCATAACGACTAAACCCACTCCCTTATCTGCAGCTTTTGTTACTATATTGTCATCTCTTTCTAATGTTTTTATAGCTGCTTTTTCATTTTTTTGTGAGGTTTGAATGGGTGTGTCTTTTATTTTTTGTTTTATATTTCTCTTGTGCTATTTCAAGGTCTTTTTTTATTATTAGTTCTTCATACATTTTTATGTAATTCCCTTTGTCTTTTGATGGGATATAATCAGATTTCTTTTTTTAGTAAAGTATGTAAGATTGAGTCTTTTTTCCCATTTGTACATGTTAAGTGATTTTTTCAATATAGTCTGTTTTTTAGCGAATGCTTTTTTAACATAATTTTACGAATACATTTTTCTGTGTCTATATATATACATCTCAAATTTATTTGGTTTATTTGTTGGTGCAAATGTTAGTCCTTTTTTTAGGATTTTATCTTCATCCTGTGTAAGTGCTATACTACTTAAGATGAAAATGCCATTTTTTGTTAACGTTTTTACTTTGTGCTTCTTTCTGGCCGGTGTTCCCCTTCTTGTGCATTGTGCATTGTGTTCCAAGGTATGTGATGTCTTCTCTCTCTCTGGGAGAAAAAATCTCCATTGACCTTTGACGTCAAAGCATTCTTCAGGCATTCTGAACTGTGTTTGATGCCACGGGTCGGGTCCCTAATGCCTCTTCTCAGCTCCTGCAAATCCAGCAGGGAGACTGCAGTGCCAGTGAGAATGCTATTGACTTTAGAACTTTAATGGCAGAGACTAATTGGAATGATGAGGCATACAAGCCTGTCTTTTACCAAGGCCTTTCCACTCGACTGAAAGACGATCTTGTCTCCAGAGAACTTCCTAATTTGCTGGAAGATTTAATTGCACTCACCATTAAGGTGGACACACGTCTCAGAGAGCATCAATTTACCAAGGAACGCAGCCAGAGATTCCAGCCAATACTGGCCCCAAGTTTTCAACAACCTCTCTAACCTGTTACACCCCAGCAACGTCCAGTCATTTCTAAACCTATGCAGATTGGAAGGGCACATCTCTCCGTGCAGGAAAAGCTCCTCAGACATTCAGCTGGCCTGTGCCTATACTGTGTGGCCAGGCTCACTTTGCCAATACCTGCCCGTTGAAGCCTGGAAGTTCCTCTCTCCATCACATGTCATCTGTTCCCCAAAAGATTCTCACAGCTTTCTCCTACCTCTACAGATCCATCTGCCTACTAAGACTCATACAATTGTCCCGTTGAACTTCTCCCTGGTACCATGCCCCCCAGGGGACCTGCCTACCCCTTGTCTGCAGAGACTTCAGCAATGAAGTAGTATATCCCAGATAACCTCAAGCGAGGATTCATTAGACCCTCCTCTTCTCCTGCCAGGGCGGGATTATTCTTCGTGGAAAATAAGGATGGTGGTCTGTGCCCCTGCATTGACTACAGGGGTCTCAATAAGATCATGGTAAAGAACCGATATCCGCTATCTCTCATCTCTGAGCTCTTTGACCAACTCAGAGGGGCGAAAATCTTCACTAAGTTGGATCTCCGTGGAGCGTTCAACTTAATTCATACGAGAAGGGGACGAATGGAAGACGGCATTCAAAACCAGAGATGGGCATTATGAGTACCTGGTAATGCCCTTCGGCCTTTGCAACGCCCCGTCGTCTTCCAAGAATTTGTGAATGACATCTTCAGAGATCATTTGGGGCAATCAGTAGTCCTGTACCTGGACGACATTCTAATCTTCTCCAAAGACATGGAAAAACATGCTCTCTCGTCTGAGACGAAACTCCCTTTTTGCCAAGTTGGAGAAGTGTGTCTTCGAGGTTCCCAAGATTCTGTTCCTGGGGTACATTATCTTTCATGGGGGGGTTCGAGATGGATCCTTCCAAGGTCACGGCAATCCAAGACTGGCCTCTCCCCACAATACCAAGGCCATCCAAAGATTTGTCAGTTTTGAGCCAATTGTTCCTCCCACAAAAATCATTGCTTCCCTATTTCCACAACTGGCCAGCCAGATCTGTTTCTGTCCAGTCATCTGCTTCTGCTGATACCTCCAAACTCAACATACCTATTCTTCAGCAAAGCCACTGCTCCAAGCGAGCTGGACATCCAGGTACTCCAAAGACCTTTGAGCTTGTCAGTCGTCTCCTCTGGTGGCCTTCTCTGCAGAAGGATGTGAAAGACTTTGTGGCAACTTGTGCCACCTCTGCCTCATCTAAACCCAGTCACTCTCGCCCTAGTGGGTTGTTACAACCTCTACCCATTCCTTCTCGTCCTTGGACTCATTTGGCTATGGACTTCATTGTCGAATTACCACTTTCCAAGGGGAATACCGTGATATGGGTGGTTATTGACCGCTTCAGCAAGATGGCGCACTTTATCCCTCTTCGCAAACTTCCCTCTGCCATTGAGCTCTCACAGTTGTTCATTCAATTCATCTTCCGACTCCATGGCTTCCCAGCAGAGATTGTGTCGGAAAGAGGTTCCCAGTTTGTGTCTAAGTTCTGGCGCTCTTTGTATAAAAACCTGGGCATCACCCTTCAATTCTCCTCTGCCTATCACCCTCAATCCAATGGGGCAGCTGAGAGAATAAACCAAGCGCTGGAACAATTCCTGAGAAGTCAGGTATCCCTCTGCCAGGATGATTGGGCTGATCTTCTTCCTTCAGCGGAATTGACACACAACGCCTCCACTGGAAGATCATCTTTCTTGACCGCGTATGGACAACATCCTGATCACATAGCCCACATGTCAGCCATTTGATTGGCCAACTTGGAGAAAAGTTCAGATTCAGATTATGCTGATCTGAGACGGAAGTCTTGTCCTTTACATAAAGTTGGGCATAAGGTGTGCTTTCAACAAGGAATATTCGTCTCAAGATTCCTTCCCCCAAATTGGGTCCAAAATTTGTAGGTCCATTTTCAATTGTGGAGATTGTTAATCCCGTGGTTGTCAGACTTCAGCTTCCCCCTGAGATGCGAATCCCCAACGTGTTCCACGGATCCCTGGTGAAAACGGCAGTCGCTAATCGATTCTCTTCAGAACAATCTCCTCCTGCTTCTTTCTCTATGGATGGCCAACAAGAATACGAAGTGGAAAAGATCCTAGACTCAAGAATCTCCATAGGGTCTCTACAAATCCTGATCCAATGGAAGGGCTTTGGTCCAGAGGAGTGCTCCTGGATAAAACAGTCTGATGTTCACGCTCCTCGACTGGTGAGGGAATTCTTCAAGCAGTTTCCAAAAAAGCCACGAGGTGGTGGTCTAGTGGCCCTCCCTGGGGGAGGGGGTACTGTCAGGAGCACCCGTTGGCACTCCCGTCTCCGGCAGCATCCAAAGCAAGATGGCGGAGCCCATGACCCACGGGGGCTGACGCTGGCATGATGACATCATGCGCCTGGTGTGAACCTTGAAATAAAAAGACTTCCGGGTCACGGGTTCGATGCCCGAATATAGGAATTCCTGCTTTGTGTTCCTGGGTTCTCTAAATTCCTATTCTACAGTTTCCTGGTTTCCTGACTCCTGCTTGACCTTGTTTCTGATCCTTGCTGCCTGCCTGATTGATTACTTTGCCTGTACCTGACTACGATTTTGGTCCTGACTACTCCCTGGTGGGAGCCGATAGGCCCCTGACAAATATATAGATAGAATGTTACAAAAATATGTAACTTCTCTTCCAGCATAGTTGAGAGATTCAACTGAAGTTATTCAGATTTTACAAGATGTTCAATGGGAACCTGAGATGATACTGGCAACACTGGATGTTAAATCCTTGTATACTTCGATAAGACATACCCAAGGTATGAAAGCAACTGCACATTTTTTGGAGAATGACAATTTAATACCAGATATCCAGAAATAATTTATTCTTAAGGGAATTGAGTTTATATTGGAACACAATTTCTTTTGGTTCCAAGATAAATTGTCAGGGCTCAGCAGAACAGCTCCGGGTTGAGCTGACGTCACCTCGTGAATCGGCCGGTGTCTCTGCGCCAGCGCCTGATGTTGGTGCGGGCGCGTGTGCTTATGCGCGCGCGTTTTAATGCCTGCGCACGTTCTGGCGTGTGCACGCGTACTGGCACACGCGCGCGTCATGACGCAGGGACCGTCCTGTACCAACCCTCAGGGCGCAGCTCAGTGGGAAGCGTGGGGGAGGCTTATACCTTCAGACTCGCCCTGATACCTGACAGTATCACCTCGCCATGGAGTCTGAGGAACCAGCCCCTTCCCCTTTGGAAATCGTTGCCCAACAATTGGTTGGCCTCACCCGGGCTGTTCAAGATTTACAGGGAGGTTATCAATAATTGCAGGCCCAAATGCAAGATATGACTGTTGCTGCTGCTCTTCCTCCTGGGCCCCCAGTTTTTCCAGCCTCATCTGTTTCAGCATCCACTTCCACACATCTGACACCCGAGCCCAAGATGCCACTTCCTGAACGTTTTTCTGGAGATAGAGCAAAGTTTCGAGCTTTCGAAAAATGACTGCCGACTTATGTTTTCTCTGAACGTTCAATCCTATTCTACAGAACAAATCAGGGTGGGAGTGGTTATGTCATTATTGTCTGGGGAACCCAAGACTTAGGCTCATCATTTATTTGAAACTCAAAGTCCATTACTGGCTAGTGTGGATACTTTCTTTGCGGCTATGGCTCAGATCTACGATGACCCTAAGAGGTCTGATAACGCTGAAACGATGATCAGGACTCTTTTTCAGGGTAAACGCCCAGTGGAAGATTATGTGACGGATTTCCGTACATACGCCACCGACACCGAGTGGAATGACAAGGTTCTTAGGCATCAATTCCATTTGGGTTTGAGTCCCACTCTGAAAGACGAATTAGCCAGAATAGGAATACCTGACTCATTGGAATCATTGATTGATCTTTGTGTACAGATTGACCGACGTCTAAGGGAAAGAAGTGCAGAGAGAGCTACAACATCCTCTCTTGGAGCATCCTGGGTTCTACCTAAAGCCCCTCTATCTCCACATGTCTCTACAACTTCCTCACTTATCTCGTTTTCTGCTTCTACGGCAAGTGTCCCAGAACCCATGCAGATTGGACTTATTAGAGCAGCTATCTCAGCTCAAGAAAGGACTCGGAGAAGAGAAAATAACCTATGCCTATACTGCGGGCTTTCTGGACATTTTTTGAGAGACTGTCCTACCCAGCCAGGGGGTAAGCATGTTCACCCAATTAGTCTTCCATCCTCATCTTCCGTCATTCGAGATTTGCCTTTGCTTATTGTTCCTATTTCCTTACAGTGGCCCCAAGGGTTCCTCGAAAGTAAGGTCGTCATAGATTCAGGAGCCTATGGGTGCTTTGTGGATACGGAATTCATTAAGACTCACAATATTCCAACTCGGCCCAAGACACAGCCGTTTCTTGTAAGAACTGCAGATGGCTCTCAACTCTCCTCTGGACCAGTGATGCTGGAGACTATACCACTGTCTGTTGTTATGGACTCTAATCATATTGAGACTTTGTCATTTGATGTGGTGTCTTCTCCTCTTTTCCCTTTGATTCTTGGTTTCCCTTGGTTGAAAACACACAATCCCTCAATAAATTGGAACACTGGGTTAATGCAATTTTTGTCCGCAGCCTGTAATTCTCATTCTGTTTCGCTCAGAACCAATTCCAAATTATTAGCCTTGTGTTTGCCCCAAGATCCTTGTTTCCAGGCTATTCCAACCTTCCTTCATGATTTATGGACGTCTTCGATCAAAAGGGAGCTGACACTTTACCTCCTCATCGAATCTATGATTGTTCTGTGGACTTGCTTCCTGGGGCTCCTATTCCTTTTGGACGCATCTACCCTCTGTCTGAGCCGGAACTGTTGGTCCTGAAAGAATATATCCATGAGAATTTGAAGAAAGGATTCATTCGTCCTTCTACTTCTCCTGCAGGGGCGGGTATTTTCTTTGTAGAAAAAAAGATCATTCCTTACGTCCTTGCATTGATTACAGACACTTGAATCAAATTACAGTGAAGATTCGTTATCCGTTACCCCTTATACCTGAGTTGTTTCAGAACCTTCGTGGGGCCAAGATTTTTTCAAAATTAGATTAACGGGGAGCATACAACCTGGTAAGAATTCGACAAGGAGATGAGTGGAAGACAGCTTTCCGTACAAGTTTTGGACATTATGAATATCTCGTTATGCCATTTGGCTTATGTAATGCTCCCGCTACTTTTCAGCATTTTGTTAATGACATTTTCAGAGATTTTTTGGATCAATTTTTGATTGTCTATCTGGATGATATTCTAATTTTTTCTTCTTCAGAACAGGATCATGAGATACAACTAAGGAAGGTTTTCAACCGTTTGCGGACTCATCGGTTGTATGCTAAATTGGAGAAATGCGAATTCTGCAAGTCTTCAGTGGATTTCTTGGGGTTTGTAATATCATCCCATGCAGTCTGCATGGATAAGAAGAAGGTGTCCACTATTCTTGACTGGCCTGTTCCTTCTTCCCGAAAAGCAGTGCAAAGTTTTGTTGGATTTGCTAATTTCTATAGGAAATTTATTAAAGATTTTTTGAAGATTATTGCTCCTATCACAGATTTAACCAGTTCCACTAGACGTTTTCAGTGGTCTACCCAAGCACAGGAGGCTTTCGATCAGCTAAAACTTCTTTTTACGTCTGCTGCTATTTTGAAACATCCTAATCCTGTGTTGCCGTATATTTTAGAAGTTGATGCTTCTGAGACTGCTATAGGAGCCATTTTATTTCAAAGAACCGGCAATAATAACGCCCTTCATCCTGTGGCTTTCTTCTCAAAGAAACTTTCAATTTCGGAGAAGAATTATGATGTTTTTGACAGGGAACTCTTGGCCATTAAATCAGCTTTTGAAGAATGGCGTCATTTGTTGGAAGGAGCTTTACATCCAATCATTATCTTCTCTGACCATAAGAATTTAGAATATTTACGGACCGCCAAACGCCTTAAGCCAAGACAAGCCAGATGGGCATTATTTTTCTCTCGTTTTAATTTTCATATTACTTACAGGCCTGGCTCTAAGAACAAGAAAGCAGATGTTCTTTCACGATTGCACGCTCAGGAAGAGAATCCTTTGCTGTCGGATACAATATTACGCCCCCAAAATTTTTTTCTTTTACAGACTGAACTTATGTCAAAGATCAAGGAAGCATCCTCTTCTTTATCTCCGCACAGGGATTTGCAAATTTGTGATGGATTATATTTTTTGAAGGATAAAGTCTTTATTCCAGAAGCTCTTCGATTGGAGACCCTTAAGTTACTCCATGATCACCCGTTGGCAGGTCACATGGGATATGTCAAAACTCTGGATCTTGCTCAGAGATTTTTTTTCTGGCCCCATATGGCTAAAGACTGTAAGGATTACATAGCCTCATGTGAGACGTGTGCTCGTTTTAAGGATTCACGTGTGAAACCTCTAGGTCTGCTACATCCCTTGCCAGTTCCTACTCGGTTGTGGGGTTCCATTTCTGTTGATTTCATCGTGGAGCTTCCTTCCTCACAAGGTTACAATACGATTTTTGTAATTGTGGATCGACTCTCCAAGATGGCACATTTTATCCCTCTTTCCAGAGTGCCTTCTGCAGCCTCTACGGCGGAGGTATTTATTAGAGAGATTGTCAGGCTCCATGGAGTTCCGGATGAGATTGTGTCGGATCGGGGAGTGCAGTTCACTTCTAAATTTTGGAGAGCACTATGCAAGGCTTTAAAGATTAAGTTGGCCTTTTCCACAGCATTTCATCCACAGTCCAATGGACAGACAGAGAGGACTAATCAGACATTGGAACAATATCTTTGTTGTTTTTCGTCTTTTCTTCAGGACAATTGAAGTGAACTTTTACCATTGGCGGAGTTCTCCTATAATAATGCTCTTCATTCCTCTACCAAGCAAACTCCTTTCTTTGCTAATTATGGTTTTCACCCTCACGTTCTTCCTAACCTTCCGAAGTGAATAGAAGTGCCAGCAGTACAGGAGAGACTTTCTTTTCTTCTTTAGAATACTCAGAGAATCCATCAAACGATGTCTCAAGCACAGAATAATTTTAAAGTCTTTGCTGATCGCAAGAGGAGGAAGGATCCAGAGTTTCAAGTTGGAGACCTGGTGTGGTTGTCTACTCGGCATATCAAACTTCCGTGTCCTTCCAAGTAGTTGGGTCAACGCTTTTTGGGTCCTTTTTCCATTATTCAGCGTGTGAACGAGGTAACGTTTAAACTTAAATTGCCAGCTACTTACAAAATTCATCCTGTTTTTCATGCAGCTTTGCTAAAACCAGTGGTGAAGAACACCTTTTCAGAAAGAGATCACAATCCTCCAGCTCCTGTGTCTATTGCAGGTGTTGATGAATTTGAAGTGGAGGCTGTTTTGGATTCTAGATTCCGGCGAGGTCAACTTCAATATTTGATCCAGTGGAAAGGCTTTCCTCCCGAAGAAAATTCATGGGAACCCGTGAGTAATGTACATGCTCCTCAACTTATTGAATTGTTTCATAAGTCACACCCTGAAAAGCCAGATCCTACATGCACCCGGAGGTTGCATATTGAGGGGGGGGCAATGTCAGTGCTCAGCAGAACAGCTCCGGGTTGAGCTGACGTCACCTCGTGAATCGGCCGTTGTCTCTGCGCCAGCGCCTGTTGTTGGCGCGGGCGCGTGTGCTGATGCACGTGCGTTTTAACGCCTGCGCGTGTTCTGGCGTACGCGCGTACCGGCGCACGCGCGCGTTCTGACGCAGGCGCGCGTCATGACGCAGGCGCGCGTCATGACGCAGGCGCATGTCCTGACGTTTAACCCTTAAAGAGATACTGACACCAGAAATTAAACCATTTTTACATCTATCATAGTATTGGTTTTGTTTGCTACTTATAATTTTGCCATAAAGTATTTGCTCAAAGCTTTTACATTACCCATCTGACTCCCTGTGCTTTTCTATGAGGGGCTGCCATATTTGTGAAGCAGGAGTATGTTGGCATTATAAATTTTTTTGGAAAAGTAGTCAGCACAACGATTATCTCTCCTGTAGAGACTTGGTGCACGTTCCTCAGTGGCCAATTTCCATTGATATCACGACAGCCTTTGTATGTAGAACAGCACCAGACTGTGAAACTTTAGTGTTTAAAAAGCCTTTATTTCAGCTTTGGGCATCACCGCAACGTTTCAGGCCATGCGGCCTTTTGTCAAGCTTACTGACACTCCATTAAACATGCTTTTTATACTCTCCAACACCATCTAGTGGTCATTTACAAAAATAAAACTATAACTCTCATAACAATCAGAGTAGTGTAACAATACCAAATGAACACAATGTCCATATAAATATTATAAGTAGGTGCTCAAACCTTAAGGTGAATATTCGACAGCATGTGTATATAACAAACATCTGTAAAACATAAGTGAATAAAAACACATTAAAAAGATTTTTTATGTTAAAATACAGGTTATTATCTTTTTGACAAAAACAAATAAGGTAAATATATTTATCTAAAAATAGGGCTCAAGTCATATTCTTTGTTGAGACCCCATGGCTCCAGGGTCTCCAATTTGCAGATCCAGTATGCCTCTCTATACAATTCCTTTAATTTATTACCTCCGCGTTGTTTAGTTTCCATAGTCTCAATTATCTGAAATTTAAGTTGGTTTACTCTATGTGCACATTCAATAAAATGCCCCACCTGTATTAATAGCTGATTTATGTTCCCTGATACGCTCACGGACCGTCCACTTGGTTTGCCCCACATACGCTAATCCACATGGGCATTTAATGGTGTAAACCGCGTATGTGGAACAACACGTGTATTGACCTCTAATTTTTATGGGGTAACCCTTCTTAGGGTGAAAAATACTATCCCCTTGTTGCACATTGGAGCAACAATTACAATTGTAACAGGGAAAGGTCCCCATTTTTCCTTTTCTTCCTTTCCTCGGATCTGTATTTTGTCTTATATCTGAGTGTACCAGCATGGATCCCAATGATTTACCTTTCTTATAAGCTATAACAGGTGGTCTAGCAAACAATGTAATTTGGGGTAGGTTCTCTTTTAATAGGGGCCAATGCCTCCGTAAGATGTTTGCGATTTGTTTACTTAACGTATTGTATTGTGTCACAAATGTGACCTTACTTTCTCCCCCTTTTGGTTTCCCCTTTAGCATTTCTGCCCTATCTTGTTTTTGTATTTTCCGTAAAAAACAGGAGTGAGAGGATACTGTTGCTGTAGAAAAGAAGCCAATTTACCATCTATAATATTCAATTGTATAGCTTCATCCAAAATTACTTTTATTTTAGCTTGGATCCCCATTAGGGGATTCACTTTCAATTTACAATAGGTGGTATTATCATTTAATTAGCGTAATATCTCAGCAACATATCCTCTCTGTTAATTATCACCAACCCCCTCCCTTGTCAGCTGCTTTTATAATTATTGTGGGGTTCGCCCTTAGATCCTGCAAAGCTTGATATTCAATTTTATTTAAGTTGTTGGGGAGCAGGTGAATATCACATTTTTGATACTTTTCCTCCAACAGCTTAATCTCCCTGGTTACATGTTTGACATAAGCCTCTATAAACACATTGTCATTTTTTGGCATATAGGTGCTTAAAGTGGACCCGTCACCCAGACATAAAAATCTGTATAATAAAAGTCCTTTTTAAATTAAATATGAAAGCCAAGTTCTTTTTTTTATTAAAGCATTCATAGCTGTTGTAAACTCATTTAAAAGTATCAGCTGTCAATCAAATATTGCCTACCCCGCCTCTATGCCTAGGCATAGAGGCGGGGAAAACAATTACTTTCACTTTCCATTCAGCACTTCCTAGATGTCACTGCTCTCTCCACATTCCCCCAGCTCTCTTAACGATTTAATTGTGTAACCAGGGCATAGGGATGGACATTGGGTCCCTGTCCCCTAGTGCATAAACAAGATTCTGAGATGATACAAGACTTGCCTTAATAACAGTGTCCACAAAATGGCTCCTTCCTGGTTAATATAATTATGAGTTCCCAGACTGATGGAAACAATATTCAAATAATTTATACAGTGTAATTAAAGTTCCTTTTGCTTGACTAACATGATAAAATAGGATTTGGAAAAATTTTGTTTGGGTGACGGGTCCCCTTTAATGGTTTTAAATCCAAGGCATTCCCACAAAAGGTATTAATTGGATAGGCTACTTCTCCCCCATTTTCTTTATTCTCAAACTGCACCTTAAGTCTTAATGTCCTGAAAAGCCTAAACAATTCAAGATCCAACTATAAAAAAGTCTGGTTTATTAACAAGACAATACGATAAGCCTTTTTGTAATACCTGCTGTTCAATGTCCGAAAGTATAACTTTAGAAATGTTCACCACCACATCCGACGGCGCTTGTTTTCTCTCAGCCGTTTCTTTTTTGTGGTGTTTTCGCCCTCCTCGTTTGAATCTTCTTGGTCGAGTGCAATTGAACCCTGCGATCCACCTTAAAAAGAAAAGTATCCTGCGAGTCTGAGGCTTCAGTGGAGACTCGCGATCGTTGGAACTGCCGTTGTTGCTTAGAGGAGCCCCAATGCTTTCCTGTTGCTGCACCGCTCCGTTCATTCCTCAAAGCCAACCAGCGGTATACGGGGGCCTTCCTCATAATCAGTAGCATCACGCTGGAATTTGCTGCGTTTGCGGGTTTGTATCTCCATGCGGAAGTGCTGTAGATGGTCCGCTAGCTTTCTCTTCCCCTCTGCAAACACATTTGGTTAAGCATGGTTCCGCAACTTTGTTTCCATTTCTTCGCTACTTTGTGTTATTTCAGGTAGTTCTTTATGGATCTCTTCAATTATAGCTACCATCAGATCTATGGCACATTTATTGAGAATTGCTTCCCATTTCTGGCAGAATTGATCATTATTGGCAAACATGGTAGGTCTCATGTGGGAGCGTAGACCTCGTGGAATCCGCTTGCATTTAACATATTCTCCCAGTGTCTGTGCATGTAATTCAAAAGCAATTTGCTTCCGTTTGAGTTTTTCCAAATCTCTAAATTCAATAATTGCATCTGGCTGGTTCAGGAAATTATCTGATTGTCCAATCATGCCAGTAATCCGTGTGATGTCCGCCTCAGTATATGCAAAAGTCATATTGAAATCAATTTAATTGTGCACGACTTACGTGGAATGCAGAATCTTGGAAAAGTAGTCAGCACAACGATTATCTCTCCTGTAGATATGCAGATTAGGGGGACGGCGATGAGGTCCAACGTGGCCCCCGCATACGCAAACATCTTCATGAACCAATTCGAAACTAAATTTGTGTATGCTAATGAATTATTTAAAACACATTGTAAGAAATGGATGAGATACATGACGTGTTTGCGTGGGGGGGCCTCGTTGGACTCTAAAACTGTTTGTTAAGGAGATTAACAATGCTTTACCCTTTATAAAGTTTTCCCTGAATGCACATTTGGAAGAGATTCCATTTTTGGACACAAATGTGTATAAATCTACAAAGGGTCTTCTAACAGATCTGTATGTTAAACCCACAGACCGAAATCTGCTACTTCATTTTAAATCTTTTCATCCGCCACAACTTAAAAAAGCATTACCCAAATCTCAATTGAGTAGGGTTAAACGGATAGTGGCATCGAATGAAGTAGCAGACAAGAGACTGGTGGAGATGTGTGAAAAATTCCGTGAGAGGGAATATCCTGATCATCTATTACAGACACAGATGAAGGAAATACAAAAACAAAATAGGGCAGAAATGCTAAAGGAGAAACCGAAAGGGGGAGAAAGTAAGGTCACATTTGTGACACAATACAATACAGATGGAGCCAGAATGGATGGTACATCTGGCGCGCTGTAACGTTAGATAAGCAGCAGTAAGTGCATTGTGCTGCATTTCCACATTGCATTCATCACGTTTACCAGCATGTAATACAAGTATGTGGCCACTAGATGTCACCAAGCACTATCCATACCTGACTATGGGGGGGTTGTGGATGCACACCTGAGGCCAATTTCAAAAAGTATAAAGCCCTGTCTAAGTAATTCAAGTAAATATGCAAGTGCATGTAATTTTGAAACAGGGTTTTTTTGTTACAAAGTTATGATCATAATATTGATAAGCCACCATACCATGTCAAGGTAAAACCCCACATGGTGGTCCCTAACTTATTTATCTTTAGTCATAGTAAAAAAGGAATATTACCTCTCTGTAGTAACAATTCTTTATGTAAACATCTCCTGTGCTTTGGTTTCAAACTCTGTGCTAAATCCTCCCCCGCCAACTGCTGAGCGGCTTTTAAGACAGAGAGACTGCCTTAACCAACGCCCATTTTAGAAAAGTAGAAGTCAGGTGTTGTAATTAAAAACAAAGTAGAGTGATATGTGCAGTTGCACAATAGTGTGTATACATGTGTAAGTGAAATGTGAAGGTGTGTATGGTAGTGATAAGGGAAAGTGTATGTGTATTTGGGAGTATGTATGTAAGTAAACATAGAATGAAAGAGTGTAAAGGAGAACTAAATGAATGACACAATAAGTGTGTGTGTACATAGAGAAGTGTCTAATGGGACGTTGGTTTTTTCACGGCTAGCTCCTCCCATGCCGCTAGCATTTATGGCTTTTAAGAGAGAGCGATTGCACAAACCAAGGCACAACAAGTGAGGGGGACCACCAAAAATATAAAGGGGTGGATATGAGGGTGCAATAACCACATGAGCTTAGCCAAAGCTTCCGGCAAATACATAACTATGGGGGGGTTGTGGATGCACACCTGAGGCCAATTTCAAAAAGTATAAAGCCCTGTCTAAGTAATTCAAGTAAATATGCAAGTGCATGTAATTTTGAAACAGGGTTTTTTTGTTACAAAGTTATGATCATAATATTGATAAGCCACCATACCTGCACACTTTATATGTGGTGGTTTAGTGGATTAAGACCCTGCCTTTGACCAGTGGGTTTAGTGTTCAATCCCCAAAGTATGGTTTTTTTTTTTTGTTCCCTCTAATTTATGTTCAAAAGTAAAAATTTCAATGTAACAGAACCTTAACTAAATCCTATTAAAACACACAAGGATTGATAAGACATAGTGGCACCCTTAATTTACACTATCAGGGTATAGATGGAGCCAGAATGGATTGTCCGTCTGGCGCGCTGTAACAAGCTAAATTCTCTCATCACGTTGAGTGCAGGGAACCGCGATGTCCCTACGTTAAGAAAAGCTAGAATCGAAATAACTAATAAGTGAATGGGCATTGTGGTCATTGTTCTAGGCTTTGGTAATCTGCAAAGTACTGCATTAAAATACTTGGTTGAGTACTTTCCCCCAATAAAAACAAATAAATAATTATTTTTAAAAAAAATGCATACATCTATTTAGGTTTGTATAGAACCCCTGGCAATATCCTGAACACAGCAGTGATTTTTTTTTTTACTTATTACGTATTACGACTATGTTTATACTACTTTATAGCCTTGTGGTTAAGTGAATGAAGTTTGGAGCTGAAGGGCAGGGGTTCAAATCCTGTATTTTCTTTTCCCCCTTATAATTCACAATCATGATTTTTTTTGGGTGGGACACTGCCAAATCAATGGACATAGATAAATGGGCATTGTGCTCATAATTCTGGGCTTTAGTAATCTGCAAAGTATTGCATTAAAATACTTGGTTGAGTACTTTCCCCCCATAAAAACAAATAAATAATAATTTAAAAAAAAATGCATACATCTATGTAAGGTTTTATAGAACCCCTGGCATCAGCCTAAATATAGCAATGATTTTTTATTTTATTTTACTATTAGCATTAAAGAAAAGTTTTCAGCAGGTCCCAACACCAAAAGGCTTCATATCATTGTGGTTAGGTGACTGACCTTTGAAGGACAAGGTCATGGGTTCAAGTTCTGAATTTTTTAAAATAATTTTTAAACTTCATACTGTTAAAGGTTGCACAGTGTTTGCATGAAAGATTCTAACGGTTGATTTATTCGTATTAAAAATAATAGTATTTAGTCGGATCGCGGCCGCATCTGTTCGTTGATGCGGTTCTGCGATCCGACCCCCATTCCCATTTGTTAGGATCCAATCGTTGGGCCCTAGGGCCCACGATCGGATCAGCCCGATATTGACCACCTCAGGGTGGGCATATCGGAGAGAGATCCGCTCGTTTGGCGACATTGCCAAACGAGCGGATCTCTCTGTGTATGGCCACCTTAACATGTGCCTGACTGAAAGCACTCTGACCAAAGCTGCTGGGGCCACCTATTGTTGGACTCAGTACACCCTGGATGATAAATATCCTGACACCTGGGTCTGTGTTAAGAGGGGGGTTTCTCTGCAGCTCCACATAAGCCCCTGACTGCTGGTTTATGTTTTTGATATTTTCACCGCCTTTGCCAATCACCAGACTGCATTTGCCGGCCGGCACAGTGTATGTGATCTCTTGCTTCCTGGTGTACTGAGATTACAATATCCACCACTCTGTCCCCTTCCCCATGCTAAGGAGAGACCTCTAAATCCATCCCATTCCCCCTCCCCCTAGAATTCATATTCACATACTCATTGATTTTTTTCGGGGGGGGGGGGACACAGCCATATCACTGGAAGTAAATGTAAATGTTGCATATTTTAGCACGCCATTGAAACTAATAGCAGGTTGCGGCCTACCAGGAACAGGACGGGGATCGACTGGTAGACTGCGATTGATGTCCTGGGCATTCTTGCCATAGACACTCACTATTAAGTCTACTGCTAGGGGGCTGTTTGGGCCTCTGTTTACTTAAAATTTCAGGGCCTATATTAAATCACAGTCTGGACATGGAATTTTCTTCTCCTTTAACAGACCTTCCCCCCAACAAAAGTCCTACATATGTAAACACTGTAATATAAACAAACCATTGTGCTTTTTAAATGCAAATGAGCTGAGGGCATTTAATGGTCAGTACTGCTTAGATATAATTGGTACCAAACAATAGGGTCCAAACAACAAGGAAGGAGTGGGGGTTGTGTGTGCTATACTATGCCATGTGCTAAGTACGGAAGTGTCAGACCATTCAAATTAATTTACAAGGCCTTCAATTCTTTGGGCAGAGATTCATCTAAGATCACTAAGGGCTCATACAGACAAGCAGGTTCTAGCTATCTGTATAACAGAGCATTCTGTCCCAGTGGCTGCACAGATCCTCTCTGATCCCCAGTGAAAGCAGACGTGTATCAGAGAGCTCTCAGAGAACCAGAGGAATGGAGAGTGTCAGCCCAGGCCATGCAAGGCCTGGGTGGGCAAACCCCCAGCGTGAGGCCCAGGCCTTGGGGCCTACACTGGAAGGTGTGAGATCCACCAGGACGGTGCAGACAAGGAGTAAAGCAGCAGGGAGTGAAAGGAAAGGAGCAGCAAGAAGGTCGAGATCGGTTTCCTTGGGAAGGATTTCTTCCACAGACATGGAGGATTTGGGAAAGGCAGCTGCCAGTGCTGTGAAAACGCCTGACAGGGAAGTAAAGTGTGTGATGAGTGAGAGGGAGGGAAGGAAGGAGATTGTTGGTAAAGAAAGACAAATGGAAAGTAAAGCAGAAATTGTATCTGTGACAAACATGGAGGGTTGTGTGCAAAATGTCAGTTCTGATATTTGTGTCTTAAAACATAAAATGGAAACCAGTCAGCATTTTATTTCTCCTGATCTCTTTGCCTCTATGAAATCTGTGTCAGGGGAAGACTGTGAGTTTGCGGGTGGAGAGGCAGCACAGAGCAAACCCAGCAAACAATCAGGGGCTGAATATGCAGCAGCTGCTTTGCACCATGCGGCCGACATGCAGTCTCCAGTGGCTGATTGTGGGGGAGGAATGGCTGCTTCTAAAACTTCCCCTGAGAGGCATCAAGCACCCCATGCTCTGTTAACAAAAACTGCCTCATGTGCAGGGGTGCGGGTGGTGTCTGGAGCTGGTGTGGAGTCAGGGGAGGCAGTGGGAACAAACTCCAGCAGCCATATTGCTACTCCCTCTGTAGAGATGTATAAGAGTCTCACAGGGAACAGCCATCTTGGTACTCCCACATCAGAGGGAAACAATTGTTCTGATATAAATGAACAACCCCAAGTAGAAAGCCTCTTAAAGGGACAGTAAGCTGTTTCAAGTCACAACCAGGATCAAACACCTACCACTGATGAACTGGTTGAATTAATAAAACTGGCAAATGAGCAGGAGCTGCAGCGAAAAAAATTTAAAGTTGAGTTGCAAAAAGCATTTTATAACTATTCAACTGCTGATGTGGAGAAGCAAGACTTTTATTTAGCAAAAGTCAACAAAATAAATGAAGAGTTCAGAACCTTAGAAAAACAGATTTTGCAGAATTATAAAAAAAATTGGTCCCCTTTCTGAAGTCTATACAAACAGGAGAAGGTTTGAGGACTCTCGGCAAGCTCTTAAACAGCCGGCTAAATACAGGTCCATGAGGCAAATTGCATCTGCTTCATCTACTTCTGATAGTGACAAGGAGACTAGAAGGATTGGCCAACTGAAACCAAAGAAATCAGTTGTTGCTCAGATACATGCGCCCAATTTTATCTTCAGCTTGGATGAGGCAAATAATATAGAAGATAAAATGGGAAAGAGAAGCCAATCTGCTCATAAGGAAGAGGAAAGCTTTGTTTTCTCAGAACAGGATTTTCCCTCCCTTCCCTCTACTTCCCAGAATGACTGTGTCCATCAGCCCTCAGCATCCAAGGAGACCTTCACTCAACCATCAGCCAATAATACAGAGACTTCTGCAGTGTGCCCCAATGTCCTTGGCACTGGGGCATGGGAAGCTGAGTGAGCAGGAATTGACGGCAGCTGCTGGTGTGGGAGAGTCTAGGAAGGATGGAGTGGAGGCTGGAGCAGACTGTGTGAATGCAAGTGATGATATGGAGTGCGGTGGTGGAGACATCAGTGAAAGTGTTGCAAGGCAGTGTGTGGAATCTGTGCTTGGTGATGCTAATTCATTGGCCGATGTGATACAACCTGTTCCTTGTACCACCCCTTTAAGTACTGCTGCTTTAATTTCTATTTCATCTTCTTCTGCTGTACTCACCACCTCTTCTATGGCCTCAACCTTTTCCCCAGCCCTTACAGTTTCTCCAATAACAACTTCCCCTTTAACTACTCCAGCTGTTTCTCAGAATCCTCTGCTTACAGTGCCCTCCGCACAGCCAAGTTCTGTTTCTGCACCTGTTTCTTCCTCTGTAAGAAGACCAAATGGTCAGCAGTCAATTCCTTCAGAAAGTGCAGGCAGGAGAAATGTGGCCCCACCACCTCCACAAAACGCTTGGAATAGACCACTGAATAGGGTGAGGGTGCCTGGAGTGCAAAACAATATCACTGGGCTGGTTTTCAAGCAAAAAAATGTGATTAGGCTCAGGGGGCAGGGTGATAAGGAACAAATGCCTTCTAGGGATGTGATAGCCAAGGAGATGCTGCTTAAGCAAAGTACTTTAACACCTGCAGGCGTCAGGGCTTATATAAAGTTTTCTGACACAGAATATGACATTGTGTTCAAAACATCACAAGCCCTAGAATTTTTTTGGCAGGATTATGACAGCTTTAAACATGCAGGCCTGTGGGAAAGCTTTAGAGTCATCTCAATAACTAAACCTGAGACAAAGAAAGTCACCATTTTGTTTAAGAATGATTGTGTCCCACCCGAGGATATTCTAATATGGCTTAGACGTCATTGTAAGGTGCTTACCCCTTTGAAGAAAGACATTGATAATAATGGATATTGGTCAGGTGGGTGGTGTACTAATGTGGAATTGTACATGAGGTATAATGTGCCGCAGCATCTTCCAAACTCTGTCTTCATTGGTAGTGAGCGAGGGGTGTTTTTTTTTATCCTGGTCAGCCAAGGGCCTGTTTCAAATGTGGTTCTTACCGACATCGTGCAAGTGCCTGTGCAGTGGTCAAGTGTTCACTATGTGGTGATGTAGGACACACCGGGAAAGATTGCAATGATGTGAAATGTAACTTGTGTGGAAGCTATGGCCACTCACATAGGGCTTGTCCAGAGGCTCTTCATAACATAATGGAGAGCTGCCCTCAGTTAGAGGAAGAGATGGCAAAGGATATGTTGGAAGAGATAAGGGATGAGATGGATTATTTTCAGTCTGATTCACAACCATTGGTCATTCCCCCATCTCAGCCTCATGATACAGTAAAAGATCAGTCAGCTGTGGCAAGAGATGCAGGAGATTCTGTTCTCCTTACTGTTTCCTCTTTGTCTCAGGGAGCAAATAATGAGTTGCCAGTTTCTTTAACAGAGGCCCCCATCTTTCAGCCTTTGGGAATACAGCCTCTTCCCCAGAGACAGAAACCTATTGCACAGTCTGGAAAGGGAAATTGTGAACCAGCAGATAAGGCAATTCCACCAGTAAGACTAAGTAAGTCCCCTTCCTCACAAGACTGGACAATAATAAAGAACAAAGACCTTTCAGGAAAGCAGTCCCCTCCAAAATACATTCCACCTATGCAAATCAGCCTAGAAAACAAATTTGAACTTTTGGCAGAGAAAAAATCTTGGGCAGATGCTTTGGAAGAGCAAGATGAATTGGAAAGGATAGATATGGAAGACAAACAAAGTGTGAAACCATGTCATGGTCAGGCTGATGTGGGTACAGATAGTGGTGCTGAAGGCGATACTGACAGTAAGGGAAAGGAGGAAGTTGTTTCAGGGTCTGAAATGAAATGTAACAAATTGCAAGTCCGCAGGAAAATTGTCTCGGTTGAATTCAGGGAAGGTGATAAGACTTTATCTGATGATGCAAGTGAGATGATATCGTTAGGAGATGATGATCCAATCCCATCTGGTACACAGATTAAAAGATTTGGTGATCAAGATGATAGTCAGGATGAGAGAAGGAGTAGAAGGAGGAGGAGGCACAAGAAAATTAATAACATTTAACTATGGCTTCTTGCCCCCTCAGGTTTATTTCAACAAATGTTGCAAGCATTAAAGTGGCCAGTACAAGATATCAAGCCTTTGAAGCCTTAAGCCACACCTCAGCTGACATCATCTTCTTGCAAGAGACCAGACTGACCACCACTGCAGATATCAAGAAAGCATCAAAAGATTGGCTTTGGGGTCCAGCTTTTTTTTCAATTGCTGCAGAACCTGGGGGCGGTGTTGGTATTTTGTTTAAAGGCTTTTCTGGAATATTTGTGCACCGCCTTATAGAGGTGGAAGTAGGCAGGTGTCTTCTATTAGATGTCTCTGTTGCAGGACGCAGACTGAGACTTATTAATTTTTATGGGCCTCAGTCTGGGCATGGGAGAAAAAACCTTTTGAGGGAAATTCAGCCATATCTCCATACCTCCACTTCAGTCATCATGGCTGGTGACTTCAACCAGGTCCTTAGAGCAGAAGATAGATCAAGGCTTTCCTTTGACAAATATGAAAGTAATTTTCTCAAAAACATACTTGAGCAAGCAGACTTGGTTGATGTCTTTACCCATGGTGGTCGGATGTCAATGCATACTTACCATTGTGCAGGTCGAAGCAGCAGGATTGACATGGCTTTTGTTCGGAGGGGGGAGATCTTTACACAGACTGAGGAAATCTTGGTTGATTACTCTGACCACCTTGCCTTATCTTTTTTGCTGGGTGTCTCCTCGGTTCCAACAAAAGGTAGGGGGTTATGGAGATTGAGTTCAGATACCCTGGAGAGTGAATCAGTGCAGCACTCCTTTGAGGCACTCCTTCAGTGTGAGTTGACAAAGATTGTGTTTTTCGACTCAATGTCGCAGTGGTGGGAGGAGGCCAAGAAGTCATTCCGCACCTTCTTCCGCAGACTATCTGTTACAAGGGAGGGAAACAAGTATAAAAAGTACCTTGCCCTACGAAGAAAGCTTGAATCCTTAATTTCGGACAGGGTGGTTGGGGAGAAAGTTTCCAGACTAAAGCTTCAGATCAAACGACATCAGTATAGTCGTTTCAGGTCCTTGGTTCTGGAGAGGGATTATGGGGGATTCCATTGCCCAGATCCCTTTCGGAATTGCAGGGAAGCTGTGACAAGGAAGTTGATTGTTGGTTTGAAGGACTCTCAGGGTATAGTTCAGAAATCTAAGGGTGGGATCCTGCGAGTTGTTCAGACCTACTATGCTAGTTTGTTTGGAAGTAAGGTTTTGGATAGGGGAAGGATGAAAGCTTTTCTGGAGGGAACCCCAGGTCCAGACCTGAAAAATTTGGATTTTTCACCCTTGATTGAAGACATCACAGAGGAAGAGGTCAAAAAGGCAATTGAGCAGCTAAAATTTAAGAAAGCCCCAGGTCCAGATGGCCTAACAGCCGAATTCTATAGAACTTTTAAGAACCTTTTGACCCCGATTCTTGTGGAGGTCTTTAAAGACTGCCTGGGAAGAGGCATTTTGCCTCCCTCCATGAGAATCTCCTCTTTGGTGTTATTATCCAAGGGCAAGGATCCTACAGATGTCAAGAACTGGAGGCCAATTGCCCTCTTGAACACAGATAGGAAGCTTTTGGCAAAGGTTTTTTTTTTCTAGGCTTGTTTTATTTTCAGGCACGTTATTGTCCCGTGAGCAGTTCTGCACGGTGAAAGGGCGGAGCATCTTTGGGGCTTGTATGTACGAGAAGTGCTTGAAACATGTAAAGCCCAAAATAAGGGGAAGTATGTGGTAGGTCTTGACCAAGCTAAGGCTTTTGATAGGGTGGATCATGATTATCTGTGGGCGACCTTGCGTAAGTATGGCATCCCGGACCAATTTGTTGATTGGCTTTCTGTTTTGTATAAGGGGGAAAGCTTCCCACTTGTCAATGGGTGGTGTGGTGAAACCTTCGGGGTTGAGGCTGGGGTACGCCAGGGTTGCCCTCTTAGCCCACTGCTTTATGTCTTTGCGATTGACCCATTTCTTCGTGGAGTTCAGGCTTTGGATTTGGAGGGCTTCCAGGTCCCCTGTTACCTGCCCCTGAAGTTGGTAGCCTACGCGGACGATGTCTCGGTTGTCATCTCCCGTCCTGAAGAAGTTGGGATGTTGGCCGGGGTTATCGAAAGTTACTCAGAGGCCTCAGGCTCTCTGGTCAACGCTGATAAGTCAGAAGCTTTCTGGACCTTGGATGGTGAGCCGGATTTTCCGCTCCCTGATTTACAGCATGCCTCCAGTGAAATAAAGATTCTAGGGGTCAAATTCGGGAGGGGTGATAATGCTGTCGACTTAAGGATACAGCGATGGAAAAACTGGAAGCTGTCCTACAGAGAAAGAGTGAAGCTCATCAAAGCTTACCTGGTTCCTATCCTCCTGTATGTGTCTTACGTTTACCCTTTGCCAAAAGCTTTCTATGTAAGGATCCACAGCTTGTTCTTTCAGCTCCTTTGGGGGAACAAGCTGAATCATGTCAAAAGAGGGATCACTTACCTGCGGACTAAAGAGGGTGGGCTGGGCATGTTATGTCCTCTGGCCTTCTTTGGCACAATTTTCTTGAAATTTAATTTTGGGAATCTGGGCCAAAGAACTGATGTTCCGTGGGAAAACAGTGTCAGGGCCTGGGCATCCCCTTTTATAGGGCAATGGTTACAAGGCGATAGGGTGAACTTGGTGCGGGTGCGACATGGTCAACTCCCACTGCATTTTGTTGCCGCACTCAAGCTTTTAAGAGTTTGGGACATTAGGATAGGTGAACTTGGCACAGCCTCCAGACGTGATCTTTATAAGAGGGTGTTGAGTGTCTATTTTGCTGTTCCAATGGCCTTGAAGGACTGTGTAGGGGGAACTCTTGCGGAGAGTCTGCGTTACCTAAACAGTAAGAGATTACCCCCAAAGTTTTTTGATCTGGCATGGCTCTCTCTTCAGGGAAGGCTCTTTGTTAGGGGGAATGTGAAATACCTGTCTGCAGTAGATAAAAATTGTCCCTGGGGGTGTGGTGTGGAGGAGACCCAGGAGCATTTTCTTTTGCAGTGTCCCATGGCAAGCAAGGTCCTTCATCAAGTTTCCCAGGCCATATGTGCCCCATCTTTAAGTTCCCTTAACTATGCTGAACTTGCATATGGTGTTTTGGCAAGAGACCTTTCATATCAAACTGAGACGGAGTACCTCATTATTACTGCCTACAAATATCATCTTTGGCAGGGTCGTTGCAAATACACTTTTGGGATGGATATGAGTGCAGAGAGGATAGTGTCCTTTATACTCAGAGAGTTATGTTTTATAAGACAGATGGAAAGATCAAAATCCTCATCCAATATTTCTTCATGGAGGGATTTCATATTCTAATGTTTAGTTTGAGCCTGACGTTTTGTTCAATGTTTTTTATTTTATTATGTACACCTTGGAGGAAAATTACTGCCTGCTTTGTTTTTTCCCTAGGTGGTCCTTTGTTTTGGGTGGGGGACGGTGTTAGGGTGGAGGGAGTGTGTTACGAGGACATTTCAAGCAGACTCTGGACTTGAATATGAATGTCCTTTATTATAGGGAGGGGAGGATGTCAGTATGGACAGAGTTTGGACAATGGATTCTGACTATCCTCTGGAGGGTGGATTGGGTGGTTTGGTGTCACATATTACATGAACTGCCACAAATGGACTCTCATTAATTAGAGTTTTGCCTCATGCTAGTAATTTGAAGGTGTGCATTATTTTGTAAAAGGGTTTTTATAATCTATGTAAATAAAAAAAAATCCTATCTGATCCCCATTGTAAGCAGCAGTCCTGTCCTGCTTTATGGCAGCTGAGATTCTAGCTATCTGTATAACAGAGCATTCTGTCCCAGTGGCTGCACAGATCCTATCTGATCCTCGAAGGGAGCAGACGTGTTTGGAGAGAGCTCGTGATTTTGAGAGAGAACTTGTGATTTTGACTTACCCAGGCCCTTCTGGGTCTGGGGAGGTTGATTTCTCAGTTGTTTTTGTGGCTTTATAGCCTTTACTTTTCTTTTTTGTTTTTGATTATTTATTATTTATTTATTTTTGGAAATGGGTAAGAAGTTGCCCCCAACAGAGGAAGCAGGGGCAATGAATACCCGAGCAAGGCTGGGATCCAGCAGGCGTGCAGTAAGCCAGAAAGCTGTAGTTGGTGCAGAAAAGAAAATGGCTGCTACTGTAAAGAAATTGAACAAGAAAGGGAAAGTTTTGCCAAAGGAGGAGGAGGTGGAAGAGGTGTCTGTGGAGAGTGAGGAGGAAGAAAAGCTGGATGAGGTCCCTGAGTCAAGTCTGTCTGGGTTTGCGGCATCTGAGCCCCCTGTGCAACATGTTGCAGAACTACATCTGGAGCTTCAGCAAAGGTTGGTGAATCCCAAGCTACCTGTGTCCCAGAGAGCACCCCCCAAGGAACAAGCAGGTCCCCCATAGCTATGGAGGAGGAAAGTCCTGTGGCCAGCGCAGCCTGGAGCCCCTGGTCTGGTATTTGCATCAGTCAGGGAGCAGAGGGGAGCGGTGCTTTGCCTGGGGAAAAGGAAGGTACAAGCGGCTGTACTGACACACAAGCAGCTTTACAGGTGCTGGAGGAGAAATCTGCAGGTAACAAACAAACTGACTTTTCCTTAATTGCCTGTGTGGGGGAGGGGGTTTCCACTAATGAGACTGTTGCTGCTACAGACTGTGTCTCTAAAGACTTTTCTGGGGTCTCCACCTCTAAAGACTCTGTAAATCAGGAGGAAATTGTTAAAGCTTTAAAGACTATGGAGTTTTTGCAGCAGAAGAAAAAAGAACTAAATAATGTGATTGCAAAAGAACTTAGTTTGGCTGCCAAAGCGACTGGAGAGTTAAGAGGGCAGAGAATAAGAAAGACTGCTATATACAATAAAGAGTTGGAGGAACTGGAGGAAGAAATTAAAAAGACTTTCCTTATAATTAAACCATGGGAATAGATTTATAAGAACCGGGAAAGGTTTGAGCAGATGGAAAAAGGGAAATGTTTTTCTTGTAATGTTTCCTCTAATATCCCTCCTAATTTTGTTGTGCAGCCAGAGTGTGTGAGTGTGAGTGCAGGTGTGAGTGGGGCAAGTGGTGAGAGAGAGGCTGTGAGTGAGGGGGTACATGGGGGTGAGAATGCTGGTGTGGGGGGGATGGGAGAGGGGACTGTGGGGGGCAGTAATGCTGCTCCAGAGGTTGGGCAAGAGAGAAGCCAAGCACCTGTGAATGTGTGGGAAAGGAGGAGGCTGTTTGCTAACTAATCTGGGCTAAATAGATCCTTTGATGGGCCAGTGTTTAAGAGGCGCAATGTGGTGAGAATTAAATGGGAGGGGGAGCAAGACAAATTCCCAGGTTGGAGATATGTGGCACGTAACCTGGTGAAAGAGTCTATGGGTTTCACTACCAATGATGTCAATGCTTTTCTAGATATCTCTGTTACTGAATATGATCTCAGCTTTAAACTGTCCCAGGGGATGGAGAGGTTTTGGGCTCTTTATGACCAAAAGAAAAGCACAAAAGAGTGGGAAAATTTTAAGGCAATCCCAATCTCACATCCTGAAACCAAAAATGTAACCATAATTTTCAAACATGAATCAGTCCCCCCTGAGGATATCCTTGTTTGGTTAAAGAGACAGTGCATTGTACTAACCCCTCTCACCAAGATCTATAATGAGGAAGGTTTTTGGGTGGGAGGATGGAAAGCCCAAGTGAAACTAGAGGTTCAACACAATGTCCCCAGGCACCTCCCTAACTCATTTTTCATAGGAAGAGAACGGAGGGTTTGTTTTTACCCAGGCCAGCCACGTCAATGCTTTAAGTGTGGGTCAAACAGACACTTGGCCATTAACTGTGAAACCAAGGTGTGTGCTCTGTGTGGTGCTAAAGGCCATACCAGCAAGGAATGTAATGAGGTCAGGTGCAACCTATGTAATGCTCTGGGTCATACACACAGGGACTGCCCCAATGCTTGGCATAACAGAGATTGCCCTAATTTGGAGCGGGAATTTCAGGAGGAGGAGGGGAGGGAGCATGAGGAAGAAATGGAGTTGGAGACCAGGGTGGAAGGAGTTGTGGAGCCTGCAGTCCCTCAGGAAACTAGGGGGAAGGAAAGGAAGGAGAAAGGGACAGAGAAGGAGGGCTGGACTGTGGTAGGAGCAAAGGGGAATAAACAACAGGGAAAGATGTTTGTTAAGGCAGGTGTGAGCACATCAAACAGATTTACCCTCCCAGGTGGGAAGAGTTGGGGGGAGATGGCGGAGGAGAAGGAGGAGGAAGAAGAAGTAAGGCAGATAGAGAAGGAAGAAAGGGACAGAGAGGAGAAGAAAAAGAAAAGGCGAAAAACAAAAGAAGGAAGAATTTCCCCACAACCAGATGCAGGCCAGACTTTAAACCCAGAAGTTCTAGAAGTTACTGGGGAAGAGCAGGGGAAAAAGAGGAAGGAGAGAGACTCTAGGGAGGGAGTTTCCTTTGAGGAGGAGTTTCTGGTTTTTGTAGAAGGGGATGAATCTCAGGGGATGCAAGTTAAGAGATGTGGGGAAGGAGGGGAAGAGTCTTCAGCAAAACTCCCTAAAACATGATGGGTTCCCCAATTTTTTTTTGAACCCTTAATGTGAGAAGCATTGGGTCTCCCAAGGCACGATTGGTAGCATTTGAGTTTTTATTTTCCTTGGTGGTAGATATCATTTTTGTTCAGGAGACTTGCCTAACTAATAGATACGATATCTACAATGCAAAGAGAGACTGGCAGAAAGGGCCCTCATTTTGGTCCATAGCAGAGGAACAGGCGGAAGGAGTGGGGATTCTGTTTAATGGTGACAGGCACATTGAAGTTAAGAGGTTAGTGGAGGTTAAAATGGGCAGGTGTTTGTTACTTGATATTAAGATAGAAGGGGAAGATCTAAGATTAATTAATATGTATGGGCCCCAATCAGTGGTGGAGAGGAAGGAACTCATAAGAGAAATGAGACAATATTTGCACACCTCAATGCCAGTCATCCTAGCCTGGGATTTCAACCAAGTGACAGGGCCAGGGGATAGATCTGGTATGTATAGGAAATATGAGGGTGCATTTCTCAATGAGGTGGTTCAAACAGCAGGGTTGGTGGATGTGGCTACTGAAGGGGGTAGGAAGGCCAAGCACACGTATTTTTGTGGCTCCCGCAGTAGTAGAATTGACCAGATTTATATTAAAGCTGGTGCTCCTTTTTCAGGGGTTAAGGAGATTGAAGTGGGGTTTTCTGACCACTTGGTCCTTTTTTTTGAATATGGGGTATCAGATAGTCTGGGGGTTGGTAAAGGTCTGTGGAGGTTAGGTTCAGAAATACTAAAGGATGAGGAACAAAAACCCTTTTGTGAGTTTGTTGTACAAAATATTCTGTCGAAAATGATTTTTTATGATTCACCAACACAGTGGTGGGAAGAGGCCAAGAGGTCATTTCGGGCTTTCTTCAAGTCCCTATCTGTTAAAAGGGAGAGAAATAGACAATGGCAGTATCAGTCCTTGAGAAAGAAGCTGGAGTCCTATATTTCGGATGGGGTGGTGTGGGAAAAAGTGACCCAGTTAAAGAACCAAATGAAGCAGTATCAATACAGCCGCCAGAGGTCTCTAGTTCTTGAGAGGGATTCTGGGATGAAAATTTCCCCAGATCCTTTTAGGAACTGTAAAGAGAGTCAGTTAAAAGGAAACTGGTGAGGGGTCTCATTGACTTCCAGGGTAAAGAGCAAAAGACAAGGGAGGGAATACTGGAGGTCGTGAGATCCTACTATGCTGCTTTGTTTGGGGAGAGAACTTTGGAGAGGGAAAGGATGACAGCTTTCTTAGAGACGACCCCAGGACCTGACACAAATAATTTGGATTTTTCCCCCTTGACAGCTAAAGTCACAGAGGAGGAGGTAAAGTTGGCGATAGAGAGTCTGCAGAATAAGAAAGCTCCAGGTCCGGATGGCTTAACATCAGAATTCTATAAGTCCTTTAAAGATCTGTTAGCTCCAGCACTTGTTGAGGTGTTTAACTGTTGCTTAGAGGAAGGAGACCTCCCGCCATCTATGCAGTTTTCCTCTTTGATTTTGCTGTCAAAAGGTAAGGACGAGAAGCATATTGATAACTGGAGGCCAATTGCTCTGCTCAATACAGATAGAAAGATTCTCGCAAAGGTTATTTTCTTTCGTTTAAGTTTATTTTCAAGCACTTTATTGTCTGACTGTCAGTTCTGCACGGTGAAGGGGCGGAGCATTTTTGGAGCTGTCTTTACTATTAGAGAGGCTCTGGAATTATGCAAAGCTCAAAGGTGGGGGAAATACTTTCTGTGTTTAGATCAGTCAAAAGCCTTTGATAGGGTGAATCACCAGTACCTATGGGCTGTTTTGTCTAAATACGGTATCCCGGGGCAATTTATTAGTTGGATAAAAGTTTTGTACAAATGGGCGAGAAGCTTCCCACTAATTAACGGTTGGCAGGGTGAAGACTTCCAGGTTGGGACAGGAGTAAGACAGGGGTGCCCTCTGAGTCCTTTGCGTTAGATCCATTTCTTAGGTCACTGCAGGGAGGTAACTTGGAGGGTATCTGTGCACCCAGTGGTCAGCGCCTGAGGTTGGTGGCCTACGTGGATGATGTGACAGTGGTTATCTCAAAGCCTGAAGAGGTGGAGAGAGTCTCCTGTTGCATCAGAAGCTACTCAGAGGCCTCAGGGTCTCTGGTCAATAGTGAAAAGTCGGAAGCTTTATGGAGTTTGGAGGATGACCCCAGTTTTGAGTTAAGAACCTTCCCTGTTGCCTCCTCTCAAGTTAAAATACTAGGGGTTAAATTTGCAAGGGAAGATAATGCCAGGCTAAATTGGGAAGAGAAGTTGGATACCGGTTTGGCAAAAGTTCAGCGTTGGAAAGGGTGGAAGCTGACCTATAGGGAAAGAGTTAACCTTATCAAGACTTTTCTGATCCCGTTGTTTTTGTATGTGTCCTGTGTGTTCCCTTTGCCAGAATCTTTCTATGCTCAAGTCTATAGCTTATTCTTCCAGATGATCTGGGGGAATAGGCTAAACCCAGTCAAAAGAGGGGTAATGTTCCTGCAGAGGAAAGAGGGAGGTTTGGGGATGGTCTGTCCTGTGACCTTCTTTGGTGTCATGTTCCTAAAGTTTAACTTTGGGGGTCTGACTCAAGGAACAAGCTCCCTGTGGGAAAGTTGTATCAGGTCTTGGGCATCGTCTTTTATCGTGGACTGGCTGCAGGGCGGTAGGGCGAAAGAGGTCCGTGTAAGACAGAGCTATTTCCCACCACACATTGCCCATGCCCTTAAGCTGATAAAGAGGTGGGGCATTGGGGCAACAGAAATAACATCAACCCCAAGGAAGCAAATCTATGCCAGGGTACTAACATCCTTCTTTACTGTCCCACTGGCTATAAGAGACTGTACCAGCAAAACCCTGGAGGAGATACTAAAGTATTTAAACAGCATGAGACTCCACCCAAAACTGTTTGATAACTCCTGGCTGACACTGCAGGGCAAGTTGTATGTGCGGGGCAACATGAAATATCTGAGTCATGTAAGAAAAGAGTGTCCCTGGGGGTGTGGGGTGGAGGAGAGTCAAGAGCACTTTTTGGTGGATTGTTCGGTGTCAAACAGTTTATATGAGGGTGTGCTGAAGGTGTTGGGTATTTATAATATATGTGCTAATGACTATGCAGAAAGAGCCTATGGGATCATTCATAGGAAGCACCGCTATAACCAAGAGACTGTATTTATTATACTGTCTGTCATTCGATATCATCTGTGGTCTATCCGATGTATGAAAACCTTTGGGAAAGACAATCAATCAATAGACCAAACAATAAGTAAAATATTAAGGGAAATTGTGTTTATGAAAGTCAATGAGATTCTGAAAAAAAGCTTGAATGAAAAAAATTGGTTGAACGTTGATTTCTCTTGGTCAAATTCTTTGTAAATAATGTACATATTGTAATATAATATAATTTTGATAAACTTTGATTTTGTTATGCTTTGCATTGTTTTTTATTTTAAATAAAAATCCCTATCTGATCCCCATTGTAAGCAGCAGTCCTGCCAAATTTGTGTTCTAGCCTATGGGTGACCTCCTACAATCAATTTGAAGTAGTTTGGTGGACTTTTGAAAAAATTTTTTAAAAAAAAAAAAAGTTTTTCATTTTTTTGTGAAAGATTTGAATCATATTTAATTTGAATTCGATTAAAATTTGCAAGTCTATCCTATGCACTCGAACTTACAAATTCAAATTCACCAGGCGACTAAATTTCCCTGAATCTGCCGTGTGCCCCTACCCTAAGGATTCATTATATCTTAGTTGGGATGAAGTACAAGCTACTGTTTTATTATTACACAGAAAAAGGAAATCATTCATTAAAAATTTGGATTATTTGGAGTCTATAGGAGGTTTTCTGTAATTCAGAGCTCCATTGCTGAGACTCCTCACATGCTTGTCTGAAGCTGTAACTTGAGATCACCTTGCTCTAAACCATCCCCCACTCCTCTCACAGGCAATCCCAACAATCAGAAAGCTAGCTGCTACTATTTGTTTCCTTCTTAACATATGCTAATTACAGTTTACACTTCCCAGCAGGACACTGAGACATGGTGTAGAGGGGGTGGGCAGGTAACATCAAAAGGGCACTAAGGGCAGCAGCACATAAATTTGGATTTGTGGGATGCCCAATACATATAAGTGTACCCCAAGCACGTGGCATATACAGGCCCCAAAATGAAGACCCCCCCATATGGTTGGTCTTTTCAAGTACTGCAAAATCAACACATTTACATCACTGGGGGGGCAAAAGTAGAAAAAAGTGAGCTCACCCCAAAAAAACATATTTTTGGAAAGTACACATTCCTGCAAATCCAAATTGGGTATGCATGTCTTTGTACTCCAAAGCACCAAGTCACAAGCCTTTCCTAAATTTGGTGATTTTGGTGACATTTAAGTACTACTTGAAAGATCAAAAGTGGAATGTCATATATTGGGTTTAGTTCCCCTTTAAAAATTGTGATCTCATATATTGGGTTTTGTTGCCCTTTAAAAAGTGGGATGTCATATATTGGGCTTAGTTCCCCTTTAAAAAGTGTGATCTCGTATATTGGGCTTAGTTGCTCTTTAAAAAGTGGGATGTCATATATTGGGTTTAGTTGCCCTTTAAAAAGTGGGATTTCATATATTAGGTTTAGTTCCTCTTTAAAAAGTGGGATGTCATATATTGGGTTCAGTTCCCCTTTAAAAAGTGGGATGTCCTATATTGGGTTTAGTTCCCCTTTAAACTGTGTCATCTCATATATTGGGCTTAGTTGCCCTTTAAAAAGTGGGATGTCAGATATTGGGCTTAGTTCCCCTAAAAAAAATTGTGATTTCGTATATTGGGCTTAGTTGCCCTTTAAAATGTGGGATGTCAGATATTGGGTTTAGTTGCCCTTAATAAAAAAAGTGGGATTTCATATATTGGGTTTAATTGCCCTTTAAAAAGTGGGATGTTATATATTGGACTTAGTTGCCCTTTAAAAAGTGTGATCTCGTATATTAGGCTTAGTTGCCCTTTAAAATGTGGGATGTCAGATATTGGCTTTAGTTGCCCTTTAAAAAGTGGGATTTCATATATTGGGCTTAGTTCCCCTTTAAAAAGTGTGATCTTGTATATTGGGCTTAGTTGCCCTTTAAAATATGGGATGTCAGATATTGGGTTTAGTTGCCCTTTAAAAAGTGGGATTTCATATATTGGGCTTAGTTCCCCTTTAAAAAGTGTGATCTTGTATATTGGGCTTAGTTGCCCTTTAAAATGTGGGATGTCAGATATTGGGTTTAGTTGCCCTTTAAAAAGTGGGATTTCATATATTGGGTTTAGTTGCCCTTTAAAAAGTGGGATGTTATATATTGGGCTTAGTTGCCCTTTAAAAAGTGTGATCTCGTTTATTGGGCTTAGTTGCCCTTTAAAAAGTGGGATGTCAGATATTGGGTTTAGTTGCCCTTTAAAAAGTGGGATGTCATATATTGGGCTTAGTTCCCCTTTAAAAAGTGTGATCTTGTATATTGGGCTTAGTTGCCCTTTAAAAAGTGGGATGTCATATATTTGGATTAGTTCCCCTTTAAAAAGTGGATTGTCCTATATTGGGTTAAGTTACCCTTTAAAAAGTGGGATGTCCTATATTGGGTTGAGTTCCCCTTTAAAAATTGTGATCTCATATATTGGGTTTAGTTCCCCTTTAAAAAGTGTGAGCTCGTATTTTGGGTTTAGTTCCCCTTTAAAAAGTGGCTTGTCATATATTGGGCTTAGTTGCCCTTTACAAAACGTTAATTAAAAAAAGTAGATGTTACAGGTTTTGAAATCAGGACCTGCAGCTTTCAAGTCACGCACCTTAACCATTAGGCTACAATGGAGCTCAGTGCTATATGTGAGAAGTTTGCACACCAGAAGGATCTCTCTCTGCAATACGTTCTTTCCTATGAAGTAAGTGTTCCATGCACCACCTGGTGTCTGTTTAAAGAATTGCAGTTCAAGGAAATGAAGTGGAAATCTTTCTGCTTCGTCAAGGCAGCGCGAGGATCTTCATTCAGCGCGAATAGCGCGCCTATCCAGCTTAGTTACAGCGCGCCAAATGTACAAACCAGGCTGGCTGCATCTGTACATTAAGTAAACAAATCGCAAACATCTTACGGAGGCATTGGCCCCTATTAAAATTACATCGTTTGCTAGACCACCTATTATAGCTTATAAGAAAGGTAAATCATTGGGATCCATGCTGGTACACTCAGATATACTGTAAGACAAAATACAGATCCAAGGAAAGGAAGAAAAGGAAAAATGGGGACCTTTCCCTGTTACAATTGTAATTGTTGCTCCAATGTGCAACAAGGGGATAGTATTTTTCACCCTAAGAAGGGTTACCCCATAAAAATTAGAGGTCAATACACGTGTTGTTCCACATACGCGGTTTACATCATTAAATGCCCATGTGGGTTAGCGTACAGTCCGTGAGCGTATCAGGGAACATAAATCAGCTATTAATACAGGTAAAAAGGAACAGGCGGTGGCAGGGCATTTTATTGAATGTGCACATAGAGTAAACCAACTTAAATTTCAGATAAATGAGACTATGGAAACTAAACAACGCGGAGGTAATAAATTAAAGGAATTGTTGTATAGAGAGGCATACTGGATCTGCAAATTGGAGACCCTGGAGCCATGGGGTCTCAATAAAGAATATGACTTGAGCCCTATTTTTAGATAAATATATTTACCTTATTTGTTTATGTCAAAAAGATAATAACCTGTATTTTAACATAAAAAATCTTTTTAATGTGTTTTTATTCACTTATGTTTTACAGATGTTTGTTATATACACATGCTGTCGAATATTCACCTTAAGGTTTGAGCACCTACTTATAATATTTATATGGACATTGTGTTCGTTTGGTATTGTTACACTACTCTGATTGTTATGAGAGTTATAGTTCTATTTTTGTAAATGACCACTAGATGGTGTTGGAGAGTATAAAAAGCATGTTTAATGGAGTGTCCGTAAGCTTGACAAAAGGCCGCATGGCCTGAAACGTTGCGGTGATGCCCAAAGCTGAAATAAAGGCTTTTTAAACACTAAAGTTTCACAGTCTGGTGCTGTTCTACATACAAAGGCTGGCATTATAAACTTTAACAGATAGGCTGAGATGGGACAGTCAGGTTGGCAAAACAGTCACGTTTATGAACATCAACTAAAAATTATTTACAAAAACAGACCTCTGAGCAAAAAATTATCAACATTACCTATAGGTAACTTTTAATGTACCGTACATTCATATTTTAAAAAGTAGTTTTTTAGAGTCAGTATCACTTTAAAGGTCCAGTCTCCCTTTTGAATGTTGCCCAAGCTGGTTCCAGTTTACTGATCCTGCCTAAGTGGTGGTGTTATTGAATTCTTCTTTTTTTTACTTTTTGCCTGACTCTCAACTACGATTTCTTCCGCCTGCCTTGAACCTTTTGCTCGACTATGTATTTTCTTCAACCCTGCCGGTACCTCGCTTATGATTTTTCCAAGCACTTCCTTGTTGGATTCCGCAGCAGAAAGCCCAGGGCCCCAAAAGGGCGTTGGTGAACACCTGTGTATCTGCAAGGTACAGTCACTGAACAAGGTTCCTGACAAAGTGGTCATTACAGTTAGCTAGGACCAATATGGAACCTTCCTAGGCCTCTTCTTCCGCGACCATGGAGGGTTATCTTGATATCATGATGAAGCGTCTGGACAGTCAAGAGGCTCAACAGGCTCATCTTACCCAGGCCTTACAGCATATCACCTCTCGCTTAGAGGCCCTCCAAATTTCGGGTGCTGGAGGCGCTCCATCCTCTTCACTTCATTTGCCTTCATCTCCAAAGCCTCCCAAGATTCCTGCTCCAGTTTATTTGGAGGTGATCCGGATGCTTGATGAGGATTCATTGCGCAATGTAAGATCTAGTTCGATACAGCTCCTGAATAATTTGCGGCCAAGAGATCCAAGGTTGCCTATATTCTCGCTCTGCTTCAGGGGAAAGCCCTTGCTTGGGCTTCACCATTAATGGATAGAGATGATCCTCTGGTACATGATTCCACAGCTTTCTTTTCGACCTTTCGGCATATTTTTGATGTCCTGGGCCGTAAATTGAATGCCTCTGACCGGCTCATTAATCAGGGATCCAGAACTTCCTCCGAATATGCCATCAACTTCCAGACTCTAGCTGCGGAAGTGTCTGGGAACAACGAGGCACTCATCGCAGCTTTCTGAAGGGGGCTTCTCAAGGATGAGCTGTTGACTCGGGATCTGCCTACTTCCTTCGATGAATTTGTTGTGTTCATCGTCAAGATTAATTCCCGAATGAGGGAGAAGTCCACACTTAAGTGTTGTATTCGCAAGCCTTCAACGTTTTTCAGGCCTGAATTCTCCTCTCCTCTCCTACTACCTCTCCTGTACCGGATCTAGATGAACCAATGCAGATTGGAGCCACTCGGCTAACACCTGAGGAGAGAACTCGTAGGAGAACGACTGGTATTTGTATTGTGGCCTTGCTGGACATCTCATCAGGTCTTGTCCTACTCAACCCCAGAATCAGGGAAACGCTCCAGCCTAGGTGTGAGGGGGTGAGTCTCCCCTAGGCAAGATTTCTGCACTCCCAGTTACTTCCAAGACTCACATGTTTCTCCCTGATTTCCTTTCCACCCTGTCTGGTACGTTTTCCTGCCAAGCCCTTTTGGATTCCAGAGCGGCAGGAAATTTCATTGACTATTCTTTTGCCAAGTCCTGTGGTCTGAATTCCATTCCTCTCAAGATTCCTTTTTCTGCCCAGGCTGTGGATGACAGAACAATTTTTCCAGGTGTTCTCACCTCTGCTACAGATCCAGTCCTAATTCATGTTGAAGCCTTCATGTAGAGGAGATCTCTTTCTTACTGAATGTCCAGAGACTCCCATTATTTTGGGTTTTCCTTGGCTTCTGTGTCATAATCCATCCAATGGATTGGTCCACTGGGGAACTCACAGCTTGGAGTTTGTTCTGCTGCTTGAAGTGTACAAAGACTTCTCTGATGTTTTTGAAAAGAAAAATTCTGAAATCCTACCACCTCATCATCCCTATGACGGCCCTGTTGACTTGATCACTGGCTCTATTCTGCCGAGTGGAATAACTTATCCCTTGTCTGTGCTTGAAACACAAGCTATGAAAGAATATATCTTAGAGAATCTTTCCAAAGGTTTTATAAGGAAGTCTACTTCTCCTGCGGGGTTTTTCTTCGTTCAGAAGAAAGATGGCTCTCTGAGACCTTGCATTGATTACCGAGTCCTGAACAAGATAACAATCAAGAACCATTAGTTATTTGATCAGTTAAGGGGAGCCAAAGTCTTCACCAAGTTAGACCTGCAGGGTGCTTACAACCTTATGTGCATCCATCACGGGGACGAGTGGAAGACAGCCTTCAATATCCGGGATGGTCATTATGAATATCCGGTCATGCCATTCGGCTTGTGCAATACACCTGCAGTTTTTCAAGATTTTATGAATGACATCCTTCGTGATCTCCTACAAACTTGTGTTATTGTATATTTGGATGACATATTGGTTCATTCTTCTTCTTTGGCAGTTCATCAAGCCCAAGTTAAACAAGTTTTGCTCAAGTTAAGAAAGAATCGTCTCTATGCAAAGCTTGAGAAGTGTGAGTTACACAAGTAGTGGTGCCTACTTTACTGTCTTTTTCAGATACCTCCAATCTTGAACGCTAGCCTGATTGTACATCTGGCAAGATTTTTGTACCTCAGCAAAGGATTGCCCAAGTTCTCTAGTGGGCCAATTCTTCAAAGATCTCTCGTCATCCCGGCATCAAAAAGACCCACGAGTTTGTTTCCAGATATTGTTGGTGACCTTCACTTGCTAAAGATGTTAAACTCTTCGTCTCGGCTTGCACTGTCTGTGCAGAACAGAAGACTCCTCGTTCTTTACCATTTGGCCTTCTCTAACCTTTACCCATTCCCACTCAACCGTGGCGAGCTATTGCTATGGACTTTATTGTAGATTTGCCTAGATCTTTGGATATGACTACCATTCTATAAGTAGTAGACAGATTTTCCAAGATGGCTCATTTTGTTCCATTAAAGAAGCTTCCCTCTGCTGCTGGCCTAGCCCAAGTTTTCATTAAAGAGATCTTTCGCTTGCATGGGTTCCTCAATCTATTGTATCTGACCGTGGGGTGCAGTTTGTATCCAGATTTTGGCAGGCTTTCTCGAGACATTTGGGCATCAAGTTGAACTTTTCTTCAGCCGATAGGGTAATGGTCAGACTGAGAGGACCAATCAGATCCTGGAACAATTCCTACAATGTTTTATTTCCCAAAATTAATTGGGTTGAACTCCTTCCTTGGGCTGAGTTTGCTCACAACAATTTAGAACACGACTCGCTGGGATCTTCTCAGATATTCAAGAACGAAGTTCCAGCAGCAGATGCTATTGTCAGTGACTTCAAAGCTGTTTGATCCAAATCCCACCAATCTCTATTAAAAGCTTCAGAAGATTTTGGCCAATAAGTACCATCGCGCTAATCCCTCCTACCAAATTGGAGATTTTGTCTGGCTTTCTACTAAGCACATCAAGCTTCATTTACCCTCTCCTAAGTTTGGACCTCACTATGTGGGACCTTCAAAATTATGGAGGTGATTAATCCAGTGTCTTTTTGTCTAGAACTTCCTTCCTCCATGAATATCTCCAATTCTTTTCACGTTTCTTTACTCAAGTCTTTTGTTAGAAAAGTTTTCCAGTTGATCAACCTCCTTCTGCTCCCATCATACTTCGTCAAGAGTTTGAAGTGCAAGAGATTCTGGATTCCAGGAAGGTGAGAGGCAAGATTCAATATTTGGTCCATTGGAGGGGTTTTGGACCTAAAGAGAAATCTTGGGTAAGAGCTGTTGATACCCATGCTACTCGTTTGATCCGGGCCTTTCACAAGAGGTTTCCTGACAAGTTTTGGGAGTCCCCAGAGGTTACTCCTGAAGGGGGGGTACTGTAAGATGCGTCGGGAAATTTCAGAGATCTCCTACCTCCCTGCACATCTCTCTCAGATCTTCTGTGCGCAGGCGTGCACTTCCGTATTCTTAGTCCTGAGAGCATCTTGATGCCTGCGTCATGACGTAATCAGTTGGCGTAGAGTTTGGATTTTAGTGCCATTTAACCCTTAATGGTCCACTCTCCATTTTGAATTTTGCCCAAGCTGGTTCCAGTTTACTGATCCTGCCTAAGCGTTGTTGTTATTGAATTCCTGGTTTTTTTACATTATGCCTGACTCTCGACTATGATTTCTTCCGCCTGCCTTGAACCTTTTGCCCGACTTCGACTACTAATTTTCCAAAGCATCAGCAATCATATCAATGAAGATGTCATTTGACATAAAAATGTGGCCATTGTAACAAACATGGATGTATTTTTTGCTTAACTGGATTTATGTATACAGCGGGACATGCCCCTTAATGATGAACAAAGTAGCAGTTCCATTGTAACATAGTAACATAGTAAATTAGGTTGAAAAAAGACACACGTCCATCAAGTTCAAACTTTTAATTCTTTTTTTTAACCTGCCGAACTGCTAATTGATCCAGAGGAAGGCAAAAAACACATCTGAAGCCTCTCCAATTTGCCTCAGAGACGGAAAAAAAATCCTTCCTGACTCCAAAATGGCAATCGGACTAGTCCCTGGATTAGCTATCTTAAAATAACGTTGTATTCCCTCACTTGCTAAAAAGCCATCCAACCCCTTTTTAAAGTAATCTAAAGGTAGCCCATTCACGTCGAAATCTGCTTGTTTGGCGATGTCGTCGAACGAGTGTATCTCTCTCCGATTTGCCCACATTGAGGGGAGCTATATCAGAATAATCCAATCGAGGGCCTAACGATTGGATCATAATTTGTATCAACAAACAAATGAGGCCGCAATCCAACAGGATTTTTAACCCTGCCGATTGACACATAGCTGACTTTCTGCCAGAGATCGATTGGGGAAGCCCTTTGGATGGCCCCACACAAGGGCCAAGCTGTCAGCAGCTTTTATCGTCCTGTGTATGGCCACCTTAATGTATCAGCCTGTACAACTTATTCAGGGAGAGATGTCCACATCTTCACAGCTCTCACTGTAAAAAACCCCTTTGGAATATTTAGTCTGAACCTATTTTCTTCTAATCGGAATGGGTGACCTTGCGTCAGCTGGAAAGACCTACTTGTAAATAAATAATTCGAGAGATTATTATATGATCACCTTATATATTTATACATAGTCATCATATCACCCCTTAAGCATCTCTTCTCCAGCTTGAACAACCACAACTTGGCCAGTCTTTCCTCATAGCTAAGATTTCCCATACCTTTTACCAGCTTAGTTGTCCTTCTCTGTACCCTCTCTAATACAATAATGTCCTGTTTGAGCACTGGAGAACAAAACTGTATGGCTTATTCTAGATGGGGGCCTTACCAGTGCTCTATTCAGTGGAAGATTGACACCTTCCTACCGTGAATCAATGACCCTTTTAATACAGTTCAAGACCTTATTTGCCCTTGATGCTGCTGACTGGCATTGCTTGCTACAGCCAAGTTTATCATCTACAAGGACTCCAATGACCTTTTCCATGTATTTAAATAATATCTTTAACTGTAACAATCTGACAATTGATTAGTGAGTCTGTAGAGACTGCATAAAACAGAAAAAATAAAAAAAGCAATGAGAATAAGAATATAAAATGTATTCTAACTAATCTATATTCTACCTGTCCTGCTGTGCTATAGTACCTTTAAATTGTAAGAAGGCACCTTATTTGCCTGTAACAGTACTGGTAATTAACTCATTGGTAAAGATCCAATCAATCTGATTTTTAAACACGGCGTTATTCATAGAGGGGTATCTCCAAGACTTTGGTACTGTCTTTCTGTCTGCTAGAAAAATATTATTTAGTCGTTTACATTTTATTTTGGGAACTCCTTTCCGTGAGAATCCCATGAGAGTTTCATAGGGATCTTTATAAATTTAGTTGAATATACTCTAACCCAAAATCTTACAGCCCTTGCATAGGTCCACCATATATAACCCATGGTGCCTGGCATCGAACAGACTCAGGAACAATAGTTACTTGGACCATGGTATATTTTTGCTTGTTTTACTGGGGTTAAATACCAATAAAGGAGAATATTATACCCTGAGTCTGAAAGACCCATATGAACTGAGCAAGAACAATTTCTGTCTAAGCGAGGTTTAATTTAACATAGCTTTGGAACATCCCAGTAGAAATAGCTGACAAGCTAAGGGTGGTATTGAAAACCATATGAATTGATTAGTTTGCCATGAGAGGAAGTATACAGAAAAAATAATAAGTGGTCCATGACAGAGCCTTGAGGAACCATAGCAGAGAGGTAACGAGGAAGATGACACTCCATTTTAAGAAACAATAAAATAGTAAAGTTTGGACTTGTGTGTTTACCCCCTCAAACTGTTTTTGCCTAGTGTGGAGAATGATCTGCCCAGCTGCATAATTCCAGGGGCTGGTTCCCCCTGCAAAAAAAAAAAAGCCCGCCTCATGAAATTATGGGTCTCCCCTGTTTTGCCAGGCCCAGTTCCCCAGTTCATCTCTAGGCCCTCTTCAGCCTCCTCTATAGTTATGCCACTGGATCTGTTATATTGTCTATGGGTCTAACTTTCCAGCACCCATTTGTGTGTGCCATATTGACAAATAGGAGTCAGAGGTACATGAAAAATAATTCACTTTCATCTAATGTTATAACAACATCTTTTTATAGATGAAACTTTTTATTATTTTCACAACATAAAACAAATATAAAACAAAAAGACAAAAAAAACAAAACATGCCATATCTATTCAATGGTATTAGGAACAATTTCCATGACAAGTATTTAAGCATTTAACATCGTATTGACTAGACATCCCAGTACTTTGGCTGATACTTTATTGTCTCTAAAGCAGAAGCAATTACTCATTGAGACCCAAAAATTAGGGTTACATTGTCATAGACTTTTTTTCTCTTGTGTATGTATATCAACTTTTCCACAATCCAGAAGTTATGTAAGAGAACCACAACCTCCCAGCCCCGCCTCCCACCTTGGACTCCATATTTTATAAAATTTATTTTGTGAGCCTCTAGCCAGCAAGGTGAGCTTAATGATTTTGATTTACTAGTGTAATCCAGGTTTGCACTGTAGGGTGTTAATGGCCCATCCACATCATAGAAATTATTTTCCTGGCATAATATAAGAGGGTTCTATATCTAGTTCTGGCATGGCTGGTAGTTATTACATCATCTATAATTCCCAATATACACACCTGTGGTGTAAGTATCCTTGGGAAATCCAATTTGTCATCTAGGAGTTTGAGAACCTCAGTCCAGAATTTGGCTACTGGGGGACAGCTCCAGGCCATATGTAGAAAGTCTGCCCCCTCTGCCCCGCACCTATGACATTTTGCCTCTGGATTGTGCCCCATGGATCTGAGTCATGTAGGGGTGAGGTAAAAGTGTTGTAACCATTTAAATTGAATTAACTTGTCTCTTACAGAGTATAAGTAGTAGTAACTATTGTCTGTTGCTTCATCCCATTCCTCCTCAGTAAAGTTTGGGATGCAAGCTTGCCATTTACAGTATGCTGTTTTAAAAGGTGAGGGGATTGTTTGTATTAGGGTTTTATACAGTGTTGACGTTGGTTTAGTTAGTGATGCAGACCAGAGTAGTGTTTCAAATTGGGGTTGGGAAGTTTGTATATCCAGTCTACCAAACTGTGCCTGAAATACCTGCCTGAGTTGGAAATATCTAAACTGGTTTAAATTGGGTTCAGTGAGTTTTTCTTTAAAGAATTGATAAGATCCAAATGTGGTTCCATCTAGGACATCTTGCAAACGTCTAATTCTTTTTTTAGGCCAGGATAGAAAATCAGAGAACTTCTGAAAATGGGTAAGGCAGGAGTTCGCCCACGGGTGTGTGTTCGGGGTTAGGACTGGAGAGTGTTGGGGATAAAGCTTGAGTGCCAGAGTCCAAGCCTTTCTTGGAGTAGCCATAGCTGCTGGTAGGTTCTTATAATCTGCTGGTGCTCTATACGGAAGATGCCTGAGTCCTTCCAGTGATCCCACAGCCAGTGCATGGAGATTTGTGTTTGGGTTGGAAGGGTCTGGGTCAAACCACCATTTAACATAGTGCAGTTGACTGGCTAGGTAATATAGATATAAATCTGGTAATCCCAGACCCCCTTCTTTAGTGGTGGGGACTAATTTACGCCAGGCCATTTGGGGTGTTCCCCCCCCCATATAAAGTGCGACAGGACTTGATTGACAGTTTTAAAGAAACTTTTAGGGATATGAATAGGTGAGTTATGCACTATGTATAGAAATTGTGGGAGATATTCCATTTTGAATATGTTGATTTTCCCCCAAAGAGTTAATGGAAGTTTGGACCACACAGGAAGTGTAGTATTGAGGGCTGAAAGTTTTCCAAATTGTGTTATAATTGTGGCTAGTGTGTTAAGTGACGGGCCCGCATCTGCTAAGTATACTAATAGATCATCTGCATATAAAGAGATTCTCTCCTCTACTGGACCCAGGCGCCAACCCTCAATTGAGGGAGTCTGACGTATCATGATTGCAAGGGGCTTAATGGCTAGTGCGAACAGCAGAGGTGAGAGGGGGCATCCCTGTCTTGTGCCCCTCGCCAATGAGAAGGGTTTAGATGTTGTGCCGTTTGCTTTGACTCGTGCTGTAGGGGCCGAGTACAGCATTTGAATCCAGTGTACAAAATTGGGTCCAAAGCAGAATTTAGAGAGTACTGCCCATAGATACCTCCACTTTACTGAGTCAAAGGCTTTGGTTGAGTCGAGTGAAAGCACCACTCTGGCGCCTGCATTGTCATGTATCTTTTGTAAAAAAAAATAGTCTCCTTAAGTTAATATTTGTTGTCTTGCCAGCCATAAAACCAGTTTGGTCCGGGTGAATTAGGTCTGGCATGACCTGAACCAACCTGCTGACTAGAATCTTGGCCAATATCTTTGCATCAGTGTTGAGCAAAGATATTTGCCTGTAGGAGCTACCAGCTTGTGGGTTTTTTTGAGGTTTTAATATTAGGACAATAATGGCCTCTAAGAATGAGGGTGGTAATGTAAGATTTTGAGTTGCCATTGAGAGAGTATATAGCAAGTGAGGTGTTAGTTCCTCAGATAAATTCTTAAATAGATCTACCGGTATCCCATCAGGACCTGGGGTTTTACCAGGAGCCAGGGCATTGATAGCCTGTTGCAGTTCTTGATTAGTAATAGGGGAATCAAGTATGTCTTTCTGGTCTGATGTCAGTATGGGGGTAATGACTTGACTGAGGTGGTGTTGTAGCTCCATTTCGGTGTAGGTGTTTTGGGAGGCATATAACGCTTTAAAATATTCTGCGAAAGTGTCTGCAATATCTTGTGGGGTAGATCGTAGTGTGCCATCTGCAGCTGCTACAGACGCTATTGCAGTTGTGGGGGCTTGTATTTTCGCTAAATAAGCCAGAGTCCTACTACTTCTGTCTCCAGTTTCAAAGGTTCACTGATAAGAGTATAACTGTGCTTTACGGGTAAGGAGGGTCTGTTCTCTAGCTAGGGAGTGATGGGAGTCTACTAGCTTGCTGTGGCTTAGTGGGGAGGGGTTAGCTGTGTAGGCTGATTCAGCTTCCTCTAAGTCTTTCTCAGCCTCCTCCACTTGTGCCTTGGCTTCCACCCTGGCTTTGCGGACAGCCCTAGAGAGTTGTCCTCTCAAATATGCTTTTTGAGGCATCCCAAAGGATAGGTGGAGCAGCAGATCCTGCATTTATTTCCCAATACTCTGCAACTGCTGTGGTTGCACTCTCCATTACTGTGTTGTTTTTAAGCCAAATTGGGCTAAATCTCCACATATTGGATTGTGGGGAGTTCACCATGGTTAGAGTGATTGACAGTGGTGAATGGTCTGAAAGAATGCGGGGAAGGTATTGTATACTACCTACTCTAGGAAGGAGGTCAGGCGTTGCCAACACTAGGTCTATTCTTGTCAAAGATTGATGTGTGGTGGAATGACAGGAGAAGGCTTTTTGTCTAGGGTTTTTCCATCTCCATACATCTGTAAGACCCAATGTATTAGCCCATCTCATTAGTTTGTTCCCAGTGGGATAAGGAGGGTTAAGTTTGTCCATCTGCGGATCCATTAGAGCATTAAAATCACCCATATAAAAAGTAGGAGCGGTGGGAAGATCTTCTAATTTCTTGTCAATAATGTTAAGTACGTTCATATTAAACAGGGGTGGAATATATAGATTGACTATAATTAGAGGAGAATTGGCAATTGTACAATGGAGAATAATAAATCTACCATCAACAACATCTTTAATATGAAGATAAGAAAAATATAAATGTATTAATAGATCTATATTAACATCAGTGACAAATCATCATATGACACATACCATATGCAGCATACAAATATGTGAGAATATATCAGATAATCTCATTTTCTCTTACTTTATCTACAGATAGCAGTTGATTCTTATATGGCTGACATCACAAAAATGCATTTACAATAAGTATTTCTTATAACAAGTAATAAAATATAAAAAAGACAATACCAATAATAATAACATCTGACTGAGGAACCTCAAAAAAGTCACTTGGCTAGATTAAACACAGTAAAACACGAAGCCATCAGAATCCTACTTGGATGCTTATTTAGTCTATGAAAGGGACTGTCCACAAAATATAATCAACAGTAATAATCTACTTGTTTGTTGCAATAAACTTTATTATGTATAGGCAAGGTGCATAGCAAAAGCAAGGTGTTTTTCATACATTGTCTCCTGTTCTAAGGGAAATGTCCTTGCACTTCATTATGGATGAGGGTGAGGGGTGGTCGGGGGAGGCACAATTATATCCTCTGCCATGAGTGTTCAAAAGTCCCTGGAAGCAATTGCATGGATAATTAGTTGTTACTCCCTGGCCTGAATCCTTTATTACTATTGAGGTGCAGAACCTTTGGGTTCATTCAGTATATTCAATATACAAAATTTGGTATGGCCATAACATATTACTCGGGCCATGTTCATTTGTTAGGGTTTATTTCTCCTTTAACTAGAGAGAAAGTAAAAAGAACACAGTATTAGAAAAAGTCTGTATAACAGGCAAGTATATATATGTCATCATTTGTCACTTCACTTTACATTTACTTTTTCAATGTATACTTTTGTGAATCTTGAAAAAATACCTTTTTAATATTTGAAGTTACACTTACATTTTCATACGACTGTTGACATTTTAAACCTACTGTATAAGGATCAAAACCAGTGGCACACCCAAATGATATCATGTGGCTCCAATTACAAGTCTAAATGAGGATCATATTTTATTCTGGTGGAGCACTACCAAACTTACATTATATATGTACTTTTTGAATAGCTAAAACATCTGACATGGTAGCCTAGTGAGGAACTGGCAATTATGAAGGGAGAATAGATGGCATAGGTATCTGTGTGTATAATATTATAAGCAAGAAAAGGAGAAATACCTGCATGCCTCCAAGGGTAGTATTAGTATTCATTCCTATGCCAGGGATATCTAGGTTTCAGTAACTAACTATTACAGCAATAAAACATATGTGACATGAGGGTTCAGTTGGAAAAAGGCTCCAAGCTGGGAAGGGAAATTTCAGACTGTTCTTTTGTAATTCTCTTGATTGCCTAGAAACTAATATACATGGGGTAAGACCTCCAGGGCTAGCTAGTGTTGCACATTTGAAAATGAATTCAGAGTGCAAGGGTAGGGTAAGAGAGAAGTAAATCCATTTACTGCAGGAAGCTGAAAGACAACAGGAACATTTTCTTAATCCTGCACATGGGAACTGGTGCATCATGTAAAAGTTTCTAAACTAAGTAAACATACATACTTGTATACAAGTAGTTCTGTATACAGGTAATATAACATAATACTGTTCTAGCAATACTGTTCTGGAAATACATAGAACAAATAGCAAAGATATAGTGAATAAAGTACCCCCTCTTGTAAAATATAAGGATATTATAAGTTACCGAGGAGTTTCATGACCATATAAAAACACGAGGCCGAAGGCCGAGTGTTTTTATACAGGTCATGGAACTCCGAGGTAACTTATAATATCCTCATATTTTACAACTGGGGGTACTTTATTAATTATAATACACAAATTTTAGTGAGTCATGTGACAGAAATTACATCACTACTCACCGTTTATAACTGATGACATCACTACTCACCGTTTATAAGGATATAATTTACAAGATATTCACAGCTTTTGTGTATTATATAAATATAATAGTGTGGCTTATATAAAATAGTAGACTTTATATCAGGCAACAATAAGGATCTATAATCAGTATTCATTACTGTGCAACATGTGCACTAATTCTGCAGGTGTAACTGTCTGTCTGTTGTAGCTCACTGCAGGCTGTGTGTGCTGTAGACAGTATAGAACTACTGTGCAGTGGCATATAACAGCATATAAACAGTGCTGAACTTGTTCTCTTGCACAAATTTTATTAGGGGGGTGCTTAACTTTTTACTTCTTACACTAGGATTTAGCCAGCCCAAAGTTTAAACAGGAGGTTAGTGGGTTAGTACCCTAGTTGTACAAAGGATGTGTTGCAACCCAGCATAGGGACTTCAGTTATAAGGAGGGTGTTTCTCTATAGAGAGGATCCCTGTTCTACTAGTAGTGTCCATAAACAGACCTGATTGGGTGAGACCATACTGCAGAATTTACCTGTGAATTATACATCAAGCAAATGTACGTCTTATTTTTAGGACATGGACGGACAACCTTTATTGCTTTTAGATCTTAACTACAATCCTCCCTAGCAATCCCATGAAGGGAGCTAGTGGGGAGTATGCTGTGAGTTGTAGTTTTGTCACTTTTGCAATTGATGAAACATTAAATCCAGTTTATCCTTGCAGGATCAAGACTGAATTGCTTTAAAATTACTCCAGCATGTGAGATATAATGGTTCCCATGTGTGACCAAGAGACAATGACAGATTAAATATGTATACTGAAACAATGGAATAGAAACATGCTTCAGATTATTAGCACATAGAAATCTGCTTTATTTACAGAAACAAAGATTAATTTCTCTTTAGCAAACAGTGGTATAACTTCAAGGGTTTGGGCCCCCCCTGCAATTTTCCCACCACCCCCTACATCCACATCACAGCACATAGGCCTGCCACTTACCTATTATCTGGGGCCAGTGCTCCTGTTCTCTAACAACTGCACTATATTGGGGTTTTTCTGCAGATTTCTGGATTTTATGTGTAATTGTGTCTGATTCACATCAAAGCACAAGCACAACTGCATCAGGTGTACTTCCCTCTTGCAACCGCAATTACACTGGAAACATAAGAAAAATGCTGGTGGGTAAAATATAAGGTGATTGAAACCAAAACTGCATAACATGCAAAAGTGACTGCTGTGTCTATATAATGGTAATTTGCAGCCTGAACCTGAAAAAATTACATTAAGTACATTAGTGCTAAGTGCAGTTTTGAAGTTTTGCTTTGGTCTAATTATGACTGTTAAAAAAAGACAGGAATGTACATCAAGGTTAGGTTAATATCTGCATTTCAGTAAGTTGTAGATGTTATGATCTGATTAATGTGGTTACTGTTTTTGGAATATGTTTATTTTACTTAATAAATATGCCTAATTCACCAGCCATTCATTCGTGCTTCTTCGGGTGGCTTTTTCAATGATGCTTCTGTTAGCAGAGAGCTGATCTGAACTGCATGTGCTGCTTTTCTGTAAGTGAAGACAGACACACCAACTTCTGTTTAAACAGTAACTTGGTTGCTTTGTAGAACTCAGCATAACATGTCTGCAACAGGAACTTTTCATACAGAGCATACACACAGGAAGAGGAAGAAGAAAAATCACACAGGGTTACAGGTCAAACATGACATCTCATTGCTAAGAAACAATAGACCCTCCCTGCGTTAAGTAACATGCACTGGAACAATCTCTGTCTGCTGTTTTCCAACAGCTTCTCCCCAGACATTCATGCCATCATTATCTTAGCCACTCTTTCTTAGCATAGTAAATTTGTGTTGCAAATATCCACATGTCCATCAAGTTCAACCTTCTATGTCTATATAACCTGCTAGTTGATCCAGAGAAGACAAAAAAAAACTATTTTAAGGGTCTCCAATTTGCCTCAGAGAGGAAAAAAATCATTCCTGACTCCAAGATTGCAATTGGACTAGTTCCCGGATCAAATCTCAGTCATTGATTGAGGGTTTACACAGTTCCTAAGTTCTACTACTTGCTGCCAGCCTCAAACTCTGCCTACCTTTCTCTTTTAATTCTGTGCTGCCCAGTGCTGCCCTAGGCACAGACTGCATCCTGTTCCCTTCTCTGTGTGTCTATCCTGAGCATATGCCAATTGCAGTAGAGATCTGCCTCAAGTATTTGGTAAGCAGAGAACCTAATCTGGTTAGGGTGAGATGCGCTAAAAGGAGACAATAAGCCCTTCACCTGCAAGACATGCAGTGTAAGGGTAGAACTCCACGGCCGATTTTACCTGCGATACCTTCTTTTCTGATGTGATGAGACTAATCGCAGGCATCACGTTGGATGCGCTGAATCTAATGTAAGTAATACAAATGTCACACGTAGAAGCTGATTGCATCTGACACGACTGTAGGATGAAGATGCAACATGGAGAAATGGCATGGTAAGAGGAAGTGAGGGTAGACTGTAGAGGAGTATAGGACTTAGTCTCAAGGGGTTTAGCATCTTGGTAGAGGAGAGCAGGGGAGGAAACGTCAACAGCCTTACTGGCAAGCTTCTTAAAATATGGAAGGATACAGCAGATGATGAAACACTAAAACTATTAGGAGAGTAACCCAATTTGGGCAAAGGTTTTCTGCCAGTCATCCATCCGAAGTATTGGTCCCATGGATCGATGACACCTGAATTTTTCTTTAACTCGATGGACAAGTCTTCGAGTTTCTTGATGGCTAAAGTAACCTTACCGTGGGAACCCGTATTATCAGGGACATATGTACACAGTTATTTCCCCAATAATCATTGGTCACACACACACAGGCTATCCCACGGTCCTCCTGATTCCAAGTTTCATAGATAGTCTGGCATGCTGTGTGGCTACCCTGATATATTAGTATGTCACAAAAATTAAATGTGTGTGTAGCTACATGGGTATTAGAGGAGTTGTACTAGAACTGTGTGATCCCTTCACTAGTCTTATTTATTGCTACCTCCTGGGCTATTCCCAGGGGTAGTAGGTAAAGGATATAGAGCAACATCTGGTTCCTTAGGTGCATCTGCCGTGGGAGGCATGGATCCAAGTAGGTTACCAGTCTAACTTGACTGATGTGCTGGTTGTAAGTAGCACTTGGTATGGACCGTCAAATCTGGGCTCAAGCGAATGTTTTCTCAGAAAACTTCTTGACTAGGACCCAATCTCCTGGTTTGAAGCTGTGTGTACCTGTGTCAAGAGAGGGATCTGGAATAGAAGAAAAGACCTTAGTTAGTTCACGGGTTAATTGGGATACAAAGTCAGTCAATACATCTGATTGTAATTGCTGGGAAAAATAACATCCTAATCTAGGGGCTGACCCAAACAGAATCTCGAAGGGGGACAGTTTATGGTCCCGCCTTGTTGTGTATCTAACACTGAACAGAGCAATAGGCAGGTTGTCTGGCCACTTCATTCCGGAGTCTTGTGCCATTTTTAGCATTCTTGTTTTTAGAGTGCCGTTCATTCTTTCAACTTTTCCACTACTTTGTGGGTGGTAAGGTGTGTGGAAGTGTATAGTGACTGCCAAGGCTGTCCAAATTTCCTTGGTAACTGTAGCGGTGAAGGCGGGCCTTTGATCACTTTCGATTACTTCGGGGACCCCATAACGGCATACCACTTCCGAGAGTAGCTTCTTTGCAGTAGTTTTGGCTGTCATCTTAGTCACCGGGTATGCTTCTGGCCAGCCGGAGAACATGTCTACTATAACTAGAGCATACTCGAATCTTCCACTTTTTGGCATCTGGATGTGATCTACCTGAATCCTCTGGAAAGGATATAGGGGCTTAACTAAATGTTTTGGAGGAAGTTTTTCAAATCATCCTGGGTTACATTTAGCACATATCACGCAAGATGCGCTATAATTCCTGGTAAAGGTGGTTATCCCGGGAGCAAAGTATGTTCTTGTTATGAGGTTGTTCATCAAATTTTTGGATATATGTGCGGATCCATGGGCCCATTTGACCAGGGCCGGATACAAGCTTCTTGGTATACACAATTTCTTATCGTGTGTACATATTCCATTCTGTAACACAGCTCCTTTTCCCAACCACCCGTCCTTTTCCTCTTGACTTGTGGTTGTCTGACTTTCTTTCAGTTTTTCCAAATTATCTAGGAGATCCATCTGGAAAAGAGGAGCTGTTTCATTGGTCTCTTCCTGATGAGTCGACTCTACTTGCACGTCTTCTGGCAATTCCTGTAATTGGCCCATTGCCGTTTAATCAGCCTATGGGTGCCACGTGCTTCTGGGGTGTCGAGTTTTCCATGAGCTTTAACTTTTAGGATGGCAACTTGTTTTGGAAGAGTTAGTGCATCCATTAGTTCAGCAACAGACTTGCCATGCTTTATAGGTGCTCCCGTTGCCGTCAGGTATACTCTTGTCTTCCAAATAACGCCAAAGTCTAAGGCCACTCCTTGAGCATATTGGGAGTCTGTGTGAATGTTGACGTGTTTATCCTTAGCGATTTTGCATGCTGCTGTAAGGGCTTTTAGCTCCGCCTCTTGGACGGACAAGATGGTGGGTAAGGCTCCTGCCTGAGGTACCTTATCCGTATTGGTGACTGTATATCCAACATGAAATTTTCCCGTATCATCTGCAAATCTGGATCCATCCACAAACATGTCGATGTCTGGGTTATCCAATGAGGATACACTAACTGTGGGAAGATGGGCTGTTTCTTGTTGCATAAGTTCAGAACAATCATGTGCCTCATGTGCTCCTTTCCCGTTCCCTATGTCTTAGTTGTCTTCTATATCCTGTATTCCCCCCTCAGGAATTGGTAGAAGTGTAGAGGGATTGAGTATAGTACATCGTTGGAGGGTTATGTTGTCGGGTATAAGGAGGGAGCATTGAAGACGGAGATGTCGGGTGGCAGACGTGCTTTGGCTGGGTTTGGTTTAGGATGGCCGAAATATCATGAGGTGCCAACAGGATGCACTCGTGGCCTAGGATTAGGTCAGAAGTTTTGTCGAGGAGCAAGTGGGCAGCATGAACTACACACCAGTAAGCCAGAGAAGGAGCCCACCTGCAGGGGTTGTGTTAATTGATTGCTCTGGGGGGGTGCCATCCAATCCAACACATGAAACGTCAATGTCTGATATAGGGGCGCCGTGTGGAAGATCCTGGGTCCTGATTACGCATCTGGCAGCGCCTGTGTCGATCAGGAAAGTGGTTGGGGTGCACTGTATTGGCAGGGTGATTTTGGCTAATGGTCCACAGTCTTGTTTGGTGGTGTGTGCCATGACAGGGTCAGGAGAGGGAAGGGACACAGGCTTGCCGAGTTCCTATGGTCGTGGGCTAGGAGAACTAGGTGTCAAATCTGGTGGGGGTCCAGGTGGAGGTGGACAAACGGTCTTACGATGTCGTCGCGGGGCCCAACAGTTCCTGCTGATGTGTCCGGGCTTGCTGCAATTATAGCAGGTTCTTGGCTTCTTGTCGGGGGCGGCATCATCAGCTACCATAACAGGGGTAGGTTTAGACTTGGTTTGGGAAGAGGCCTCTAGGCCTTTAGCCACTAGTGTTAGGGTCTCCATCGGCATTGTGCGATATTCTGGGTGAGTGGTGGTTAAGCCCTTTCTTATGTGTTCACGCAGCCCATTCACAAAGACAGACGATAACATTTGGGCAAGTGCTTTGTTGTGAGAGTTGAATCCCAGATCATAGAACACCTGCATCATGCGGACCTGGTATTTCTCCACAAATTCTGCCTTATCTTTGGTGACCTCCTGAATGCTTATCAGCCAACCTATTCTGTGCCCAGGATTTAATTTGTTCACAGAATTCCACACCGGATTCATAGGTTGTGTCATTTACAACTTGAGTTTTAGCATCCCCAGCTTTTATTTCACACAAACTGTCTAAATCTCGCATGTTGCTGAGTAGGTTTTCTGGATTTGGGCTAACCTACGATAAAAGGGCATAGGCTGGCGATCAAGGTCAGATAACTGAGCAATGAGAGTGGATGCCTGAGAAGGTGTAAAAGTGACATACAATACTGGTGCACCCTTAACTTCCATCCTTTTATGAGCCAGCGTGAGCGGCTCATAAAAGGATTTGGGACTTAATGGGACTTATTCTGGAAGTTGTTAGACTGTTGCTGAACGAGTAACACCTGTTGGGGCATAGTACAGGAGTTCTCGAGACTTGTGGCAATGGCAATTAACTCTTCTAACTTCTTATGCTTCCAGGCAGGACTATGTATGTTAAGTTTACTTTAAGATCATCTAGTAAACTTGACACAAAGGCAATAGCAAGTAACATTGGTTTTTTTTTTCTCATTGGTTAGGGAAGCTGGTCTGCCACAGGCAATGTCCCTCTCCTTAAATCTGGTCACATACTGGACAACAGATTCTTGGGCATCCTGGCTAAATTTGAAAACTGTTTCCCAAGAAGCCTCTGGAAAAATGGTGCCTACCCCTACTTGAGAACTATGGACAAGCAAGAGTTCCTGTGGATTAGTACGGGGCTGTGGAACGTCTCGAAATATCCTTCTAAGATTTGGTGTTGTCCATGGAATGAGCTTTCTGTCTGTGTTAATGAGACGTGCTGCAGGGACGCCCCCCCCCCCCTTTCAGCTTGGCTATGAGGCTGAGAACTGCCTGTATCAGCGCTGCTGTTTTCAGCACTGAAAGATAGTTACATAGTTAAATTGGGTTGAAAAAAGACAAAGTCCATTAAGTTCAACCCCTCCAAATGAAAACCCAGCATCCATACACACACCCCTTCCTACTTTTAATTAAATTCTATATACCATACCTATACTAACTATAGAGCTTAGTATCACTATAGCCTTTGATATTATGTCTGTCCAAAAAATCATCCAAGCCATTCTTAAAGGCATTAACTGAATCAGCCTTCACAACATCACCCAGCAGTGCATTCCACAACCTCACTGTCCTGACTGTGAAGAACCACCTACGTTGCTTCAAATGAAAGTTCTTTTCTTCTAGTCTAAAAGGGTGGCCTCTGGTACGGTGATCCACTTTATGGGTAAAAAGGTCCCCTGCTATTTGTCTATAATGTCCTCTAATGTACTTGTAAAGTGTAATCATGTCCCCTTGCAAGCGCCTTTTTTCCAGAGAAAACAACCACAACCTTGACAGTCTACCCTCATAATTTAAGTCTTCCATCCCTCTAACCAATTTAGTTGCACGTCTTTGCACTCTCTCCAGTTCATTTATATCCCTCTTAAGGACTGAACTGCACTGCATACTCCAGATGTGGCCTTACCAGGGACCTATAAAGAGGCATGATTATGTTTTCATCCCTTGAGTTAATGCCCTTTTTTATGCAAGACAGAACTTTATTTGCTTTAGTAGCTAGAGAATGACACTGCCCAGAAATAGACAACTTGTTATCTACAAAGACCCCTAGATCCTTCTCATTTAAGGAAACTCCCAACACACTGCCATTTAGTGTATAACTTGCATTTATATTATTTTTGCCAAAGTGCATAACCTTGCATTTATCAACATTGAACCTCATTTTCCAGTTTGCTGCCCAGTTTTCCAACTTAGACAAATCACTCTGCAAAGTGGCAGCATTCTGCATGGAACCTATAGTTCTGGATAATTTAGTATCATCTGCAAAAATAGAAACAGTACTTTCAATGCCCACCTCCAGGTCATTAATAAACAAGTTGAAAAGCAAGGGACCTAGTACAGGGCCCTGCGGTACTCCACTACAACTACAACACTGGTTTAATTAGAAAATGTTCCATTTACCACCACTCTTTGTATTCTATCTTTTAGCCAGTTCTCTATCCAGGTCCAAATACTATGTTCCAGGCCAACATTCCTTAATTTAACGAGTAACCTTTTGTGTTTCATCAAATGCTTTAGCAAAGTCTAAGTAAATCACATCCACTGCCATCCCAGAATCGAGGTCTCTACTTACCTTCTCATAAAAAGAAATTAAGTTAGTCTGGCATGATCTATTACGCATAAAACCATGCTGGCACAAACTCATAGTATTATGATTTGCTATGAAGTCCAGTATCTTATCCTTTATTAACCCTTCGAAAAGCTTTCCTACCACTGACGTCAGACTAACTGGCCTATAGTTTTGAGGCTGAGAACGGGATCCTTTTTTGAATAGAGGCACCACATTAGCAATTCACCAGTCTCTCTGCACTATGCCAGATCTCAATGAATCCTGAAAAATTAAGTAAAGAGGTTTGGCAATCACAGAGCTAAGCTCGCTAATTACCCTGGCATGAATACCATCTGGCCCCGGACCTTTGTTAATCTTAACATGTTCTAGTCTCTTTTGAATTTCTTCATGTGTGAACCATGCATCATTAGTTGTATTACTAGAATTGGTACTATTAAGAAGGAAACCTTCACTTACTGGTTCCTCATTTGTGTAGACAGATGAAAAATATGAGTTCAGAATCTGCGCTTTTATTTTGTTTTCATCAACCAGCTGACCCCCCTCTGATAGTAAGGGTCCCACCCCTTCCTGCTTCATTTTTTTACTATTAACATATTTAAAAAATAATTTTGGATTTTTTTTACTGCTTGCTGCAATATCCTTTTCTATAGCAATTTTAGCTTGCCTTATAGCTTCTTATTGGCTTCCTTGTACCTTATAAATGTTTCGGCTGTACCAGCTAACTTGAAAGCCTTAAAAGCACGTCTTTTCTTACCCACCTCAACACCAACGCTTCTATTGAACCAAAAAGGTTTTGCTTTGCAACGACGTTCCTTGCTTACAAGTGGAATATACTGACAAGTATATTTATTAAGCAGCATTTTAAAGACTTCCCATTTTTGTTCCGTGTTTAACCCTGTGAAAAGCATTTCCCACTTAATATGTTGCAGAGATGCCCTTATACTGTCAAAGTTTGCACATCTGAAATTTAGTGTTTTAGTTACTCCCTTATAGAATTGCTTCTGCAACAGAATCTCAAAGGAGACCATGTTATGATCACTATTCCCTAAATGCTCACCCACACAGATGTTAGAGATGAGTTCAGTATTGTTAGTTATTACAAGGTCCAAAAGAGAGTTATTCCTAGTAGGTTCTTGAATGAGCTGGAATAAAAAGTTCTCATTCAGCATATTTACAAACCTACTAGCTTTTTCTGTCTTAGCAACCCCATTACCCCAGTCAATGTCTGGATAATTGAAGTCACCCATAGCAACAACCTGACGCTATTAAATTGTCTCTTCTCACTATTCACTATTTTCTAACTTAACCCTTCTGCTAGCTGCTTTTCTCGTTCTTCTCTTTGCATTCTAGCTTCCTCTGATTCTAGGGCACTTTCCTGACCTTCTTCTACTGCACTTTCTGATTCTTGCTCTCCCTTGCTCTTATTACAATCCCAGCATAGGGGGCTGACGGCTCTTTGTATGCCATATGAGTTACAACCACTCAACTCTTGTAGGGCTTGAGCTTCTAATACATCACTTTAACTTTCCCCTTTGATTTGATTATTCTTTGTTCGGACCAAAATTCTTTGTGTAAGTGTCACGTTCGGCACCCAACACCAGAACAAATGCCTCAGCTACTTGGATGCCACCAGGACTTAAACGAGAGGTGCAAGGCTAGAGGTTCTGGATAAGCAGAGGGGCAAGACTATTAGCAAAGTCTTTGGGCAGAAGGTCGTGGTACAAGGTGTTAGACAGAATCGACGTCGGAACTGGCCGGGTCGAGGCAGGCAGAAAGTGTGCGTATACAAATCAGACCGGGTCTGGGGAGGCAGCGATCAAAGCGAGGTCAGGCAGGCAAGGGTCAAAACTGGGAGCTCAATCAGAAGGATTTAGCATAAGAGATAGTCAAAATTCAGGCAATGGATCAGGATACAGAGGTCAGAATCATCAGGAACAGGCAGGGGTCACAACAGATCAAGCTCAGAATCAGAATAGCAAAAGCTAACGGCACCAGGAACAAACCTATAATGGGCAATGAAAACCAGTATGATGGCCCTTTAAATATTTGAATTTTCGCGCCGTTGCACGCTGGCATCAACACGCCAGTGCGCATGCACCTATATAAACAGCAGAGGTGTGCCGCGTGCGCCCTTAATTAACCAGCACATGAGGAAGAGGACGTCCACACGGCGGGCATCCCCGCTGAGGGGGCGGCAGGCGTCCCTGCCGCCCCCCTACTAGACCACCAGGGTAAGCTGTTACTGGACCCCCAGGTCTCTCAGGAAACTTCTAATGGAATAGTTTCCTGAGACGGTCAGCCATGATGTCACTAACTGAAACCCAAGAGTTCTCCTCGGGCCATAGCCCTTCCATTTAACCAAGTACTGGAGCTTACCTCACACGAGGCGAGAATTGAGGAGCTCCTGACTTCAAATTCAAACTGACCTTCAACCAACACTGGGGGAGGAACAGACAATTGACGGACCTGTGACGCTGTCTTTAGAAGAGACACATGAAAAGAATTCGAAATTTTTAAATTATCAGGCAGTTTGAGACGAACAGAAGAGGGATTAATTATTTCACTGATGGGATATGGACCAATGAACCTGGGCCCCAACTTGAGAGAGGGGACTTTAAGCTTAATGTTCTTAGTAGACAACCATACAGAGTCTCCTACCTGATATTTGGGTGCCTCTCTACGAGACCTATCAGCTGCTTTTTTCTAAGCGGTTGTAGCTGCGGAAAGGGCAGGGTCAGTGGGAGGTAACCTCAGGGCCCAAATTTGGTGATCATCCTGTAACAGGGTCATTACAAACCTCACTTTTTCTTTGCCATTAGCGAAAGAGTGGGGGAAAAGCTGAGGTATAATTTGCATGTCTCTTGGAACACAAATAATTTAGATCTGTCCCCATTGAACACAACACAATCTTGGGTTCATGGGTTTTAGGCACGTTACCCATCATGGCAGAAGAACCCACAGGAGCGGCCATAGGAGGGGTGACTACTGGAGCTGGAGACTGAACAGAAGCATCCAGTCGACGAGTCAAATTGTGAAAACCTTGCATTAGGTAATCTTGCCTCTGCTCATGTTCTTCCAGGCACTGTAACAAAGTGGTGAGTAGCGCATCAGTGGTGGAAGTAGCAGCAGCAGCTTGACCTTCTTCGTCCATGGGCCCGTTATAATGTCACGGTCAGCACCCAACACCAGAACAAATACCAAGCACGCTGGTCTCGGCTCGTGCTTCACCTGAGGTGTGACCACCTTTGGCCTCGGGAGGAGCCCTCAGCTACTTGGATGCCACCAGGACTTAAACGAGAGGTGCAAGGCTAGAGGTTCTGGATAAGCAGAGGGGCACGACTGTTAGCAAAGTTTTTGGGCAGAAGGTCGTGGTACAAGGTGTTAGACAGAATTGTAGTCGAACTGGCCAGGTCGAAGCAGGCAGAAAGTGAGCGTAAACAAATCAGGCCGGGTCTGGGCAGGCAGCGTTCAAAGCGAGGTCAGGCAGGCAGGCAAGGGTCAAAACCAGGAGATCAATCAGAAGGATTTAGCAGAAGAGATAGTCGAAATTCAGGCAATGGATCAGGATACAGAGGTCAGAATCGTCAGGAACAGGCAGGGGTCACAACACCACCGCCTATATACACAGCAGAGGCGCCCCGCGCGCGCCCTTAGTACCGGCGCATGAGGAAGAGGACGTACATGCGGCGGGCGTCCCTGCCTGCTGTCCCCCCACTAGACCACCAAGGTAAGCTGTTACAGTAAGCATTTAGCAACTTTGAACCATGCTTCAGCGGTCTCTACAAGACCCTTATCATGTAACAGCCCTTTCTTCTCAGTAAGGAGAAGTCACCATTCTTCTGGCTGCAGCCAGGGGGCCATGTGCAGTCAGATTACACACTTTTGCTAATCTATCATAATTTTCACATGCTTTTTTCCCTCTCTGGCTGCCACCAATTCACATGCTGGGACCCTGTTACTCGTTCTGCTGTTGGTTTGCCCCATCATCGGTTGTGAACCAGACCGTATTCAACTGGGCAGTTAACAGAGTGCTTACTCAGTTCAGTTCGTCTTGTTCACACTCTGCCAAGCCCTCTGCTGGGTGGCAGCCACACTCAACAGGCTGATGACCGTTGGCACTTGCTTTCTCACACACTTCAAACAAACTAAGACCTAGACTGTCTTGACCTACTGGGAAGTGAACGTTGAGGCGATACGCCAAAAAAGTCTGGGACGCTAGACAAAAGGCATTTTCTGCCTAAATACTGTTCAGGGTAACCCCCTGGTCTAACTTTGGCCAATCTCTAGCCCCCCCTCAGTAATGCCAAACAGAAGAACACACACACAGTCAGGACAGGACATAACCTCTAATCCAATGGGATTTATGGGGGTATTGTGATGCACAGAGACAGATTTGTATCAGCGTCCTATCGATGTCTAGATACCACACACGCAAACCCACAGCGTGTTTTTGACCGCCACTCACCAGCGAGTAAACCGATCAGCTGGTAGGGAACTTTATGTCAATTATATATGACTACATCCAGGAAGACCACCACACACCAGTGAGTAGACCGCTCAGCTAGCAAGGAACTTTATGTCTCGTGAATGCATCTACATACACGTCCCTGTCTCTATCATCAAAACTCCCCTGTCATCCAAATCACTCGGAAAGAGAATATCATAAAACACAAACTGGGTAATAGATAGCTCTATACAGGTTTAATAAAAAAAGGCTGCAGGCAAGAAAATACATGTCTTTGCTAGCTGCCAGGAGTCGATTTAGACAACAGGTACGAGCAACAATAGGTAGCAGGTTTGACACGAGTAAGAAACTAAAACATAGGTCTTACCATGTCCCAGAGGTGATCAGTATCCGTCCCGTCCTCTATTGGTCGACCTGTGTCCTTTGTATTGGCTGATGAGCAGTCAGAACCTGCTGCCCCACATTGGGCGCCAATTGTTATGGACTCAAACAGTCCTGAGGATATCTATTCCTGTCCTAATTAGAATATAGGTGTACACCAGAAGAACCACACTGACAAGAGACGTTCAGTATAAATTTATCCCCTTTATTGTGTGCGTGCAGTGCTTTATATAGGTCACGTAAAAAAGGGTGAGGCACAGCCATGTGCAAAACACACGTCACAGTCATGAGGTAGTTGGTTATCAGTTGCATTCTTGTGCAGACTTCCTCAAGTTCACGTACAGGCGTTAGATCATGTGCAGCAGAGACATCTGAGATGCTGCCTATGGAGGAGGCTTTTTACATCTTAAGCCACATAATATATGTTGAGCTATAGCTGAGAAAGGAAATAATGTGTAAACAGTAAAATAGACATTTTAGAAATATAAAAATAGCTGTAGATCCCCCACACTAGATATTGCAACATGGCTTCTGAGTGGGTAGGACTGGTAGAGTAGCAAATCAGAGATCCTAACCTGGTTAGGGTGAGCAGGCTGGGGGGGGGGGGTTTCACATTTTTCTTTATTTGCCAAATAGGCACCTGAGAGCTACCCCCTGAAGCTGCCACCCTAGGTACAGGCCATTTGGTGCCTGTATGTTAACACTGGTGCTACCTGCTGTGACCAGGATATTGTGACTATGCTCCTGTTTCTCCCACTGATTGCTGGCTACTTTCTTTGCACTGCACTTCACATCACCACAACCCTTGTGCAAGCAGTAGTGACGGGCAAATTTGCGCCGGCGCCCATTTTTGACGCCGGCGCCCGTTTTTGATTTTTTACGCGAATTTTCACGAATTTATTCGCTGGCAGCGAATCGCGCAAATTCGCCGCAAATTCACGCCTGGCGAATAAATTCGCCCATCACTAGCAAGCAGTATTGTGGGTCCTATACATTGCTCAATCTGCCAGCAAGTCTTGCTAGTGCTTTTTTCCCAACATAGTCTTTTAAAGAAATCATATTAATGGCTGAATCTTGAGTCAGTAATAATGTCTGTACTAACAAAGTATTTGGAATGCAAAAAAAAACCCCAGTTATTTTATAAATATCATTCATAAAAACAAAACGTGTATACGGTATAATGTAGATCATTTCAACATTGTTGAATTTTCACATTGTGATAATTTTCACATTTTGTCTTGCTAACAGTGTGGCCAAAAAAAAAAAACACTTGCGCATGACAGTACATATAAATTTCCCCATTGCATGCCACATGATGCTCTATAAATCTCTATAGGAAAATAATGTGCCCCGACAACTGGGTATACTCACACAGTAACAGGAAATTGAGAACGTTGTATAATTAAAACAGGTCAATTGCAACTGCTCGTAATCCTTAATGCTTTTCACGTGGAGCTCCATACTTCTGTAGGTCCCTATGGCTTTAATTCCCTACCCTTCCTCCTTTTCCCTAGTTGCTGGACAAAAGCCCATGTATCAGTGTCATTCATTTCATATAGATGCTATTGGCTAGCAGGTAGGGTGGCCACTTCCTGCCTCGATTTGGTATAGTGCTGGGAAAGGAGTGGCACTTCCTCTTCCATCTGAGGAACAGCGTGGATGTGTGCTCTGAGCATGGACATGGGTCCAGTAAAGTTGGGGTACAGGGCCCCGTGAATGAGGCATTAGATAATGGCAGGTGTAGTTCCTGCAATAGTATATTCTAGGAGTGTAAGTCAGTTAGGGTTGAGCTAAAGTTAGGGTTGAGCTAAAAAAGCTCCAACATAGGAGTTGCAGTTTGGAGGTATCTCTCCCAGGTCATATTGCCTGTAGTGTAGGGATCCCACTGAAGAGGGAATCAGGATAGAGGATTTCCCTGAGGTGATCCAGGCCACTACAGAGGTAAAGTGAGATTCTTGACAAGTCTGTCCCAGGGGAGTGTCAACCTGTGTTAGGATCTGCATGTGATGTGCCTGTACTACTTGCCTCTGAACCACTGTGATGTGAGTAAGCCCTGTGGATGTTCAATAAACCCTTTTTGTTTTGGTAATTGTAAGAACCTCTGGCGCCCTTTGTCTTTATTTTTCTGCATAGCAGCATGAGAGGTGTAGTTGCACAACACCATTACCTTCCTCTTCCACTGTGCGAAGGCCAACTCTGGGTGAGAGAGTCCAGTGTAACCGGTGTGCTACTGGTAATAGTCCGGAAAGGCTGTTAATGAGCCCAAAAACGTGTTACACTTCTTCAGAAGGAATATTTACATCCGACTGTCACTCTAGCATTAGAATTTTTTATGGTTAAATATACTTTTGGTGAACTATATATGGCAGCTTCACTTGATTAGCTGTACTTGTGAATATTCTTTGCATGTTCAGTTAGATGGCCATTTACAAGCTCATATGTAAATATGGCAGACATAACTTGAACTATGGACATACCTTGAACTATGGGCATGCATAGACATTTCTTAGGTTTTTCCATTTCCGCACACACATACACACACATACAAACTCATTTACACTATCAAGTCCCAATCAAAAAGAGGTATTCTACAGCTGCAGTAGTGCTCCTTTCTATGATTAGGATCCTTCACTAGTACCAGTATTCCATTAGTGCTATGACCAGTGTCAAAACACAGAACTACAGGGCCTCACTGCTACAGGCTACACCCCTACCCCTGCTGCCAACCACCCATCCTGCCTGCCCCTGCCCAACTTCCACAAAACGCCACGTCTTATACAAGACCTGGATCAGCAGGACGCACTGGAATTTCTCCCAGTGGATCAGCTCGACACCTAATGATTATCATGCTACCCTTGCTAGTAAAACCACAGTTTTTCACTGGCAAATTACTCTTATAAATGCTTGACCCACTATTGCAGGCATGTCCAAAGTGCGGCCCGGGGGACAATTGTGGCACATTTTCAAATTTACACCGGCCCTCAGCCTCCGTCATGAAATTAATAATAATGCGGCTCTCCAGCACAGTGTGATCAGGAATCCCGTAGCCCTAGCAGTAATAATTGGGCACATTAGTGAAATGATCTGCCACTTGGTCTATACTGCTGCCTGTGTGCTGAAGGTGTTAGCAATAGACACTTACTGGCACATAGTGATGTGCCGCTCTCGCATACATGTCTATTGCTAACACCTTCAGCACACAGGCAGTAGTATAGACCAAGTGGCAGATCATTTCACTAATGTGTCCAATTATTACTGCTATAGCTACGCGATTCCTTGTTTAAATGATGTTAATGGATCAAAGAATGTCAGGCTGAATGGTCGGCCCCCACACATTTTCACCTCACTAAATCTGGCCCTCGTTGCAAAAAGTTTGGACACCCCTGCACTATTGCATTGTCAGGGTCGGCATATTTTTAATGTTAGTCTATAATCGGGTATTTCCTCAGCATTTTGTTGCCCACCTGCTAGAAATGGTGTGGGTGCCACAATGCGCCATGTGTCATTACCCTTAAAGTGAATTTAATAGTGCAATGTATCAGGGCTGCTCCTGCCATGAGGAAAGGTGAGACCCGTGCCTCAGGTTGGCAGTGAGCGGCAAAAAGCCGCCTCTTGTCACTTTAAGAGCCGAATTTCCATTTTTTAACCTGGAAATTCTGCTCTGCTAGTGCAGAGAATGCAATTGCGCTCAATGCATTAGCGATTGTAGTGTTTAGTAACAGCCCTTCTAAGGGCGTTTATTATGCTTTGTTTATGTTCATTGCTATGCAGCACTGCTGACACCAGAGGGCACCCTCTACAGCAGTCCAGTGAAAATGCTAGAGTATTCTAGGATTCTATGGTTATGACACTTTCCATGTGGAGCCAGCTATGCAATTCTGCCATCTGTTGAATAAAAACTACAACCAAAGCATTCTGTGTATGTGTGACGAGGATCAACATTTTGTATAACTCTCATTGATTCTTGCTAACAGTGAGTAACCTGCATTTATCATGACTCTTTACACTGAATACATTTTTCCACCATTTGACTCTGATGCTGAAGCCAACTCTGCTGGACAAAGGTGGATGAAATGGATACAAAGATTTGAAAATTATCTGATTGCTATGGATGTCACTAATGCTGATAGACAGAAAGCTTTACTACTGCATTTAGCTGGAGAAAAGGTTTATGATATATATGACACACTAGATGAACCCACTGACACATACACAGAAGTGAAAATGAAACTAACTACCTACTTTAACCCTAAGAGGAATACACAGTATGAAATCTACCTATTCAGACAAGCAGCATAGCAGTCAGATAGGGTTGCCACCCGGCCAGTATTTTACCGGCCTAGCCGGTAAAATACCTGCCAAGGCCGTGGCCGGTATTACAAATTTACCGGCAATGTAGCTGCCGGTAAATTTGTAATACCATTAAAAGGAGCCCTCGGCCTGCCCCCAATCACCCCCAATCCCCTGGAACTTACCTTATCTTTTACTTCTTCTAGCGATGGTGGCGTGGCCCCGCCCCTTTTGATGTCATGACCCGCCCCTTTTGACATCAAACCCGCCCCTTTGTGACCCCGCCCCCCAGCAGCCGGTAATACATTTTAAAAAAGGTGGCAACCCTACAGTCAGATGAAACTCTGGATGCCCATCACACCAGATTACATTTGCCTGCAAAAATATTGTGACTTCCCTAATACTGATAAGGAAATAAAAGCACAAATAATTCAAAACTGCACCTCCTCCAGACTCAGGAGATATGCACTGAGGGAATCTGATTTGTCTTTAAAAACCCTACTGGACTATGGCAGATCTTTAGAGATCTCTGATAAACAAGCTGCAGATATAGAAAACAAATCCACTACTGATCGTTTTGCTGTAAATACGAATGAAGTATGTACCACTGCACACTATAACAAGCATAATCAGAAGCCACATACTATATGTAGTAACTGTGGTGGTTCTTAACCACATACAGGACTGTGCCCAGCAAAAGGACAGAAATGCTGAGCCTGTGGCAAAATGAATCATTTTGCAAAACAGTGCAGGACAAAATTGTTTAAAAAAAGTGAATCACATTTTTCCACTAAATTGCAGCAAAGGAAAGTGAATCAAGTCACACCCCACACAGTGAGGGAACCTGAGACTTTCAGTGATGAAAATGACTATACATTTTTGGCCACCTAGTGCAACATCAAGCAACCACAAGCAGATATACTCCTTGACAATACTACAATTACTGATATGATAGATTCAGTTTCTGCTGTGAATCTCATTGGAGAAGCAACATTTGAAATGTTACAACCACAGCCACAGCTATTACAAAACAGCATTAAAATATATGCATATGGTGCAAAAAGACCACTAGATACAGGCCCGGATTTGTGGAAAGGCTACCTAGGACCGGGCCTAGGGTGGCAGGATTTTAGGGGGGTGGCATGCTGCCCAACCAAACCCCCATTGGTCCAGATGATGAAAATTTGCACGAAAAAAGGGGAGGGGACAGTGGCGACAAACGGCAGTGGGCCTAGGGGTGCCCACTATGTAAATCCAGCCCTGACTAGATATATGTGGTTTTATGTGACCAAGGGAAATCATACTTCACTTTTAAGCTTTGAAACACCATCTTGCCTTGGTCTATGACAAATTCATGAATAGTGATGGGCGAATTTGCGCCGTTCCGCTTCGCCGAAAAATTTGCGAATTTCGCGCGAAATTCGTGAAACGGCGAAAAATTCGCGAAACGGCGTTGGCGTCTCGTTTTTGACGCCGGCACCCATTTTTGACGCCGGCGCCCGTTTTTTCCAACGCCGGCGCCCATTTTTGACGTGAATTTTCGCTAATTTATTCGCTGGCGGCGAATCACGCAAATTCGCCGCGAATTCGCGCCTGGCGAATAAATTTGCCCATCACTATTCATGAATGTGGTGTCAACTGTGTCACGGTCAGTCGCAGATAGCTTAGTGTTGAAATATGCTCATTTGTTTGAGGGAATTGGAAATTTAAAAGACTTTCAGGTGCAACTTCACATAAATCCTGCTGTGAAACCTACAATATTGGCGTGTATGGGCCCACTCCTTGGGTGTCCCCAATAGTAACCGCAACAAAACCCAAATACCCTGACCATGTCCGAATCTGCATAGATATGTGACAAGCTAACACTGCAATTATGAGAGAGAGTCACATCACTCCAACCATAGATGATATTATTCATAACCAGGCTAAAATATTTTCAAAATTGGACCTAAAAGCAGGCTATCGTCAACTTGAACTGCATCCAGATAGCAGATATATAACAACATTTTCTACACACACTGGGCTGTGGAGATACAAATGTCTGAGCTTCTGTGTATCTTCTGCTGCTGAGATATTCCAGAATACAATACAGCAATCTTAGTCTGGACTTTCAGGTGTTATAAACTTTAGTGATGACATCTTAGTGTATGGGGCAACCCAGAAAGAACATGATGACAATCTAACTGTAGTGTTTAAAATACTTTGTGCTAATGGTTTAACATTGAACCAAAACAAATGTGAATTTAACAAAACTCAGCTTGAATTTTATGGGTTTATTTTCTCGGCAGAAGTATATCTGCAGACGCCAGAAAGCTTGCAGCCATTTATGAGGCAAGTGCTCCCAAAGAAGACACATACGCCACATACTTAGGGGTACCTATGCATATTGGGTATCAAACTGTTCAGCGGACCCCAGACTTTCATCTTTAGGGAGTTTTATCTTGTATATAATGATATGTAGGAGATACAATGCTTTAGAGTTGGAGTATTGAGGAGATTTTTGTATATGTCATAAAAATTGCGAAATGTTGGAAAGCTTTGCGGCTTGGTATTTTTGAGTAGACAGATGTGCATACCCATATTAGATTCATCAGAATGTGTACTTTCCAAAAATATATGGTTTTCTGGGGTGAACATACATTTTTGTACTTTTGCCCCTTGAAAAATGCTGATTTTGCAGTATTTGGAATATTATTCAAATTGCAGGTGAGTGATTGCTCACCAAAATGAATTACACCTCAAAGGAGATGTTGATGATGAATATAATAGATCTGTCACTTAAATTAAAGTGCACTTAAATATGAAGTGTGAGAGTTGTCTTAACAGAAACCAAATCTGGGGATACTGAGCAAAGCAACCCATCTATTGCCCACTGGTCAGCAAATTCACTCAACCGGCCAGTGAACACTGCCTGGGTGTACTCTGCTCGGATGCGGGAACGCACCAGCACCCGGAACAAAGCCTCTACCGGTAGAGGATTCCCACCCTCCAAACATTGCATTCTAGACTTATGAATGGCTAGTTTGGCTAAAGCTAGGAGCAAGTTGAAGAGAAGGTCTTTCTCTCGATTGTCCCGGGATACTGGGCGTCCAAAAATAAAAACGTGAGGGGAATAATGTAACCAGAACTGCAGATGAAGTTTCCTCAAAAGAGCCAAAAGAGGTTGCAGTCTAGCACACGAAAAATAAGCATGAAACACAGACTCCCTTTTGCCACAGAATGGGCAAGCAGCTGTGGAGTCTGTAAAATGGACCAGGTACTCTCCTGTGCTCAAAGCACCATGGAGCACTCTCCAACTCAAGTCTCCAGTGGGTCTAGGCACCAGGCTGGAATAAAGGGCTCGCCACTGGGGTTTCTCACCCTCATTAAACACCCGCCTCCAGATGGTATCATAGCGGGAGACAAGAGCAAGAAAGTGTACAGTGTGGAGCATGAGGGAGTACAATAGCTTTCTTGTCATGTCATAAAAGCACGTCGAGGTAAAATTCTCCAACTGGCTCAAGTTGGGAGAAGGAGGTGTGTCAGGGGATTGACGGGTCTTGGGTGCTATTTTTATGGCTGGAGGTGGAGAGTTCCAAGGTGGATGTGGTTCTCCACCACGTAAAACCCCATCAATAAATGAGTGAGAGTCAGGAGAGAGGTTATTCTTGATCTCCTGGAGCAGACGATGTGGAACTCTAGTGGTAAGGTACCCCATGCGTGGCATAACTGCACGAGCTTCCACCCAATCTGACCTCTCGAAATCCAGGAAATCCCCAACTCTGGTTAGCTGAGCCCTGCAAAGGCGGTGACGGATGCTGGTGGACTCCAACATCCTAGTCTTTAAAGATGGATTGTAAAGTATGGGCTCAGTTAGAATGTCCTCCCCCTGAATGCCTCCTTGCCTTAGCACAGTCACCATGCTCCAGGTCTTTAGAGTCTCTTGGTAATAAGCCGGCAATGGTGAGAGGCTTCTTATGAATCCTTCAGGTTCGATGACAAACAATTGCCGGTCATACCCCATGTTGCGTACCTGATGATAAAAGCTGGATGCTAGGGTACACCACTGTGGAGAAGGATCTGCATACAAGTATCTCTGTATCTGCTGGAGACGGAAAGTATGTACTTGAGAGCGTATGCATACAACTCCCTGTCCTCCCTCTCTCAAGGGTAGGCTTGAAACACCTGCAGAGACCCAGTGCTTTCCCATCCAGAGAAAGTCCAGCAACCTTCTCTGGATTTTAGCAATGAATTCTTGGGTTGGGCTAAGACATGTCAGCCTATACCAGAGTTGAGAGGCTACCAGCTGGTTAATCACCAAAGCCCTCCCCCTCATAGAAAGCATTTTAGCAAGACCCTTCCACTTTCCCAGGCGGGTAAGAACATGCTCCTCAAGTTCAATAAAATTCTGTGGAACAGGACGCTCTTCAGCTGACAGATAGACACCTAAATATTTGATGACTTTAGTCTCCCACGAGATGTCGCGAAAAGCAGAAGGCAAAGAATCTACATGTAGAGGACCTTCCAGAAGGCCTGAGCTCTTGGTCCAGTTGATCCGAGCTGATGAGGCAGCAGCGTAAACCTCTTGGCATTCTTGTGCTCGCTCAAGATCAACTAGGTCCTGGGCCACAAGGATGACATCATCAGCATATGCTGAAAGAACTACCCTCATGTCAGGTTCCCTGAGCACCAGTCCTGTAAGCCTCTTCCTTAGTAGACACAGGAAAGGCTCAATGGCCAGTGCATACAGCTGTCCCGACAAAGGGCATCCTTGTCGAACTCCTCGTTTGAAGGCCAGAGGTGCAGTCAGAGACCAGTTGATTTTAACAAGACACTCTGCAGAGGTGTACAGTGTTTTCAGATAGCTCACAAACTGTGGGCCAAAGCTATAGGCTTGCAGAGTGCCTAAAAGATATTGGTGATCTACTCTATCAAATGCCTTCTCTTGATCCAGGGAGAGAAAAGCGAGAGATAGACCAGCCTTCCGGGCAAAATGTAGTAAATCCCGAACCAGAAAGACATTGTCAAAAATTGTCCGGCCGGGGACTGTATAGGACTGGTCAGGATGAACCACCTCTGCCAGCACAGACTTGAGTCTGAGTGATATAGCTTTGGCTACAATTTTATAGTCTGTGCTGAGCAATGAGACCGGTCGCCAATTCTTAATAAGGCGGAGATCCCCCTTCTTAGGTAGCAGTGATAACACTGCTCGACGACACGAAAGTGGCATCTCACCGGTCTTGAGGGCCTCATTTAGAACCCTATGGAAATCATGTCCCAGAGTATCCCAGAAGAACTGGAAGAACTCTACAGTCAATCCATCTAGCCCTGGAGATTTATTATGGGGCATTAAGTGGAGTGCTTGAGAGAGTTCATTCAGAGTGATTGGTTTTTCCAACCTCTCTCTTCTCCCCCTCGCTGACCTCTGGAAGCCCATTCCATAGCTCCCTGCAGGCATCTGGAGAGATGGGATCAGGAGAAAAAAGGTTCTGATAGAAGGACCGGGCTCTGTCCCGGATAGCCTCCGGATCTTCAAGGGGGGTGCCATCCTCCGCAAGAAGGCATGTTATTTGTTTTCGATTCCCCTTCTTCTTCTCCAGAGCATAGAAGAATCGTGAGCCACGATCCATATCGCAGAGTAACTGCATGCGGCTTCGTACATAAGCACCACGAGCCTGTCGATGTTCCATGTTACGCAGAGTCTCTTTCTTTTCTACATATTCACACTGTATGGCTTGGTCTTCAGAGCCTGACAGCCTTTGCTCAAGATCAAGCACCTCCCTATTCAGAGCCTCAATCTCTGCATTTTTCTGTCTGCTCAAACATTTTGTATACTCTTGACACAAGAGCTTTAGGTGAACCTTGCCTACATCCCACCATTGACTCAGTGTGGCAAATTCATCCTGATAACCCTTCCAGTCTGTCCACATTTCCCGGACTGCCTTTGCAAACCCTTCATCCTTTAATAAGCTGTTATTAAAGTGCCAATAGGCTGCTTTGGGCAGAGATGGTGCAACTGCCACTATCAAAGAAGCACAATTGTGGTCCGAGAAAGGTGCCAAGCTAATATTACTGGACCGAACTCGTGACATAATATGGCTAGATATATAAAGCCTATCAATCTGGGACTGAGACACACGGCCATCCCTCACCCTAACATAGGTGAAAGCATCGGTTTCTGGGTGTTGTTCTCTCCAGATGTCTACCAAGGAGAAATGGGCAATGAGTTCCCGCAAAGCTGACTCAGATGAATCCCTTTTCTGGGGAACATTCCGGTCCCGAGCCTCAAGGGTGTAATTGAAATCACCCCCTATAATCACGGCTTCATCTGAGTCAATTGTCTCCATATAGGCTGATAAACTTTCAAAAAAATACTTTCTCTCTGGTCCAGTAGTTGGGGCATACAAGTTTATCAGATTGTATGTTCCACTAGACTCCCGGACCCGGAGATGTAACAGACGGCCTGGGATGACAGAATTAACACTCAGTACCTCTGGCTGGAAGGATTCTGAGAACAAGGTCACCACCCCACATGACGTCCATGTGAGGTGATTAAAAAAGATTCTACCCTTCCATTCCAGATGCCAGGTCGCTTCAAGCTCCTGAGTGATATGGGTCTCTTGAAGGAAACTCACAGAGTACCCTCCTTGGCGTAGAAAGGAGAGTACCTGAAACATTCTGAAAGGCTCCCGACAGCCATTTGTATTAAGAGTGCTTATACTTAGAGTCATTATTGTGTGTTAGTAAATGCTTTAGCCCTCACAGAGGCCTGGTGAGACAAACACTTTTTGTGGAACTTAACACTACGGAGATATTCTGCAGTTCCATAGTTTTTGGCCTCTTTTATGACCTTGATGTATTGTCTCACAGAACTGATCACCAAAGTCAAATCATGCCACTTCTCTAGAGCCATATGTAGCTTCTTCTCCAATTTAACACCAAGGGTGCTCTCAAGAAACATCTTGAGATCCTCAGTTGGGATGATTGGGGTAGAAGGATTTGTCACAACTGTGTCAACCTCCTCTTCGATGTCCCCCTCATCCATGAACTCTTCTTGGCTAAGGGATTGATAATTTCCCCTCTCCACTGGAGCTTTGATAATATCTACACAAGAAGTCGCAGGAGAAGGATCAGAAGCACCTGCTATCTGGAGACCCAGCAACGGCTCAGATAATATTTGGATTTTGCTTGGAACACCACTGGAGGTGTTTGGCTCAGGGGTAGCAGATGGAATTGGCTCCTTAACAACAGGAGCTTTAGAGGCTCGATGGGCAACCTCTGCCCTTTCCACTGCCTCCTGTGCCTCCTGAATGGCAATAACATTGGGGTCAGTGGAAGAGAATGGAGGAGAGATCTTAACATGCACAGTAGACCTTACAGAGTCTGTCTGGCTATCCTCCATATTTACAACTCTAGCCTCATTATCCTCCCTCGCAGCATTGTCTGCAGGATCCTGTATGGGGGTTGTCCCAATGTTCTCCATTTCTTGGAGTGAAATACCCTGAGGCACTAAACACTGAGGCTGGTTGTAGTTCCCAAAGCTCAGCACCTCAGGGACACTTACGGCCCACTCTGCAGGGGTTTCATTAGCTGTCCCGTTATACTCCAGGGGAAGATCCCCTGTTGGAGACAGATGCAGCACCCCTGACTCTGTGGGGAGGCCCATAATCCCCTCCTCTTCCCCAACTGGGTCTATAGGTGCATGGTCTGGCACCAGTTTATTGCATCCAACAGTTGGACTAGACAATATCACCACATGAGGAACAGATGTTTTGCTGCCCTTTTTGCCCTTGGATGGGGGTGCTCCATCATTGACCACTGAAACCCATTCCTCAGGTATCAGCCTGTTGGATTTAAATTTCCTCTTCTTTTTCTTGTCATTTGAAGAGGAAATGCTACTCTCTGCTCCCACCACGACAGGTGTTACAACCACCGGCACCCCCACACCCTTAGGAGTGTTAATAACAGGGTTACGTTGGTTTTTGGCAAGAACAACTGCAGCACTAAGGGATGCATTGACATTCCTCCCCCCCCTTCTCTTTTGCTGAACTTGAAATGCAGGCTGTAGCCTTAGATAACTTGAGTGAAGAAGGAGGAGGTTTGGAGGTTTCAGAGGTGGGTTGTGTAACAACCCCCTTGAGGTTCTTTACTGAAGGGGATTTCTCCTTTGAGGAGCCTGCAGCAATAGATGTGGCAGGGTATGCTGTTGCATTAGAGGTACTGGGGGCAGGAACAGGGACTGTGGTCTTAATATGCCCTTTGGGGCAACTCTGGCGAGTGTGCCCCAGGTTCTTGCAAAGGAAGCACCTCACTTCTTCAGTGCAGTAAAAAATTTTATAGAGCACCCCCTCAAATGGAACACCAAAGGACCCCTCAATAGTATCTTGACCCAGAGGCAAAAGTAATTGCACCTGCCTTTTAAAAGAGAGGATATGTCTCAATCTGCTCTCCTTGCAACCCAAGGGAAGTTTAGAAATAGTTGACTTTATTTCACTGAGGGCTTGCAGGTGGGGTAGCAATAAGTGGTCTTGCAGGAAGGGGGGCACATTAGATAAGACTATCTTTATGCCTAATCCTTCTAGGGGTTCTACAGGGATATAACCACCCCCTACTGTGATGCCTCTCTGCACTAGAGTATGCACTGCAGTTAGTGTACGGGCAAATATTATGGCTTTCCCATACATTTTACTTGCTGCCACTATTACAGATGGGCCCACCACTTCAGCTGCAGCTTTTATGTAAGCCTCTATGCCATGAGCTCCTGTCATTAGACATCTAACCCCATGCTTCCTTGTAAGCTGCTCTACCCCAGCAGTGACTTGGCTTGGGTTGTTGCCAGTAGCCACTGCCTGTGCAAAACTTTTAGCAGGGGTCACATTGGCTGCAGCAGCAGAAACAGAAGCAGTGGAGCTTTTTGACAAAGGCTGTGACTGGTGCTTTTTAGCATAGCTACAGCCAGGTTTTTCAGCTCCTTTTCCTTTAGGAGCTTGAGGTATTTTTTTATAATTTTGTTTTTTATTCCCTCCCATTATTTTACAAAACAATCCACAAAAAAGTAAGCTTAATTCTATGAATCAGCAAAAGTAAATGCAACAATGAGAAGCTTTAGCAGGGAGAGGGTTAACGAGAGCAGGTGCCTGGGAGTTGCACTGCTACTAGAAAATGTTTTATTTTCTTAAATCCTTCTCCCTTTAGCTTTCTCTCCTTACAAAACAAGGATAAAAGTAAAAGCACACACACAATCTGTGCAAATAGTGATAAATTTCAGCTGAAACTAAATACAAAAAAAAAAAAAAAAAAAAAAAAAAAACAAGTGAAACTGACACCCAGGTGTGGGGGGGAGGGGTAGGGGATCTGTCAGTGAGTTTGTAGCCCACAGGAAGTGAAGGGAACTGGGCTAGCAATCACTCACCTTCTGGGTCAAAATAAAAATCGATTTTAAATAAAGTAAATCAACTCAAAACTTCCCAAAATTCACACACCAAGTAGCTAACACCTTCACACACCAAATGAGAACAAAAAATCCTGCCTTAAACAGGGATTTCTCTGCTTAATTTGAAATCAAACAGAGAGCTTTCTTTTTTGTGGCTTCTGCAGTATTTGGAATTCCAGGACTGATAACTCGTATGGGGTGTCTTCGTTCTGGGGCCCCTATACGCCACATATTTAGGTGCACCTATGCATATTGGGCATCAAACTGTTCAGCGAACCCCGGGCTTTCATATTTAGGGTATTTTATCTTGGTATATAATGATATGTGGGAGATACGATGCTTGAGAGTTGCAATTTCGAGTTGATTTTCGGCAATGTCATAAAAATTGCAAAATGTAGGAAAACTTTGCGGCTTGGTACTTTGGAGTAGACAGATGTGCATACCCATATTAGATTCGTCAGAATGTGTACTTTCCAAAAACATATGGTTTTCTGGGGTGAACATACATTTTTGTACTTTTGCCCCTTGAAAAATGATGTAAATGTGCTGATTTTGCAGTATTTGGAATATTATTCAAATTACAGGTGAGTGATTGCTCACCAAAATTAATTACACCTCAAAGGAGATGTTGGTGATGAATATAATAGATCTGTCACTTAAATTAAAGTGCACTTAAATATGAAGTGTGAGAGTTGTCTTAACAGAAACCAAATCTGGGGATACTGAGCAAAGCAACCCATCTATTGCCCACTGGTCAGCAAATTCACTCAACCGCCCAGTAAACACTGCTGGGCGTACTCTGCTCGGATTCGGGAATGCACCAGCACCCGGAACAAATCCTCTACCGGTAGAGGATTCCCACCTTCCAAACATTGCATTCTAGACTTATGAATGGCTACTTTGGCTAAAGCTAGGAGCAAGTTGAAAAGAAGGTCTTTCTCTCGATTGTCCCGGGATACTGGGCATCCAAAAATAAAAACGTGAGGGGAAAAATGTAACCAGAACAGCAGGTGAAGTTTCTTCTAGATAACATCATCTCATTGACCATACAGCAACAAAAGGATAGATGGTCTTATATGTATCAGTGTATTATTACATATTATGATGAAATACATGAAATCTCATATGTTGGGAATGTGTATAAATTATAAGAAACCCTGAGATATGTATGTTTAAATTCTAATATATGCACTTATGGGTGGTGATTACTAGTTGATTGAGGGTATAAAAAGGGTGGTGCTAATGAGGCTTTGTTAGCTTGAGAAAGGACCGTGTGGGTCCGAAACGTCGCTATGCTATCTTTGGAATAAAGGCGGTTTTATTATTCATCTGGAGTGCTGCAATCTTTGTATATCCACAGTTAAAGGTATGTGAGGATGAACACATTCCATTGCGGGCACCCTATATAAGGAAAAAACCTTGAATGTACCAAGTGTGCTGGACAACTAAAAGATTTTTGGATATTATTCATCTGGTCCGTGCACCTTACTACAGGTGATAAAAATGTCACAGAAACTATCAACATATGCCTATACAGACAATGAGGCGACAAAGATCATTAATGCTATACCTGCACAGAGGGACTTTTTATCTCAAACTGATGTGATTTTCCTGTATCGTGAGTGGGAGAAAGAATGTAAACGCCACATTGCACTAGATCTGCACCTAAGAACTCTTGCTGAATACTATAAATTAAGGCGTATACCACGTGGTTTAAGGTCAAATTTGAGACCAACCATGTTTGATGATGACGAGGAATTCGTAGATCGCTGGGAATCCATCCTTAATAAATGCTCACTCGACCTTGAACTGGCCCTGATGGAGCGCATCCAAAAGGAACTTCCGACATCCTCTCAAAAGAAAACGGCGGTGGAACAAAAGGTGCGGAACCTAGAGACGCCAGAAAGGTTTGAGGCCGGACGGAGTAAGATGCAGGACGCACTACGTCACTTCCAGGACGAAACGGAAATGCGGAAGCGCCAGAAATTTCAGCGCGATGGCGCTGATTATGAAAGCGGCAATGTATACCGCTGGCCGCAGTCCGAATACTCCAGCTTCCGGAAGGGTGCGTATGGCCGTAGGTCGCGTAATAATCATAAGAGGGAGTGGAGACAGACGGGTGGCACAGCATCAGATTCGGATTCCTCTGTCGCATCAGCAGATTTTTTAGGTGGCTCACAAACAACCGCTCCAATAAACGGAGAAGGAGGGGCGGTCGGAAACACCGAAGGAAGGAGACAGAATCGGCCCCAAAGAACAAGGATGAGAAGAACACGCTGGTGGTAAATATATCGACCTGCATACTAACTGAAGATGAAATGAATATATTACAGAAGGGGTTATCTTTTTGCCCAGATTCAATGCCCAATTTCTTTGAAATAGATCTAGAATTGACTCGTTTCTTTAGATCGATAAAATTAAAGGCTTATTTTGGGACTTCACAAAACGAACTGGGGAAAGATAAGAATATGGACAATGTGTATGAGAACAAATTTACTCTATCTATGTTTAATCTGCATGTAAAAAGTGATTTCACACCTAACAAAATTTATAAGGGCATTGATACATATATGAATATGGTTAAAAGTGATGTAAGTAACTTGGAATCACAATACAGACTAGGGGAGTTTGAATGTAAGACTTTCAACTTAACCAAAAAAGAGAACATGGCCCTTAAACAGTTGCAGGAACGTAGGGACATTGTTATAAAACCGGCGGATAAGGGAGGGGCTGTAGTGGTTATGGACAAAGTATTCTATATAAATACTATTAAGACAATGCTTTTGGACAATAGAATATATGTTCCATTACCCACTGATCCCCTCCCTAATATCCAAAAATTAATAAAACGTTTATTAACGGATGCTGTTGACAATAGAGTCATAGAACCTAAATTGGCCGTATTTTTGGAACAGTCTAATCCTGTGACACCTGTATTGTACACCTTGCCAAAAATCCATAAGAATTTACAATGCCCACCGGGACGTCCGATTGTGGCAGGTGTGCAATCAGTATTCAATCCCCTAGCAGTGTTTCTTGATAAGATATTGCGACCCTATGTAGAGACACATAAATCGTTCATCCTTGATACAAATCAATTTCTAGAGAAGTTACAAAAGTTGGGAAAAATTGGTGAAGATGCTTATTTGGTTACACTAGATATAGAGAGCCTCTATACTAATATACCACATGCTGGTGGCTTGGAGGCCGTGGAAAATTGTATCAATAATGACCCCCTATGGGATGGTGCACAAAGGCGTCTGATCATTAATCTCCTGAATATTATATTGGAGAGAAATTATTTCATGTTTCAGGATACTTTCTATGAACAGCGGTGTGGTACCGCAATGGGATCGAATGTGGCCCCTACCTATGCAAATATTTTTGTAGATCTATTTGAAGAAAAGTTCGTGTATAAAAATCAAGAATTTCGACAACATTGTAAAACTTGGTATCGCTATATAGACGATATCTTTATGATTTGGGAGGGGCCACATTCGACCTTAATATCGTTTTTTGAAACATTGAATGGTTATTTACCAGCTCTAAAATTTACTTTACAGTATGATTTGACACATATAAATTTTCTGGATGTTCTGGTATATAAACAGGAGGGGCGATTAGTGACAGATTTATATGTGAAACCAACTGATAAGAATACGTTGTTACTTTATTCTTCATTTCATCCACCCCATATAAAACATGCTGTACCGAAATCACAATTCTCCAGAGTGAGGAGGATAGTGTCAGAAAAGGAGAATTTAGTTGAAAGGTTGGATGAGATGGAAAATAAATTTTTGACAAGAGGTTATCCGAAGAAAACTTTAGAAAAGTGCAAAAGGGAAGTAATGTCAGGAAATAACACAAAGAAGAGGAAGGACACTGAGGAAAGAGTAGCCTTTATTAGTGAATATAACAGCCTGTCCAGATATATAGGAAAAATTGTGTGTAAGCATTGGAACATATTAGGGGTAGAGTTCCCCGGTGTAAATGTATTTCAAAAACCACCTAGGATAGCCTATAAGAAGGCACAATCTTTAAGGGATAGATTAGTTAGGGCAGATGTGGGTCCTGAGAGAACATTGCGACAAGATACTATAGACACAAGGAGAAATGGTACCTTTCCCTGTCTGTCCTGTAAACATTGTAATAGCTGTTTAAAAGGGGACACTATATACCATCCTCATAAGGGTACAACCATAAAGATTAAGGGGTATCACACTTGTCTATCTACATATGTAGTATATGCCCTTAAGTGCCCCTGTGGACTTATGTATGTGGGTCAAACCACCAGGCAATTGAAGGAAAGGATAGGGGAACACAAGTCCGATATTAGACGAAAAGTCAAACAAAGTCCTGTAGCTAGCCATTTCGCAGAGGTTGGCCACTCTGTATCACAACTACGTTTCCAAGTTTTACAGCATATCCCAAAACCAAGGAGAGGTGGAGATAGAGCGAAACTATTATTAAAATGTGAAGCAGGTTGGATTCATAGATTGGAGACTTTAGCCCCTAGGGGAATGAATAAAGACTATGACTTAAGTGCAGTGCTATGAAATACGATACAGGTTGTTTTTAACTCTTTTAAAAACATTTTTTAACAAAATCGGTTTTAATTGTGTTATACTCTTTATCTTCTAGATAAAATCATCTCATTGACCATACAGCAACAAAAGGATAGATGGTCTTATATGTATCAGTGTATTATTACATATTATGATGAAATACATGAAATCTCATATGTTGGGAATGTGTATAAATTATAAGAAACCCTGAGATATGTATGTTTAAATTCTAATATATGCACTTATGGGTGGTGATTACTAGTTGATTGAGGGTATAAAAAGGGTGGTGCTAATGAGGCTTTGTTAGCTTGAGAAAGGACCGTGTGGGTCCGAAACGTCGCTATGCTATCTTTGGAATAAAGGCGGTTTTATTATTCATCTGGAGTGCTGCAATCTTTGTATATCCACAGTTAAAGGTATGTGAGGATGAACACATTCCATTGCGGGCACCCTATATAAGGAAAAAACCTTGAATGTACCAAGTGTGCTGGACAACTAAAAGATAGCAGGTGAAGTTTCCTCAAAAGAGCCAAAAGAGGTTGCAGTCTAGCACATGAAAAATAAGCATGACAAACTGACTCCCTTTTGCCACAGAATGGGCAAGCTGCAGAGTCTGTAAAATGGACCAAGTACTCTCCTGTGCTCAAAGCACCATGGAGCACTCTCCAACTCAAGTCTCCAGTGGGTCTGGGCACCAGGCTGGAATAAAGGGCTCGCCACTGGGGTGGTGCTCCCTCATTAAACACCTGCCTCCAGATGGTATCATAGCGGGAGACAAGAGCAAGAAAGTGTACAGTGTGGATCATGAGGGAGTACGATAGCTTTCTTGTCATGTCATAAAAGCTAGTCGAGGTAAAATTCTCCAACTGGCTCAAGTTGGGGGAAGGAGTTGTGTCAGGGGATTAACGGGTCTTGGGTGCTATTTTAATGGCTGGAGGTGGAGAGTTCCAAGGTGGATGTGGTTCTCCACCACGTAAAACCCCATCAATAAATGTGTGAGAGTCAGGAGAGAGGTTATTCTTGATCTCCTGGAGCAGACGATGTGGAACTCTAGTGGTAAGCTGCCCGAGCTTCCACCCAATCTGACCTCTCGAAATCCAGGAGATCCCCAACTCTGGTTAGCTGAGCCCTGCAAAGGCGGTGGCGGATGCTGGTGGACTCCAACATTCTAGTCTTTAAAGTGGAACTATCGCGAAATCTAAAATGATTAAAAAGCATCCTTGGGTAAAGTTAAGAATTTTTCTAAATGTGTTTGATTACATTTTTTTTACCGTTTTTAAAATATTTCCATTCTTTCTTTCTCACACTGCTCTGAGCTTCCCTTCTGCAGCCTGGCGTCGGAGTCATATGCAAATGAGTCACAGGTACAGCTCCTCTCTTATTGGCTAATCTGCTGTCACTCCAAGGCAAGGTTGTTAGGCTGTATCACGTCTTGTTGCTCCTCAGTGTGATGCTAGCAGGACTGGGTTCGGAGTGTAACTTCTATTTGTACAACAGGTTACTCCGCGGTTTGGTGACCCAACAGCTACTGAAGCTCCAGAAAATCGATCAGTGCAGTGTGCTTGGATTTGATCCCGCAGAAGTAGTTGGCTATTTTTAGGACATAGGTATACCCATAGTTATCTCCCTGCATTTAGTAACCCACACCAATCCCTTTGCTCCTGTTTATTGATTTTGAGGTATAACACGTCTCCAGTTTCATTTTGAACTGTATAATGGGTCTGGGATGAGCCCCTTTGCGTTTGGTGAAATGAGGCAACACGAAACAAACATGTGTCTGTAACAAAGCACCTTTAATAGTGGCGCTGTATCTGCTTTTAATCGTCATGGGCTCTGTTACACACAAATACTTACTACACGCAACGCTGAAGCCTGTTGTTATATAACTTATATAGAGAGCGAGGAGCAGACACACGGGGTACTGTTGCTACAGTAATGCTATAATATTACCCGTGGGTCTAGGGATGTGAATTCAAGACTGGCTTGGGGGCAATGTGTACAGCGCAACTAACACTGCTGCATTCCTCCTATTCTCTACTCTGTGCGCAAAAGAATACTGCGGTTTCCCCCAGTGCGCAAATAGCCTACCTCCATAACACATGCGTTATTGCAGGCAGCAGGAGTGAGACACCTCCAGCTCTGTATTAACTCCCGCCTCTGCCACAGCGCTACGGATCCCCCTTCTTGGCTAGCTGATATTGAATCATAAATGGCAGCAAGAGCAGGACCTGAGGCCCCAGTGCTGCAGTCATCCATCTATGGGGGACATCTTCGGCTCATTTTCTTCCAGCACAGTAGCCGATTACATTCTTTCCCTGCAGCTGCTCCAGCCAAAGGCGTGCATACCTCTGCATAAAGCTCTGTTCAACTTTTTTTGCTGCCGTCTCCCCCGCACATTCTTGCTCTCCTTGCTTGACGGCTCATTTACCAGCAGCAGCACCATGAAGTACATTGTGAGCAGTGGAGTTGGGGGGTAACGAGAAGTCAAAGTGTTCTGGCTTTGCTTTTTGCCTGTGTGGGAGCGTTACCCCAGGAAGGAGTTTGGGACTCTTTTGGGAAGCTGAGGACATTAATCAATACTTATATCTAGGAGCAGTTAAGTTTATGGGCTGGTAGCTCCCACAGTGGGGGCTGTTTGCAGGAGTGGGATTGAATGGAAAACATGGGAAAGCCCCCAATTGAGCATAGAAATGTGGGTAAATGCGTGATAGGAGGTGGGCAAAGGAGTGACTGGGGCTGAAGGGAGATCCCTCACTGGCACATGCTGGAGGAGAGGCTTAGAATGGATGGGAATGGGACAGCACGACAACAGCCATTTAAACAAACGCCGCTGAACCCAGGTTGCCAAATAGCCTACCTGAGCAGGTGGCTGCCCTTACCAGTTATGCCATTGTTTGCCACCCTGCACACAGATGAGCCATGGGCTTTTTTTATTTTAGGTTTTACGCATATCAGAGCAATGTGGTGTTTAAGCAGTGTGGGTCCCACAGACAGGGGAGAATTGAAGATCAAGATGCTCTCTTGCCTGTGTGTTCAAAGCCCAATATTGTCAGCTACTTTGACTATTCTTATATAAGATTTCTGTTTCCTTAGTTTCTAATGCCTATTAAACTACAGTACATCTTACATTAGAAGGAAATTATAGTTCAAAGTAGCTAGAGAACCAAAGACTGGACATTTCTAGTATAGTCAACATGCCACCAAAGCATAGATAGCTACACTGACTCTCTGCACTGTACGTTGCATGCATGTATATATATTTTATTTTGTTCTTTTTTATATGTACACATTTCTTAAAATTACCATTAAGAACCTGCAATAAGCTTATAAAAGGCTACATCTTATGGTCAGCGCCCTATCAAATAATGGACCATCCAAATGCTTATCCTACTGCCCAGAGCAGCAGTTTAGATTTAGCTCTGCCCCTTCCCTCTGTGAGATGCTTCCTGTGTGTGGAATGAGAGAATCAGAGTAGAGATGAAGCAGCTTCTTTCCCAGGGCAGATGAGTGTCAATCTGTTGTGTTAAACTTAAAGGGGTTGTTCACCTTCCAAACACTTTTTTCAGTTCAGTTGTTTTCAGATTGTTCCCCAGAAATAAATAATTTTTTCAATTACTTTCCATTATTTATTTTTAAATGTTTTTCCAAAATCTAAGTTTAAATTTGAATGTTGGTGTCTCTGGTGTTTCAGTCTGGCAGCTCAGTAATTCAAGTGCAGACTCTGAACTGTTACAATTTTGCAACATTTAGTTGATACATTTCTCAGCAGCATCTCTGGAGTATTAGCAACTATTGTATCAAGTCTAACAGCTGCCTTTAATGAAACTCAGGGATTCTGCTCAGCAGGGACAAAGATAACAAATGTATCCATTAAATGTGTCAATTTAGATCAGTTTTGGGGGGTGAACGACTCCCCTACCAGAGCTGCTTTAAAAGATGAAAAATTACACTTCAATATTAGAGAAATGGTCACAGAAAGTAATTGGGAAAAGTTTTTATTTCTGGTGATCTATCTGAAAACAGTTGTTTGAAGGTGAACCACACCTTTAAGTGTGAAAAGTATATGAGTGTGTATCTATCTGTGTAACTACATTCATTATTCAATCATTATTTAACCCTTTAAGTGCCACAGCACGTAGAATCTACGTTCTGTGGAAAAGTAACTTGAAATTCCACAGAACGTAGATTCTACGTTCTGCAGCACTTCCGGGTTCTGGAGCGGAGGAGCGGCTGTTAGAGCCGCTCGCTCCATTCCTCTTCGATCCCCTGCCCCTAGTCAACGAGCAGAGCAGGGGATCGAGTGGCCCCTGGGACGCGATCGCCCAGGGGCCCCAAAGCAGCAGCAGACACGTGTTACTTACATGTCTTGCTGCTGCAGCCTGCACTGCGCCGTCGATCTCCGCCCCCACAGCACAGGAACACGCAGATCGTCGCAGATGTCTTCCTGGGACCCCTCCACATCGTGTGCAACACTCTTCAGCGACTTTTTCAGGTTAGTGCAACAATTACACACACAAACACACCAACACACTTATTACAGTAATACACACTTAGATTCACACTTACACACACTTACACATACATTTTTGGGGATTGGGGGGGTTACTTACACTCACTGCACTTACACACACGTGCACACGCGCACATAACATGTAATTTACCAATTGTACACACGCACATGCACATACATGGCATTGTGGCTTTTTTTTTTTTCTTATCGCATCGTCTCTTTTTTTGCTTGAAAAAAATGTTTTATTGCCATTACGAATAGCGTATTCGCTAACCGTACTGTGCAATACCTTTTGTATGTTGATATAGAGGAGGGGTTGGAGATCCGCGCTTGCTGGGTATCTAAGGGGTTGAGCTGCACCAGGAAGAAGTGGATCCACGTATCCACAAGCGAATAATTTGTGAAGCAGAGGTAGGTGCGCTTGGCCGGATTAACTAGTAATTGCCTGGAAAAAAGAAGAGGGGGACTCGATGGTGTATTATCCTCTGTTTTATGGGGTAGTGTGTGTTATAAAACTACTCACGGGGGATCTGTAGATTTGAATCGCAAAAAAGGGCTGCTCTTGACTTCAGTAAAGCTGATCGTCTTGGTAGCCTGTCAGAAGAGAAATTTGCATAGCGCAGAAAAGCCGGTTTGCAGGTGCAGGGGAACGATTTGGGTTCGCTTACCGGACACTGATGTCGTTACAGCACTCTTAGATTGAACCGGTAGTTTTCTTGTAATGCCTTCCTTCTAGGTCTTATCGATCTGTTCGGCGGTGGGAAATTGACTGGTTCTCACGCCGGTTGCCTGCTCGCAGCTGCAGTGTTCCACCGGAGTCAGTATGTTCAGCGTGACACCTGTTTGGAAGAAAAAACTCACATAGCGCAGAGGAGCCGGCTTCACAGTGCGGGAAGGAGGTGAGTATATGCTTACCCAACTCTGATGTTACTTAGCACTTAGAACCCGTACGGTTAGCAGTCCTATTAGGCTTTTGGGATTCCTGCCAATCTTCTCGACGGTCTGCTGGGATAGTTTAGTCGTACAGGTCACTGGTGGCTGCTGCCAGGCGTTGGTTTCTTCCCAGTGTGGAACTCTTCGGGTTTTAGCGTTTGTAAGCGCTAAAGGTTTTTTTTCAGGCACTAATTAAACACAGCATTGGTGTTTATGAAATATACACTTTGAAAGTGTATATTTCATAAACACCGATGCTGTGTTTAATTAGTGCCTGAAAAAAAACCTTTAGCGCTTACAAACGCTAAAACCCGAAGAGTGCCACACTTTGAAAGTGTATATTTCATAAACACCGATGCTGTGTTTAATTAGTGCCTGAAAAAAAACCTTTAGCGCTTACAAACGCTAAAACCCGAAGAGTTCCACACTGGGAAGAAACCAACGCCTGGCAGCAGCCACCAGTGACCTGTACGACTAAACTATCCTAGCAGACCGTCGAGAATATTGGCAGGAATCCCAAAAGCCTAATAGGACCGCTACCCGTACGGGTTCTAAGTGCTAAGTAACATCAGAGTTGGGTAAGCATATACTCACCTCCTTCCCGCACTGTGAAGCCGGCTCCTCTGCGCTATGTGAGTTTTTTCTTCCAAACAGGTGTCACGCTGAACATACTGACTCCGGTGGAACACTGCAGCTGCGAGCAGGCAACCGGCGTGAGAACCAGTCAATTTCCCACCGCCGAACAGATCGATAAGACCTAGAAGGAAGGCATTAAAAGAAAACTACCGGTTCAATCTAAGAGTGCTGTAACGACATCAGTGTCCGGTAAGCGAACCCAAATCGTTCCCCTGCACCTGCAAACCGGCTTTTCTGCGCTATGCAAATTTCTCTTCTGACAGGCTACCAAGACGATCAGCTTTACTGAAGTCAAGAGCAGCCCTTTTTTGCGATTCAAATCTACAGATCCCCCGTGAGTAGTTTTATAACACACACTACCCCATAAAACAGAGGATAATACACCATCGAGTCCCCCTCTTCTTTTTTCCAGGCAATTACTAGTTAATCCGGCCAAGCGCACCTACCTTTTGTATGTTATTTCGGTGATTATATTGCAATTTTGGGTATTTTGGTGCATTTTTAGAAATTTTATTGAATTTTTAGCCATTTTATTGCATTTTCAGCTCTGCATATGTTGTGTTCACTTGTTTCTAGCCATATAACCTGTTTGGCCCAGCTAAAATATTCAAACTGTGATTCTGACGGCCGATAACACTAGTCTGGAAAAAAAACATTGATTTTTGTGGTTTTATTGGATTTTTTTTCATTTCACTCTTTACTGCCTTATTTTGTTTTGCCTTGTAAATTTTATCTACTATATATCCATTTGGGGGTCTCTGTGCGCCACATAGTTTGGTATATCTATGCATATTGGGCATCAAAGTGTTCAGTAGACCCCTGGCGTTCATATTTAGGATGTTTTATGCTGATATGTTACGAAATGTAGGGCATATAATGGGGTAAAATTCAAGCTTTCTGAAGATTTTCAGAAATTTGATAAAAACCGTTACGTTCAGCATTGCTTTGCAGTTTGGCAGTTTGCAGTAGAAACACATATTTACCCATATTGGATTCGTCAGAATGTATACTTTCTGAAAATATATGGTTTTCTGGGGTCTCTGTACTGTTAGGGGGGTCTAATGTCACATAATACACATACCAGGTGCTTATATTGCAGCAGCCAGCGCGTCAGCTGTGAAAATGTATATACACTATTGTCATTTGGTGGTCTCTGTTCGCCACATAGTTTGGTATATCTATGCATATTGGGCATCAAAGTGTTCAGTAGACCCCTGGCGTTCATATTTAGGATGTTTTATGCTGATACGTTACGAAATGTGGGGCATATAATGGGGTAAAATTCAAGCTTTCTGACGATTTTCAGAAATTTGATAAAAACCGTTATGTTCAGCATTGCTTTGCAGTTTGGCAGTTTGCAGTAGAAACACTTATTTACCCATATTGGATTCGTCAGAATGTGTACTTTCTGAAAATTTATGGTTTTCTGGGGTCTCTATACTGTTAGGTGGTCTAATGTCGCATAATACACACACCGGGTGGTTATATTGCAGCAGCCAGCGCGTCAGCCGTGAAAATGTCTATACATATTGTCATTTGGGGGTCTCTGTGCGCCACATAGTTTGGTATATCTATGCACATTGGGCATCAAACTGTTCAGTAGACCCCTATGTTTATATTTAGGATGCTTTATGCTGGTAATGATACATGGACAATACGATGCTGGAAAGTTGAAGCTTTGAGGCAATTTTCAGAGATTTTACCAAAACCGCCAAATTTGGCAAAGCCTTGCGACTCAGTAGTTTGGAGCAGAAAGGCATGGGTACCCATTTTAGATTCTGTAGAATGTGTACTTTCCAAAAATATATGGGTTTGGGGGGTAAACGTATATTTCTGTGTTTTTACCCCACAAAAACACAGTCAATGTGTTGATTTTTCATTAGCTGAAGTTACCCACAGGACAATTTGTATGCGCTAACTTCATTTTGGGGCCTCTAAATGCCAGATACTTTGGTAAACCTATGCACAGTGGGCACCAAACTGTTTGGAGGACCCCTGGCAATCATAATTTGGGTGCTTTTTTGTGATACGTAATGATACATGGGCGATATGATGCTGGAAAGTTGAAGCATTGAGGCAATTTTCAGATATTTCACAAAAACCGTCAATTTTGGGAAAGCCTTGCGAATCAGTAGTTTGGAGCAATAAGGCATGGGTACCCATTTTAGATTCTGTAGTATGTGTACTTTCCAAAAATGTATGGGTTTGGGGGGTAAACATATATTTCTGTGTTATTACCCCACAAAAATGCAGTCAATGTGTTGATCTTTCATTAGCTGAAGTTACCCACAGGACTATTTGCTAACTTCATTTTGGGGCCTCTAAATGCCAGATACTTTGGTAAACCTATGAACAATGGCCACCAAACTGTTTGGAGGAACCCTGGCAATCATATTTAGGGTGCTTTTTCTTGGTGCGTAACGATACATGGGTGATATGGTGCTGAGAAGTTGAAGCTTTGAGGCAATTTTCAGATATTTCACCAAAACCGTAAATTTTGGGAAAGCCTTGCGACTCAGTAGTTTGAAGCAATAAGGCATGGGTACCCATTTTAGATTCTGTAGAATGTGTACTTTCCAAAAATATATGGGTTTGGGGGGTAAACATATATTTCTGTATTTTTACCCCACAAAAATGCAGTCAATGTGTTGATTTTTCATTAGCTGAAGTTACCCACGGGACTGTTTGTATGCGCTAACTTCATTTTGGGGCCTCTAAATGCCAGATACTTTGGTAAACTTATGAACAATGGCCACCAAAATGTTCAGAGGAACCCTGGCAATCATATTTAGGGTGCTTTTTCTTAGTACATAATGATACATGGGTGATATGGTGCTGGGAAGTTGAAGGTTTGAGGCAATTTTCACATATTTCATCAAAACCGACAATTTTTCGAAAGCCTTGCGACTCAGTAGTTTGGAGCAGAAAGGCATGGGTACTCATTTTAGATTCTGTAGAATGTGTACTTTCCAAAAATATATGGGTTTGGGGGTAAACATATATTTCTGTGTTTTTACCCCACAAAAAATGCAGTCAATGTGTTGATTTCTCAGTAGCTGAAGTAAAGTCCTGATCAATTTGGATGTGCTAACTTCATATTGGTGTCTCTAAATGCCAGATACTTTGGTAAACCTATGCATAATGGGTATCAAACTCTTCAGTGGACCCCTGGCAATCATATTTCAGGTGCTTTTTCTTGGTACCTAATATAGTTTGGGATATGCGGAGCAGCAAAATAAAACCTTTGAAATGATTTTTCAGAATTTTGAATTTTTTTTTTGAAAAACTGCTATGTTCAGACAAGCTTTTATGTTTGGTAGTTGGGAGTAGAGAGACATAGTTACCCAATATGTAATCGGCAGAATGTGTACTTTTCAAAAATGTATGGTTTTCTGAGGTAAACCTACGGTTTCAGGATTTTTTGCCTTGGAATCTAAAGCATGCCGTTTTCAGCCTTAGTGCTTTCAAAATTCAGTAATATACTGCCGGGAGTTTTTGCTGTACAGAAATCCTAAATCTCCCTAAAACTATACATATCTGGTATTGGCACGTTCGAGAGACATAAGGCTTTCCAAATCAGTTGGATTTTCATCCGTAAAATGAAATATTTTTCTGGTATAAATTGATATACGATGAAAAATGGTAATTTTTCATTTTTTTTTTGGTATTTAGCACTATAAATTTTTTTGCACAGGTGGAAATACTTGAAAACTCAGGCAGATTTAGAAAGCTCAGTTTCTACCGAAAAAAACAATGTATAGTTTTCCTAGGTAAACTATGGGTTTCCCCTCAGAAAATGCCCCTAAAGTGAGAGAGCACAAAATGTTTCAAAAACGGCTGGCATTTCGCGTAACCAAAATGTGAAATTCTGCTGGCACTTAAAGGGTTAAACCTTCTGCCACTCTGGAAACAAAGTAGATTTTCCCTAGACTGAAACATAATGTATAAACATAAATTGTCTTCTAGTAACACTTTTTTGTGCACAACTTCTCCCTGCTGTTGTTACTCTACTTTATGCTGTATATAGTAAAACCCCCATTTTACATTTTCAGGGGACCATAAAAAATGGTGTAAAGTCAGGGAAATGCATTATACATTATTTATTGGTGGGACCACAAAAAATTGGATAAAATATGGAAAAACTTACAATGAGGGTAAGTAAAATGGAGGCGTCACTGTATGTATCCAGCTGTAATTAGGACTCTAGTGGGAATATATTTGTAGAAAAGCTGTTGTTAGGTTTGTGTGGAAACCAGAATATGGGTACAAGTCAATTGTGTAATATGTTTTCTTCCTCGCCCCCCCCTGGAAAATTTACTGTGGACACCCATGCTACTTCCATTCATTCTCATATATTATGCTAACAGTGTACAAAATTGGGAGATTGACATTACAGTGTTAAAAAAAATAAAAGAAAAAGCAGAAATAATAAAATGCATAAAATACCAACATTTGTGTGTGATATATCAGTACTTGTAGGGGAGTAGAAGGCCCTACATCTACTAAGTATGACCAAAGGTTACTGCAGCCATACACAGGCCAAACTCATACAGTATTTGACCAGTCAGCCCATTGGCAAAACTGTAGATATCTCATGAAAGAGACATACACTGCATGGATTTCTCACCTTTGTTCCATTAGTCAGTGTAGTCAACTTGATAAATCAGAACAGTGGAAGTGACAGTAACTGTGGAACCATTAATTTCTTCATCTGTCAGTATACCATACTGGCTCTGTACTATTGGGCCCAGGGCAAAAATCTTGTTGGTGTGTTACAGCAGCATCCCATAATAAATTTGTGGCAGTAGTAGTACCCTGAAGCAGGTACATTTGCATATAATAAGGGAGCCAATAAATTAATCAATTGATTTTATTCTGTATTCATTGCTTAAAAACAAAAATCCAATCACCCACCTCTACATGTTACATCACTAGAAAAAAAAACGTGAACCAAAAAAGTTAAAAAAGCAAAAAAAAGTGGCTGGGTGAGGGTGAGAGAGATAGGAGTGGCTGGGGTGAGTGTGAGAGAGATAGGAGTGGCAGAGTGAGTGTGAGAGAGATAGGAGTGGCTGGTGTGAGAGAGATAGGAGTGGCAGGGTGAGTGTGAGAGAGATAGGAGTGGCAGGGTGAGTGTGAAAGAGATAGGAGTGGCTGGTGTGAGAGAGATAGGAGTGGCTGGTGTGAGAGATAGGAGTAGCAGGGTTGAGTGTGAGAGGCATAGGAGTGGCAGGGTGAGTGTGAGAGAGATAGGAGTGGCTGGTGTGAGAGAGATAGGAGTGGCAGGGTTGAGTGAGAGAGATAGGAGTGGCAGGGGTGAGTGTGAGAGAGATAGGAGTGGCTGGGGTGAGTGTGAGAGAGATAGGAGTGGCTGGTGTGAGAGAGATAGGAGTGGCAGGGTTGAGTGGGAGAGATAGGAGTGGCAGGGGTGAGTGTGAGAGATAGGAGTGGCTGGGGTGAGTGTGACAGGAATAGCAGGGGTGAGAGTGAGAGAGATACAAGTGGCCATCACAGCCCCAGCAGGAGGCGTACATTCAGAAAGCTTCAGTGACAGTAAGAGGCATGGGCCTCATGCAGAGGGGAGATCCCTAGGAGCCCATAGGCTGGCATGGTAAGGCGGGAAAACCAAGCACTGAAGGGACATAGGCAGTACTAATGGGCTGTCCCCTCTTACCACAAGTAGCACTCCAGACTCTTGCTAGGGTTGTACTTGGTTTGGGCAGTGAGTCCATGCAGGAAGGCCCTCCTAGTCCAGCAGCACCTGTTCCCAGATCACTTCTTGGGCCAATTCTCTATCATTCTTGATAAAGGGGTTGTCCCCGAAACGTTGCATGTCGCACCATTAAACTTTAAAGCAAGGGTTTTTTCACCCTACCAGCAATACCTGTGTGCCGGTGAATTCTTTCTTCCAATTCTCTGGGCAGCCCATCCCGTAGCACCTTCCCAATTATTTCCATAGAGCTGAGCTCCAAAGTGCCTCAGCAGTATCCATGTCCTGCAGCCTTGGCTGGAATTGCTACCAGTGAATAATCCATGTGCATGCATGCAATTTTACAGGCTGCTCGGATCTTCCATACAAGGCGTATGTGTAAGCATGAAATAAGGACGAACTCGTCCGTTCCCTGGTAAAATTTGAGTGTTTTCCTCAGAAACACTACTATTGTTTACAAAAGAAAGAAAAGCTGCTTGATAGCTATGGAGGCAGATAAGCAGATAGCAGATACATGTTTATATACCTGGAAAAAAAATAAATCCATTGTATTGTACAGAGAGTATCTGCTACTAAACCTTAGCCTTATAAACCTACTTCAACTTGAACGGCTGCTCTGTGGCTATGTTTCTGAACCAAACACCCCAGTTTTACAAGGGACAGGGCAACAGTACATTTATTAACACTTTATATTTTGATATTGCTGTTCCTCTAAAACACATTGACACCACAAAAAAATGGGGACACACAAAGACAGATTTATACACAAAAAGTTACTGGGAGAATAAATTATACACAAACACACTGTCACACAAATAAATTTATAGACAGAAATAGGGTGATTTTAGACAAAGGTGCTAATTTGTACCAGTTCAATTACCCATATTTTGCCCCTTTTAGTAAGTAGCCCATTCAAAGTAAATTGCTGCCTGGTTTTTATTGACCTACAGAGACATATGCAAAATGTGAGGTGAGGTGCAATCTGCCAAAAGTAGGTGCATAATACCCTTTTTTTTTATATCTGTACAATATTTACCAAGCTGTCTTTGATCTGGGAGAATGCAAAAACTTCATTCTGACAATAATATCAACATTTTCACACTATAAAAGAATAACAGCCTTACTGTTCTCAGAATGAGATTCCAGAGAATGCAGTTGGCGTGTGGATGCTTTGAATTCAGCATGAAGAGGGTGGGACTTTGCTAGTTGCTAGATGACATCATAGTGGGGGTATAGCCACTCCCATTCAGCAATTGCTTGAACTGGCTCTCAGAGAAAGCATTCTAACTCACTGTAATATTATTGAATGCCTTTCAAAAAGTAAGCATTTCTGTTAAATGAAGATATTTGAGAATATTATTATTTTCATCCTATCTATCCACTGGGAAATTTTGATTTTCGCGATAGTTCCCCTTTAAAGATGGATTGTAAAGTAGGGGCTCAGTTAGAATAACCTCCCCCTGAATGCCTCCTTGCCTTAGCACAGTTACCATGTTCCAGGTCTTTAGAGTCTCTTGGTAGTAAGCCGGCAATGGTGAGAGGCTTCTTAAGAATCCTTCAGGTTCGATGACAAACAATTGCCGGTCATACCCCATGTTGCATACCTGATGATAAAAGCTGGATGCTAGGGTACACCACTGTGGAGAAGGATCTGCATACAAGTATCTCTGTATCTGCTGGAGATGGAAAGTATGTACTTGAGAGCATATGCATACAACTCCCTGTCCTCCCTCTCTCAAGGGTAGGCTTGAAACACCCGCAGAGACCCAGTGCTTTCCCATTAAGAGAAAGTCCAGCAACCTTCTCTGGATTTTAGCAATGAATTCTTGGGTTGGACTAAGACATGTCAGCCTATACCAGAGTTGATAGGCCACCAGATGGTTAATCACCAAAGCCCTCCCCCTCATAGAAAGCATTTTAGCAAGACCCTTCCACTTTCCCAGGTGGGTAAGAACATGCTCCTCAAGTTCAATGAAATTCTGTGGAACAGGACGCTCTTCAGCTGACAGACACCTAAATATTTGATTACTTTAGTCTCCCATGAGATGTCGCGAAAAGCAGAAGGCAACGAATCTACATGTAGAAGACCTTCCAGAAGGCCTGAGCTCTTGGTCCAGTTGATCCGAGCTGATGAGGCAGCAGCGTAAACCTCTTGGCATTCTTGTGCTCGCTCAAGATCAACTAGGTCCTGGGCCACAAGGATGACATCATCAGCATATGCTGAAAGAACTACCCTCATGTCAGGTTCCATGAGCACAAGTCCTGTAAGCCTCTTCCTTAGTAGACACAGGAAGGGCTCAATGGCCAGTGCATACAGCTGTCCCGACAAAGGGCATCCTTGTCGAACTCCTCGTTTGAAGGCCAGAGGTGCAGTCAGAGACCAGTTGATTTTAACTAGACACTCTGCAGAGGTGTACAGTGTTTTCAGATAGTTCACAAACTGTGGGCCAAAGCTATAGGCTTGCAGAGTGCCTAAAAGATATTGGTGATCTACTCTGTCAAATGCCTTCTCTTGATCCAGGGAGAGAAAAGCGAGAATGTGTACTTTCCGAAAATATATGGTTTTCTGGGGTGAACTTACTTTTTTCTACTTTTGACCCCCCCAAAACAATGTAAATGTGTTGATTTAGCTGTACCTGAAATGACAGACCATATGGGGGGTCTTCCTTTTGGGGCCCCTGTATGCCACGTGCTTGGGTACACCTATACATATTGGGCATCAAACTGTTCAGAGGACCCTAGGCTTTCATATTTGGGGTGATTTCTCTTGATACCTAAAAGTATGTGGGTAATACGATGCTGCAGGCTAGAAATTTTGAGGTGATATTTGGAAATGTTGCCAAAATCACCAAATTTAGGAATAGTTTGCGGCTTGGTACTTTGGAGTACAAAGACATGCATACCCAATTTAGATTCATGGGAATGTGTACTTTCTGAAAATATATGATTTTCTGGGGTGAACTTACTTTTTTCTACTTTTGACCCCCCCAAAATGATGTAAATGTGTTGATTTTGCAGTATCTGAAATGACAGACCATATGGGGGTCTTCCTTTTGGGGCCCCTGTATGCCACATGCTTGGGTACACCTATACATATTGGGCATCAAACTGTTCAGAGGACCCTAGGCTTTCATATTTGTGGTGATTTCTCTTGATACCTAAAAGTATGTGGGTAATACAATGCTGCAGGGTAGAAATTTTGAGGTGATTTTTGGAAATGTTGCCAAAATCACCAAATTTAGGAATGGTTTGCGGCTTGGTACTTTGGAGTACAAAGACATGCATACCCAATTTAGATTTGTGGGAATGTGTACTTTCCGAAAATATATGGTTTTCTGGGATGAACCTACTTTTTTCTACTTTGGGCCCCCCAAAACAATATAAATGTGTTGATTTTGCAGTACCTGAAATGACAGACCATATGGGGGTCTTCCTTTTGGGGCCCCTGTATGCCACGCGCTTGTGTACACCTATACATATCGGGCATCAAACTGTTTAGAGGACCCTAGGCTTTCATATTTGGGGTGATTTATCTTGATACCTAAAAGTATGTGGGTTATATGATGCTGCAGGTTAGAAATTTTGAGGTGATTTTTGGAAATGTCACCAAAATCACCAAATTTAGGAATGGTTTGCGGCTTGGTACTTTGGAGTACAAAGATATGCATACCCAATTTAGATTTGTGAGAATGTGTACTTTCCGAAAATATATGGTTTTCTGGGGTGAACTTACTTTTTTCTACTTTTGACCCCCCCAAAACAATGTAAATGTGTTGATTTAGCTGTACCTGAAATGACAGACCATATGGGGGTTCTTCCTTTTGGGGCCCCTGTATGCCACGTGCTTGGGTACACCTATACATATTGGGCATCAAACTGTTCAGAGGACCCTAGGCTTTCATATTTGGGGTGATTTCTCTTGATACCTAAAAGTATGTGGGTAATACGATGCTGCAGGCTAGAAATTTTGAGGTGATATTTGGAAATGTTGCCAAAATCACCAAATTTAGGAATAGTTTGCGGCTTGGTACTTTGGAGTACAAAGACATGCATACCCAATTTAGATTCATGGGAATGTGTACTTTCTGAAAATATATGGTTTTCTAGGGTGAACTTACTTTTTTCTACTTTTGACCCCCCCAAAGCAATGTAAATGTGTTGATTTTGCTGTACCTGAAATGACAGACCATATGGAAGTCTTCCTTTTGGGGCCCCTGTATGCCACATGCTTGGGTACACCTATATATATTGGGCATCAAACTGTTCAGAGGACCCTAGGCTTTCATATTTGGGGTGATTTCTGTTGATACCTAAAAGTATGTGGGTAATACGATGCTGCAGGGTAGAAATTTCGAGGTGATTTTTGGAAATGTCACCAAAATCACCAAATTTAGGAATGGTTTGCGGCTTGGTACTTTGGAGTACAAAGACATGCATACCCAATTTAGATTCGTGGGAATGTGTACTTTCCGAAAATATATGGTTTTCTGGGGTGAACTTACTTTTTTCTACTTTTGACCCCCCAAAAACAATCTAAATGTGTTGATTTTGCAGTACCTGAAATGACAGACCATATGGGAGTCTTCCTTTTGGGGCCCCTGTATGCCACATGCTTGGGTAAACCTATACATATTGGGCATCAAATTGTTCAGAGGACCCTAGGCTTTCATATTTGGGGTGATTTCTCTTGATACATAAAAGTTTGTGGGTAATACGATGCTGCAGGGTAGAAATTTTGAGGTGATTTTTGGAAATGTCACCAAAATCACCAAATTTAGGAATGGTTTGCGGCTTGGTACTTTGGAGTACAAAGACATGCATACCCAATTTAGATTCGTGGGAATGTGTACTTTACGAAAATATATGGATTTCTGGGGTGAACTTACTTTTTTCTACTTTTGACCCCCCCAAAATGATGTAAATGTGTTGATTTTGCAGTATCTGAAATGACAGACCATATGGGGGTCTTCCTTTTGGGGCCCCTGTATGCCATGTGCTTGGGTACACCTATACATATTGGGCATCAAACTGTTCAGACGACCCTAGGCTTTCATATTTGGGGTGATTTCTGTTGATACCTAAAAGTATGTGGGTAATACGATGCTGCAGGGTAGAAATTTCGAGGTGATTTTTGGAAATGTTGCCAAAATCACCAAATTTAGGAATGGTTTGCGGCTTGGTACTTTGGAGTACAAAGACATGCATACCCAATTTAGATTCGTGGGAATGTGTACTTTCCAAAAATATATGGCTTTCTGGGGTGAACTTATTTTTTTCTAACTTTGCCGCCCCCAAAACGAGGTAAATGTGTTGATTTTGCAGTACCTGAAATGACAGACCATATAAGGGGGGGGTTCTTCATTTTAGGCCCCTATATGCCACATGCTTAAGTACACCTATACATATTTGGCATCAAACTGTTCAGAGGACCCTAAGCTTTCATATTTGGGGTGATTTTTCTTGATACCTAAAAGTATGTGGGTAATACGATGCTGCAGGGTAGAAATTTTGAGGTGATTTTTGGAAATGTTGCCAAAATCACCAAATTTAGGAATGGTTTGCGGCTTGGTACTTTGGAGTACAAAGACATGCATACCCAATTTAGATTTGTGGGAATGTGCACTTTCTGAAAATATATGGTTTTCTGGGGTGAACTTACTTTTTTCTACTTTTGACCCCCCCAAAACAATGTAAATGTTTTTATTTTGCTGTACCTGAAATGACAGACCATATGGAAGTCTTCCTTTTGGGGCCCCTGTATGCCACATGCTTGGGTACACCTATATATATTGGGCATCAAACTGTTCAGAGGACCCTAGGCTTTCATATTTGGGGTGATTTCTGTTGATACCTAAAAGTATGTGGGTAATACGATGCTGCAGGGTAGAAATTTTGAGGTGATTTTTGGAAATGTTGCCAAAATCACCAAATTTAGGAATGGTTTGCGGCTTGGTACTTTGGAGTACAAAGACATGCATACCCAATTTAGATTCGTGGGAATGTGTACTTTCCGAAAATATATGGTTTTCTGGGGTGAACTTACTTTTTTCTACTTTTGACCCCCCAAAAACAATCTAAATGTGTTGATTTTGCAGTACCTGAAATGACAGACCATATGGGAGTCTTCCTTTTGGGGCCCCTGTATGCCACATGCTTGGGTACACCTATACATATTGGGCATCAAACTGTTCAGAGGACCCTAGGCTTTCATATTTGTGGTGATTTCTCTTGATACCTAAAAGTATGTGGGTAATACAATGCTGCAGGGTAGAAATTTTGAGGTGATTTTTGGAAATGTTGCCAAAATCACCAAATTTAGGAATGGTTTGCGGCTTGGTACTTTGGAGTACAAAGACATGCATACCCAATTTAGATTTGTGGGAATGTGTACTTTCCGAAAATATATGGTTTTCTGGGATGAACCTACTTTTTTCTACTTTGGGCCCCCCAAAACAATATAAATGTGTTGATTTTGCAGTACCTGAAATGACAGACCATATGGGGGTCTTCCTTTTGGGGCCCCTGTATGCCACGTGCTTGTGTACACCTATACATATCGGGCATCAAACTGTTTAGAGGACCCTAGGCTTTCATATTTGTGGTGATTTATCTTGATACCTAAAAGTATGTGGGTTATATGATGCTGCAGGTTAGAAATTTTGAGGTGATTTTTGGAAATGTCACCAAAATCACCAAATTTAGGAATGGTTTGCGGCTTGGTACTTTGGAGTACAAAGATATGCACACCCAATTTAGATTTGTGAGAATGTGTACTTTCCGAAAATATATGGTTTTCTGGGGTGAACTTACTTTTTTCTACTTTTGACCCCCCCAAAACAATGTAAATGTGTTGATTTAGCTGTACCTGAAATGACAGACCATATGGGGGGTCTTCCTTTTGGGGCCCCTGTATGCCACGTGCTTGGGTACACCTATACATATTGGGCATCAAACTGTTCAGAGGACCCTAGGCTTTCATATTTGGGGTGATTTCTCTTGATACCTAAAAGTATGTGGGTAATACGATGCTGCAGGCTAGAAATTTTGAGGTGATATTTGGAAATGTTGCCAAAATCACCAAATTTAGGAATAGTTTGCGGCTTGGTACTTTGGAGTACAAAGACATGCATACCCAATTTAGATTCATGGGAATGTGTACTTTCTGAAAATATATGGTTTTCTGGGGTGAACTTACTTTTTTCTACTTTTGACCCCCCCAAAATGATGTAAATGTGTTGATTTTGCAGTATCTGAAATGACAGACCATATGGGGGTCTTCCTTTTGGGGCCCCTGTATGCCACATGCTTGGGTACACCTATACATATTGGGCATCAAACTGTTCAGAGGACCCTAGGCTTTCATATTTGTGGTGATTTCTCTTGATACCTAAAAGTATGTGGGTAATACAATGCTGCAGGGTAGAAATTTTGAGGTGATTTTTGGAAATGTCGCCAAAATCACCAAATTTAGGAATGGTTTGCGGCTTGGTACTTTGGAGTACAAAGATATGCATACCCAATTTAGATTTGTGAGAATGTGTACTTTCCGAAAATATATGGTTTTCTGGGGTGAACTTACTTTTTTCTACTTTTGACCCCCCCCAAAACAATGTAAATGTGTTGATTTAGCTGTACCTGAAATGACAGACCATATGGGGGTTCTTCCTTTTGGGGCCCCTGTATGCCACGTGCTTGGGTACACCTATACATATTGGGCATCAAACTGTTCAGAGGACCCTAGGCTTTCATATTTGGGGTGATTTCTCTTGATACCTAAAAGTATGTGGGTAATACGATGCTGCAGGCTAGAAATTTTGAGGTGATATTTGGAAATGTTGCCAAAATCACCAAATTTAGGAATAGTTTGCGGCTTGGTACTTTGGAGTACAAAGACATGCATACCCAATTTAGATTCATGGGAATGTGTACTTTCTGAAAATATATGGTTTTCTGGGGTGAACTTACTTTTTTCTACTTTTGACCCCCCCAAAGCAATGTAAATGTGTTGATTTTGCTGTACCTGAAATGTCAGACCATATGGAAGTCTTCCTTTTGGGGCCCCTGTATGCCACATGCTTGGGTACACCTATATATATTGGGCATCAAACTGTTCAGAGGACCCTAGGCTTTCATATTTGGGGTGATTTCTGTTGATACCTAAAAGTATGTGGGTAATACGATGCTGCAGGGTAGAAATTTCGAGGTGATTTTTGGAAATGTCACCAAAATCACCAAATTTAGGAATGGTTTGCGGCTTGGTACTTTGGAGTACAAAGACATGCATACCCAATTTAGATTCGTGGGAATGTGTACTTTCCGAAAATATATGGTTTTCTGGGGTGAACTTACTTTTTTCTACTTTTGACCCCCCAAAAACAATCTAAATGTGTTGATTTTGCAGTACCTGAAATGACAGACCATATGGGAGTCTTCCTTTTGGGGCCCCTGTATGCCACATGCTTGGGTAAACCTATACATATTGGGCATCAAATTGTTCAGAGGACCCTAGGCTTTCATATTTGGGGTGATTTCTCTTGATACATAAAAGTATGTGGGTAATACGATGCTGCAGGGTAGAAATTTTGAGGTGATTTTTGGAAATGTCACCAAAATCACCAAATTTAGGAATGGTTTGCGGCTTGGTACTTTGGAGTACAAAGACATGCATACCCAATTTAGATTCGTGGGAATGTGTACTTTACGAAAATATATGGATTTCTGGGGTGAACTTACTTTTTTCTACTTTTGACCCCCCCAAAACAATGTAAATGCGTTGATTTTGCTGTACCTGAAATGACAGACCATATGGGAGTCTTCCTTTTGGGGCCCCTGCATGCCACATGCTTGGGTACACCTATACATATTGGGCATCAAACTGTTCAGAGGACCCTAGGCTTTCATATTTGGGGTGATTTCTCTTGATACCTAAAAGTATGTGGGTAATACGATGCTGCAGGCTAGAAATTTTGAGGTGATATTTGGAAATGTTGCCAAAATCACCAAATTTAGGAATAGTTTGCGGCTTGGTACTTTGGAGTACAAAGACATGCATACCCAATTTAGATTCGTGGGAATACGTACTTTCCGAAAATATATGGTTTTCTGGGGTGAACTTACTTTTTTCTACTTTTGACCCCCCCAAAACAATGTAAATGTGTTGATTTTGCTGTACCTGAAATGACAGACCATATGGGAGTCTTCCTTTTGGGGCCCCTGTATGCCACATGCTTGGGTACACCTATACATATTGGGCATCAAACTGTTCAGAGGACCCTAGGCTTTCATATTTGGGGTGATTTCTCTTGATACATAAAAGTTTGTGGGTAATACGATGCTGCAGGGTAGAAATTTTGAGGTGATTTTTGGAAATGTCACCAAAATCACCAAATTTAGGAATGGTTTGCGGCTTGGTACTTTGGAGTACAAAGACATGCATACCCAATTTAGATTCGTGGGAATGTGTACTTTACGAAAATATATGGATTTCTGGGGTGAACTTACTTTTTTCTACTTTTGACCCCCCCAAAATGATGTAAATGTGTTGATTTTGCAGTATCTGAAATGACAGACCATATGGGGGTCTTCCTTTTGGGGCCCCTGTATGCCATGTGCTTGGGTACACCTATACATATTGGGCATCAAACTGTTCAGACGACCCTAGGCTTTCATATTTGGGGTGATTTCTGTTGATACCTAAAAGTATGTGGGTAATACGATGCTGCAGGGTAGAAATTTCGAGGTGATTTTTGGAAATGTTGCCAAAATCACCAAATTTAGGAATGGTTTGCGGCTTGGTACTTTGGAGTACAAAGACATGCATACCCAATTTAGATTCGTGGGAATGTGTACTTTCCAAAAATATATGGCTTTCTGGGGTGAACTTATTTTTTTCTAACTTTGCCGCCCCCAAAACGAGGTAAATGTGTTGATTTTGCAGTACCTGAAATGACAGACCATATGAGGGGGGGTTCTTCATTTTAGGCCCCTATATGCCACATGCTTAAGTACACCTATACATATTTGGCATCAAACTGTTCAGAGGACCCTAAGCTTTCATATTTGGGGTGATTTTTCTTGATACCTAAAAGTATGTGGGTAATACGATGCTGCAGGGTAGAAATTTTGAGGTGATTTTTGGAAATGTTGCCAAAATCACCAAATTTAGGAATGGTTTGCGGCTTGGTACTTTGGAGTACAAAGACATGCATACCCAATTTAGATTTGTGGGAATGTGCACTTTCTGAAAATATATGGTTTTCTGGGGTGAACTTACTTTTTTCTACTTTTGACCCCCCCAAAACAATGTAAATGTTTTGATTTTGCTGTACCTGAAATGACAGACCATATGGAAGTCTTCCTTTTGGGGCCCCTGTATGCCACATGCTTGGGTACACCTATATATATTGGGCATCAAACTGTTCAGAGGACCCTAGGCTTTCATATTTGGGGTGATTTCTCTTGATACATAAAAGTATGTGGGTAATACGATGCTGCAGGGTAGAAATTTTGAGGTGATTTTTGGAAATGTCACCAAAATCACCAAATTTAGGAATGGTTTGCGGCTTGGTACTTTGGAGTACAAAGACATGCATACCCAATTTAGATTCGTGGGAATGTGTACTTTACGAAAATATATGGATTTCTGGGGTGAACTTACTTTTTTCTACTTTTGACCCCCCCAAAACAATGTAAATGCGTTGATTTTGCTGTACCTGAAATGACAGACCATATGGGAGTCTTCCTTTTGGGGCCCCTGCATGCCACATGCTTGGGTACACCTATACATATTGGGCATCAAACTGTTCAGAGGACCCTAGGCTTTCATATTTGGGGTGATTTCTCTTGATACCTAAAAGTATGTGGGTAATACGATGCTGCAGGCTAGAAATTTTGAGGTGATATTTGGAAATGTTGCCAAAATCACCAAATTTAGGAATAGTTTGCGGCTTGGTACTTTGGAGTACAAAGACATGCATACCCAATTTAGATTCGTGGGAATACGTACTTTCCGAAAATATATGGTTTTCTGGGGTGAACTTACTTTTTTCTACTTTTGACCCCCCCAAAACAATGTAAATGTGTTGATTTTGCTGTACCTGAAATGACAGACCATATGGGAGTCTTCCTTTTGGGGCCCCTGCATGCCACATGCTTGGGTACACCTATACATATTGGGCATCAAACTGTTCAGAGGACCCTAGGCTTTCATATTTGGGGTGATTTCTCTTGATACATAAAAGTTTGTGGGTAATACGATGCTGCAGGGTAGAAATTTTGAGGTGATTTTTGGAAATGTCACCAAAATCACCAAATTTAGGAATGGTTTGCGGCTTGGTACTTTGGAGTACAAAGACATGCATACCCAATTTAGATTCGTGGGAATGTGTACTTTACGAAAATATATGGATTTCTGGGGTGAACTTACTTTTTTCTACTTTTGACCCCCCCAAAATGATGTAAATGTGTTGATTTTGCAGTATCTGAAATGACAGACCATATGGGGGTCTTCCTTTTGGGGCCCCTGTATGCCATGTGCTTGGGTACACCTATACATATTGGGCATCAAACTGTTCAGACGACCCTAGGCTTTCATATTTGGGGTGATTTCTGTTGATACCTAAAAGTATGTGGGTAATACGATGCTGCAGGGTAGAAATTTCGAGGTGATTTTTGGAAATGTTGCCAAAATCACCAAATTTAGGAATGGTTTGCGGCTTGGTACTTTGGAGTACAAAGACATGCATACCCAATTTAGATTCGTGGGAATGTGTACTTTCCAAAAATATATGGCTTTCTGGGGTGAACTTATTTTTTTCTAACTTTGCCGCCCCCAAAACGAGGTAAATGTGTTGATTTTGCAGTACCTGAAATGACAGACCATATGAGGGGGGGTTCTTCATTTTAGGCCCCTATATGCCACATGCTTAAGTACACCTATACATATTTGGCATCAAACTGTTCAGAGGACCCTAAGCTTTCATATTTGGGGTGATTTTTCTTGATACCTAAAAGTATGTGGGTAATACGATGCTGCAGGGTAGAAATTTTGAGGTGATTTTTGGAAATGTTGCCAAAATCACCAAATTTAGGAATGGTTTGCGGCTTGGTACTTTGGAGTACAAAGACATGCATACCCAATTTAGATTTGTGGGAATGTGCACTTTCTGAAAATATATGGTTTTCTGGGGTGAACTTACTTTTTTCTACTTTTGACCCCCCCAAAACAATGTAAATGTTTTGATTTTGCTGTACCTGAAATGACAGACCATATGGAAGTCTTCCTTTTGGGGCCCCTGTATGCCACATGCTTGGGTACACCTATATATATTGGGCATCAAACTGTTCAGAGGACCCTAGGCTTTCATATTTGGGGTGATTTCTGTTGATACCTAAAAGTATGTGGGTAATACGATGCTGCAGGGTAGAAATTTTGAGGTGATTTTTGGAAATGTTGCCAAAATCACCAAATTTAGGAATGGTTTGCGGCTTGGTACTTTGGAGTACAAAGACATGCATACCCAATTTAGATTCGTGGGAATGTGTACTTTCCGAAAATATATGGTTTTCTGGGGTGAACTTACTTTTTTCTACTTTTGACCCCCCAAAAACAATCTAAATGTGTTGATTTTGCAGTACCTGAAATGACACACCATATGGGAGTCTTCCTTTTGGGGCCCCTGTATGCCACATGCTTGGGTACACCTATACATATTGGGCATCAAACTGTTCAGAGGACCCTAGGCTTTCATATATGTGGTGATTTCTCTTGATACCTAAAAGTATGTGGGTAATACAATGCTGCAGGGTAGAAATTTTGAGGTGATTTTTGGAAATGTTGCCAAAATCACCAAATTTAGGAATGGTTTGCGGCTTGGTACTTTGGAGTACAAAGACATGCATACCCAATTTAGATTTGTGGGAATGTGTACTTTCCGAAAATATATGGTTTTCTGGGATGAACCTACTTTTTTCTACTTTGGGCCCCCCAAAACAATATAAATGTGTTGATTTTGCAGTACCTGAAATGACAGACCATATGGGGGTCTTCCTTTTGGGGCCCCTGTATGCCACGTGCTTGTGTACACCTATACATATCGGGCATCAAACTGTTTAGAGGACCCTAGGCTTTCATATTTGTGGTGATTTATCTTGATACCTAAAAGTATGTGGGTTATATGATGCTGCAGGTTAGAAATTTTGAGGTGATTTTTGGAAATGTCACCAAAATCACCAAATTTAGGAATGGTTTGCGGCTTGGTACTTTGGAGTACAAAGATATGCACACCCAATTTAGATTTGTGAGAATGTGTACTTTCCGAAAATATATGGTTTTCTGGGGTGAACTTACTTTTTTCTACTTTTGACCCCCCCAAAACAATGTAAATGTGTTGATTTAGCTGTACCTGAAATGACAGACCATATGGGGGGTCTTCCTTTTGGGGCCCCTGTATGCCACGTGCTTGGGTACACCTATACATATTGGGCATCAAACTGTTCAGAGGACCCTAGGCTTTCATATTTGGGGTGATTTCTCTTGATACCTAAAAGTATGTGGGTAATACGATGCTGCAGGCTAGAAATTTTGAGGTGATATTTGGAAATGTTGCCAAAATCACCAAATTTAGGAATAGTTTGCGGCTTGGTACTTTGGAGTACAAAGACATGCATACCCAATTTAGATTCATGGGAATGTGTACTTTCTGAAAATATATGGTTTTCTGGGGTGAACTTACTTTTTTCTACTTTTGACCCCCCCAAAATGATGTAAATGTGTTGATTTTGCAGTATCTGAAATGACAGACCTTATGGGGGTCTTCCTTTTGGGGCCCCTGTATGCCACATGCTTGGGTACACCTATACATATTGGGCATCAAACTGTTCAGAGGACCCTAGGCTTTCATATTTGTGGTGATTTCTCTTGATACCTAAAAGTATGTGGGTAATACAATGCTGCAGGGTAGAAATTTTGAGGTGATTTTTGGAAATGTTGCCAAAATCACCAAATTTAGGAATGGTTTGCGGCTTGGTACTTTGGAGTACAAAGACATGCATACCCAATTTAGATTCATGGGAATGTGTACTTTCTGAAAATATATGGTTTTCTGGGGTGAACTTACTTTTTTCTACTTTTGACCCCCCCAAAGCAATGTAAATGCGTTGATTTTGCTGTACCTGAAATGACAGACCATATGGGAGTCTTCCTTTTGGGGCCCCTGTATGCCACATGCTTGGGTACACCTATATATATTGGGCATCAAACTGTTCAGAGGACCCTAGGCTTTCATATTTGGGGTGATTTCTGTTGATACCTAAAAGTATGTGGGTAATACGATGCTGCAGGGTAGAAATTTCGAGGTGATTTTTGGAAATGTCACCAAAATCACCAAATTTAGGAATGGTTTGCGGCTTGGTACTTTGGAGTACAAAGACATGCATACCCAATTTAGATTCGTGGGAATGTGTACTTTCCGAAAATATATGGTTTTCTGGGGTGAACTTACTTTTTTCTACTTTTGACCCCCCAAAAACAATCTAAATGTGTTGATTTTGCAGTACCTGAAATGACAGACCATATGGGAGTCTTCCTTTTGGGGCCCCTGTATGCCACATGCTTGGGTAAACCTATACATATTGGGCATCAAATTGTTCAGAGGACCCTAGGCTTTCATATTTGGGGTGATTTCTCTTGATACATAAAAGTATGTGGGTAATACGATGCTGCAGGGTAGAAATTTTGAGGTGATTTTTGGAAATGTCACCAAAATCACCAAATTTAGGAATGGTTTGCGGCTTGGTACTTTGGAGTACAAAGACATGCATACCCAATTTAGATTCGTGGGAATGTGTACTTTACGAAAATATATGGATTTCTGGGGTGAACTTACTTTTTTCTACTTTTGACCCCCCCAAAACAATGTATATGCGTTGATTTTGCTGTACCTGAAATGACAGACCATATGGGAGTCTTCCTTTTGGGGCCCCTGTATGCCACATGCTTGGGTACACCTATACATATTGGGCATCAAACTGTTCAGAGGACCCTAGGCTTTCATATTTGGGGTGATTTCTCTTGATACCTAAAAGTATGTGGGTAATACGATGCTGCAGGCTAGAAATTTTGAGGTGATATTTGGAAATGTTGCCAAAATCACCAAATTTAGGAATAGTTTGCGGCTTGGTACTTTGGAGTACAAAGACATGCATACCCAATTTAGATTCGTGGGAATACGTACTTTCCGAAAATATATGGTTTTCTGGGGTGAACTTACTTTTTTCTACTTTTGACCCCCCCAAAACAATGTAAATGTGTTGATTTTGCTGTACCTGAAATGACAGACCATATGGGAGTCTTCCTTTTGGGGCCCCTGTATGCCACATGCTTGGGTACACCTATACATATTGGGCATCAAACTGTTCAGAGGACCCTAGGCTTTCATATTTGGGGTGATTTCTCTTGATACATAAAAGTATGTGGGTAATACGATGCTGCAGGGTAGAAATTTTGAGGTGATTTTTGGAAATGTCACCAAAATCACCAAATTTAGGAATGGTTTGCGGCTTGGTACTTTGGAGTACAAAGACATGCATACCCAATTTAGATTCGTGGCAATGTGTACTTTACGAAAATATATGGATTTCTGGGGTGAACTTACTTTTTTCTACTTTTGACCCCCCCAAAATGATGTAAATGTGTTGATTTTGCAGTATCTGAAATGACAGACCATATGGCGTTCTTTCTTTTGGGGGCCCTGTATGCCACGTGCTTGGGTACTCCTATACATATTGGGCATCAAACTGTTCAGAGGACCCTGGGCTTTCATATTTGGGGTGATTTCTCTTGATACCTAAAAGTATGTGGGTAATACAATGCTGCAGGCTAGAAATTTTGAGGTGATTTTTGGAAATTTCGCCAAAATCACCAAATTTAGGAATGGTTTGCGGCTTGGTACATTGGAGTACAAAGACATGCATTCCCAATTTAGATTCGTGGGAATGTGTACTTTCCGAAAATATATGGTTTTCTGGGGTGAACTTACTTTTTTCTACTTTTACACCCCCCCAAAACGATGCAAATGTGTCGATTTTGCAGTATCCGGAATTACAGAACCGATAGCTCAAATGAGGTGTCTAGATTTTAGGGCCCCTATATGCCACATGCTTGGGTACACCTATACATATTGGGCATCAAACTGTTCAGTGGACCCCAGGCTTTCATATTTGGGGTGTTTTACATTGATACCTAATGATGTGTGGGAGATATGATTCTGTAGATTGGAAGCTTTGAGGTCATTTTTCAAAAAATTCACCAATTTCTATAAAACATTATAACTTTAGGAAACAATTGCAACTTGGTAGTTTGGAGTACAATGATATATTTACCCATTTTTGATTCACCAGAATCTGTTCTTTCTAATAATGGGTAGTTTTCTAGGGTAAACCTACTGTTAGTGGAATGTTTGGCCTTGAAATCAGAAGTATGCCGTTTGGGGAGCGGTGCTTTGGAAATTTGGTAGTGTACTGCTTCTAGATTTTGATCTATACAAGTAAGAAATCTCCATAAAACTATATATATTTGGTATTGCCGTGTTCAGGAGACATAGACCTTTCCAAATTAGCTGTGTTCTCGTACATAAAATAAATGATGTTTCTGATATATGTGATTGTTCTTTGTGAAACATGAGTTTTTTCATTTTGGACACTTAGAAGCCTATATTTTTTTACAGAAGTAGAATTACACCAAAATTCTTGCATATTTTGAAAGTTCAGGTTGTCCTGAAAAAAACAATATATTGTTTTCCTGGGTAAACTAAAAGACTGCCCCAAGAAAGGCCCTTAAAGTGAAAGAGTGCAAAATATGTAAAAACTGCTTGGCAGTAGATGTTCGCATCTAGGACAAAACGGCTCGCAGGGAAAGGGTTAACACTCAACATTATAATATCTTAAGTCTCCATCTCATAAAAAGAAAAAGCAAGAAAGAAACATAATGTTTAGGTCTCAAATCTCTATATCCATATTAGATTAACATTGGGTTTACCCCGTATCATCCCTAACATAAGAGATCATGGGATAGGCTTTCCAATTTATTCATTATGTATTCTGGTATATGTATTCTGGTATACGTAATCCAGGGTGTCCAAATTTTAACATACTTATTATATGTGTCAGACGAAATACTCAGAAGTCTCTCATTCACCATTATCCAGTTCATTTTAAGCCTAAACAAAACAATGGGAAGTGAACACTTCTTCCAAGAGGCAGCAATAGTTTGTTTCACAGCAGTGAAGATAAATTCAATCAATTTTCTTTGTGCCTTATTTGGAATTGGGAGTGATTTATTGAGCAGAGTGTGAGAGGGGTCTTTTCGGAGATTAATCCCCATGATAGAATCTATAAGTGTATATATCCTGGACCAAAATCTGACAGTTACTCTACATTGCCACCAAATATGTAGCATTGATCCTTCTGTCCCACAATTGTGAAAACAAAGTGGGCTAACATTTGGATAAAATGTATGCAATTTAAGCTGAACCATGTACCAACTTGAGACTACTTTATATAATGTTTCTTGTGCCAAAACATTGATTGAGCTTTTAGCGGTATTTTCCCAAATTTGTTGGCATGTAGAATTTCCTTGTATAATATAGATATTACCCCTTTACTATGCGGGAGTTTTATGCATAGATGTTCCCAAATTGTTAGAGCTAAAATATTATTACAGCCTTTCAACATTTTTGTATGATAGTGTTGAATTTGTAAGTACCTGAAGTGTTCAAGTTCAGGAAGATTATATTGTGTGGATAGTGACTCCCAATCTTTAATTCCATTGAATCCCAAAAAGTGATATATATACACCATGTTAATTACAGTCCACCATTGAAAATCCCTTCCTCTTAGGCCTGGTTGAAAAGTGTGATTCCCTATTACAGGCGTAGCTGGAAAATGTGGAGATTTCAACACCGTTTTTTTGTATAACTATATCCCAAGTGGCTAGTGCTATTTTCATAACTGGAGATGAAGACATAGGCCTTTCATGCTTTGGTATCCAAGGTAATACTGCAGGATTGACTGGTTTTACCCATTCAGCTTCTATTTGGGCCCACAATGGGGGGATTGGATGGAAAAAGTGTATTAATGGCATGATATGGGAGGCTTGATAGTAATAATACAAATTAGGGACACTGAGGCCTCCTTTTTGTTTAGGAGCAGTTAGAGTTGTGACAGCCGAGATTTTTTCCCTGCCCATATAAATTTAGTACGTTTTTTTTGGATAGTTGTCAAGACATATTTAGGAATTTCTATAGGTAGTACTCGAAAGAAGTATAAGATTTTAGGTAATAACACCATCTTAATCGCATTTATTCAAACAAACAATGAGATTTGTAACTTTGAACAGGCAGTAAGAAAATTCTCGGTTTCCCTCCAGAGTTGAGGATAATTTGCCTGGTATATCCTTTCTAATTTTGGACTCATTTTCACTCCTAAGTATTAAAGAGACTTTTCTTGCCATTGAAGATCAAAGTTAATTTGAATCAACTTTTTATCGAGCTGGGATATACCAATGGGCAAAGCTTCAGACTTTATTTTAAAATTTACTTTATTTTAAAATTTACTAAGAATATTAAATAAGTGAGGCAATGAGGTCAATGGTTTGGTTATAATTAGCAACACATCATCTGCAAATAACATCTACTTATGAGCTTGATTTCCTATTGATAAACCTGTGATATCTGAGTCTGGCCGCTGAAGGTTCAATTGTCAAAATAAACAACAATGGTGAAAGAGGGCAGCCCTGTCTCTTCCCTCTAAATAATGAGATATTGTCTGATGAAAAGGATCCCCATTTTAAGAAGGCTTGAGAGTTATTATATAGTGCCTTAATAGCATGTATGAACTTCTCTCCAAAATTCCATTTTCTGAGAACATAGAATAAATAATCCCAGGTAAGTGTATCAAAAGCTATAGCAGTGCTGGAGTACGTGAGGTGTATATTTTAATATATTAATTGTATCAAGCGTCTCCACCTTCTCGATTTGGGATAAACCCGACTTGATCCGGATGTATTATAGTTGCTAGAAAAGAATTTAATCTAGTAGAAAGAACTTTTCCTAATATTTTAATATCATTATTATAGAAATTGGCCTATAATTCCACATTCCAAGGGATTTTTATTGGGTTTTGTTATTAGTGCTACTTGTGTTAGTATGGAATCTGCATGCATCTTGCTCCCTTGTCTCAATGCATTGAACATTAAATTAAGATAAGGGGACAGTAGAGGTGCAAATGTTTTATAATATGCTATGGAGAATCCATCTGGTCCGGGTGCTTTGGAATTTGAGAGTGATTTGATAGGCAATAGCGTTTCTTCTAAAGTTATATAATTATCCATTATTTGCCTTTGTTCATTGATTAAGGTTGGCAATTTAAGTTTGGCAAATATATTGTCTGCTTGAGTTTCATTAAATTTAGCAGGCTTTTGATGTATTTTAGCATACAAATCTCTAAATTCTGCCAAGATTTTTACTGGATTGCCAGTTGTGTTTCCGTTCCTAGTACCAATTTTATGCAGTGGAGTGATTGGGCGTATTACAGAACATAGTGTTTGCGCTAGCGGAGTATCTGGCTTATTGCACTTACAATATCGTCTCTTCAAACGACATTCTTGAGTATTTTCCATATCAAGTGTACAAGCTAAATCTAATTCCCATTTAGTGTCCATTATAGCCATTTGGGTTGTGGAAGAATATTTAATTTTATTTTGTGACTCTAGATATAAAAGTCTATTTTGAAGTTCTTCCAATTTTTCCCTTTTTTGTTTTCTCCGGGCTCCCATTATACTAATAAGTTCTCCTCTCAGAACTGATTTATGAACTTCCCATAATGTGATTTTACTGTTCCCTGATTAAGATCAAAATATTGTTTTAACAATCCTTCAATTCTGGTACGTACTTGCGGGATAGATAACAAGGTATCATTTAACCTCCATCTATATCGAGTGGGTTTACAAATCAAAGAATTAAACTCATTCAACACCATTGCATGATCAGTCCAAGAAATCTGAGTTATTTTAGCAGTATGTAAATTTGGCAAGAATACTTGTGATAGGAAAATATGATCTATTCCAGAATAAACTTTATGTGGATTAGAAAAATAGGTATAATCTTTAGTCGATGGCCACTTTTCCCTCCAACCATCAATTACCAACATTGATTGCAACATAGACAAAATGCGTTTAGTTCCTGGAGTGTCCCCAGGAGTGGTAGAGCTGGTGTTCATCTAGTTAAGTCTTCATTAGGTATATATCAGCATGGAGTTGGTGGATCTTTGGCTGATCTCTGGTGTGGAGTTGACTCGGGTAAGCACTGGTGTGAGCTGCTTCCATTAAGTTGCAGGACTAGGATAATGTGGGCCAAGTCTTTTAAGGGCCACTCGCTAGTGCGGAGGATCGTGTATTTCTCCAGCACTGGTGATAGATGCATCCAAGTTGATTCGTTTCTGATCTGTTTGGTTTCCTGGTGGTTTCTAGGGTGTTTTAGTTCTGAGATTGTCATCATTCTGGTTATGTCCTAGGGAGCCATTTGTTTTAACAGTTGCAGGATTTTTGTTCTTCCCCAGGTGGGGATTTATGTCAGCCATATTGTAGGTATCCCTATAGTCACTGAGGGAACCTTTTAAGCAGAATATGGCTATTCCTGACCTGCAATTCTTAATCCTCAAGTGCCAGTCTCTGTAATTTAGTGGTTGGTTTTTGTAGCTCTTGTTGTCAATCGCTTACCATGTCCTAAGAAATGTTGTTCATGTTCATGTGCCTTTCATCTACCTTTTCAGGGGTCATACATTTTATCAGCTCCCCTGTTGGATGGATGTGATGCTGCCCTTATTACTCAGGGCCTCCTTAGCATCAGTTTTGTTATTGCCTTATGTTGGTTATTCTCACCCCTTGTTTTTGGGGCATTGCTTGATAGATCCCATGTGTACTGACATGGAAGGACGTAGAAGAAAATGAGAATTTGACTTACCTACTTGACGTAAATTCCTTTTCTTCTAGTCCAGACATGTCAGTACAGGATTTCCCATCCCAAGTTATTTATTTTGGTTACTGTACTGCTATGGCAAAAGTATAACTGTGGTGAGGAGAAAGTCATGTGGTCTTATAGGTCATGATTAATTTTGATGTTATAGGTCCTACCTCCAGGGCTGGGAGGAGCAATGCCCCATGTGTACTGACATGTCGGAACTAGATGAAAAGTAGGTAAGTAAAATTCTCATTATCTAATACCTAGATGATGAGATGAAATGCCATCCATCTTTCACTCTAAAGGAAACACAAACCTGCAAAACATATTAATCTAAAACCAATAATGAATGCATAACAAACTCACCACCATGTCATGTCAGCCGACAATTGGTAGCAAAAGTTAGAAAAGGAAAGCCTTGTGAAATTGCTCTGCTTTGAATTAACCAGAGAAACCTCAGGCTCACTAACATTTGTGAAAAAGCTTTACTTCCTGTTTTTTCCCTTTAAGATGTAAGTCCTGGTAGATCCTCATGATGATTGGCTAGGCTGGAGGAAAAAACTTGAAGCTCCTGTAGCCTAGCCAATGCCCTACAGGCAGGACTTGCACTTTGAAGTAAAAAAAAGCTGAAGTTTAAAAACAGGGTACTTGTAAAAAATGCAGGGGCATGTAAAGTGATCAGGGTCAGACTGGAGCATTGCTGGCCCACTGGGGCTGTGACAACAAGGGCCCTCCTAGCAGTCACTGGGGGCCCCCTCCAGACATCCAAACTCTTTCGCCCCCCCCCCCAGCATGCATGAGCGAAAGCACCTAATCTTTTTCTCTAAGGGGCAGTCGATCAAGGGGGAGTGGGTCTGGGCCAGAGCGGCGCATTTGCAGTTGGAGCACTTAGATTCCCTGTTTACTCTTTGTTTTCACTGTTCTCAAAGCAGCAATCTGTTATGCAGTAGGAATAAGCATGCCATACAACTTGCCACTAGTGAGAGGCAAAGACATTTCTTGGCATTTTGTTTATTTATTACTGGTGTACTAATAGAAGGTCATTAAAAACAAGCTTTTTTTACTCACCTACCTGCAAGAGAAATTAAATTACAGAGTTAGTTATCATAGATTTAAAGCAGTACAGCACGGTAAATGCTCTTTTTTCTATGACATGCCCTGTATTTACAGGACAAGGAATGGGTTGAGGAGCCTCCCCAAGCACAAAAATCACCCTCCACCTACATTCACAAACGTATTCTTCTAAGCAGAGCAACAACACAAGACTGGCCCTTTCTTGCTTCTTTCATGTACAGCCAGCATATATAACCAGCATACTTCTTTGGTCAAGTTCTAAGCAGTTCAGTGCACCATAATCGCTTAGATTTAATTTGTTCTCTCAAAAAGCAAATAAAACAACTGGCTTGAGGGTGTCATCCACCTAAATAGAAATGAATTCCTATTATAGCAAAAGTAAAAATTCAGTGTTAGGAAAGTATTATTTTCATATGGGAAGCAAAACATACAGACCTAGTGAAGCATCTGTAAGCTCTTAGGCCCTCTTTTGTAGAAAATGAGTATACTATTTTTAGAAAGAATTTACACAATATTGATTTAGTAACCACTCTAGAACCAATATTAAAGGGGATGTTCACCTTCAGACACTTTTTTCAGCTGTTCAACTGAAATACTTTTTTCAATTACTTTCTATTTGTGGCCGTTTATAACGTTTCATATTTCACCTTCTAACACAGCTCTAATTGCCTCTTCTGCCCATGTGCTTAAACCCTTAATTGTTCTAAATTGATAAATCTCTTATCTTTGTCCCTTTCATTAAGGGCTGGGACACACTGGGCGATTTGGGGAGATTTAGTCGCCTGGCGACTAATCGCAGCGACTTTTCTCCCCGAATGCCTCCCCTCACTCTGCGCCTGGATAAAATGAAAAGTCGCCGGCGCTAATCACACACGGCGATTCGTTTTCCAAAGTCGCCCGAAGTTGCCTCACGAGGAAACTTCGGGCGACTTGAGAAAATGAATCGCCGCGTGTGATTAGCGCAGGCGATTTTTCATTTTAGCCAGGCGCAGAGCGAGGGGAGGCATTCGGGGAAGATTGGTCGTGGAAAGTCGCGGCGATTAGTCGCCAGGCGACTAAATCTCCCCAAATTGCCTAGTGTGTCCCAGCCCTAAAGGCAGCTGTTTTATTTATACAATAGTCAATAATATTCCACAAATACTGCTAAGAAATGTATAAATTAATTGTTTCAACTAAATATAGCAAAAAAAAAACCCCAGCTCAGAATGCTCCTGGATTACCGAGCTGCCAGAAACTGTGTGGGAGCTGCTAAACAAATGTTGCATGTGATCTAAAGGGCAAATTTACTTAAAGGAACATTAATGTCAAAAAATAAAAGTAATGAAAATATAATACAGTGATGCCCTGCACTGGTAAAACTCCTGTGTTTTCTTAAGAAACACTACTACTATTTATATAAATAAGCTGCTGTGCAGCAATAAGCACAGCAGATAGCAAATAAGCTCTGTGTGTCTAATGGTGTTATCTTTTATCCATTAGTAAACCTGTGCCATATAGCCATTTTTCAATTTCCGCCATTGCACTACATCAGGGGTGTCCAAACTGCGGCCCGAGGGCCAAATGCGGCCCAGGATGCATATGAATGCGGCCCAGTTTGGTTCCTGAGGAAACGTCATGTCGCAAAGGATATAGGAGGAGGGGGGACTCTGCCCATTGCCCAGTTAGTAATAATAATATAATAATAAGTCTATTTAATATCCAGGTGTCCCATATTCCAGTGTATAGCTCCATCTGGTTATCCAACTGGCATTGTATTTCTTTTCTGTGTATTTCCTTTACTTTTACAAATCAAATGTGTTTGTGTATTTCATGTGTGGCCCCAGACAATTCTTCTTTTTCCAATGTGGCCCTGCGAGCCAAAAGTTTGGACACCCCTGCACTACATGATATTTTCATTACTTTAAAACACTTGCATTTTTGGTGTTACTGTTCCTTTAAGGTTGAATATTGAGGGTTAATTAACCCTCGATATTGGACTGTCGAAGTTAAATCCTTCGACTTCGAATATCCTTTGAATCATTTGATTCAAAGGATTTTAATCAATCGATCGAACGATTTTTGTTTGACCAAAAAAAGCTAGCAAAGCCTATGGGGACCTTCCCCATAGACTAACTTTGACTTCGGTAGCTTTTAGGTGGCGAACTAGGGGGGTCGAAGTTTTTTCTTAAAGAGACAGTACTTTGACTATCGAATGGTCTAATAGTCGAACGATTTTTAGTTCGAATCGTTCGATTCAAAGTCGTAGTCGAAGGTCGAAGTAGCCCATTCGATGGTCGAAGTAGTCAAAAAAAAACATTCGAAATTCAACGTTTTTTTTCCTTCTATTCCTTCACTCGAGCTAGGTAAATGTTAGTGTTGCATGTGAATTTAGTATTAAACAGCATGCTGGAAGTGCTGGGTGCAAGGAGGGAGTAAGTGCAAATAACTGACTGCTGTGTGTTCTGAGAGTTATCTGGCTGAGACAAACAGCTTTTTCTTTTCTCTGTTTGGAAGAAACTGGTAAATACATTTAGTGCATTTATGTTCTTTTAGTGTTTTAGCCTGAGATAGTTTCTAAGGGGAACATTTTTTTAAAAAAAAAGTTAATAAGGGGTTGTTATTTTAATGCTGGTAGCATTCCCCACTCTCTTTCTGTTAATTAAGGGGAAGGAGTTAATCAGGTAAATTTTGATTTTCTGATCAAGCTTTATGTTTTTTTAAGTCTATGATCAGGGCTGATCCTATCAAATGTGGGGCCCAATTGGGACCATGTTGGCGGGCCCCTAGAAAAAGTGTTGCTGGCTACTGACACACCAAGTATTTAGGAAAATAAGGGCATACAGGCACAAAATAGAAAGGAAAGGGGCAGACAAGGTAAGAGAGTGAGAGGGATGAAATAGGGGCACATAATAGGGGCACACAGGGTAAGAGAGAGAGGGAGGAAATAGGAGAGTGGACTGGGCCAATTAGTTTGGGGCAGGCTGGGCCGATTCAGCTTGGGAGCAGGCTTGGTTGAATTGGGGGCAGGCAGGGCCTATCAAGGTTGGAGGAAAGCTGGGCCTATGAGAGTTGGGGGCAGGCTAGACCTATGGAGTTGGGGGATAGGCTGGCTTATCAGAGTTGGGGGTGGGCTGGACCTATGGATTTGGGGATGGGCTGGACTCTCAAATTTGGGGGCAGGCCAGGCAGCATCATATGCTGAGGGAAATATCTGTGCTGCCCTGTGGTGCGAGGCCCCCAGAGCTGCGGGGCCCTATTGGGCCCAATTGGTCCAATAGGCCTAAGGCCGGCCCTTTCTATGATTGTAAAGCAAGTGTGGGCGCTGCTAAGCAAATATTGCATTTGATCTAAGTGTTGCATGTGAATTATTTATTAAAGGAGAAGCAAACCCAAACATTAAAAAACCCCTACCCCCTAACCCTACATGGACATGATAGATGAAGATATCCTGAAAACTGGGCGATACCCATCGCATGCTGTCAACTTACTCTCTGCTGTATATTCCCTAGCCTGTGGGGATTCAGCCTATACGTGCTGTTCGTATATGCTTCCTTTATGCTGCTGTGTATGTTCTATACTCCATTGTGGATCAATGTGCTAAATGATCTATGTGCTATTGTTCAATAAATACTGTTCTTTGTTCAACTGTTAAAGAACTACTGGCGCCCATCATTGTGCTATCGCACCAGGTTACAGTTTCACTACACCCTTGCCTCCACACCATTGCGAGGGCTTACCCCTGAGAAAGAGAGCTCATCGGTGGTCTCAGCCCACCAAGGAAAGTAGCTAAACTGCCCTAGCACAAGTCAGTTTACTATAGCGCTACAAGTTAATGCCCTTTTTTATGCAAGACAGAACTTTATTTGCTTTAGTAGCCACAGAATGACACTGCCCAGAATTAGACAACTTGTTCTCTACAAAAACCCCAAGAACCTTCTCATTTAAGGAAACTCTCAACACACTGCCATTTAGTGTATAACTTGCATTTATATTATTTTTGCCAAAGTGCATAACCTTGCATTTATCAACATTGAACCTCATTTTTCAGTTTGCTGCCCAGTTTCCCAACTCAGACAAATCAATCTGCAAAGTGGCAGCATCCTACATGAAACCTATAGATACCTATAGTATCATCTGCAAAAATAGAAACAGTACTTTCAATGCCCATCTCCAGGTCATTAATAAACAAGTTGAAAAGCAAGGGACCTAGTATAGAGCCCTGTGGTACTCCACTTACAACACTGGTCCAATTAGAAAATGTTCCATTTACCACCACTCTTTGTAGTCTATCGTTTAGCCAGTTCTCTATCCAGGTACAAATACTATGTTCCCAGGCCAACATTCCTTAATTTAACTAGTAACCTTATGTGTGGCACGGTATCAAATGCTTTCGCAAAGTCTAAGTAAATCACATCCACTGTCATCCCAGAGTAGAGGTCCCTACTTACCTTCTCATAAAAAGAAATTTAGTTAGTCTGGCACGGTATCTATTACGCATAATACCATGCTAGCGCAAACTCATAGTATTTTGATTTGCTATGAAGTCCAGTATCTTATCCTTTATTAACCCTTTGAAAAGCTTTCCTACCACTGACATCATACTAACTGGCCTATAGTTTTGAGGCTGAGAATGGGGTCCCTTTTTGAATAGTGGCACCACATTAGCAATTTGCCAATCTCTCTGCACTATGCCAAACCTCAAAAAATCCTGTGGTTTGGCAACCATAGAGATAAGCTCACTGTGTACCCTGGGATGAATACGATCTGGCCCCGGATCTTTGTTTATCTTAACATGTTGTAGTCTCTTTTGAATTTCCTCATGTGTGAACCATGGTTCCTCATTTGTGTAGACAGATGAAAAATATGTGTTCAGAATCTGTGCTTTTTTTTTTGTTTTCATCAACCAGCTGACCCCCCTCTGATATTAAAGGTCCCATCCCTTCCTGCTTCATTTTTTAAACATATTTAAAAAACTATTTTGGATTCTTTTTCTGCTTGCTGCAATATCTTTTTCATATCAATTTTAGATTGCCTTGTAGCTTTTTTTGCATGATTTATTGGCCTCCTTGTATATTATAAATGATTTGGCTGTCCCAGCTAACTTCAAAGCCTTAAAAGCATGCCTTTTCTCACCCACCTCAACACCAACACTTCTATTGACCCAAAAAGGTTTTGCTTAGCAACGACGTTCCTTGCTTACAAGAGGAATATACTATATTATATTTCTTTAGTGCATGGCCTTAATTCAGGCTTTACATACTGTCACGGCCGGCACCCAATAACAGAACAATTGGCAAGCACCCTGGTCTCGGCTCGGCTTCACCAGTAGTGTGACCACCGTTGGGCTTCGGGAGGAGCTTGCTTACTTGGGTGCCACCTGGACTTAACGAGGGGTACAAGGTGAGATGTTCTGGCTGGCAAAGGGGCACGGCTGGAAGCAGAGTCTTTTGGGCCGAAGGTCACAGTACAAGAGGATTAGGCAAGCGGATGGTCAGACAGGCTGGGTCGAGGCAGGCGGATATCAGAATCGTCAGGCAGGCAAGGGTCAAAACCGTGTAGTCAATCAAGGGGTTAAGCAGGAGAGTTGTCATAGGCAGGCAAGGGTCAGGATACAGATTGGAGAGTAGTCAGGAACAGGCTGGGTCAAACACAGATAATCAGATCAGAATTTCCAAGACAAATGCACAAAGCTCAGGAAAACCACTTAGAACAAGTTCTATCACGGGCAATGTACTGTGGACTGAAATGGGCTTAAATACTTTTTGAACATACGTCAGTGCGCCTGCGCCTTTAAATGGAAGGAGGCGCGCCCCGTGCGCCCTATAGAGCAGCCGGTGCCAGTGAAAACAAGCTGGCGCTGCTAGGAAGAGGAATGGCGAGGCGGGCGTCCCCGCCGATGGCGCGGCGGACGACCCCGCCACACAGGTACCGTCACACATACAAACACACTCCTCTACCCTTTTTAATCCCTCTGTCCTTCTTAAAAATGGTGTAACTATTTGAATTTATAGTCCAGTCATATGTTTCATCCCACCAAGTCTCAGTGATACCAATTATATCATAATTTTTAAAGCATGAAAATAATTCTAGGTCTCCTATTTTACCTGACAAACTCTGTGCATTTGCCAGCACACAGCAGAGGTTACTGCTTTTACTTTTGAAATTTGCGTTATATGGATAATTATATGTTAACTTAGTAACAGAGGGACCTCCTTAGCTGGTAAACTGTATGCCCCCAATATTTCATGTAGTATGGGAATCACTCACGACAGCAGAATAACTGCAAATATGCTATTTATTATGTCACCACACGACATGTTTCGGGCCTATTGGCCCTTTTTCAAGTGTGTACAAACTGATTTGAAATGAACATACTTATACACCATATGTGATGTTGTCCCGCCCACCAATTAGCAAACCCCCAGGTACTTAACCCATAGGTGCTTTATCAAGACATTCTTTAGAAAAAGTTTTTATCTAGTACATCCATGTGTCGCGATTCAGTGTCCATGTGTGAAACTTGTCCATCTCCATACATAAGACATCGTGTCTAAACACCATAAAAAAATAGTATCAAAAATAGATTTCTTACAATAAAATGTTAAAACAACAGTTATATACATAAGTTTTCTCAGTATAAACTAGGAACTGCTCTTTTATGAGCCTACCTGTGAAACTTGAAAAAGCGTAGTCCGCCCACATATTATGTTTCGCATTTAATTCATTTTTTGGTTAGACTTTTTTTATCTTACCCTTAGTTGGCTTCTATAGAATGATTATTATGATAGTATTTTACCCTAGACTGGGTTATCTTCAATATCTGTGGAAGAAAATAGGTACATTATTATCCTAAAAATGGTGCGATACTCCAATGGTCGTTCATGCCTATTGGGGCCATTGTATTCATTTTTTTGATCCAATATGCCTCTTTTTGAGCCAGTATTTTTCTCATATCACCTCCCCTATTTGGCATTCTTACCTGTTCCAGAACCAACCATTTCAGTTGGCTAACGTTATGCCCTTCCATATGGAAGTGTCTGGAAACAGATGTGTCTGAGGCTGTTCCAATTTTAAAGTTTCTAATGTTGCCCCTATGTTCTTTAATTCGATCTTTGATTGCTCGTATGGTTTGACCGATATATGCTAATCCACAGGGGCATTTTAGACAGTACACCACAAATTTGGATTCACAAGTGGCATAGTGTCTCAGTTTGATCTGTATACCCTTGGTTGGGTGGCTTGTTGTGCTTCCTTTTACAATAGAGGCGCAGCATATACAGTTCAAACAGGGAAACGTGCCTTTCTTAGGTTTACCCATAAATCTATGCTCCCTTTTCACCTGGCTATCCGAGGGGCATAGGGTATCTTTAAGTGTACGCCCTCTTGTGTAGCAAAACATAGGCGGTGTATGGAAGAGATGCCCATACTTAGTATCCTGTTGGAGGATTGGCCAATATTTCTTTATAGTGTTTTCTATGGCTTTACTTTGTTTTCCGTATTTTGAAACAAAGGGTATCCTATTTTGGTTTTTTACTGTTTTATTTTGACATTTCAGTAGTTTTTGTCGATCCAGTTGCATTACCTCCTCAATAGTAGGTATTAGGTTACTTCTCCTATATCCCCTATTTAGGAATTTTTTGGTAAGCTTATCCAAAGAGCCTTGCAACGAGTCTGTATCTGAAGAGATACGTAAAGCTCTTAAATATTGGCTTTTTGGAATAGCTTTCATAATATTAGGGTTATGAAAGCTATCCGATGTTAGCAATGTATTGCGATCCGTGGGTTTGGAAAACATGGAGGTTTTTATTAGTTTATTCTCTATCGAGATGTTCACATCTAGGAAGTGGATGGAAGTGGTGGAGCTCTCGCTAGTAAATTTTATAGTACTATGCTTCTGATTAGCCTGGTCTATCATTTCTTGGAATTCTCCTACTGTCCCACCCCACAGTACCAAGATATCATCCACACAGCGCCAATAGTGGATGATACTTTTACTGTATTGTCCTTTCAGGAATATAGTGTCCTCTATGTGATTCACAAAGATGTTAGCAAATGAGGGAGCGACCGCTGCCCCCATTGAGGTCCCCTGGCGTTGCCAGAAGTACTCTCCTTCAAACCTGAAGTAGTTCTTCTGTAAGACCATTGTTAGACAGTCAATCAGGAAAAAAATCAAATGATGTGACAAACTTGTTTCTAATAACGCCTCCTCTATACATCTAATCCCTTCCTCTTGGGGTATTGAAGTATAGAGGCTCTGTATATCTATAGTACAAAGAAGGACGTCTGTTTGTGGTAAGTTAACGTCTTGTAATTTTAGTAACAAGTCCGTTGTATCTTTGAGACAAGTGGGGATCTTGGATACAATTGGTTGGAGGAACGTATCTACAAATTTGGAGAGGGGTTCCAGTATAGAGCCAATGGCAGAAATTATAGGGCGTCCAGGAGGATCTATTAAAGTTTTATGTATCTTTGGTAACAAGTAAAGCACCGGAGTGCGAGGGTGCTCCACCTGTAAAAAATCTTTCTCCTGCTTCGATATTACTCCATTGTCAAATGCCTCCTGTATTAATGCATCTACCTGTTTTTTTATTTCAAAGACAGGATCTTTATCTATTTTTTCATAGTGGCTACTATCCCCTAGTTGTCTGTATGCTTCCACTATGTATTTGCTCTTATCCATTACGACAATTGCCCCCCCTTTATCTGCTGGTTTTATTATGATTTGTTTATTATTTTGAAGGGCCTGTAATGCCTGTTTTTCTTTATACGTTAGATTATGTTTGCTTTTCCCCATCTGTTTTTTATGTGGCTGATCCCAGATCTTTAACACTTCATTCCTAATTACATTTTCAAATGTTACTATGCATGGTGCTTCCACCACTGGTACAAATGTGCTGGGTTTTTTTACAGTATGCATTCCTTTGTTTGGTTCTACACGTGGACTCTCTAAAAAATGCATTTTAAGTTTAAGAGTCCTGATGAATTTTAGAAATTCTATTTCCCAGTTCTCTACTTCATTTTCATAGTATGGCACAAAGCCCAGTCCCTTGTCCAGTACTGCGGTCTCGTTTGCCGTTAGTCTATAGGAGGAAATATTTATACATAAATTCTTTACCTCCGCTTGTTCTGGGTCCTCTGCGGGTAGTCCTCCCTTGGAATTGGGGCTCGTGGATTCCTGTACTGGCGTCTTGTGTTTGGCGCTATCTCCTGCGAGCCCTGCTGCTGAAAAAGGTTCGGCGGGGGTGGAGGTGAGGAGCTCATCTCGTCGCTGCTCCCTGATGTCGGACCTCCCTGCCATCTGTAGGGAGGATATCGTTGCCCTTGACGAGGCTTCCCTCTGGGTGCAGGCAATCCGGTTCGGGATTTCCCCCAGAAGCGTTGCCGATCGCGTCCCTCCTCCACGCTCGATTCCTCTCGTCTGCGTCCCTCCCACTGGCCGGCGTGAAACTCCTGTTGTCTGGTACGTTCCTCCCGCCAGGTATACACTCTGCCGTGCAGGTAATCGTTGGCGTCTCGCTCAAATTTTGCGGCCTTTTTCGCCGATATGTTCTCTTTTAGACGCTTTAGAGGAGCTGAATGTTGTAACGTTATTTCGTTGGCAAAATTCTCCCCCTTCTCTGTTGTAATCTTCTTTTGTATGGTATCAATCTCCGTTTTCGTTTCACTTATTTGGGTGGTTAGGTGATCTATAGTCAGCAGCATGAGGTCCTGGCTGCATTTATTACATATTGCATGCCACTGCTGTGTAAAAGTAGGATTTACATTGCCCAAACTGGGCTGGATGTCTAGCCTTAGACCCCTTGGTATACGTTTGTGTTTGACGTATTGTGCCAATGTACTTGCATGTAAGGATATGCTAACCTCTTTCTTCTGCAAATTCAACAGTTGCTTCGGTAAATCATACCCCGAAGAAGGAGTATCACTGCTTAGACAAATTTCCTCCACTTGGCTCAGGATCCTTTCGGCTTCCTTGTCATCATATGCAAAGGTGGCGGTGTGGTTCATTTCATGTCTGGTGAGTTCCACCGTCATTCTTAGTTGCACTAATCGTGTACCGACGGAATGCAATATCTATAGTACACGGTTTTACACTGATTAGTGCTTACGCCTTCCTTCCCGTGGTGGTTCCCCGGATGCTCCGTCTCTGGCACCCTGTAAGTATCCAATATTTCATGTAGTATGGGAATCACTCACGACAGCAGAATAACTGCAAATATGCTATTTATTATGTCACCACACGACATGTTTCGGGCCTATTGGCCCTTTTTCAAGTGTGTACAAACAATGGAGTAATATCGAAGCAGGAGAAAGATTTTTTACAGGTGGAGCACCCTCGCACTCCGGTGCTTTACTTGTTACCAAAGATACATAAAACTTTAATAGATCCTCCTGGACGCCCTATAATTTCTGCCATTGGCTCTATACTGGAACCCCTCTCCAAATTTGTAGATACGTTCCTCCAACCAATTGTATCCAAGATCCCCACTTGTCTCAAAGATACAACGGACTTGTTACTAAAATTACAAGACGTTAACTTACCACAAACAGACGTCCTTCTTTGTACTATAGATATACAGAGCCTCTATACTTCAATACCCCAAGAGGAAGGGATTAGATGTATAGAGGAGGCGTTATTAGAAACAAGTTTGTCACATCATTTGATTTTTTTCCTGATTGACTGTCTAACAATGGTCTTACAGAAGAACTACTTCAGGTTTGAAGGAGAGTACTTCTGGCAACGCCAGGGGACCTCAATGGGGGCAGCGGTCGCTCCCTCATTTGCTAACATCTTTGTGAATCACATAGAGGACACTATATTCCTGAAAGGACAATACAGTAAAAGTATCATCCACTATTGGCGCTTTGTGGATGATATCTTGGTACTGTGGGGTGGGACAGTAGGAGAATTCCAAGAAATGATAGACCAGGCTAATCAGAAGCATAGTACTATAAAATTTACTAGCGAGAGCTCCACCACTTCCATCCACTTCCTAGATGTGAACATCTCGATAGAGAATAAACTAATAAAAACCTCCATGTTTTCCAAACCCACGGATCGCAATACATTGCTAACATCGGATAGCTTTCATAACCCTAATATTATGAAAGCTATTCCAAAAAGCCAATATTTAAGAGCTTTACGTATCTCTTCAGATACAGACTCGTTGCAAGGCTCTTTGGATAAGCTTACCAAAAAATTCCTAAATAGGGGATATAGGAGAAGTAACCTAATACCTACTATTGAGGAGGTAATGCAACTGGATCGACAAAAACTACTGAAATGTCAAAATAAAACAGTAAAAAACCAAAATAGGATACCCTTTGTTTCAAAATACGGAAAACAAAGTAAAGCCATAGAAAACACTATAAAGAAATATTGGCCAATCCTCCAACAGGATACTAAGTATGGGCATCTCTTCCATACACCGCCTATGTTTTGCTACACAAGAGGGCGTACACTTAAAGATACCCTATGCCCCTCGGATAGCCAGGTGAAAAGGGAGCATAGATTTATGGGTAAACCTAAGAAAGGCACGTTTCCCTGTTTGAACTGTATATGCTGCGCCTCTATTGTAAAAGGAAGCACAACAAGCCACCCAACCAAGGGTATACAGATCAAACTGAGACACTATGCCACTTGTGAATCCAAATTTGTGGTGTACTGTCTAAAATGCCCCTGTGGATTAGCATATATCGGTCAAACCATACGAGCAATCAAAGATCGAATTAAAGAACATAGGGGCAACATTAGAAACTTTAAAATTGGAACAGCCTCAGACACATCTGTTTCCAGACACTTCCATATGGAAGGGCATAACGTTAGCCAACTGAAATGGTTGGTTCTGGAACAGGTAAGAATGCCAAATAGGGGAGGTGATATGAGAAAAATACTGGCTCAAAAAGAGGCATATTGGATCAAAAAATGAATACAATGGCCCCAATAGGCATGAACGACCATTGGAGTATCGCACCATTTTTAGGATAATAATGTACCTATTTTCTTCCACAGATATTGAAGATAACCCAGTCTAGGGTAAAATACTATCATAATAATCATTCTATAGAAGCCAACTAAGGGTAAGATAAAAAAAGTCTAACCAAAAAATGAATTAAATGCGAAACATAATATGTGGGCGGACTACGCTTTTTCAAGTTTCATAGGTAGGCTCATAAAAGAGCAGTTCCTAGTTTATACTGAGAAAACTTATGTATATAACTGTTGTTTTAACATTTTATTGTAAGAAATCTATTTTTGATACTATTTTTTTATGGTGTTTAGACACGATGTCTTATGTATGGAGATGGACAAGTTTCACACATGGACACTGAATCGCGACACATGGATGTACTAGATAAAAACTTTTTCTAAAGAATGTCTTGATAAAGCACCTATGGGTTAAGTACCTGGGGGTTTGCTAATTGGTGGGCGGGACAACATCACATATGGTGTATAAGTATGTTCATTTCAAATCAGTTTGTACACACTTGAAAAAGGGCCAATAGGCCCGAAACATGTCGTGTGGTGACATAATAAATAGCATATTTGCAGTTATTCTGCTGTCGTGAGTGATTCCCATACTACATGAAATATTGGATACTTACAGGGTGCCAGAGACGGAGCATCCGGGGAACCACCACGGGAAGGAAGGCGTAAGCACTAATCAGTGTAAAACCGTGTACTATAGAAACTGTATGCCCCCCTCACTCCTCCCCCATGACCCCATACTAAACCCACTGCCCCATCTACCCTAGCTTCCCCATAATTCTGTATCTCAACCACTCCCTATTGCCTAGTTTAAACACTCAACTATGGGGGGGTTGTGGATGCACACCTGAGGCCAATTTCAAAAAGTATAAAGCCCTGTCTAAGTAATTCAAGTATATATGCAAGTGCATGTAATTTTGAAACAGGGTTTTTTTGTTACAAAGTTATGATCATAATATTGATAAGCCACCATACCACGTCAAGGTAAAACCCCACATGGTGGTCCCTAACTTATTTATCTTTAGTCATAGTAAAAAAGGAATATTACCTCTCTGTAGTAACAATTCTTTATGTAAACATCTCCTGTGCTTTGGTTTCAAACTCTGTGCTAAATCCTCCCCCGCCAACTGCTGAGCGGCTTTTAAGAGGGAGAGACTGCCTTAACCAACGCCCATTTTAGAAAAGTAGAAGTCAGGTGTTGTAATTAAAAACAAAGTAGAGTAATATGTGCAGTTGCACAATAGTGTGTATACATGTGTAAGTGAAATGTGAAGTTGTGTATGGTAGTGATAAGGGAAAGTGTATGTGTATTTGGGAGTATGTATGTAAGTAAACATAGAATGAAAGAGTGTAAAGGAGAACTAAATGAATGACACAATAAGTGTGTGTGTACATAGAGAAGTGTCTAATGGGACGTTGGTTTTTTCACGGCTAGCTCCTCCCATGCCGCTAGCATTTATGGCTTTTAAGAGAGAGCGATTGCACAAACCAAGGCACAACAAGTGAGGGGGACCACCAAAAATATAAAGGGGTGGGTATGAGGGTGCAATAACCACATGAGCTTAGCCAAAGCTTCCGGCAAATACATAACTATGGGGGGGTTGTGGATGCACACCTGAGGCCAATTTCAAAAAGTATAAAGCCCTGTCTAAGTAATTCAAGTAAATATGCAAGTGCATGTAATTTTGAAACAGGGTTTTTTTGTTACAAAGTTATGATCATAATATTGATAAGCCACCATGCCACGTCAAGGTATAACCCCACATGGTGGTCCCTAACTTATTTATCTTTAGTCATAGTAAAAAAGGAATATTACCTCTCTGTAGCAACAATTCTTTATGTAAACATCTCCTGTGCTTTGGTTTCAAACTCTGTGCTAAATCCTCCCCCGCCAACTGCTGAGCGGCTTTTAAGAGGGAGAGACTGCCTTAACCAACGCCCATTTTAGAAAAGTAGAAGTCAGGTGTTGTAATTAAAAACAAAGTAGAGTGATATGTGCAGTTGCACAATAGTGTGTATACATGTGTAAGTGAAATGTGAAGGTGTGTATGGTAGTGATAAGGGAAAGTGTATGTGTATTTGGGAGTATGTATGTAAGTAAACATAGAATGAAAGAGTGTAAAGGAGAACTAAATAAATGACACAATAAGTGTGTGTGTACATAGAGAAGTGTCTAATGGGACGTTGGTTTTTTCACGGCTAGCTCCTCCCATGCCGCTAGCATTTATGGCTTTTAAGAGAGAGCGATTGCCTTGGTTTGTGCAATCGCTCTCTCTTAAAAGCCATAAATGCTAGCGGCATGGGTGTGTATGTACACACACACACTTATTGTGTCATTCATTTAGTTATCCTTTACACTCTTTCATTCTATGTTTACTTACATACATACTCCCATATACACATACACTTTCCCTTATCACTACCATACACACCTTCACATTTCACTTACACATGTATACACACCATTGTGCAACTGCACATATCACTCTACTTTGTTTTTAATTACAACACCTGACTTCTACTTTTCTAAAATGGGCGTTGGTTAAGGCAGTCTCTCCCTCTTAAAAGCCGCTCAGCAGTTGGGGGGGGAGGGGATTTAGCACAGAGTTTGAAACCAAAGCGCAGGAGATGTTTACATAAAGAATTGTTACTACACAGAGAGGTAATATTCCTTTTTTACTATGACTAAAGATAAATAAGTTAGGGACCACCATGTGGGGTTTTACCTTGACATGGTATGGTGGCTTATCAATATTATGATCATAACTTTGTAACAAAAAAAACCCTGTTTCAAAATGACATGCACTTGCATATTTACTTGAATTACTTAGACAGGGCTTTAAACTTTTTGAAACTGGCCTCAGGTGTGCATCCACAACCCCCCCATAGTTAGTTTAAACACTCCTCCAACTTCTTAGCCATTCTTTCCCCTAGCACAGGGGACCCCCTTCCATTGAGGTGCAAACCGTCACGACTGCATAGGTTGTACCCCAAGGAAAAATCAGCCCAGTGCTCTAGGAACCCAAACCCTTCCTTCCTACACCAAGACTTGAGCCATGTATTTAGCTCTTTAAGGTCCCACTGTCTTCTTAAATTTGCACGTGGCACGGCAAAATTTCAGAAAAAAATTACATTGGAAGACCTTCCTTTGATCTTAGAGCCTAGATCCATCTACCATTTATATTATCATTAGTACCGATATGTACTAAGACAGTTGGGTCATGCCCAGCCCCAACCAATAATTTGTCTACCCGATCAACCACATACTGAACCCTGGCACCAGGTAGACAGCAAACTGTTCAGTTATAACCGGATGACAGATTACCCTATCCACTTTCCTAATAATTGAATCCCCTACAACCACAATCTGCTTAGGCCTGACTCTGCTATTCTCCCCACCACTACTAAAGAAACTGGTCTCCGAGCTGTTAGAGAGATCAGCCCCATCTAGAATTGCCAATCCAGAGTTCACACTCCCATCTTCTTCACACAATCTGGCAAATTTGATGAGCTGTGTAAACACTGGATCAGCCTCCATTTTCCTTTTGCCCACCTTAGATTTTTTAACTGTCACCCAGCTAGCTGCCTCAACATCCTGCTGCTGTTCTGTTCCCCCATTCTATCTGACCCCGCTAGGTCCTGCTCAGTGAGCAAGAGACTCCTTTCAAGATTGTCAATTGACCGCAGTGTTGCAATTTGTTGGTCTAGTGCTCTAACTCGAGGCTCCAAAGTGGCAATTTGCTCACAACCACCACAGAGTTAAGCATTTTGGATCTTGTTCCAAATCTGCATACATATGGCAGAATGTGCACTGTTTCACACCCAGTTACAGATCAAAACAGGAATAAAAAAATTAGGGTTTAGAACAAACTAGAAACTCCTTAAGTTTGAATGGCTCATCTCAATCTAATCAGTGGCTGACTCAGATATGATTCATAAAGCTTTAATAAAGATTAATGTAAACAAGGGCCTGATGGCATACACCACCAGGTTCTAGGAGAGCTTAGTTCAGTTTTAGACCAGCCCATTTCTGATTTTCTCAGATTTGCTTTCATCTGGTATGGTACCTATGGATTGAAGAAAAGATTATGTCATTTCAATATTTAAAAACGATTAGGATCTCAGCCTGGCAATTATATGCCAATAAATTTGAAATCTGTGGTGGGCAAATTATTTGAAGGCTTGTTAAGGGATCACATTCAAATTTTTATCCTAGTGAATGGCATTATGAGCAGCAATCAGCATGACTTTATAAGGGATGGGTAATATCAGACAAATCTGCTTTTCATGATGAGGTAAGTAAGATGCTGGACAGTGGGGGTAGTAGATGTGATGTATTTGGATTTTGCCAAAGTGTTTGATACTGTGCCCCACAAATGACTGCTTTCTAAACTAAGGTCTGCACATGGATAGGAAACTGGCTACAGTATAGAGTACAGATGGTGGTTGTTAATGGTACATTCTCTACTTGGAGTAAGGTTCTTAATGGGGTCCCTCAGGGCTTCGTGTTGGGTCCACTATTATTTAACTTGCTCATTAATGACTTAGGGGAGGGTATTGTAAGTAATGTATCAGTGTTTGCAGATGACACAAAACTATCCAGCCCAATTAATTCCATCCAGGATGCGGCATCCTTGCAACAGGATCTTAACAAAATGGCAATCTGGGCAGCTAAGTGGCAAATAAGATTCAATGTTAATAAATGTTAAGTCATGCACCTGTATAAGCGATTTAAACTGTTAATGGGACTGCACTAGGCAAATACATTATGGAAAATGACCTTGGAGTCCTTGAAGATGGTAAATTTGACTGTAGCAAGCAATGCCAGTCAGCAGCATTAAAGGCAAATAAGGTCTTGAGCTGTATTAAAAGAGTATAGGGTACAAAGAAGGGAAACTAAGCTGGTAAAAGGTATGGAAAATGTTAGCTATGAGGAAAGACAGGCCAAGTTGAGTTTTTTTCGTGCTAGAGAAGAGACACTTAAGGGGTGATATAATAACTATGTATACATATATAAGGGGTTCATTCAATAATCTATCTAATGCTTTATTTACCAGTAGGTCTTTCCAACTGACGCAGGGTCAACCATTCCAATTAGAAGAAAAGAGGTACCTCCTAAATATTCAGAAAACTTACTATGTTACTACTATATTCTTACATATCAGCAGCACTTAAAAAAAGACATTTAGAACCTAGATATTGGGCTTCATGATCTCTATAGATAGTTAATAATAAATCATTCTTGGGAAAGATACGTCAAGGAGAGGGACCAACGATTCTCTATCCGGCTGGATCATTCCCCCATGGTTGCAATCTGATATACCCGGAGTACGGTAATGTGGTTCAGACTGAAGGCAAGATAAAACCTGAACCGGAGGCCTCTGGTTTTACTGTGTATGGTGCTAACTCTTCAGCGACAGCGGACTCCAGTTATTCCTCAAATCAACATGCTCAGCCCACCTTGGTGCTCACGGGAACCAAGTACCCAAAGTTGAAAGTGTTCTCCGGGACGATCCCCATGCCAGAGGGAGAGCAAGGGTTTGAAGAGTGTCAAGAAACTGCAGAGCAGATGCTAGAGGAGTGTCTAGCAGATGCTAGAGGATTCGATTGGTGGAAAATCTACGTCCTCCAGCTAGAAGAATGGAGGGCAAGTTAAAGCCACCACTAGGGAGTGCCTGAAAGCACTGGAGGATGTATATGGAACTTGTGACCACCCTCATGTTTGGTTTCATAAGTTCCAGAGTTTGAGACAAAGGGAGACGGAGGAAGTTTCTGGTTTTGTGCAGCGCCTATATGATATATTGTGCAAAATGGTGCCCCAGAGGGGAAGTTGACGACAGAATGAGGCATCAGCTTTTATGTAGCCTGCGTGGGGGGCAGTCAGTGGCTACTGAATTAAGGATAAAATACCGGCACAGTCTCCCTCCTACTTTTGGAGACCTTATGCTTACGGTGAAAGAGTTGGAAGCTGAACTAAATTACGCGACCACTGAGACCTCCAGAAAGGACTGACCCAGTTCACGATTCCCTGTAGCTCCGGTGAGAGGTGTTCGAAGAGTCACAGTTGGGAAAGAAGTTTCCAGGGAACCATGCCGGAGGGTTGCTTTGTCAGAGCCCCGGAATGCAGTTTCTCAGCCCAAGTGTTTCCGATGTGGACACCTGGGACACCCTGTGCAGGAGTGTCCAATGCCTGAGGACTGTGAACACCTACAGAGTAAAGCGGGGCAACTACCCAAGAAGCCAGGAAACCCCTCAGAAGCCCTGTTCTCTTTGTCTTCCGGGAGTGGGGCGACATTGTACTTTTGAACTGATGGTTAATGATGTCCCAGACACTGCTCTGTTTGATACTGGTTCACAATTGACCATCATTCACTGTCCCTTCTATCGAAGATATCTAAGTAATTTGCCGTTACAGCCTGTAAGAGCTATGCCGGTTTTGGGGTAGGACAGGGCCCCATTTTTATGGATGGGAGTGTAAATGTACTATTGCACATTCCGGGAGTAATGGGGGATCAAGACGCCCTGCTTTCAGTTACTGCATATGTGGGTCCTCCATCGGGAGGTAGAGAGACCACCCCGGTGATTTAAGGCTCCAATGTGAACATGGTGGAGGAAGACTTTTTGAGTCTTTTTCAGCCTAAGGCTGCAACTCCTTTAAATGCTGTACCCGGCATTTCGGAAGTGTCTAAGTCTTGCCAGACCTCCACTCCAGAGTTGTCGGGGGGTTGTATAGGAAACCCGTGGCACCCTGTGGAGATTCCACCAGGGTGAGTCTACAGCCTTAAAGTATATGTGAAGATTACCTGTGGTAGTTTTTACCTGTTGGAAACCAACCCTGTGGAAGCTGACTTGAATGGATGGATCAGTATACACTACCCTGTATTGATGAGGTGCTTGACGCGTTACATAGCAGTGCGTGGTTTTCGGTGATGGATTTAAGGTATGGGTATTATCAAATTCCCATGGACCCAGAGGATCAAGAAAAGACAGCTTTTATTTGCCCGTTAGGGTTTTATCAATTCACTCGAATGCCTCAAGGCATAAGTGAGGCTCCTGCCACATTTAAGCGCCTTATGGAAAAGGTGCTGGGAGACTTAACTCCTCGACACTGTATAGTGTATCTGGATGACATTATAGTGTTTGGGTCTACATTGGAGGAACATGATCTTTATTTAATGTGCTGGAGCGCCTTAGACAGGAAGGCTTAAAACTCTCCCTTGACAAATGCAAGTTTGCTGGAAGTCTGTACGGTTTGTAGGACACATAGGGGCAAATTCACTAAGATTCGTAGTTGCGCCAGCGTCCGCTTCGCCGCACTTCACCAGTCGTATTTTCGCCAGTGCTACGCAAATTCACTAAAATCCGAAGTTGCGATCAGGGGAAACGTAAGGTTGCGAAGTTGCACTACCGTTAATTCGCCAAGCAAAGCGAAGTTACGCTAGTGATGCTTAATTTGCATACTGCGCAAAATTTAAGTTACAATGGACTTATATGTAGCATCACTACACAAGCCTGGGAAACCTTCAAAACAGCAAATAAAATTTTTATTTTGCCCTACACATGTGATTTTTTTTCAGCCTATCACCCATAAAAAAGAAAAATGCCAGGGTTTTTTGGGACTAAAATTTTTTAACTTTTTTTGAAGCAATCCCTATCTACTCTATTGCACTTCGCCTGGTCTGCGGTGGGGAAGGAAGTCTGGTGTAAAAGGTAGCGTTCAGAAAAATGCACGCGTCTGTGAATTTGCGTAGTTACGTCTGTTACACAAATTCGCCAGGCTTAAGGGTGCGAAGTAACACTAGCGAATTTACGCCAGTGTCTGTTAGTGAATCTGCAAATTAACGAAAATGCGCTACGCTAGCGTTAGGTGCTGCGTCCTTTAGTGAATTTGCCCCATAGTGTCTGTGGATGGAGTTGCTATGGATCTTGAAAAAGTAGCAGCTGTGCTAAATTGGCCTAAACCCAGCAACGTGACTGAATTGAGATTTGGTGTTTTGTGGATATTATCGGTGGTTTGTAGAAGGATATTCTAAAATTGCTCATCCTTTGAATGGACTGTTGAAAGGTAGTAATACTAAGGAGCGATCTCCGGTGGCATCCCAGTTTCAAAACAAATGGTCACTGGAGTGCGAAGAAGCTTTTCAGACTTTGAGGAAGAAGCTCACTGAAGCTCCTGTGCTGGCCTATGCTGATCCACAGAAACCTTATGTTTTGCATGTAGAGGCAAGCTATGAAGGTTTAGGGGGGATACTCTATCAGGAAAGACTCTGAGTATATGAGGAGAGAAATATCGGAGAGTAGTTCCTTCTTGAGAGAATGGGATAAGCTGAGAGTTATTGATGGTGTCACCATGGTAGGAGACAACTGGTGCTTCCTCAAAGTTATAGAAGAATGGGCATCTAGGCGTTGAAAAAACTTATGGCCTAGTACAAGACCGTTTTTGTCAGGTATCAGGGCGAGTCTGAAGGTATAAGCCTCCCCCACGCTTCCCACTGAGCTGCGCCCTGAGGGTTGGTACAGGACGGTCCCAGATAAGGAATAGCAGGAGTGCCGATAGAGCCCACAGAAATAACAGTTTGTGAATAAGGACTCTGCACTTATCTGCAAGCCGGTTTAGGGAATAAACGAGTAGAGTAGTCAGGGGAAGCCGAGGTTGAAATCAGAAGTATCAGTCACAAGATCCAGGGGTAATCAGAAGAGTAGTCAGGAACAAGCCGTGGTCGTAATCAGAAGAATCATCAAAGTCAAAACGAGTATCACCTCGCATTGAGCCTAGGCCTGAGCGTCCTTTTAACCTCAGGACGCATGCTTGCGTCAGGACGTGCGCCTGCGTCAACAACAGGCGCTGGCGCAGAGACACCGGCCGATTCAGGAGGTGACGTCAGCTCAACCCGGAGCTGTTCTGCTGAGCCCTGACAGTTTTTTTTGCCTAAAATGAGGGATGCTGTTACAAAGTATTGTCGAAGATGTGTTTCCTGTTTGCAGAGCACTTAAAGTGTGTTGGTCCCTTGGATTTGGTCTGCATGAACTTTTTGTGTATCGATAATGATACCAGTGGGACAGGAAATGTATTAGTTGTAAATGATCATTACACTCGTTATGCTCAGGCTTATCCTACCAAAGACCAGAAAGCTGCCACGGTGGCTAAGACTTTGTGGGAGAATTCTTTGTTCATTATGGTTTGCCCAATTGGCTTCACTCTGACCAAGGGCAAGATTTTGAAAGTCGGTTGATAAAGGAGCTGTTAGGAATGTTGAATATAGCGAAAAGTCGTACTACACCTTACCATCCTGAGGGAGATGCTTTACCTGAGCGGTTCAATAGAACATAGTAACATAGTAACATAGTAAGTAAGGTTGAAAAAAGACACATGTCCATCGAGTTCAACCTTTTTTTATTTTTTTTTATTAACTACCTATCTGCCAGTTGATCCAGAGGAAGGCAAAAAAAACCCATCTGAAGCCTCTCCAATTTGCCTTAGAGGGGAAAAAATTCCTTCCTGACTCCAAAATGGCAATCGGACTAGTCCCTGGATCAACTTCGACCATGAGCTATTTCCCATAACCCTGTATTCCCTTACTTGCTCAAAAGCTATCCAACCCTTGTTGGACATGTTGGGAACCCTGCCTGCCACTGACAAATCCTCTTGGAGTTGTCATGTGAGTGCACTGGTTCACGCATATAATTGCACTCGGCATGAGTTTACAGGATTTTCCCCCTATTTTTTAACGTTTGGAAGAGAAGCTCCACTTCCTATTGATGTGCAAGCAGGAATATCAACTGACGGAGTGGGATGCAAAGAGCATTATAAATATGTGGCTTGTCTTCGAGCTAGCTTACAGGAGGCCTATTGTTTGGCTGAGGAAAATGCTGCCAAAATAAATGCTGGAAATAAAAGACGTTTTGATGCCAAGGAACGATAGCATGAATTGGTACCGGGCGATGAAGTTCTGCTGCGAAATTTGGGGCCTACTGCTAAACATAAATTGGCTGACAGATGGAGGAAGAAAGTGTTTGAGGTGTTAAGCAAATTGCCAGGTATCCCTGTTTACCAAATTCGTGGCTCTGAGGGGCGGATTAAGGCATGGCATCGAAATCATTTGCTTCCTATACCACAGGTTTCTCCTGTGGGTGAAGAGATGGATCCTGTGTGTGACACCAATGATGTTTCCAATGGGAGCGAATTGGAAGAGGGTATGCACAATGACTGTTTTTTACCCTCCAATGATCCTGTCGTTCCTAGTGAGTCAGTTGGGGACAGTGTTGCTTTACCTCAAAGAGGTGGATTGAATGGCACCCCTGTTTTGTTCAGGAGAGGATAATGGACATTCCCCTGACACTGGTTCATTGGTAAATGTGGAACCTGCACCTGTCATGATGGTTCCTGAGGAAGTAAGGAGAGGGGATCGAATTAAGAGGTCTCCTCCATATTTTACTTATGACATTCTGGGGAGACCCTGTTATGCAGTGCCTTGTTATCCTGATCCATCTTTTCCTGCTATGAATATAATTGGTGCTCATACTGGACTTGTTGATATGATACCTGTGTGTTATTAAACAAATTGGCCTGGTATGATGTGTTTTAACTGTTTGCTTTGCAGGTTAACCATTGTTCCCTGGTCAACCTATGGAGAGGCTACTGAAACTGATATTAACCATACAGTAATGCCATAACAGGTTAATGTTGCAATGTATTTTTGTGCTTTGTTATTTGAATATGTTCCTTGCCGGGACGTAAGGAATTCACCAGGGGGAGAATGTAGGGATGTGTAAAATAGCCACCCTAGTATTATTGGCAGGCAGTCCCTCAGTGTTATAGACACCTAACTGGGTCCTAAAATACAGTTGGGAGGCGTACTGTTTACTCTTCCTGCTCTAAGCTATGCCCTTTGCTGTTTCTCACAGTGACCAGCAGATGGCACTGTGCTAGGGGCTCTGAAGCCATGCTTTCAGTGTCCATTTTGTGCTGGCTCTAGCCTGAGCTAACAGGCTGAGCTTTTGTGGAATCTGATTGTTTTAGGATTAGTCAGGATAGGCTAGGTCCTTTAAGAGGTCATTCTAGGAGTGACAGACAGACAGACAGGTTATTTAGCTGAGCAGCCCAAAGCTCAGATGAGGAGAGTCAGAGGGATTAAGATCCCTGTTCTAATAACCCAGAAGTAGGGACTAAGTGTATAAGAACAGGGTAGATAGATTCCCCTCAGGTTCCACTTAGGGAAAAGGCTGAAAGCTGGGTGTACCTTTAATGTTGTGTACCTTGCCTGTGGGGACTAATACTGACCAAATGGTGCTGTGAGTATTGCCTATCCATTGTTGATACGAAATCCTGTTTGCTCTATTGTATACCCTACTGAGGATTGTGTATGTTAAATAAATATGTTCCTGGTTAAGTTATAAGAACCACTGGTGCCCATTTTATTATACCCTATATCCAGTTACAGTTGCACTACACCCTGTCTCCATACTGAATCCGAATCCTGCTAAAAAAAATACCAAATCCTGGGTTCGGTGCATCCCTAATTAACATACCCTTTTAAATGCCTCATTTTTCGTTTGCCCTGATTTCACTTTCCTGGTGCCCTGAAAATCGGGCATGTAAAATCTTGGATTGCCTATATGCAGACACGTTTTGGCCATTGGTATTTACAAAAGAGCATTGCTACTGACACCTGTTATTCTTGTTACGATAGGTGGGGCAGTTTAATACCAGAATGGAGATATTAAGCTTACGGGTTTCAAAGTGTGGAATTCTTGAAGCTAAGTGAAGGCACGTGTTTGATGTATGAGAAAGGAGATATTGTTTGCAACTTTTCCTGCTGCTACCCATGGTGTAGTAACTCCTAGCTGATGGGACAGAAGGAAACCTACCTCATATCACTTTTTATCTCTACCTATGGCGATCCCAGGGCTGCTGCCACCTGAAGCTGCAGCCCAGATGCTGCCCCCCTCTCCCATTCTGCGCTTAAAAATCAGCGTCAGAGCGGGTCAAAAGGGGGTAGCATCGCTGTAGAATCTTGACCCACACACACACACACAGAAGGCTTTGGTTGTAGTCTTTATTCAACAGACTGCAGACTTGCATATGACACATGGAAAGTGTCATAACCGTAGAATCCTAGAATACTCTAGGATTCTCCCTGGGCTGCTGTAGAGGGTGCCCTCTAGTGTCAGCAATGCTGCATAGCAATAAACAAAGCATAATAAACATGTCCTTAGAAGGGCTGTTACTAAAAACTACATCCCTCACTTATTTCAAATTAGAAACACATAAACCATATAAAAAACAGTAGCCAAACAGATAATAACGGTGACTTTCAAGTTGTAGCCGCATATACTTAGGTCTCAAAATCTTTCAGATATGCAGGAAGTTTTCTACCAGTTCTCACTGGATATCTATTGGTGAGCGCAGGTGGCTGTGATATGCTATCATCTACAGAGCTCCTTCATGTAGAGCAGACATTGTTTGTTTCAGCATTCTCTTGAAATAGTCTTTGCAAAGGCAAACCAGCATCCTCGTCCTCAATGTCAGATTGTTCTCAATTCTGTTCAGGAATCCTTTTGAAATAGGAGGCATTTCGAATGATACTGTGCTGATCATTTTCTGCAATCACCATAGAACCCTTGATATCTGTAACGGTATAGGGTTGTATATCATACAAAGGATCCAGTTTGTGTCTTCTCTGTTTCTTACACAGTACTCTGTCTCCCACTGCCAAACCAGAAGGTCTGGCATGATGATGGGTGTCAGAATATGCTTTTATTTTGGATTTAGTACTAAGATCCTTTTGCAACAGGTCTCTATCCAGAGTCTCAGTTTTGCTATCACCAATGACTGGGATTTTAATCCTGAGTTTGCAGTTGAACAGTAGCTCTGTAGGTGATCTGTCTGGTGTGCAATGTGGAGTGGACCTGTAGTCTCTGAGAAAAGAAAACAGATTTTGCCTCCATGACCTGCCTTCAGATGTAGTTTCTCTAAGAAACTTCACCATTGTGCGCATGAACCTTTCAACCTCCCCATTTGCTTGGGGCCACAGTGGAGTTATATGCTGGTACTTAAAGCGTAAGTATGAAGCTAAGTTCTTGAACTGATCTCCATTGAAGGGTGGGCCATTGTCTGTTTTTACAATCTGTGGGATGCCCAGCAAGGAGAAAACTTTGTCTGAAACAGGTACAACTGTAACAGAGGAAGTTGATCTAACAATCTCAACTACTGGGTATATGGAGTAATCATCAATGATAACCAACAGGTATTCACCGGTATGGAATGGCCCGTAAAAATCAACGCTCACATGACACCATGGGGCTGCTGGTAAAACAGACATCTATAATGGTTCCTTGTGTGTACCAGATGTTGTTGCCTGACATGCAATGCATCTTTTCACCACAATCTCTGCTCGCTAAGAAGTCTTTTAATTTTTACCATGCACTGGTGTCCTTCATGAGCTAAGGCCTACACTCTGTTTTGTAGACAGTATGGCACAAGTATTCGACTTGTCCCTTAAAGGGGACATATAGCATAAATTTTCACAATGCATCAAACCATTTCAAATAATGTAAAATAGAAGAAAGTGTTTTTATTTCAATACCTTTTGCATCAAAAAAACGTCTGTATTAGCGTGAAAGCTGTTCTCAGCCTGCCCCCTTTGCAACTTCCTGTCTTAGACTCTTTAGTATCTGAGCCGACGGCTCTTTTTGTATAAGCTATAGAGCTGCGGCCAATGAGGGAGGAGTGGGCGTGTCTGTGATGTCTCTCTCAGTCCTTCCCTGCAGACTTCTGTTAACCCTTACTGCTGGTTTTCCCTTCCCTGCTCCTTTCTCTCCGTCTCTGTCCTATTTATTTAACCCCCTCTCTGCCCTGTTTGTTTTCCTCCCCCTCCCTTCACTGCTTGTTCCTTTTTCTTGCCCTGCAATAATTGTGGAAAAGAAATAAAAGCAAACGTCTGTATAAATAATACATAATCTGCTGCTAAATGTATTTTATTCTTTTCTGGGGGCAATGTGTATGAGCAGTTAGTGTAAGTACCATAGTCATTTTATACCCAGTATTATGTTGTATACAAACAGCAATCAACGTCTTTTTGGGTTTTCCTTTTTAACTCCCTGCATCTGTTATTATATGTTATACAATTCCATCAGCTGCATTTATTCCCTTGCAACTCCCTGCACCTCATTATAAATTGTTCCATAACAGCTGTATTTCTCCTTGCAATTCCATGCGCCTGATCATAAATTATCCCAGAACAGCTGCATTTATTCCCTTGCAACTCCCTGCACCTCCCTTTAAATTGTTCCATAACAGCTGTATTTCCTCTTGCAACTCCCTGCACCTCCCTATAAATTGTTCCATAACAGCTGCATTTCCCCCTGCAACTCCCTGCACCTGATTAAAAATTATCCTAGAACAGCTGCGATTATTCCCTTGCAACTCCCTGCACCTCCCTATAAATTGTTCAATAACAGCTGCATTTCCCCTTGCACCTCCCTATAAATTGTTCCATAACATCTGCATTTCCCCTTGCAACTCCCTGCACCTACCTATAAATTGTTCCACAACAGCTGCATTTCCCATTGCAACTGCCTGAACCTAATCATAAATTGTTACACAACAGCTGCATTTCCCCTTGAAACTCCCTGCACCTGATCATAAATTGTTACACAACAGCTGCATTTGCCTTGCAACTCCCTGCACCTGATCATAAACTGTTCCACAACAGCTGCATTTTCCCTTGCAACTCCCTGCACCTGATTATAAATTATTTCGAACAGCTGCATGTTACCTTGCAACTCCCTGCACCTGATCATAAACTGTTCCACAACAGCTGTATTTCCCCTTACAACTCCCTGCACCTGTTCATAAACTGCCCCACAACAGCTGCATTTCTCCTTGCAACTCCCTGTACCTCATTATAAATTGTTCCAGAGCAACTGCATTTTACCTTGCAACTCCCTGCACCTGGTCATAAATTGTTCCAGAACAGCTGCATTTTACCTTGCAACTCCCTGCACCTGATTATAAATTGTTCCACAACAGCTGCACTTCCCCTTGCAACTCCCTGCACCTGATTATAAACTGTCCCACAACAGCTGCATTTTACCCTGCAACTCCCTGCACCTGATTATAAATTGTTCCACAACAGCTGCATTTTCCCTTGCAACTCCCTGCACCTGATTATAAATTGTTTCAGAACAGCTGCATGTTACCTTGCACCTCCCTGCACCTGGTCATACATTGTTCCACAACAGCTGCATTGCCCCTTGCAACTCTCTGCACCTGGTCATAAACTGCTCCACAATAGCTGCATTCCCCTTGCAACTCCCTGCACCTGGTCATAAATTGTTTCAGAACAGCTGCATTTTACCTTGCAACTCCCTGCACCTGGTCATAAATTGTTCCAGAACAGCTGCATTTCCCCTTGCAAGTCCTTGCACCTGGTCATAAACTGTTACACAACAGCTGCATTCCCCTTGCAACTCCCTGCACCTGGTCATAAATTGTTCCAAAACAGCTGCATTTTACCTTGCAACTCCCTGCACCTGGTCATAAATTGTTCCAGAATAGCTGCATTTCCCCTTGCAACTCCCTGCACCTGGTCATTAATTGTTCCAGAACAGCTGCATTTACTCCCTTGCAACTCACTGCACCTGATCATATATGAATATGAAGGAAAACAAAGCTACAGCTGCTGTTCTGCAATATCATAACAGTGAATACTAATGGACACTGTTTGTATAAGTGTATAATGTAATAGAGGCAGGGAGTTGCACAGTGTATAACAATGTATTATGGACTATAGATTATGTCCAGGTACATGTGACTGATGCCTATTTGCTGTGGAACACAGGACAATACTGTTGTACTTTAAATAAAAGAAAATACTATTACATTACTATTACAGTTTGTATTAACTTTCACATCTATTGATTTATGTTGAGCATTTAAGATATATAGTTATAACTGAATGATCAGATAGCAACATAAGACAGGCTTGGACACACAGGACAGAGGGTGGGAGGGGAGGGGTTTGGCTGCTACAGCTCAGGAGTTCAGCCTGTCGGTCAGTGCTGTGACCACTTCCTGTGAGAGAATGAACAGACACTCCCACTCTTCATTTCAGCCTAGCTTCTGACCTGAGAGGTTCTCTCTGCAGCTCTGATCTAATGACAGTTCTAGGAGGTAAAATGCTTTCAAAACGTTTTTCTTTCTGCATCATTACATGTTTTGAGGAAGGATGTGTAATATATCTGAATATGAAGGTTATATGAAATGTCCCCTTTAAAAGGATGCTGTTATAATCATTTACTGTAAGCTCCTTTGCAACTCTTTTGAATATCATGAGCTTTGCTGAATGCTCTGTGTGTCTGTCTACAGTGTACCATTTGCCACTGCGTATCAATTTTGCAAGTGCCTGCAATACAGGGTCTATTAGTGTGGCCTCCTGAAGCATCTGTATTTTAAGAGCCGTTGGGACTGCCTGGCTGGATACAAAGTTGACATACTCTTCTGCTATTTTACATTCTCTGGAATTTGTGTATGGTGCAGAAGGTATGGGATGGCATGACATGTTATCTGCTGGATTTGTTTTTCCAGATACCACATGCAAATTATATGGCTGTAGTCTTAGACCCGATCTCTCTATTGTAGCTGGTGGTTTCGATTTGGGATTATTCCAGATAAACTGTAGTGGCTTGTGATCTGTCACTAGAGTGAAGGGACTCCCATACAAATATAGGTGAAAATATTGACAGCTCCACACTATTGCCAAAGCTTCACACTCTGCTTGAGAGTATCACCTTTCAACATCACTGAGTGAATGCCTGCCATATGCAATGACATATTGTTTACCTTTGTGTTTCTGTGTTAGGATGGCACTAATGCCAACTGGACTGGCATCTACTATCAATTCAGTTTCTCTGTAAGGATTGAAGTATGACATAATGCGCTTGCTTGTTAGGCTTTGTTTCAATGTCTGGAAGGCATTTTTCTCAGTTTCTCCCCAGTGCCATGGTTTACCTTACTTTGTAAGCTCTCTCAGTGGAGCTGCAAGGGTAGAAAAATGTGGAATAAAATGAGTGCAATAGTTAGCCATGCCAAGGAAACTGCGTATTTCACTGGCATCTTTGGGAGCACTTGCCGCATGAATGGCTGCAACCTTTCTGGCGTCAAGATGTCATCACTAAAGTTTATAACACCTAAAAGTCCAGACAAAGCTTGCTGTATTGTATTCTGGAATACCTCAGCAGCAGAAGATACACCGAAGCTCAGAAGTTTGTATCTCCACAGCCCAGTGTGTGTAGAAAATGTTGTTATATATCTGCTATCTGGATGCAGTTCAAGTTGATGATAGTCTGCTTTTAGGTCCAATTCTGAAAATATTTTAGCCTGGTTTAGGTCATGAATAATATCATCTATGGTTGGAGTGATGTGTTGCTCTCTCATAATTGCAGTGTTAGCTTGTCGCATATCTATGCAGATTTGGACATAGTCAGGGTGCTGTTACTATTGGGGACCCCCAAGGAGCGGGCCCATATACACGTTCAATAATACCCTGCTTTTCAAGGTTTTCTAGTTCTGTGCTAACTTTCTGCCTTAAGTGGAAGGGAATTCTCCTGTGTGATTGTATTGTAGGTTTCACAGTAGGATTTATGTGAAGTTGCACCTGAAAGACTTTTAATACTCCAATTCCCTCAAACAAATGAGCATATTTCAACACTAAGCTATCTGCAACTGTCACATAAAACCATGTTGTTATTTTCCTATCTCTGAATTTATATTTTGTCATGAATTTACCACATATATCTAGTGGTCTTTTTGCACCATATGCATATATTTTAAAGCTGCTTTGTAATAGCTGTGGCTGTAACAGTTCAAATGTTGCTTCTCCAATGAGATTCACAGCAGAACCTGAATCTATCATAGCAGTAATTGTAGTATTGTCAAGCAGATTTATCAAGGGTCAAAGTGAATTTGAGGGAATTTTCGAAGTAAAAAAATTAAAAATTCAAAGTAATTTTTTGGATACATTTGACTATGGAATAGGATACTACGACTTCGAATTTACTTCGACTTCAATTCAAAGTAAAAATCGTTTGAATATTCAACCATTCGATAATCAAAGTACTGTCTCTTTAAAAAAAACTTTGACTTCAATACTTCGCCAAATTAAACCTGCCGAATTGCTATGTTAGCCTATGGGGACCTTCTAGAGGAGTTTTCTAAGTCTTTAGAGGTCGAAGAAAAATCCCTTGATCGATCGCTAAAATCGTTCTAATCATTAGATTCAACGATTTAATCATATGATCAAACGATTTTCCTTCGATCGTTCGATTGCTAAATTCGGTAAAAAATCCTTCGACTTCAATATTCGAAGTTGAAGTATTTTAATTCGATGGTCAATTTCGAAGTATTTTTTACTTAGAAATTCAACCCTTGATAAATATTCCCCATAGTATGTGGCTTCTGATTATGTTTGTTATAGTGAGCAGTGGTATATATTTCATTCGTATGTACAGCAAAACGATCAGTAGTGGATTTGTTTTCTATATCTGCAGCTTGTTTATCAGAGATCTCTAAAGATCTGCCATAGTCCAGTAGGGTTTTTTTACAGACAAATCAGATTCTCCTGAGTCTGGAGGAGGTGCAGTTTTGTATTATTTGTGCTTTTATTTCCTCATCAGTATTAGAGAAGTCACAATATTTGGCCAGGAAACGTAATCTGCTGTGATAGGTATCCAGAGTTTCACCTGACTGCTATTCTGCTTGTCTGAATATGTAGATTTCATACTGTGTGTATTTCTCTTACGTAGGGTTGCCACCTTTTCTAGTAAAAAATACCAGTCAGCCCCGCCCAAAGCCCCACCCCAATCCCACCCAAAACCCCACCCCAATCCCGCCCAAAGCCTAGCTGTGGGCTGTGCTGTCAGTTTGTAAGAAGGTGATTGGGTTTGTGGGCTGAATATGTGTATATTGTATGTGTTAAGTGAATGTTTGAATGCTGTAAAATGTTAAAATGATTGAAAATGTTAAATGGTTATTTGAAGCTGTAATGTGCAAAAATCAAATGAATCTAGGAGGTGTCATGAGGTTACCAAGGGAAAGGCACATGCACAAGGTAAGAGCAGCACATAAATATTAAGGTAAATGTTAAAGGGATGGTTAATTGAGTAAGGTATAAAAAGGGGGACCACATTCATGGGTTGTTGATGGACACAGCTGGAAATAGATAGTGGTATGGCTACAAGTGTAAGTACTAGGTACTTCAGATAGTTAGATGAATACTAGAATGGGTAGCCAAGACCCCTAGATAGCGGCTTAGGAGCCAAGGCTTTGCCAGTGAGGGCAGCAGTGTTAGGAGACACAGACATCCTGAAGGTGGGGCAAAGAAATTCCTATCTGGAGTAGGCCAGAGGGGCATAGGACGTATGCCGGACTGGTAGGACCAGAAGGTGAAAGGGAATTCCTACCCGGAGTAGGGCAGGGGGACGTAGCGTATATGTCGGGCTGCTAGGACCGGGAGGTGAGTGACCCTGGAAAGGGATGTTCCTGTGACTCTGTGTGAGGGGTTCACTATCAAAGAAGTAGCTGCTTTGCAAGAAAGGGATTGATTGACATTGTGAATGTGATCTGGACTGTACAGAAGTTGAATGGATGTTACTGAAGTGTTCCAATAAATCTATGTTTTTATAACCATCGGTGTGGATTTCCATCCTTGGAGGAAAGAGCGGTTTCCATGGTGACAACAGAGCATTAACCCTTTGATCCCCTTACAATTTGTTCCGAGACTGCACAGCCCCCTGCTCTTTTGCTGCTTATATCAGTACGATTCCCCTGCACCTGGTAACTCCGCCCACAAATCACAGCACATGAGGTTGTGACCTCACAACGTCAGGTAAGTGCCATGATGTCCCAGGCGCCGCAGCAAGCTTGAGCAGGGAGGGAGCAGCGAAGCTGCTTTGGCCATTTCTCCCCTCAGAATTTTGGCCTTGTAATTGTCTGTATTTCTTCAATACTGGCACTGGCCTTGAAACCAGTTTTTTAAATACCGGCTGGGTGGCAACCCTACTCTTAGGGTTAAAGTATGTAGTTAGTTTCAACTTCACTTCTGTGTATGTGTCAGTGGGTTCAGCTAGTGTGTCATAAACCTTTTCTCCAGCTAAATGCAGTAGTAAAGCTTTCTTTCTATCAGCATTAGTGACATCCATAGCAATCATAGTAACATAGTAAGGTTGAAAAAAGACACACGTCCATCAAGTTCAACCTTTTTTTTTTTTTATTATATATCTGTCTAACTGCCAGTTGATCCAGAGGAAGGCAAAATAACCCATCTGAAGCCTCACCAATTTGCCTCAGAGGGGGAAAAAAATCCTTCCTGACTCCAAAATGGCAATCGGACTAGTCCCTGGATCAACTTGTACTATGAGCTATCTCCCATAACCCTGTATTCCCTCACTTGCGAAAAAGTTATCCAACCCCTTCTTAAAGCTATCTAATGTATCAGCCTGCACAACTGATTCAGGCTGAGAATTCCACATCTTCACAGCTCTCACTGCAAAAAAAACCCTTCCGAATATTCAGGCGGAACCTCTTTTTTTCTAATCGGAATGGGTGACCTCGTGTTAGCTGGAAAGACCTACTGGTAAATAAAGCATTAGAGAGATAATTATATGATCCCCTTATATATTTATACATACTTATCATATCACCCCGTAAGCGCCTCTTCTCAACCCCAATTTGGCCAGTCTTTCCTCATAGCTAAGATTTTCCATACCTTTCACCAGCTTAGTTGCCCTTCTCTGTACCCTCTCTAATACAATAATGTCCTGTTTGAGTGATGGAGACCAAAACGGAACGGCATATTCTAGATGGGGCCTTACAAGTGCTCTATACAGTGGAAGAATGACCCCCTCCTCCCGTGACTCTATTCCCCTTTTAATACAGCTCAAGACCTTATTTGCCCTTGATGTTGCTGACTGGCATTGTTTGCTACAGCCAAGTTTATCATCTACAGGGACTCCAAGGTCCTTTTCCATAATTGATTTGCCTAGTGCAGTCCCATTAAGGGTATAAGTGGTTTGGATATTTCTACATCCCAGGTGCATGACTTTACATTTATCAACATTGAATCTCATTTGCCACTTAGCTGCCCAGATTGCCAGTTTGTCAAGATAATGTTGCAAGGATGCCACATCCTGGATGGAATTAATTGGGCTGGATAGTTTTGTGTCATCTGCAAACACTGATACATTACTTACAACACCCTGCCCTAAGCCATTAATGAACAAGTTAAATAAAATTGGACCTTATACCGAGCCCTGGGGGACCGTACTAAGAACCTTACTAAGAGTAGAGAATGTACCATTAACAACCACCCTCTTTACCCGATCCTGTAGCCTGTTTCCTATCCATGTGCAAACGACTTCATTAAGCCCAACAGACCTTAGTTTAGAAAGCAGTCATTTGTGGGGCACAGTTTTAAACGCTTTGGCAAAATCCAAATAGATCACATCTAATCAGATAATTTTAAAATCTTTGTATCCATTTCATCCACCTTTGTCCAGCAGAGTTGGCTTCAGCATCAGAGTCAAATGGTGGAAAAAAGTATTCAGTGCAAAGAGTCATGATAAATGCAGGTTACTCACTGTTAGCAAGAAATAATGAGAGTTATGCAAAATGTTGATCCTCGTCGCCAGTTGTAGAATCTTGACCCACACACACAGAAGGATTTGGTTGTAGTCTTTATTCAACAGACTGCAGAATTGCATAACTGGCTCCACATGGAAAGTGTCATAACCATAGAATCCTAGAATACGCTAGGATTCTCCCTGGACTGCTGTAGAGGGTGCCCTCTAGTGTCAGCAGTGCTGCATAGCAAAAAACATAAACAAAGCATAATAAACATGTCCTTAGAAGGGCTGTTACTAAACATTACAATAGCTAGTGCAATGAGCGCAATTGCGCTCTCTGCACTAGCAAAACTGAATTTCCGGAAATTCGGCTCTTAAAGTTACAAGAGGCGGCTTTTTGCCGCCCCTTGTAACTGTTCGCTCACTGCCGCCTGAGGCATGGGTCTCACCTTGCCTCATGGCAGGAGCAGCCCTGATCTCTACCTGTCACTTCTCTTCATTATTTGTTGGCTTCCGAATTGATTTGACTATGATGACCAAAAGACCTGTGAATAAGTATGCATGGCATTGTAGGAATTGGTGTCTCGGCTGGAGGAAAGCTGGCTTTTGCTACACAGTTTCAATAGTCAGAGGCAGCAGTGAGTGCTAAAAAAAGACAGCATACAATTGCAATTACATTTACCGATAAATTTAAATAAATGGTGGCAGCACCATGGCTCAGTCACTCATTCAGAATTGAATATGAATAGGAAAGGGCCCAAAATGAAAGATAATAAAAAGTAGGGATAACAATAAATGTGTAACCTTACAGAACATTTGTTTTTTAGATAGAGTCAGTGACCCCCATTTGAAAGTTGGAAAGATTTAGAAGAAGAAGGCAAATAGTTCAAAAACTATAAAAAAGAAAAAACGAACGGCAATTGAAAAGTTGCTTAGAATAGCCATTTTTTTTACATACTAAAAATTAACTTAGAGGTGAACCACCCCTTTAATTGAAGTGGGTTGATAGGGCTGGGTTTTGCATGATGCAGAATATGTCACTCTGAGACCGAAACGTCATAACCTTTTTTCAAAAAATGTACTGAAATAATCCAAGTAATGACATTAATTGCAATGTGCAATAAAAAATCCAGACATCTGCAAAGATTATCAATTGGATTTCTTTACTGGGTTAAACAGGGAGCAGAGTGTGCCCAAAGTACAACAGAACAGAAAGCATTACAGGTACACATAAGGACTATTGAAACACAGACAGTATTAGTATTATATTCTTTTTTTTAAAATACAACTCAATTATAGCATTTTTTAAAACCATCTCAGAAAATAAAAAGAGGATCTAGTGCAAAAAGGTTCTATAACATTAAGCAGATACAGGGATGAATGCGCACACGTTGGTGAACTTCTTTGGATAGACTCCACATATGTAGATGACTGTATAAAATATTTTCCTTTATTAAATCTCATTAAAATCACAAAATCCAGAAGTGCAAGGCAGGGGAGTGCATGGCTCTACGCGTTTCGTGACTGCAAGGTCACTTCATCAGAAGCCCTTCTGATGAAGTGACCTTGCAGTCACGAAACGCATAGAGCCATGCACTCCCCTGCCTTGCACTTCTGGATTTTGTGATTTTAATGAGATTTAATAAAGGAAAATATTTTATACAGTCATCTACATATGTGGAGTCTATCCAAAGAAGTTCACCAACGTGTGCGCATTCATCCCTGTATCTGATTTATCCACGTGACCAGAGTGGAGCGTTTGGGAACCTGGATAGAGTGCTCACCTGGCCCCATTATGGTTTTTGTGCGTGCACTATTCCGAGCTGTTTGTTCACTGGCACTCTATAACATTAAGCACAGTGTATAAAATGACATAAGGAGGAGAAGGGGGTCCTCCAAAATAGAAAACAGCAACCTCGTCCTTATGGCAGACTTTGAAATCATAAGGAAAAGAGGGAGAAACTGGTCAGGACCGATATAGAAAAAAGGGGTGAAAGGTCAAAAAAGTAGAAAGACTATATTAGCCCTTCCCCAGCTGAATGGAGCAGCTCAACTGCATTAATATGCAGTGTACTTCAAGCCTCCCTCCAACAGGCAATAGGATTAAAGGCTAAATTCCGCATTGTGTTTTTTTTACGTTTTACTTTTTCTCACTTTGTGAAAAGACATTTTTCCTCCAAGTAGGATTTTTGATAGATAGATAAAATCCTCACAACATCTTGAGAAGGGTTCAGGCACAAAGAGCCTTTATAGACAGTGCCAGTGATTTGCATTATACCATGTCTGGGTGTGTGAATACGCTGGATAAGACATACCTCAGAGAACATCGAGTGTGGATTGTCAGTGCCTCTTTCAAGATCTTTTATCAGTTGGAAAACATCCTTTGGGTCAAATGGGTCTCAGTACTTGTGTTTTAAGGTCAAGGTTGGCAATGGTGCACTCAGCAGTGCTCAGGGATGAAGGGAGTTCCTTGGGGTAATGCACTTGACATATTTACACCTTCAGACCTACCCCTGGCATGGCAAGGGGCTACGGATACACATATACAAAGCCACATTTACACCAAAATGACTTTGGTTTTCTTTAATATACTTTGTGCACGCTGGTGGTTCTAGCGGCCTTATTTTTTGCATATGTAAAAATATTTACATTGTTATGTTATCTGTCAATACACAATGCATTTTCGGTCAGTTACCTTCCTAGCAGAGAGATCGACAACCTATTGCATTCCACATAAGCACAACTACCAACTGGGTGCTTAGATGGAGGGACGTTGTTCCACATCAAGATCTCCAGTGCTTGCCTGTTCCTGTTCTAAATTAACACTAGGCAGTTGGAATCTTACAAGTCCTATTCACACCTTTTTTGTGATTCTACAACAAATATAATAACACATATAAGTCTTTTGTTTCCTTTCTTCACACTTTTGGGAAGTACAGCAAACAGCAACAACTGTTGCTGTAGGATGTTGAGCAGTATAGTCAGTCCCTCTATAGCTGAATTACCACAGATTCCTGGCCCATTATTACTCATCCATAACCTTGGTCAATTCTTTGTATTCTGGTCATTTATACAAAAGTAATTTAAAGGAGAAGGAAAGCTATAGAGGCATTTTATTGCCAATAGATTAGTTGCAATAGTGCAAGCTAGAATGCTATATTTATTCTGTACAATGTTTTACCATACCTGAGTAAAAAGCTCTAGAAGCTCTCTGTTTGTTTAGAATAGCAGCTGCAGTATTAGGTTGGTGTGACATCACTTCCTGCCTGAGTCTCTCCCTGCTCATGTATAGCTCTGGGATCAGATTACAGCAGGAGAAGGAAGAGGAGCAAATTGAGCATGCTCACGCCCAGGGCAAGGTGGTTTAAGCTGAAAGCAGGAAGTCTGATACAGAAGCCCATGTGTACACAATAGAAGGAAAGAAATGCAGTGTTTCTTTTGACAGAGGACTCAGAGCTGCACTATTTTAAGGGTTTACTGGTATGTTTAGGTGGACCTTGATAAGGCTTACTTAGTTTTAACCTTTCCTTCTCCTTCAAAAGTGGGGAACTTTCCTTAAATGCTTTGCTTCAAGTCATTACTTCTATATTGTTTTTATGAATACTTCCACCTTAACACAAAATAGCATATAAAATGGAGAAACTGAACACAAAAATAAAACCTTTTTTAATGAGGGTGAAGGGCACTTGGGAAATTACATCATATTGAAATACTGTAAGTACAGATGAAGCAAAACTCTTATGTGCCAAAGAACATTGCTTACCTGTAGATTTGTATTGTATATATATGATATGACTGGCCATAACTAGAGAATAAAGGGCTTAGGGGGTCCCAGAATCCTATGTCTGGTTAGTGGTTAGTTAGATGTTGTGAGAGCAATCCAGAAGTGGGATGTTATTGAAGTATCTAGCAATTAATACACAATAATAATCTCTTTGTACATTTCCCTTAAGGGACCATAGATGCTGTGGCCCAAGGCATATACAGTTCTTTATTACCTTAAAACCAGACCTCATAATTTTTTACCACTGGTAATTTTTCTTTTAAACTCTGGTAGTATGTCTGCTCCCACCAATATGAATAAATGCCAGTATGGGAAGGAATGTTCTGAGTGCACAAAAAGGCATGCACACCTACACTGAATTGGTAGTGATGAGATAAAAGGAGCAAAGCTTATAAAAACAGTACATTTTCCATTTTGCTTTCATAGTTTAATTATCCAAATATTTCAGATTTATCAAGGCAGAACTGCAGCAGGTCTGGAACTGTCCCATAGAAGTCAATAGAACAATCTTATTTCCTATTATGACACTTGTTCCAGGAGTTGCTGCAGTCTTGTCTTGGTAGAAATGGGCATTTCTTGAATGCCAAAGTACACAGGCTGGCCAATCACCAGTGAGGAGAAACAATGCAACAGTGTTGTGGACATATATGTGTTAAAGGAGAACTAAAGGAACTAAAGGAGAAGTAAACCTTAAAATTGAATATGGCTAAAAATGACATATTTTATATAACAAGCTTATTGCACCAGCCTAAAGTTTCAGCTTCTCAATAGCAGCAATGATCCAGGACTTCAAATTTCAAAGTGTCTGTGACTCACATGCTCAGTGGGCTCAGACCAGCTGTTGAGAAGATAAGCTTACGGGTCATTGCAAATTATCAAGCAGAAAATGAGGTTGGCCTGTAATATAAGCTGATGTTACAGGGCTGATTATTAATTTCTGATGCTAGTTGCACTATTTTCTGTGCTGTCATGTAGTAATTATCTGTATTAATTATTAATCAGCCTTATGTTGTGACATTTATTTTCTATACATTCTATACATTTATATTCTATACATTCTATATTCTAGGGTAGGGAGGCTGGTCCACAGCTTGTACAAAACAGCAAATTCACCGTTTTGGCTGAAGATGCTAGGGAGGAAAACTCGGAACTGGCATGTATGGAGCAGACTGACTCTCAGAGCACCCTGGTAGACAGTGGTTCTAATACGGGTGGTGGGGGGGAGTGCAAGGAAGGAAAGGCAGATTTTAGATATAGGGGATTCAATTATTAGAAAGGTGGATAGGGTAATCTGTTGTAAGGCCCTACATGCCGAACAGTCTGCTGCTTGCCTGGTGCTAGGGTTTGGCATGTGGTGGAACGAGTGGACAGATTATTGGGAGGGGCTGGGGAAGACCCAGCTATCTTGGTACACATAGATACCAATGACAAAGTTAGCGGAGGTGGTGAAGACCTCAAGAACTAGGTGTAAAGTTGAGAGCGAGGACTTTCATGGTCATTTTCTCAGAGATATTACCTGTGCCACAAGCAACACTAAGAAGACAGCAGGAGCGTAGGGAGATAAATTCGTGGCTGAGAGATTGGTGTAGGGAGGAGGATTTTGGATTTTTGGAAAACTGGGCTGATTTCTCAGTCGGCTACAGGCTCTTTGCTACGATGGGCTACACCTTAATGATGATGGTGCAGCTGTTTTGGGAGAGAAGATGGCTAGACAGTTGGAGGAGATTTTAAACTAGGTGTGGGGGGGAGGGTTCAGTAAAAGATTCAGTGGAAAACAGGTTAGATGAGATAGTGAGCAAAAAAAGGGAAAATAGGGTAGGAGATTTAGCTGGGGTTACTGGATAGGGAGGACCACATGTCATATGTTCAGTATGGTACCAGTATTAAATGTATGTTTGCAAATGCAAGGAATCTGACTGGTAAAATGGGAGAACTGGAGGTTCTGGTGCTGGAAGGAAAATATGATGTAATTGGTGTGGCCGAAACATGGCTGAATGAGTCGCATGACTGGGCAGTTAATATCAGTGACTATAATTTGTTAGGAGGGACAGAGGCAATAGAAAAGGAGGAGGGGTATGTCTGTTTGTTAGGCAGGATTTAAAAGCTTATATAAAGGAGGAGGTTATGTTATAAAATGAGGGGGCAGAAGTCTTATGGGTGTAGTTCTTCACCAATTGTAAAGATCCAGCAAATTAATTGTAGGCGTATGCTATAGACCCCCTAATGTAATTGATGAGGAGGAGGCTAAGCTCCTGATGCAAAAAGAAAAGGCTGCTAGTTTGGGGAAAGTAATGATAATGGGGGATTTTAATTACCCAGATATTGACTGGAGCAACAGTACTGCCAGATCAAGTTTATAAACTTCTTGCATGACAATTTTATGGCAGAGGTTGTTGAGGAGCCTACTAGAAAAAATGCTATTCTGGATCTAGTGATCTCAAATGAACCAGAACTTATAGCAAACATGCAAGTCATTGAACCTCTGGGTAATAGTGACCATAATGTTATATCATTTAATGTCTGGTGCAAAAAACAAATATACACTAGGGCAACAAAAACCATGAATTTTGGAAAAGCTCATTTTAGTGCCTTGAGGGCTACCCTACATTGATTATTGATTGTATTGATTGGGGCATTAATTTTTCATCTTAAAACACAGAACAGAAACGGTTGTCATTAAAAATGATATTAAATCGTTACTGTCAATGTATTCCCTTAAGGAGTAAATGTAGAAGCTCTAAGAATCATCCTATGTGGCTTAATACAGAAGTAAAGAAGTTAATAGGAAAGAAGAGAAAGACATTTAAAAACTACAAATCTGTTGGGACAGAAGCTGCATTTAATGAATATAAACACTGTAATAAATGTTGTAAATCGGCAATCCGGAAGGCAGAGAAAGGAAATGAAGAGTTAATTGCGGTGGAGGTGAAAATGAACCCTAAAAAGGTTTATTAGGGATAGGCAAATTAGACCCGTTTAGTTTCGCCAAAAAATTGCCGCCAACGAAATGTTGCTGACCACCATTAAAGTCTAGGGCCAGCAAAAAAACTTTGACATGTGGCAATTTTTTTTGACGCACGTTAATATTTTTTTTTGACGCACTACACCATACAAGTCTATGGGCATCATTTCCGTGGCAAAACAAGGCGAAAAGATTCGCCCATTAATAGTAAAAAGATGTGGGTTGAGAGTGTTGCTCCATTAAATAATGGTACCAGTATGGTTGTAACAGATACAGGAAAGGCAAAAGTGCTAAATCAGTTCTTTTCTTCAGTGTATACAATAGAGGAGTCTGAGTCCCCAGGCTCACTTTATAGCTGCACTAATGGCTCAGTTCAATCTAGTCAGTGGCTGATTTAGGATATGATTCATAAAGCTTTAATAAAAATGTATGTAAACAAGGCTCCAGGGACACCTCTGGGTTCTAAGAGAGCTTTGTTCAGTTTTAGACCAGCCCCTATTTCTGATTTTCTCAGGTATGGTGACTATGGACTGGAGAAAAGCTGATGTTATTCCAATATTTAAAAAGGGATTACGGTCTCAGCCTGGCAATTATAGGCCAGTAAATTTGACATCTGTGGTGGGCAAATTATTTGAAGGCTTGTTAAGGGATCACATACAAAATTTTGTCCCAGTGAATGGCATTATGAGCAGCAATCAGCATGGCTTTATGAAGGATAGGTCATGTCAACAAATCAAAATGGTGCAGGTACTCAAAGAAGGCAGACTTCCACCAGGCACTAGTTCAGCCTGACGCGTTTCGTGCCATAAACACATAATCATAGGCTGACACGAAACACATCAGGCTAAGGATACAATAAACTCTTTTCACTCTGAACTACTGCCTGGTGGAAGTCTGCATTCTTTGAGTGCCTGCTCCATTTTGATTCGTCAGATTTTCTGCCCCCTGTGCTGAGGGCTCAGGGCAGTGCACCTACACCACTTCTTTTGTGAGGTGAGTAACCATTGTACTGCTTGGAGACCCTAACACTGCAGATGCATTTTCGGTCATGTCAGACAAATTTGATTTGCTTTTTATGATGAGGTAAGTAAAATGCTGGACAGTGGGGGGGGGGGGCAGCAGATGTGATCTATTTGGATTTTGCCAAAGCATTTGATAACGTGCCCCACAAATGACTGCTTTCTAAACTAAGGTCTGTTGGGCTTAATGAAGTAGTTTGCACATGGATAGGAAACTGGCTACAGGATCGGGTACAGAGGGTGGTTGTTAATGGTACATTCTCTACTTGGAGTAAGGTTCTTAGTGGGGTCCCTCAGGGCTTGGCATTGGGTCCACTTTTATTTTACTTGTTCATTAATGACTTAGGGGAGGAAGTAATGTATCAGTGTTTGCAGATGACACAAAACTATCCAGCCCAATTATCCAGGAGGTGGCATCCTTGCAACACGATCTTGACAAACTGGCAATCGGATTAATTTTAAAAGAGAGAAAAAGAACCCCTCCTCCACCAAAACTAAAATTTCCACAGTGTTCGTACACAATAACACTGCATAAGGTGCCACCCTTAGATTAGTTAATTATCACTACTGGAATTTACCAGATTTTGTATTAAAGTGCTAGTGCAATTAATAAATAAATAACTAAATAGGACACAGTTGATAGTACCTTAAAAAACTATATACAAAATGTGTCAAATAAAGTCATGCACCTGTGATGTAAAAATATCCAAGCCACTTATAGCCTTAATGGGATTGCACTAGGAAAATCCATTATGGAAAAGGACATTGGAGTCCTTGTAGATGATAAACTTGGCTGTAGCAAGCAATGGCAGTCAGCAGCATCAAGGGCAAATAAGGTCTTGAGCTGTATTAAAAATGGCATAAGAGTCACGGGAGGAGGGAGTCATTCTTCCACTGTATAACGCAATTGTAAGGCCCCATCTAGAATATGCCGTACAGTTTTGGTGTCCATCACTCAAACAGGACATTATTGTATTAGAGAGGGTACAGATAAGGGCAACTAAGCTGGTAAAAGGTATAGAAAATCTTAGCTATGAGACAAGACTGGCCAAATTGGGGATGCTCATGCTGGAGAAGAGGCGCTTAAGGGGAGATATGATAAAGATGTATAAATATATAAGGGAATCATATAATAATCTCTGTAATGCTTTTATTTACCAGTAGGTCTTTCCAGCTGACACAAGGTCACCCATTCCGATTAGAAGAAAAAGGGATTCTGCATAAATATTCGGAAGGGGTTTTTTACAGTGAGAGCGGTGAAGATGTGGAATTCACTCCCTGACTCAGTTGTACAGGCTGATACATTAGATAGCTTTAAGAAGGGGTTGGATTGCTTTTTAGCAAGTGAGGGAATACAGGGTTATGGGCGATAGTTCATAGTACAAGTTGATCCAAGGACTAGTCAGGAAGGAATTTTTTCCCCCTCTGAGACAAATTGCAGAGGCTTCAGATTGTTTTTTTTTTTTGCCTTCCTCTGGATCAACTAGCAGTTCAAAAAAACGAAAAGGTTGAACTTGATGGACGTGTGTCTTTTTTCAACCTTACTTACTATGTTACTATGTAGAAAGATCAGCAGAAGAGTAGGGAGCTAGGCTTAGGGAACTGTTCCAAACCATTACAAATCACAAAAAGTCAGCATATTTTTTAATTGAAGTATAATGCAAAGTTGCTTGAAATTATGTTTACTTTTCAAAAAGTTAGGTTTTTGTGGGGTTCCCTTTTAAGAGCAACATATTTGTGAAACACATGGACACAAACTCACCCATAGAACCAAAAAATAATTCCCCTCTTAATCATTTTGTATTTAGTGAAGCCAAATCACTTTTTTCTCAGTTACCGTATATACTCGAGTATAAACCGAGTTTTTCAGCATCCAAAATGTGCTGAAAAAGTCTACCTCGGCTTATACTCGGGTTAGCGGGCAGTAGTTGAGATTGCAGTGACTTTTAATCATTCCTATACCAACAGTTCACTTGGGGAGAGACTGCAATATCACACAGCGCCCTCTGTTGGTTATATCAAAAAATAACAGTGCGCCCTCTGTTGGTTATATGAAAGAATAACAGTGACTGCAATATCACACAGCGCCCTCTGTTGGTTATATGAAAGAATAACAGTGCACCCTCTGTTGCTTATATGAAAGAATAACAGTGACTGCAATATCACACAGCGCCCTCTGTTGGTTATATGAAAGATTAACAGTGACTGCAATATCACACAGCGCCCTCTGTTGGTTATATGAAAGAATAACAGTGACTGCAATATCACACAGTGCCCTCTGTTGGTTATATGAAAGAATAACAGTGACTGCAATATCACACTGCGCCCTCTGTTGGTTATATGAAAGATTAACAGTGACTGCAATATCACATAGCGCCCTCTGTTGGTTATATGAAAGAATAACAGTTGGTTATATGAAGGATTAACAGTGATGGCAATATCACACAGCACCCTCTGTTGGTTATACGAAAGATTAACAGTGATCGCAATATCACACAGCACCCTCTGCACATGGTAGTTGGACAGTGGGACAATGCACACAGTAATCTGTTTGGCAATTCTCTGTCACCATCAACTGTGCAAAGAAGTCCGGTTAATCGCTGGGGGGTCACTTTGGCGGAATGTGCACTGCTGGGAGACTGGGCTGTAGTTGTGTCTAGGCTTATACTAGAGTCAATAAGTTTTCCCAGTTTTCCTAGGTAAAATTAGGTACCTCGGCTTATACTCGGGTCTGCTTATACTCGAGTATATACAGTACCTTTTAAGGGCAGTAGCATTTATCTGTCTAATTCTATCCAGACAACTAGTATAAAATATTCTAAGTATATAAGTACAGCAATGCTCGATCATTAGAAACAGGAGATGTTCTTTAATACGTAGAAGTTTAATGGAACACACAAATCACTATTATTAAGGGGCAGATTTACTAAGCTCGAGTGAATAATTCGAATGCAAAAATATTCGAATTTCAAAGTGGTTTTTTTGGGTACTTCGACCATCGAATTGGTCAAATTCAATCGAATCGAATGATTTGAACGATTCGAAGTAAAAATCGTTGAACTATTTGACCATTCGATAATCGAAGTACTGTCTCTTTAAAAAAACTTCGACTTCGTACTTCCTTACTTTAAACCTACCGAAGTGCAATGTTAGCCTATGGGGACCTTCCAAAGCACTTTTCTAAGTTTTTTTTGATTGAATAAAAATCATTAGATCGATCGCTTAAAATCGTTCGAATAGTTCGTTTCGAACGATTTTTATTCGAGCTTTTGCGCTAAAATCCTTCGAATTCGATATTTGTATTCAAAGGATTTTAGTTCGAGGGTCGAATTCAAGGGTTTTATCTCTTCGACCCTTGATAAATCTGCCCCTATGTATTCTTCTAACGTATGAGAAACTCTGCATTAAAAATGAGATAATAGCAATATTTATATGCACAGATATTCCTATTAGATATCCCACAATATGTACCAAATTTTAAAGTGTCGCTGTTTTTACATTAATAACTGTCATCCCCCTGATCCCCCTTGTGCTGGAAAATACATCCAATAAGAACTCTCTATATATATATGTATATATTTGCAGTAAAAATATATACGGATTTATATAATTAGATACAGAAAATAGAAGTCACAGAGACAGATGTTTTCTGCTATGCAGTGCTAGGGCCCTGAGTTCTGACCTGGCACTGAATATCTTCAAGGAACTTTGTATATTTTTCCAGTCTATGTAAGGGAATCTCCAGGTATTCTGCTCTCCTCCTCCCTTCCAGAATCATAATGGCAAGTTATTGGCTCCTGATGAATTTGACCCTATTGAGTTGAGAGAATGTGATAGGGACCTTAGACTGTAAGTTCCTATGCAGAAGGTACTGAGGTGATTCATCATCATCATCATCATTTATTTATATAGTGCCGACAAGATATACAGTGCTTTATTCATGAACACTTTCTATATAAAAGTGCTGCATAAGCATGTCAGCTGCATAAATAAATATAAAGTTTGTTCATAAAACTGTACGCTCTTACTTTTATTAACAGCTACTTTTGTAACTAATGACCTACTAATAGCAAATGCTGGAAAGTTATATGTGGCAATCATCCTGTCATTAAAAAAACAAGTCCTTGTAAAAATAAACCTTGCGATAAAAATAGTGAAATTCAATTAATGTACAATTTTGGTCAAATATAAAAGAACCTATGGGATCAGAACAAGAATCAATGGTTTCAATTTTTTTAATTAACCCTCCTTGTGAAAGTTATTTTGGTATAATGGATGTGTTAGTTTTATGGACTGGGCCTGTACTTTTTCCATGTTCAAAAGGAGGAAACACTAACTTTAAGCACGGCCCTAGTTGGTTAATTGCTCAATAGGTTTTGTGCAAAAAATGAGACAAGTCATTTAAGAATAATTAGATCCCTATTTTAGCAATTGGAATAGTGATTAATCTAAAGAAGGCTTAGAAAGGGTTCAGATATGGTAATAATGATTAAAGAAGCATCCAAGATTGCGGAACACACAGTGAACAACTGTTCCACGGCACAATATTACTTCTTGGATCTGGTTAAATTCCAGGAGGTATTTTATCACACAATAATAACAAATTCTCTGAACTGCCACATAAAAGAAGTCAAATACTAGTGGAATACGCATTGTGTGTTGGTAAAGTGATAAAAATATTTTGCAGTTAAGTCTTAATCAATGGTCATATTTAATAGTACTTAATATCACTGACTTAGTCCTCTATATGAAAATGTTTATTATTATATTGTATTATTATAATGTGTATTAAAATTGTAGTCATGAACTATCTTTCAGTCTCTGTGCTTCTGTAGTTATGGGTTGAGGTCACAAAGGATGTTGAAAGTCCTTAGCTTCAGTTTTTATTTTCCCTTTGCATTCTATAACATATTAAAATTAAGGTAAACGTGAACCATCTCTTTAAATATAGACAATGATGATAATGATGGATAGATGAAATAAATTATTCTTGCCATTCTTGACATTCAATATTAATGTGAAATAATTAATCCAATGCAAGCACAAATGTAGCACAAGTTATCCCTCCAATAATAAATGTAGTAGCCCAAGCTGTTAACAGCCTGTTATTATTTGTTTGAAGATTTACAATTGCAAATGAAGGTTTAAGGGGGTGGCATAAAAACAGTAGACTGCTGAGATGAGACCTTGGTTCCAAAGAAGAAACATCCATAGTAGCCACCAAATAAGCAACCCCAGGGCATGTCTATTGTTAAAGCTTATATGGGTTGTAAGGTGTACTCAGCTCTATGCCATACTTTAAGGGGCAGATTTATCAAAGGTCAAAGTTCGAAGTTAAAAAAACTTCGAACTTTGAATTCAAAAAGACCAACTGAAGTTTTGGTGGTCGAAGTTTTTTGGGGTCGAAGTGGGCCTAAATTGGGGTCGAAGTTTTTTTAACTTCGACCTTCGATCTCCCAAACTCCCCCAATTGCCTTCATACAGGTTCTAGGAGTTCCCCCATAGGCTAAAACAGCACTTTGGCAGCTTTTAGGTCAAAGTCGAAGTTTTAAAGAGACAGTACAAGATAAATTTAGATACTCAAATTTCAACGTTTTTTTCAACTTCGAATCAAAGTTGAACCATTCGATGGTCGAAGTACCCAAAAATTACTTTAAAATTCAAAGTTTTTAACTTTGAACCTTCATTTCGACCTTTCATAAATTTGCCCCTTAGGGTGTCAATCATGTGTCCCTTCTGCTGCAAAGTACAGCTCCCACAATGCTCAGCCAACTTCCAGAGTTTAATACTTCACATCTAAATGGCTTGGCTGCCTCATGGCGCTGTGTAAATGGTGTACCAAGATGTTTAAATAAAGGAAATGTGTTTTAAACTTTAATTTGGAAACGAGCGATTCTGTATGAAGAGGGCCCTGGAGTGCTCTGTCCAATACATAGACAGCAGTATAAAACCCTGCTTTGATTTTTTGTTCTACAGTAACATGAGTTCCTTTAAGAATCATGTTAGCAGATAATAGTGTGTTTATTTCCTGAAATGTACAAAATGATGTTTAAGTCTTAAAGTAGGAACTTTATTTTACAAGCATTATGCAGCTTCCCAACAAAAGATGTGTCAGTGTTGTGAGGACCTTAAAAGGCTATGAGTTGCAGATATTCCTGCCTGAGCACAGAAGAATCTATTCAGCCATTTTGATTGGTTCAACTAAACTTCAATAAGGGTAAATCTAATCCATGGAACTGGCCTCTTCCTTTGAAGCCTTGAACATGGACATGAAGTTCATCAAAGGCTGAAGAGTATAATTTTGTGATGGTTTAAATAAAGGTTTTGTAAAGAAAAGACCACACATTTCATCAAGAGCATCTTTGTCCAGGTTGCCTACTGTAGAAACACTCACTTGTTAGTTTTGTTATAGACTCTCTAGGAGAGTAAGATATAGAGATTATATAGCAAGAGCATCTTTGTGCTCCATCGAGGATCTGTAGCAGGGAGTAGCTTCCCAAAGCTTCTTGATTGCCTTCAGTGAAGGGACCACAGTGGATAGGGTGTCAGGCTAGACTTCTTCTCCCAGACCACTCCGCTGGGTGGGATCCGGACCACTTCAAGGTACATCTGCCTGGGATTCCTGATTACTACTTGACTATAATGCCTTATGGGAGTCACATTCCTCAGCTGTGTCATCAAACCTATTCTAGCCAATGTGATGTACAACACCTATACCTCTTAACAACTGTGAGTAAACCTAGGGATGTGTTCTTCTAACAATAAACTACCATTCTGTTGTTTCACCATAAAAACCTCCTGGCATTTTCCTAGTTTTGCTATACAGTAGTCTGAATGTTGTAGTAACACTACACCTTTATGGGAAAATTCCACTTAGCTAAAGCCCTGATCCTGAAATGTGAGTCACAATGAAACCCATGCTCATATCACTAGCTGGACATTGTGGTCTGAATAGCCCAGATTAGCGTTACACAGACATACCAGACCCTATATATATTCACAATAATAATACTCCTGTATATACAGATATAGTTAACTTGTTACACAAAAAACTTGTTCTTTGAGCTAGCGATGTTCAGTAGACAATTTTGGAGATCAAAGACATTAAAAACTTGGCATGACCAGAAAGAGATGTGATAATTAACTCACAAAATCATTATCATAGTATATCTCTATGATTTGTAACTCCGCCCTTTTTATGAGACGGAAACAATACTCTCAACACAAGAGCAAATTGCCTTCAACACAATAGAATATGAACTTAGTCTGATACCAATATATATATACCTCTATATATATATTGGTATCAGACTAAGTTCATATTCTATTGTGTTGAAGGCATACTAAAAGTTAACTCAAAGATGAACAACCCCTTTAAGTCTGCAATGTATCTAACTCCCAACATCTTCACTTCAACTCCTGCTGTCTGAAAAAGGGATGAATCGAATCTTCTTAGATGATGTCATCAAACCACCAAAACCAATACTAAGATGTGCTGCAGATTAAACAATGATATTTAAAAGTAAATTGTTTTTGGAATATGTTTTGGAAGGAAGAGTCGTTTTACAGACATGGTGCTTCCTTATACTGATACATTTAGCAGTTAACAACTTAAAATGCATAGGTTTTTTTAGGTGAGCCTATTCTTGGTCATGGAGTGAGTTATGCCAAGCAGGAGAAGGTATATAATAAATGCCTTTGCATCAGAATACACCTGCCTAATTTTGTATGAAGTAGTAGCAAGTGTGTATAATGTTTTCATAGGTGTGTTTCACCTGTTGCTACTCAGCAGCTATGGATCACTTAGATCCTCCAGATTCTGGCTTTACTTTTTAAAGGCAATAGTACATGGAGCTACATGAGCCTGAAAATATGGCACCAATGTGCTCACAGCAACCCCTTATGGATGTCTGACAAGCTAACATGTCAGGACTGGTCAGGGAATAGTAGCGTAATAGTACCTATGCGTGTTTCCAGGCCACTGATGCCCAACAGATGGCGGTATGAGTTATTGTCAGAAATTTTACGTTATAGTCTAAGGTGAGCTGCTTTAGGCTCTTTGGAGCTATGTTTTAAGGCCACTAGAAGATGCTTAAATAACCCAAACAAGCTAACATATACAATCACCTAATTACTCCAATCACAAACAGTTTGTGAGGCAACACAGCTAGCAATTGAATGAGGGGGCACAGCACCAGCACATATTTAATGAAGCCATTCAGTGTATGATCAGCAGGGATCTTCTTAATGGACTTTCATACACTGACCTTGCATTTCCATAGAGAGGCTTATATGGAAGAGGTTTTTGATGAAACCATGTTTCAGGCTGAACATGAATTACTGTGGGTCCTTAAAGGGATACTGTCATAGGAAAACATTTTGTTTTCAAAACACATCAGTTAATAGTGCTGCTCCAGCAGACTTCTGTACTGCAATCCATTTTTCAAAAGAGCAAATTTAATTTTGAAATCTGACATGGGGCTAGACATATTGTCAGTTTCCTAGGAACCCAGTCATGTGACTTATGCTCTACTAAACTTCAGTCACTCTTTATTACTGCACTGCAAGTTGGAGTGATATCACCTTCATCCCTCCCCAGCAGTCTAACAATAGCACAGTGGAAAGTTAACCAGATAAAACCTCCCTGGTAGATCTAAGAACAGCACTCAATAGTCCCACTGCGACACCTTCAGTTACATTGAGTAGGTGAAACAATATCCTGCCTGAAAGCAGTTCCATCCTGAAGTGCTGGCTCTTTCTGAAAGCATTTGACCAGGCAAAATGACCTGAGATTGCTGCCTACACACCAATATTGACTAAGTCAAATAAAAATACTGACACAAGAAATGTCAAAACCTAAAAAATATGGATATAAACCCTCCATCACTAAAAATAAATAAGAATGTTTTTCATAAAAAAAACCCAGTAATAGCAAACATAGAAATATTGTGGAGCCTTCTTTGTATTACAGATCTCTGATAGATGATTAAACATTTTCAGGCCTGCAATGAGCATAAAAAACAAGAGTACGGAGAAAAGACTATCCTATTTTTAAGACAACAAAGCCTAACCTAAGATTGCCAGATTGTTTGAATAATCGGGACCACTTCTAATAAATGCAGGTTGCAAGGAAGCACTGATTGCAGGCTAATTACATTGAAATAAGAATCAATTAATAACTTCAGTATCCCCAGTTTTTCACATGATCTGGCTTGAAGACATTTTGAACCTAGTAATATTTATTTAAAATCATGGAAACAGTTTTAAGTTATTATTGGACAATTTTCAGAAGCATTGAGCACCAAATGCCATTTATTGAGACCTTGCTTAGATAATTATATAAATTTTTTATTAGATTGGGTCTCCCCTTGCAAGCACTGTTGCAGGGTAATTGCTAAAGAACCTTTAGCTTTGAAACAGTATCCCAAATGTGACTGAAATGCATTTCCCAGCATCCCACTAATGCTGTCAGATGTAGTTTCACAATATCTAGGAGGCCACATGTTGCACATTCCTGTGTCATTTCTTGCCTAATATCTAAATTTACAAATTCTGTTTGTTGCCTCTGCGAATAATACTATATTCGCGGACTGGCATACAGAATGATTTCACTTAATTATAAAACCTTTGTTGCATTATACATTTGGAGGATGCAAACAACTCCTGGCATAAAAAAGAAAGAAGCCAAACCCATGACTCTTGTTGCTCCTCCCACCCATGATAATATATAGACAATAAGGCAAACAGTAACCTGGCACCCAACTTGTGAGTACAGGTATTTCTTATATTATTAAACAGACCCACAACATGATCATTGTCTCTAGACTAATTTTGATTTGCTTTTTTGGAGTTATGAAATCAGACTGCTATTTAACTGAGATGCCTAAAAGGACATTGATTTATGAAATGCATGTGATTTACATGGATGTGTACTATACATAAACTACACAAGACAATTATTAAATAATGCAAACACAAAGAAGGTGAATGCTATACAGCTATTGCATATCTCCATGTCTGTATAACATCATAAATGTTTTATAGTGGCTGTTCAATACTAGGGGCTTTAACTCCCACCTCTTCTTGAGTTTGAATTTCTGAAAACTGTCATTATCCTGATCATATCTAAAATGAATGATAATTTTCTATAAAACCATTTTTGTTTTGCCCTTTTTTTGTCTCTGTTGTACAGAACTGTTGGGGACAAGTCAAGGACATGCATTACCTAAGCATGGTTGGAAACAAAGGCTCGTAGACTAGATGGTTGGTAGTTTGTTTATACAGCAGATCACACATATCTGAAATCAGAGATGACATGAGCAAACACACGAAAACAAAACATATTACAAATACTGGATAGGAATAATTGGAATGTCATTGTGGAGGGTGAATCATTTTCAATTTTATTTACCGGTGTTCATTGTAGCTTTGCAGTATAAGCTACACTATGTGGCCGCACATAGGTAAGACATCATTGCCTAGTCTTTTCTAGTCTTATTTGCACTACAACCTTTTCCTATTGTGATGGAGCAAACATATAACAAGACTCTTGCCACCATTACCACTGTAGTAGTCTTCAGTATTTGCACTTTCTTAGGATTTGACATTGCCTTTTCTTCTACCTTCCAATTTCTTGCCAGCATTACTTTAACACATCATGTTAACTGAATCAATTGTTATAATGCTTATTAGGGGTATCTTTATGAAGATTATTTTTATAATTAATTTTTTCCTTGAAAATACTTCAGCACTGAATTCATATAATTTCTCTATCTTTTTTTGTTATCATTGGGAACATTGCTGGCTACTTGGCCAAACACAAAATGACCAAAGATACATTCATGACAGCACTAAATCACTTTGCTACCTGTAATAAGGCTCACCAGTCGTTAATGGCAGGCTCTACCATGTGTTGATTTAACTAACCACTGGGTGCCATATATTATTTTGCCAGGCATTCACACAACACAGTGATACTTGACCACCCCAATCTCACTCTGCCTCATATTGCGTTTGCTTAGCACAAGCATCATTTCAAGGCTACTGACACAGAACCCTTCTCAACGTTGTGTCTCACAGGCCCTCTAACCCATAGAACTTATATATTTTCACCAGGCTGCACCATGGTTGACTGCATTTGAGGTTACCCTCTCTGTGCCTCCAGGTCAAAGAGATCAGTGGACCCATCGGAGGAACTGATTCCAACCTTCTGGATTTTTAGAAAGCACTTCCATACGTTCACTCTTCTTGTGGCGGTGAATCATCCAGGCCAGGCAAGGGCTCAAGTGTAACCCCATTCTGCAAAACTGAGAAGGAGACCATGGTATGGAGGAGCATGAGCACCAGCACACATAGCCTTAGTCTGGTGTTTCCGAGGCGGGATCCCGCTGAGACCGACAGCAGAGACTGGTGGTGCTGATAATGGTAGGGATGCAAGTGATGGTCTCGATGGTGCTGGTGGTGTAGATAATATTTGAACCGGGAGTCTGTAGATTTGGTTGATGCGTTGTGATTGCCGATCCTTTGGGTTTTGCAGGAATGCCATCGAACATCACAGCACTCTGCCTCTGTGTTGGACATATGGTTTTCTAGAGTATCTGTTGGAAGTGGTACAAGAAACAAGATTAGAATGGATACTTACACCTAGATCAATAAATACAAATTACGACAGAAGTTACGTTTTCTTTTACTTAACTCCATGGTCTGAATCCAGATATTTCATGTTTCAGACATATAATTAATTCAGGTATATGATTAATTTTGTGATATTATGTCTGATACATACCTCCCAACATTTTGGAAGTAAAAAGAGGGACAAAAAAAATTTTTCCGCACGTAGCGCATCAATTTTTTTGACCACACCCCTTTATGTGGCCACACCCCCTAATTACCATGTTCGTTTTACAAAATTTGGCAGGTTATGAAAGTTTGAAAATATTTCTCCTTATCTAAACTGTTTTTGTGTCTCAAAATTGTTACAAAGTATCTTATTTGCACCTGTTAGCTGTTCTGGGCTCTCTGCTAAAAGCCAATTAAGTGAGAAACTTTGTTTCTTTTTCTGGCTGTTCAGTGCAGAGAAAAGAGGGACTTTCCAGTACAAATGAGGGACTGCGGGTTGAGCTGTCAAAAGAGGGACTGTCCCTCCGAAAAAGGGACTGGGAGGTATGCTGATACACTATTTCATATTTATTCCTAAAGGCCATATATATATATATATATATATATATATATATATATATATATATATATATATATATATATATATATATATATATATATATATATATATATATATATATATATATATTGAGCAATTGTACTAATGGGAAAATATGTACAGAAAGATAACTACACACTATTAATACAATTTATGGATGCCACAGTCACTTAAATGTCTGGTGTCACATAGGGTACCTAAGTAAAGGCTATGAGGAGAAAACTAGAACGGCATGTCAAGGATCATATAAGTAAAAGCAGAGGCGCCCCAGAGGCCAAGGTAACTAGGCTCCAAACTGGAGCAAAGTCAAAAAGCTTCCATGTTATAACACATTCTCCATAGACCCCCCAAAGTAATGACTCTGCACTGCATCAATATAAATGAGGTAGCAGCTCCTGCATATATGTACATATATCACATAAGAAATAAATATTGTCTTATAATAACATGCCATTCATTTACAGGTAACTTTCTAATAAAGGGAAACCATACAGAATTTGCTGGGCTGCTAAATTGGTCACAGTTAGTTATGTATAAAATCCCATTCATTATAGGTACTTGTGTCAAAATGTGCTATATGCACTTCCGTGTAATTGCTTTGGACCAAGCCTGTATTTGGCAGCTGGGTAGACGGTTTGTCTGTCCCCATGCTTCTGCTTGACCGCTCGCTTCTTTTCCCCCCCCCCCATTCGTTTGCACATTTGTATTCCTCTGGTTTTTGGACAGTGCACAGGAGATTTAAATGTCCAATTCTACAATATTGGTAAAAAATGTAGAAGTGGCTGGGCGGCAGCATTCTGCCCCTTAATTTTTGACTTAATTTGGCTTTTCCACAAATCCAGGCACACCTCCTGTCTTGTATTTAGTGCAGCTACACCTACTGACACGGGGGAGCTACTGTTACCTCTGACCCAGGTTGCAGCTCCAGTGTTGCCTTCATCAGTTGCCACATAAATAGGGCACACATATCATTACTGAAATTACACCAACCAGACATTTTAATAACAATCTCATCCAAATCCTAGCGAAGTGCAAGCGGAACTGAACTCAGTTTGGACATTAGCATCTTTCCCCGGTGGCCTCAATTACACTTTGCAACACTTGCACTGGGATAATGGAAAGAAAAACACTGCATTGTGTGTATAAAGCAGTCTATTGCACTCAAAATTGCACTTAGCACACTGAACTTGCAGTCTTAAATTACCCATTATTTTCCATAGCAGATTATTTCCTTTTAACCTGTTCATAACCACCAAGAAGTAGAACCATATGCTGTTTTCCTACTGAATGACTGAAGCACATGTCATGTTTTATAACTCCCTATTCTGAATACTATATTATTCTGGAACAAGCTCTGTTCCAAGATGATATACTGTATAGTATGCCCTCCTACCAAGGGGTACGTGTCTGAATTAAAATATATGAGAACAATAAAACCCCATGCATAAGGAAATCATGTATCAGGTGGCTGATAAGTACAGAGAGATATATTAAATAGACAGGGGATTGACGGGAATCCTCAATAAAGCAGGCTCCCATGCCCTGGGAGAGAAGCACTCAGCCTGACGAACCCTCTGTACAATCTCAGCAGGACAAGCGTGGACAAAATGTGCACAAAGTTGTGACGCTGCACAGACCCTCCAGCAGTGAAAGGGTCAAACAGATGTTTGACCTTAGAAATATGATAATTTGGATTGCAAGGAAATGAAAATATGTATTTAACACAAGAGTTATACTTTTAATGGCCTCAGGAGAGAAGCCCAGGATAGAAAAGTAACCCTATGAGAACCCCACGAATGAATGCATGGAATGCTTAAACAACAGACATATTGCATTTGAATTAAATGAGATCTTGGGGTACCAGTAAACTGACATACAGGCTTAAAAGTTTGTGACTAGAAGGAAAATTAATAGCAATTCCCCAATACTATCTCACCTCACTATCTGAGATTACTTTGCCACAATTCAAACCCCCATTTGCCTTAAAAGCAAGTGAAGCTGTTTTTGCTGGGTGCAAAATGTGCTCATGTTCAGTGCATCTTATACCCGGAATTTAGTGCAAAGAGCAGGTTGCACAGACACCCTCTGCTGCAATGCTCTGTAACTGAGCACTTATGGGCGGCAATTATGTGCCCCTGCTCTAGCACTTGCAGCAGGAGATTTGTAGATGATTCCTCTGGTATTAAGCAGAACTGAATCCAAACCCAAATGAGCATATTCACATTGGGCTAAATCCACACTCTCCCAAAAACACTGAGGGTGAGGGGCCTATTTGCTAACATTCAATATCTCTCTTTTTTTTCCACAAATCTCTAAAAATTCTTGTTTTTGTTGTATTTCTTTAAAACTCTAAAAATTTGAGATTCATTAAAGGGAAACTAAAGTCTAAAATAGAATAATGCTAGAAATTCTGTATTTTGTATACTAAACATAAACATTAAATTACTTCACCAGAAGCCTAATAAAACAAATGATTTATACTTTCAAAGTTGGCCACAAGGGGTCACCATGTTGTAACTATGCTAAACATATTTACAAGACCAAGACCTGCTTCTGTTGGGAGGTTAAGCTTAGGGATCGTCATGAATGATCAAAACAGCACAAGTCAAATAATATCTGCCATAGAAGCTGATATAGCAAGACTGATTAATAATCAGAATTTGCAGACTGCACTGGGTCTGTGGATACGAATCTCTACACGGTCGTTGGCTGCTTTACAGGAAAACAAACAAACTTTCTAGAGTTCTGGGAAAGTATAATCGTTTCCCTGCAGAGCAGTTAGGGACCATCTGAAATTTCCTATCCGCAGCAGTCAGAGTAGCAGGGGGAATTTCTCTGCATACAGTCAGGTTTCTTATAAAAACGGTACACATTTTTTAATTAAAGTATATTGGAGACAGGTTTCTTTTTCATTAAATAAAGTAAAAATGGGATTGTATTTTTTGTCTTTACATCCCCTTTAAGTGTAAAAAACACAAATAACTCAGAAGCTGTTGAGGTCCCATAGAAGTCAATGGGAGCTGCGATGATCCTACTGGACCATTTTTTAATCAATGCAGACTTTTAGAGATTTTCAGATTTTTTTTTTGCCAGTAAAGTTTTTAGGGCATCGTTCAGTGTTTTTTACTCCATTGTACTTTTTATATTTGGATCTTTTAATAATTTTCATGGCATTCATGGTTTTAGAGAGAGTTTAATCATAGTTCCAAAAAACACTAAAATTCGACCTTTTATAAATAGGCATCTATGTATGTGGCCAAATCCTGAAAAAAAGTGTTCCTGAAACATGCTACTTTTCAAATCCCTAGTTTAGCTGAAATTCTGTATTAAAACACAATTGAAGAATTTAAATGAGGGGAAATGAATTTGGGCCTCTGAAAACATACACACTGCCGCTACTTTTTGTAGTTGCCTGAATTTTCCTTGCAAGAAAACTCTGGGTAACTTAGTGCCGTGCTAACATGTGAATTTCCCCTGAGGAAGCGTTTGGATGTGATTTGTCTCCCCCACTAGAAGAGATCAGGGTGACTAATGAACCGAGGGGGTGGATTGAATTGGGTATTGATTATGGTAGTGGTATGGGGATCACTACCATAATCAATACCCAATTCAATCCACCCCCCCGGTTCATTACTCAATACAGTAAAGAACACCAGGGAATCAGATCCATACTTAACAAAATTCTACTTCAGGACCCATACTTAAGACCTCTACTACCTGACAAACTATTAATCACATACAGGAGAGCACCAAACCTTAGGAATTTATTAGCTCCCAGCAGGCTCCGCAATCCCAAGACCAACAACAACACACCTGATCAAGTACCACTGACATTGGGCTCCTGGTCCTGCCACCGCCCCCGCTGCTTAGCCTGTTCTTTTGTTTCCAATACCTCCAATTTCATGTCCACGGTTACCAATATCCAGTACTCCATAAAAAAACACATATCCTGTCAGTCTAAATTTGTAATTTACGTCATCACCTGTGCCTGTCATCTCCAATATGTTGGCAGAACCACACAAGAGGCCCGGAGCCGGATAGGTCAACATAAAAGGAATATTTTGAACAAATTCCCCATGCACAGTGTTTCACGTCACTTTCACTCAGCACACCAGAGCAATCCCGACACTTTCTCCATCACCCTTATAGATAATATCAATGAGACAGAACCGGCGGCATTTGAAAAACTTAAAAAACTTAAAAAACTTGAGATGTATTGGATCCAAACCCTAAAGACACTCTTTCCTGAAGGACTCAACGAGGTCTTAGAGAAAATTTATTAAATATCAACCCCCATAATCATATCCATTCTGTTTCGTTAACACTTTTAGTCAGTCCTCTCTTTTATGGTTCTTTTATATATTTTTTTAACAAATTTTTTACGTATTTACGATCTACAGTCTCATGTTTTTACTGTGAATAAACAATATATATTTTATTTTTGATTCAAACTTCCAATGTTGTAGAACATTGGAATAATAAATAAGGTGGCATATCGTATATTCTATATATCAATGTATTATATTTGATCACAGTATCTGATACTTTATGGATATATGTTTTTGATTACAATTTTTAATATATGTTTTAGATAATGTTTTTATTATTCTGTATAAGCAACCTGTTTTTGCTCCATATGGTTATTATTCAGGCATCATGCACTATGGCACTCCATTTTAATAACCTGCCCTGATATAAATTTAAAAAAAAAAAATTCTTTTTTTCTTTTTTTCTTTTATTCTTCTCCGATTTTATAGCCGCTTGCCCACATCAATATGATCAACACTCCCCTATTTCTTATATGTGTACCCTCACGCACTTTTATGTACCTATTTCACTACTCTGTCCCATCCAACATGGCGGCTAAGTAACCCCCACACTGCCCCTCCCAACATGGTGACTATTTACTTCCTATACTATAGTATTGAACCTTTTGCCTTAACCCCGCCCCCCTATGATGCACTTCCTGTTTGTAAAATGCTGGTTCCCCTCCAAACTCTCACTATAAAAGACACTCAGGCGTCCTTCGCCGGCACAGAGGCGCTAAGTGTGTATACTACTGCCAGATGGTGAGTCTTGTTATTTATAACCACACACCACTCTATGCCTTATCTGTTTTGTTAGTTATGACTTTATATTAACTTTGCAATCCCACTACGTTTTTGCTCACTGCACTTCCTTTTTACCCTATTTACTGCACTTCACCTGTATAATTGTTGTATCCTCTAATACCTATCAACCTTTACTTTGGTATATCCCAAAACCCCCCCATTTTTTAATAGCTAACCAATCCCTGCACCATACCTTTATCCCAGAATAATGACTACCATACATTTTTTGTAATACTAAAAAAGCTTTTGTTTTGATGAATAAGCATACAGCATACTATTTATCACTTTGGTCTCTGAAATTCACAGCTGTAACTCCTATGTTTATTGCCTGAAGAAGCGTGTCTGAGCCCGTGAAACGCATTGCACTGATTGGAGTTCGTTAATAAATTTTGACTGCTTAATTACAGTCTTTTTGTGTCTGCTGGAGGAGGTAAGTCCACTACTGCCTCCTCTGATTACCAAGTTTTGGTTTTTAAACTCGTTTATATCCTTTTATTCTTTTGGCGCCTCTGTTCTTTTTATACAATACTAAGTCCACCCTGGGTGGAGGGTTGATACCCTTTTTCTATCTACAGAGAGCGACTTCTTAATCCTGAGTGGGGTCAGGACAATCTCCCCACCTGCCTTTACAGTGGTTGCCTATTGGTAACCTTGGTTTGTGAGTATATGTTATCTACTCTTATTTCATTATCCCTTACCAATACATATTACACTATTGGGCTCTTGGTGTTCCTTTTGTTTATTGCTTAATAAATATACTTGTCAGTATATTCCACTTGTAAGCAAGGAACGTCGTTGCAAAGCAAAACCTTTTTGGTTCAATAGAAGCGTTGGTGCTAAGGTGGGTAAGAAAATACATGCTTTTAAGGCTTTCAAGTTAGCTGGGACAGCCGAATCATTTATAAGGTACAAGGACGCCAACAAATCATGCAAAGAAGCTATAAGGCAAGCTAAAATTGATATAGAAAAGGATATTGCAGCAAGCAATCCCAAATTATTTTTTAAATATGTTAATAGTAAAAAAAATGAAGCAGGAAGGGGTGGGACCCTTACTATCAGGGGGTGGGTGTCAGCTGGTTGATGAAAACAAAATAAAAGATTCTGAACTCATATTTTTCATCTGTCTACACAAATGAGGAACCAGTAAGTGAAGGTTTCCTTCTTAATAGTCCCAATTTTAGTAATACAACTAATGATGCATGGTTCACACATGAGGAAATTCAAAAGAGACTAGAACATGTTAAGATTAGCAAAGGATACTTAGCGAGCTTAGCTCTGTGATTGCCAAACCTACTTAAATTTTCAGGATTCATTGAGATCTGGCATAGTGCCGAGAGAATTGCGAATTGCTAATGTGGTGCCTCTATTTAAAAAAGGATCCCGTTCTCAGCCTCAAAACTATAGGCCAGTTAGTCTGACATCAGCGGTAGGAAAGCTTTTCAAAGGGTTAATAAAGGATAAGATACTGGACTTCATAGCAAATCATAATACTATGAGTGTTTGCCAGCATGGTTTTATGCGTAATAGATCTTGCCAGACTAACTTAATTTTTTTTTATGAGAAGGTAAGTAGAGACCTCGATTCTGGGATGGCAGTGGATGTGATTTACTTAGACTTTGCTAAAGCATTTGATACAGTGCCACACAAAAGGTTACTGGTTAAATTAAGGAATGTTGGCCTGGAACATTGTATTTGTACCTGGATAGAAAACTGGCTAAAAGATAGACTACAAAGAGTGGTGGTAAAAATGGAAAATTATATCATACTTACTGTAATTTTCCTTTCCCGGTCCTCTCCATGTCAACACGTTATGGGGATAGGTCCCTCCCTCTCCTAATTGTAGAACCCACCCATTAATTAATTAATAAATACTTACCCCTCACATTCCCCGGCGTTTAGACATATGGTTATTATTCAGGCATCATGCACTATGGCACTCCATTTTAATAACCTGCCCTGATATAAATTTAAAAAAAAAAAAATTCTTTTTTTTCTTTTTTTCTTTTATTCTTCTCCGATTTTATAGCCGCTTGCCCACATCAATATGATCAACACTCCCCTATTTCTTATATGTGTACCCTCACGCACTTTTATGTACCTATTTCACTACTCTGTCCCATCCAACATGGCGGCTAAGTAACCCCCACACTGCCCCTCCCAACATGGTGACTATTTACTTCCCTATACTATAGTATTGAACCTTTTGCCTTAACCCCGCCCCCCTATGATGCACTTCCTGTTTTGTAAAATGCTGGTTCCCCTCCAAACTCTCACTATAAAAGACACTCAGGCGTCCTTCGCCGGCACAGAGGCGCTAAGTGTGTATACTACTGCCAGATGGTGAGTCTTGTTATTTATAACCACACACCACTCTATGCCTTATCTGTTTTGTTAGTTATGACTTTATATTAACTTTGCAATCCCACTACGTTTTTGCTCACTGCACTTCCTTTTTACCCTATTTACTGCACTTCACCTGTATAATTGTTGTATCCTCTAATACCTATCAACCTTTACTTTGGTATATCCCAAACCCCCCCATTTTTTAATAGCTAACCAATCCCTGCACCATACCTTTATCCCAGAATAATGACTACCATACATTTTTTTGTAATACTAAAAAAGCTTTTGTTTTGATGAATAAGCATACAGCATACTATTTATCACTTTGGTCTCTGAAATTCACAGCTGTAACTCCTATGTTTATTGCCTGAAGAAGCGTGTCTGAGCCCGTGAAACGCATTGCACTGATTGGAGTTCGTTAATAAATTTTGACTGCTTAATTACAGTCTTTTTGTGTCTGCCTGGAGGAGGTAAGTCCACTACTGCCTCCTCTGATTACCAAGTTTTGGTTTTTAAACTCGTTTATATCCTTTTATTCTTTTGGCGCCTCTGTTCTTTTTATACAATACTAAGTCCACCCTGGGTGGAGGGTTGATACCCTTTTTCTATCTACAGAGAGCGACTTCTTAATCCTGAGTGGGGTCAGGACAATCTCCCCACCTGCCTTTACAGTGGTTGCCTATTGGTAACCTTGGTTTGTGAGTATATGTTATCTACTCTTATTTCATTATCCCTTACCAATACATATTACACTATTGGGGCTCTTGGTGTTCCTTTTGTTTATTGCTTAATAAATATACTTGTCAGTATATTCCACTTGTAAGCAAGGAACGTCGTTGCAAAGCAAAACCTTTTTGGTTCAATAGAAGCGTTGGTGCTAAGGTGGGTAAGAAAATACATGCTTTTAAGGCTTTCAAGTTAGCTGGGACAGCCGAATCATTTATAAGGTACAAGGACGCCAACAAATCATGCAAAGAAGCTATAAGGCAAGCTAAAATTGATATAGAAAAGGATATTGCAGCAAGCAATCCCAAATTATTTTTTAAATATGTTAATAGTAAAAAAATGAAGCAGGAAGGGGTGGGACCCTTACTATCAGGGGGTGGGTGTCAGCTGGTTGATGAAAACAAAATAAAAGATTCTGAACTCATATTTTTCATCTGTCTACACAAATGAGGAACCAGTAAGTGAAGGTTTCCTTCTTAATAGTCCCAATTTTAGTAATACAACTAATGATGCATGGTTCACACATGAGGAAATTCAAAAGAGACTAGAACATGTTAAGATTAGCAAAGGATACTTAGCGAGCTTAGCTCTGTGATTGCCAAACCTACTTAAATTTTCAGGATTCATTGAGATCTGGCATAGTGCCGAGAGAATTGCGAATTGCTAATGTGGTGCCTCTATTTAAAAAAGGATCCCGTTCTCAGCCTCAAAACTATAGGCCAGTTAGTCTGACATCAGCGGTAGGAAAGCTTTTCAAAGGGTTAATAAAGGATAAGATACTGGACTTCATAGCAAATCATAATACTATGAGTGTTTGCCAGCATGGTTTTATGCGTAATAGATCTTGCCAGACTAACTTAATTTTTTTTTATGAGAAGGTAAGTAGAGACCTCGATTCTGGGATGGCAGTGGATGTGATTTACTTAGACTTTGCTAAAGCATTTGATACAGTGCCACACAAAAGGTTACTGGTTAAATTAAGGAATGTTGGCCTGGAACATTGTATTTGTACCTGGATAGAAAACTGGCTAAAAGATAGACTACAAAGAGTGGTGGTAAAAATGGAAAATTATATCATACTTACTGTAATTTTCCTTTCCCGGTCCTCTCCATGTCAACACGTTATGGGGATAGGTCCCTCCCTCTCCTAATTGTAGAACCCACCCATTAATTAATTAATAAATACTTACCCCTCACATTCCCCGGCGTTTAGTTACAAGTTCTTAATATAAATTGACATCACAGGTAGGGAAAACCTTGACATGGAGAGGACCGGGAAAGGAAAATTACGGTAAGTATGATATAATTTTCCCTTTTCCCCAGTCCTCTCCATGTCAACATGTTATGGGACATAGCAAGTTAAATGTCCCAGGGTGGGAAGAATAAAACTTCAAGGCAATAAATGCTGCAAACAATATTTTATTTCCTAGTGGAAGCTGATTTAAGAATCTTAGCTCCGAAGAGAGTACTCTGAAGCTCTCACATCCAGCTTATAGTGAGAGATGAAGGTGCAGGGAGTAGACCAAGATGCTGCTCGGCAGATAACGTCTAGAGGTACTCCTGCTTCTGCCGCCCAAGAAGCTGTATGACCCCTGGTTGAGTGCGCTTTTACTTTGGAAGGTTCTGGAAGATCTGCCGAAGAGTAGGCTCTTTTGATAATCCATTTTATCCAATCTGAAATGGATCTAGATGAGGCAGTATTCCCCTTCCTTAAACCTGACGGAATGATAGAGCCTATCCGAATTCCTGATGGAATTGGTTCTTTCGCAGTAGATTCTGATATTTTACGCCACATCTAGGCTCTTTAAATCTAAAGATAGTGATTCTCCCGAAAATGCTGGTAACACCAACTCATCCCTGAGGTGAAAGGGTGAAACAACCTTGGGTTTGAATGAAGAGTTGAATCTCAAGATCACTCGATCTGGAAAGAAGGTAGGGCTATCTGGAGAAAAACTGAGAGCCTGTAATTCTCCCACTCACTTTGCTGATGTAATGGCCACTAGAAAGACTGTCTTGACTGTCAATAGCCATAGCGAGAGAGAATCCATATCGTCAAACGGGGAAGAAGATAACATACTGAGAACCCTAGGAAGATCCCAGGATGGACATGTTGGTCTTCTGGCTGGTAAAATTCTGATTGCTGCTTTAAAAAATCGTGACACCAAAGGATGTTGTGACCATCTTACTCCTGAGATCGCTGAGATAGCAGAGACTTGAGTTCTCAGTGTACTGACTGATAAATCCTTCTCTATTCCTGATTGTAGAAAATCCAAGAGTTCAGTAACCGAGATTGGCAGAGCTTGAGATCTATCTATACTGTTGATGAAGGTATCCCAGATCCTGGAGTATCTTGAGTTAGTAGAAAACTTTCTGGATCTTAGTAGTGTTTGAACTACTCTGTGTGAAAGCCCCTGAGATTCTAAGTTCTGCCGCTCAATCGCCATGCCATGAGCACCAGGGGCCCTGGATCTGGATGCATAAATGGACCCTGTACTAGAAGATCCCTCGAGAGAGGGAGTTTCCAAGGTCGATCTGTTGAGAGCTGAACTAGATCCGTGAACCACGGCCTCCGTGGCCAGGCTGGAGCAATGCAAACTACCTCTGCCTGGTCCTGCTTGATCTTCTGAATCAGAGGTAGAGGAGGAAAGATGTAGCATAAAGGATGTGTCCACTTCTGAGTCAGGGCATCTACAGCTAGTGCCCTCGGATCCGGTTCCCTCGAAAAGAAGAGAGGACACTTGGAGTTGCTGGATGAGGCCATGAGGTCTATGACTGGTTGACCCCAAATCCGGACCAGAGTCCTGAAGATTTCTTGCTTCAAACTCCAATTGTGTCTCCCTACCGCATACCTGCTGAGAAAGTCTGCAGCTTTGTTTAATCTTCCTGGAAGATACACTGCCGTAAAGTCTAGAAGTGTTGACTCTGCCCACTGCAAGATCGGTTCCACCTCTGTGAAGAGAAAGGGACTCCCTGTTCCTCCCTGCCTTCTGATGTAAGCCACTGCTGTGGTGTTGTCGCATCTTATCTTTAGTCTTTTGCCTCTGAGCTGATCTTGAAAGAACAGACAGGCCTGTTCAGATCCAGGATTGGACGCCAGGCTCCTGACTGTTTTTGCACTATGAAGAAAATTGAGTAGTTCCCCTGGCCCCATTCCTTTATTGGAACCTGCGAGATGACCCTCTGAGTCCTCAAGAAAGACATAGCTGAAGGGCTTCTCTCTTCATCAGGCCTGATGGAAGAGGTGAAGGTCGAAAAAATGGAGAAGGAAGATACTTGAATTCCTAATCCTTCTCGAATTATGCTCAGAATCCAATTGTCTTCTATAGATCTTTCCCAGGCGGTCAGGAACAGCATCAGTCTTGCCCCTACTGTCTGCCCCTGGGGAGCACCACCTTCAGAATTGTCTTCTGGGATTGCTAGAGGCCCTGCCTCTGGCCACCTTAAAGACTCCTGATTGTCCCCCTCTCCAACTGCCAGATCTCGGATTCTCATTTCTGGAACGAAAACTCCGCTGGTCGTGCGGAGGGGATCTAGATCTAAATGAGCCTCTGCCCCTGGCTGACTGTTTATTAGGATATTTCCTTTTTCTCTTCTGTGGAAGTAATTGACTCTTGCCTCCTGATGCTTTAGAGATAAGATCCTCCAGCTTCTTCCCGAAAAGTGTATGGCCCTGAAAGGGCAAGGAGCACAGGGCAAACTTGGAGGCTGTGTCGGCTTCCCAGGATCTGAGCCATAAGGCTCTCCTTGCAGAGACAGAAAGGGCCATAGATCTAGAGGTTAAGTGTATCTGATCCACCAAGGCATTCATCAGGAATGACGAACCCAATTTGAGCTCCTTCAGGCCGTCAACGATATCCGCCCTATTGCGGCCCTCTCTTAGAGCTGACTCTATATTAGATAGCCAGACCTCCAGAGCTTTAACTACTGACAGACTTGCCAAGGCTGGCTTAAGGGCTTCTCCTGCCACTAGAAAGGCCCTCTTCAGGTCAGTCTCAAGACGCCTGTCCATAGAGTCCTTCAATGTAGCCTGATCCTCAATAGGCAAAACAGTATTTTTTGTTAAATTCAGAACTGGAGCATCAACCTTGGGGAGAGTAGATATATCCTTAAACTCTTCCTCCTTGAACGGATAAAGTTTACAAAACCGTGCGTGAGTATAATTTCGCTTGGATACCGTCTCCCATTCGGATTTAACCAAGTCGAGTACTTCCTGATGTAGAGGGAAGACTTGAGCTGTGACCTTGGACTTGGGAAGGAACGTGGAAGAAGTAGCCTGTGTGGATATCAGGATTTTAGATTAAAATTATATACATATGGGTTAGGTATTGTATAAAATGCAATGATTATAGAATAGGACACTGCCACAGAACAGCTGTGTTAGACTCTACACTTCAAGGTTAGAGGCCTTTCTACTAATTAGGGTTGTAGAATGTTTACATAGAACTAAGAATACATCTTTTGTCTCATATCACAAGTATTCCTAGTGCAAGGTTAAGAAAGACACTTATAGCCCCAAAAACACACCCACTGCACAGATACCATTCTGGACACTGTGCTAGCACAGCAAATGTACTTATTTGGACTGTACTTAGGTCAGGAAGAATTGTACTAAAATGGACATAGAGGCATAGTTATATTAAACCAAGGACGATGATTGGATGTCAAGGGATCAGCCCCATGGAAGAAGAAATGGTTAAATAATCATCTGTTGTATTGCTTATTGTCCCCCAACGTCCTCACGAGCTTTCAGGGCGTGTGAGCTATTATTTAATACTCTGTATTGTAATACTCTGTATTAATGTATACCTCAAATAAAGCTGTCTGGTTAATTTCCTGAGAGAATCTGTTTGGTTCAAGTCAGGCCCAGGGGGAACTTCGGGGCCAGGCTCGATTTGAGTAAGTATTTATTTAAATCCAAGAGGGACTTACTCATTGTGGCTGAGAATCTTATATCCCTGGAGGACTATAGGAGCATAAATCCGACATTTCTGGGGGCTTCGTTCCGGTCCTGTGGTTCTGGTCGTGACACAAGGACAGATTGTCGAGACTCAGCTCGTGGTAAGTATGTTTCTTTTTAAATCTCGGGAAAGAATGGTGCCACAAGGTTCGCAACCTAGTGCAGATATTATTAGTCTACGGAGTGGTGTATCTAAAAGTACTGTTTCGTCAGGCAGCACAGAAGCTTTTTCCCCTGTTTTGTTACGTCTTCCTAATGTTTTCCTTGAATATGTTCAATGTTGGATCACTAAATATGGCGGGCCATTTAAACTAAATAAAGAAATAAATGAAAATGAGATAGAGGAAAGTCTGGATACTTTGACCTCATCAATGGAATTAAAAGATGGAAAAATAAAAAAGGGAAGAACTTTACAAGCACTGCTGGATTTAGTCTTGACTTCCCTTTCGTTAATTGTAAAACTGCAGGTCAGTTACAATTTACAATGTTCTTATCTAGAAACACTGCAGGTTCAGTTAGAAGACTATAGATGTCAAACTCAAACTACTGCCCATTCAGCTGGCCTCCTACAGGATAAATTAGAAAAACTAACAGCTGAAAATAAGACTCTAGATGAGGCAGTAGATTCCTTACAAAATGCTAGAAGGAAAATACCTAAATTAAAATTAGGAGGCTACCGACAAGGCAGTGGTATTTTTAAAGCTTCTACTGCTGATAATGACAGATGGGTTCAAATTGCCACTTTAAATGTTGATATTCCTCCAGCTCTTATAGACAATGAGGAAGATTTATGGTTGGATGATGAAAATCTAACTAGTAATATTACTCCCAAAGTTCCAACCACTCCATCGGCACCTCCCACATATACTCGTCTGTATCCAGATTTATTTTCTAATAATTCTGATAAAAAATATTATCCCTGTAACCCTCTTACTCGTGCTCCCCAGTTACAAGAAGATGAACTCGTATCTGCAGAAAGGCTGCAGGAAATACAAACTTATCAAAATAAAATTGAGACTGAATATAATAACATGGAAGTAGAATTACACAAAGTTAAGTCTGACCATTCTAAAGAGCAGCAAGCTCGAAAAACGTTTCAACTCGATTTAATTTCTACTGAAAAGGAGTTGAAACAAACAAAAGATCAACTTTTTCGTTATGAGAATGATCTTGATGTGTTAAAAGATACTATATTACAACTGCAACATGCTCAGTCACAGCAACCTAAAGTTAATACTGTGCCTGTCATTCCCCCCTCCTCCTCCTCACAAGTGCAGAATCGTAATGTTTTTGTTAAAGATACCATAGCAGTACAAGTTACAAATCAGCCTGCTATTAAAGCCACTGAGGCTCGTGCTGTTCTTTCTGAAATTGGACATGCCCCTATAGGAAGAGGTAGCACTGAGGATTTTAATAATTTTACTAGATGGACAATGCAATTATTAAGATGGGGTACTGCACAAGACTCTCAATTGATCCAAATTTTTCTGAAGGGTTTAGGAACCTCTTCAGCACTTATTGAAGGGTTTGCTCAGACATTTCCTACATTGTTATTGCGGTGTTGTAATAAGCTATTCCATCTGACTAACAATATCCAATTACAAAAAGCTTTTACTTCTTTACCTAATGAATCTATAACTGAAACTGCTAACCGCCTAATTATTTTTTTTGCTGCAATTTCTAAAGGAGCTAATTCTCCTGATGAAAGACAACGTATACAAGACAAATTGAAAGGCGATAAAGACTTAAGGGAATTGATTCTAACTCTGTTACCATCTAACATTCCACATGTCATTAGTATTTGTTACGGTGATATGACTGACATTGACTTCAACACATGGCTTGATAGATTGCAAGTAGAAACTGACAGGTGGTTCAATCCTAAACCTATTGCAGAGATTACACATTTGGGTCAAAGGACTTGGAGAGAGGGCATGCAACAAAAAACAAATTCATTAAATCATTTCCAAATTGAAGGTCCACAAAACAGAAGTATACCCAGTTATAGAGGGCAGAGTAGAGGAAATAGAGGCAGAGGTAGAGGAATTGGCCCAAATGGAGAGTGGCTTCCTTTACGGGATATTATAGCTTCTCAGAAACAGCTGCAACATTCAGTTGATTTACTGAGACAGCAAGTCAGAGATGCTAATCTCACCCCTGTAGCCAGAGTTGACTTAGGAAATCACTCCGTTCCTCAAAATCAATAGGGATGTGTTTTCTCCTCTTCCCCTTCTTGTCTAGATTGGCCTCTGGAATTAGATGTGTGGGGGAGACCTGTCTGTTATATACAGGTAGATGGGGAGGAAATTAAAACCTTGATTGATACAGGGGCTGCAGCTACATTGATGCCAGGTTTGCCTAAAACACAATCTTATACAACGACTAACATTGTGGGTGTTACTGGTGTTCCAAAACGAGTTTATGTTGAAACTAAGTTGTTAACAATTGGAAATAAATCTATTTCTACATCTGTATTTTTAGGACTTGGTGTACAAGCTCTTTTGGGTGCTACTGATATTGTAAAATTTGGTTTTGTTGTTGATTTGATGAATCTCATGTTTTGGGACATTAACTCACTACTTATGAATTCTTCCCAAATTGAACAATCTTTACCCCATGATATTTTACCATTACAAGTAATTCACCCACATGAGGATGTTGGTAGTGTTAAATGTATTAAAATCAAACATCCTCCTCCACCTCCAATTGGCACAGAATTTTGGTGGGATGAATATAAGGATTTGTGGGCTAAAGATAGTCTGGATCATGGTCAGTCAAAACTAACTGTTTCATTAGAAGGTTCCAACCATCCCTATGTGAAACAATATCCTATACCTTACGAAGCAGAAAAAGACCTAGAGGTTGTAATTGATCAGTTGCTTCAAAGAAACTTAATACGCCCTTGTCAAACAGCTGGCTCTTCTCCTATTTGGCCTGTCAGAAAACCTGACAACACATGGCGTCTAACTATAGACTACAGACGTTTAAATGAGACTGCTTACAGGACAGCAAAGTTAACTCCTGACATGCAATGGTATTCTGCAATTGATTTAGCAAATGGGTATTGGAGTGTAAAGATATCACCTGAAACGCAATATCGTACTGCTTTTTCATTTCAATCGAAACAATATTGCTGGAATTTCTTACCACAAGGTTATTGTGATAGCGGCGTTTTCTTTCATAACATGCTAGCAGATGCATTAAAATCTCATGGATTACATAATAAGGTGATTCAATATGTGGATGATCTTTCAATTGCTACTGAAAGTCGGGAAAGTAACATTGTTTTACTCAGGAAAGTTTTAGACTGCATGAGGGACAATGGCCTTAAGTTAAATCCTGATAAATGTCAACTTGTTCAACAAAAGGTTAAATACCTGGGACTTGAACTTGGGCCAGATGGTAGAAGTATCTTAGAAGACAGAGTTAAACATATACTTTCTCTGCCACGTCCCATAGATGTTAAATCTTTACAACAATTTCTTGGTCTAACTGGTTTCTGTAGAGAATTTGTTGCTAATTATGCACTTCTCGCTGAACCTCTTTATGATTTACTGAAACAAAACAAATTTGAATGGAATGATTCCCATACTGAGACTTTTACTTCTTTAAAGTCTGCACTGGCTAGTGCACCTGTTTTGGGAACTCCTGCCCCTGACAAACCATTTGTTATATATTCAAGTGTTTCTGACACCACTCTTGGCTCTATTGTTGCTCAATACCAGAGTAATACTTTGATTCCTATTGCATATCTAAGTAGGAAAATGACATCACCTGAGTTAAAATTTGGTCCATGTGAAAAAATAGCATTAGCTACTTACTGGACTATTCAGAGGCTAAAATACCTTCTCAGTGGGCAAAAAATATTAAGTCGCTCGCATCACAATCCTCTTCTTTTTCTTCAAAATCATAACCTAGCTCTGTGTGACATTCGAAATGAGAGAGTTGTAAGGTGGATGACAACTTTGCTTACTGAACAAATTATGGTTGAACCTTTAAAGGAACCATCTATACATGTGCTAGGTGTTCTTATTCAGGGAGAAGAACATACTTGTAAACCAATGCTTGCTCCCAAAGCCCATCCTGTATTTAAGGAAGGCAATACTGCAGATGTAGGAGATAAACCTGCTTGGTATATTGATGCTAGTTCTTCTGTAGTTGATGGAAACAGAATGACAGGATTTGCAGGTGTTCTACTAGAAGGGAAATCAATATGTGATCAGTTTCTATATACATGCAAACATGCTGGAGCTCAATTTGCTGAGTTAGCTGCTTTGTTAACTTTATTACGTGATAAGATTGGTAAAGGAGGAACTCATCTAGTTGTGATTGATTCTATGTATGTTTTCAGAGGTGCTTTGATTTTACTAACATTCTGGATAAATAACAAATGGCAATCGACTGATGGTAGTATAATTCAACATAAAAATCTGTGGGAACGTATTCATGAGTTGACAAAGGATCATTTGGGGTTGATAAAGTTGATCAAAGTAAAAGCACACAGGAAAAAAGGTCCTTTATCATATGGAAACACCCTAGCAGATAAAATGGCAAAGGAGGCTGCATTTCTTCCAGATATTCCCTACTGGGAAGAGGAAGATTCTTTGCTCAATATTCCTGTTTTACCTATTCAATTGTATAATCAGGATGATGCAAATGCTCAATGGTCTGTTTTACGTGAACATCAAGAGTATGATCTTTCACTTGCCCCTCTTTTTGATGAACCTGAACCTAAATTAGGACATGAGAAGTCAAGAATAGAACATGACATTCTTGTTAGGGATGGAATGTTTGGCCCTGTATGGGTTATACCATCACATCTCACGAAAAGCCTGCTTGCATGGATTCATGGTTCTGTAACCTCAGGTCACCCTAAACTACAGGAATGCATGGATAGAATTTCTAAATTGGGTTGGTGGCCTACCATGAGAAAGGATATTCAAGATCATATTGACAGATGTCTTATATGCATGCAACAAGACCCTGCAAAGCAAATAACACGTGGCGCTTTGATGCGTAATGGGACAGATTACAAATTGATTATATTGGAAAATTACCGGTTACTGCTAGGAAAAATTGTTTCATGTTAGTAGTAATTGATGCTTTCAGCAGATGGGTTGAGGCATTCCCCACTTCCAATAAATCAGCAAGTACCACTGTTAAAATTTTAGTGAAGGAAGTTTTTTGTCGTTGGGGTATACACTTTTCAATAGATTCTGACAATGGTGGAGAGTTTGTCAATGAAATTGCAAGAGAAACAACAGAATGGCTTGATCTTCCTTGGGATTTTCATATTGCATATCATCCACAGAGTGGAGGTTTGGTTGAAAGAATGAATGGTCAAATCAAAAAGGAATTAAGTAAAATATGCAATGCAAGTGGAAAAAATTGGGACATTCTATTACCTTTTGTTCTGGCCAGATTAAGATCTAGAGTAAATAGAAATGTTCAATTTACACCATATGAAATTCTTTTTGGAAGGAATATGCCCTCTTGGGAGAGACTTTTGCTTCCAGTTGACACTGCCACTCATTTAAATCTTTCCAGTGAGGAATGGGTTAAGGCTCATTCTTTATGGTTAACAAGTGTTCAAGGACAAGCTTTTCAAACTGATGCTTTGTCGGCTTTAAAAAGCAAAATTGACTTTGACAAGAAATCTGATCTTAGAGAATACCAGGTGGGGGATTCTGTCTGTATTCTAAAGCAAGGTCACATACATCCTAGAAAATTTCCTAAGGATTGCTGGGAAGGCCCATTCTTGATCATTGATAAAATTGGACCATCAATTTATTTGATTCAAAAGTCAAATGGATTAAATGTTTATAAACACGCGATGCAATTAAAATTATATAAAGGTTCTTAATACTATGCAGTTTTCTCACATTTGTTTTCTCTTTCAGATTTTGAACCTTATGACTTGTTTGACATCACCGTGAATAGAGCAAAAATTCATCCCTTCATGACTTCGATAAAATCGAAATTTTATTTTTATTAACTTATAGATATAGTCATTATTGTTTTCTAAATATTAACAATCTTAAATTACTTTTACCCTATCTATTTAAACTACCATGTTTCATTATAACCTTTGGATTTTCTTTCTCTTTAAGTTTTCTATTTTACTCTTTTTAACATTTACTAATATTAACTTGTTTGAAGTGAGTGCTTCTGTTACTAATTTTACTCCTAATCATTCAAGATATAAGCCGATGTTACTTACATCTCATGAAACTGCAAATATAGATCTCATGACTGAAATAATAAACAATGCACAACGGTCTAGTCTTTTATCATCACGCCCAATATTGTATTTTTCTCATTCATCTATAATACCACAATTTATAGGCATTATTTTTGTACCACATGATGATAATATACCAAATTGGTTTATTAATGAGACACATCTTATTGTTCCAGAATATGGTAGTTTAAATCATGAAGGAAGAGATGTTTGTCTTTTATGTAGTTTAAATCTACAATCATCCTTGGTAGGCATTTTTCATGATGATACACATATGAATCTAGCAACTCAGGAAAATTTAATTACATGTGATACACAAAACGATAATTCAGAATCCAATATTTCAAAATTTCCAGCAACTCTTTTTATAGACAAAACAAATCCTTTAGCATCCATAAGATTATGGCAATGCAAAGATGATTATTCTAATTTTTCTCTTAATATCACTTTCTCTCCAAAACAGATTTCTACGATATCTCCAATATTATCTACTACTGAGATACCAGTATCTACAGTTTCACCATTTGAAGAGGGAGATCCGATTCAAGTTCGATTGGATTCCTCCACTCCAGTTACTTATGATGTGGAATATCGCATGATTACATGGCATTTAGAATTATCAAAATGGATGGTGTCTGAACACTATCACAACTGTTCTGCTTTTGTATCTGTTCAAGAAAAATCATTTGAATGGTGGTTCCATGAAAGCATGCTAAATAATGTTTCTCTTCGCTCTAATCACAGACCTAAGAGAGATGCTATTTCAACTGGTTTAGGGATTTATGGTAGTGTAATAGGATCCACTGCACAAGTGAATTCTGAAATTTTACGGTATAAATTAGCTTCCTTAGCATCACATACCTCTAATGGCTTTGATACACAATATGGAATTAATAACAATATAGCACGTCTCCAACAGCATCAGACTCATGTAATGATAGAAATGACAGATATAATTAACAACAAATTTAAAACCCTTGTTGAAGGTATATACAATTTTACTAATGATGCTGTTTGGGCTATGCTATGCTCACAAGTACAAGCTGACCTGTCAACTGACCTTAAAATTCAACTACAAAGTTTATGGTCCGGCAGATGGCCAGCTTCTCTGAGTCTTGCAGCTGCTAAATCAGTAACTTCCTTTGCCATAAATCATTTGATGTGGTGGGAGGTCATTCTCTCTGATTGTACCTTGGAATCTTGTGCAATTCATACTTTAGTACCTTGGTCAGGAAAAGACACTATTATATATCGACTGGCTACAATTGGATTGCCCATTAATAATTCATTATTAATTCCAGAATTGTCACATCAATGGGTATTTAAGCATAAAAATGAATATAACTGGACAATGGTAGATGTATCATTATGTACTACTAATATTAATTCATATATGTGCTCCCCTTCCCAATTCAAAACAACAACAGAGACTTGTTGGCTACACCAAAAAACATGTACTTTAAATGGCCAATTCAATGTATCCAGCCCTATATATTATTTAGGATTAGAAAGAATTTGTTTCCATCTATTTAATCGTGATACAATAATATTTAAACCAAAAGGGAAACAATATAAATCGATTGAAATGCTTCCGGGCACATGGTGTAATAATATTCCTTTAGAATTTATATCTTCATCTACTTGGAATATGACAATACCACAAACATTGAATATGTCTTTAGATCTTGGATGGGAACATATTATAGATTTTAGTACATCTGATTTACCTTTAGGTATGGGAATGCAAATGAAAAAGTGGTTAAGTGAGTCAACATCTATTATTTCTCTTCTTAATGATCTAAAGAAAGAGTCACGTATAGCTCAGATAAATGTACAACATGAACAAGGTATTCTTAAAAAGGTTTCCGCAGTAGTTTTTAAAGACGGACAGGTGTCATGGTGGGAATCTATATTTGGATATAGTAATACAGCTACACAGTTTTTTAATTTTATGTTACATCCAATTATTATTATTTGTATTATGCAAATATTTATGTTATTATTTATTTGTGGATGTACTTGTTATCAAAAACGTCTTAACCAGAAATTAAGCAATCAAATTGAAACATTGAAGTTTCTCCAAATGCAACAAAAAACATTTATTCCATTTCATACGATGGATGGTCATACTGTTGCTATAGACCCCAGTTGTCGTCCTGTTTTAATTTAGATTATTTCTCTATTTATGTGCTCATGTTCTATATCTTTTTTTTTTAGATACCCTCTCTGCTGTTTTCTTCTATTTCTGGCTGAATCCTTTTAACTGGCACATGGCATATTTTGTTTAACTATCTACCAGACAGATTCAACAGCTGAACTGCTGCATAATGGCTACACGTAATGACTATTTCAGTGGTGAAGCATACAGAAATGAACTCTCATTGTATTACGTCTGATTTGGACTTTTATCAACGTTTGAATTACGTCTGATTTGGACTTTTATCAACGTTTGAATTACGTCTGATTTGGACATTCATCATCGTTTGAATTACGTCTGATTTGGACTTTCATCACCGTTAAATGCATTAACGGATTGACATCTTTAAAAAGACTATTTCAAGGATATTTCAACATTGTGTTCTATAATGTGACACAGGATCCTGGGCTGGAACTAGCCCTAAGAGCTACTGGATTATCTGGATAATGGATTTCTTCATCTTCACATATGGAATGACTTTATATATGTCGATATTACTGTATAATGAGTCCACTGGAATTGTAGCATTTTGTCTGGAATTGTAGCATTTTGTTTTTGTCTGGTAGAGCAAATTTTTTTTTTTTTAGATATGTATTTTTTGTTTTCAGCCAACTGTGCTACATTATGGATTTTGCTTTTATTAGAAGAAAAAAAGTGGGGAAATGTGGATATCAGGATTTTAGATTAAAATTATATACATATGGGTTAGGTATTGTATAAAATGCAATGATTATAGAATAGGACACTGCCACAGAACAGCTGTGTTAGACTCTACACTTCAAGGTTAGAGGCCTTTCTACTAATTAGGGTTGTAGAATGTTTACATAAAACTAAGAATACATCTTTTGTCTCATATCACAAGTATTCCTAGTGCAAGGTTAAGAAAGACACTTATAGCCCCAAAAACACACCCACTGCACAGATACCATTCTGGACACTGTGCTAGCACAGCAAATGTACTTATTTGGACTGTACTTAGGTCAGGAAGAATTGTACTAAAATGGACATAGAGGCATAGTTATATTAAACCAAGGACGATGATTGGATGTCAAGGGATCAGCCCCATGGAAGAAGAAATGGTTAAATAATCATCTGTTGTATTGCTTATTGTCCCCCAACGTCCTCACGAGCTTTCAGGGCGTGTGAGCTATTATTTAATACTCTGTATTGTAATACTCTGTATTAATGTATACCTCAAATAAAGCTGTCTGGTTAATTTCCTGAGAGAATCTGTTTGGTTCAAGTCAGGCCCAGGGGGAACTTCGGGGCCAGGCTCGATTTGAGTAAGTATTTATTTAAATCCAAGAGGGACTTACTCATTGTGGCTGAGAATCTTATATCCCTGGAGGACTATAGGAGCATAAATCCGACAGCCTGTTCCTCTTGCTGCAGAGCTAGGGAGGTTCTTACTGCCCTTATCAAGGGCTGCACAAGGGCAAAATCAAAGGCTGACTGGAGAGACTCCTCCTCCTCTAGTTTGGACCCTGAATCCAGCACCGAACTTGCCCAGCAATCTCTTTCCTCCTCCTGGGGAATGGAAAGTCTAGAAGGCCCTCCCATATCCTTGGATGCTGCCTGCACTTCCTTGGCTACTGTTTCCTTTATCCAGGAAAGGATGTCAGTGTTGGTTCCAGCTGACTGCCCTGCTACAGCATTCAGGCATGATAGGCATAGCTTCTTATCAGGAAGAGGAGCCTCTGAGCATCCTAAGCATTGAGTCTGTGCAGCTTGAACATTGTCTTCCCTGGGAATAGACTGTTCTTTCGATCTCTCTCTGGATCTGGAAGGCCTCATGGCACTGCCAGAAAAAGGAGAAAGAAAATTATATTGTAGAAGTCTTAGGAAATGCTAGCAAGCATCCTTAGATAGACTTTTTTTTTTTTACCTGAACCAGGGGTGAAGACTTTCTGGGGATGGCAGCTAGAACAAACCAGGAACTGGGCAACCTACCAATAAAAAACAAAAGAAAACCCCCATGTGGGTATGAGCAGGTTAATTGTACCCAGTCCTCTGAAAATTGTTCTTCTACCTACCAGGAAACAAGGTTGAACAAAGCAGGAGCAGCGTCTTGTGAGAAGCTTTGAAGAAAAAGCCACACGCTACAGCTTGCTCCTTAAAAGGCCTGGAGGGTACACGCCCCCCCTACAGCGTCCAATCATATGCTGGTGCGGCAAAGGCCTGCCAGGAAGAAGGGAAGACCGGAGCTACAGGGCGCTGAGGGAGACTACGCCCCCTGCCAATCCCACTAGCTCCGCCCGCGCACGAGCGGTTGGGCAGACGGAGTGAGGAACCGGAAGCTCCCCACTACTTTCCTCCCCGAGGAACCGTGTTCCTAATCCGGAAACGGAAGTTCCGTTCTCTCCGCTTCCCTGATGGCAGGGCTGCCACAGGACGCGCAACTATCCTAATCGCCTACGGAACCTGCCGCCATCCCCCCTGCTGGCTAAAACAGTAATGGGTGAGGGAACCCGAGCCGCCGGATGCCACGTGAACCGGTTAAGGCTAGGCAGCAGGGAGACCCACGCAAAACCTTGGACATCCCCAAAGGACTTAGTGCGTGCGGAGAAAAAGGCAGCATATGAGCTGAAAAAACTCCGTCTCTGGGACGCTACACAGCAGCCCCCTGCTACACCCCTGGGAAAAATAAAACTACAAGCTCCTGCAAGGAGCTAGGAGAGAGAAATGAGAACCCAAAAAAAGACGCCGGGGAATGTGAGGGGTAAGTATTTATTAATTAATTAATGGGTGGGTTCTACAATTAGGAGAGGGAGGGACCTATCCCCATAACGTGTTGACATGGAGAGGACTGGGGAAAGGAACATTTTCCAATTGGACCAGTGTTGTTAGTGGAGTACCGCAGGGCTCTGTACTAGGTCCCTTGCTTTTCAACTTGTTTATTAATGACATGGAGGTGGGCATTGAAAGTACTGTTTCTAAATGGCAGTGTGTTGGGAGTTTCCTTAAATGAGAAGGATCTAGGGGTTTTTGTAGATAACAAGTTGTCTAATTCTGGGCAGTGTCATTCTGTGGCTACTAAAGCAAATAAAGTTCTGTCTTGCATAAAAAAGGGCATTAGCTCAAGGGATGAAAACATAATTATGCCTCTTTATAGGTCCCTGGTGAGGCCTCATCTGGAGTATGCAGTGCAGTTTTGGACTTAAGTCCTTACGAGGGATATAAATGAGCTGGAGAGAGGTATTACAGTTGATTGCTGAAACAGGAATTGATTGGGTTTCCAATGATACTTTTCGGGTTTCAAGCTTAGTGATTTAAAAAGGGATCAGGTCCAAATTCAATAATAAGGCAAACAGAATCTGATTCTATTTACCTGATGGTAGGTATTAAGTTGATGTTTTTATTTGTAAATTTATACTGTAAATACTATTGTAGTTGGATAGCTAAAATGCTTCTTGTGAAACTACCTCCAGTTAATATAATAATCCAGTGTGGCCAGCTGGAGAATTTGGAAGCTGGAGAAAATTTAGCTCGTTATTAATAAGTAACAGCAGTGTTAATAAGTAACAGTAGTAGTATATATGTTATTTGCAAGAATAAGGATAAATGATACAGGAGTACTGTTATAATAATGACATTGAGTGGATATATCACATGCCACTGGACTAATGAATGGCTTGCTAAAAGTCACGGGACTAATAGACTTATTGGGGAGATAATTTACAGGGTTCTTTGCAAATATTAAATAACAGACCAATTGCAGAGAACGAGACTCCTTTAATTAGTATGTTAACTCATAACATATTTGCAAATAAAGCCATTATAAGTTCATGATATTTGAAGTTATTGGGAAATTAAAGGAGTATTGGAACCTTACAGAGTAACCTTACAGAGCTTAGTCAGTCAGTGTGTGTATTTTTTTTTTTTGGCTTTTTCTTACCTTGCCCTGTCACTGGTGTGCTAATTCCATTCTGTGTGCTGTGTGTATTTGATGCATGTCACATCATAATATAGTGTCAAGTTTGTAGCAGGAATAGGAATTTAGATACCTCCAGAATATTTGAGGTTAATTTGTGCTAGTTCAGAACTAGTTTAAAGGTATTCAAGTATTGGGAGCAGACACAGTAGGTAAGTGTGCTCTTATTACACCTGGTATTTCCAGGACTGGCTAGCAGTTTGTTCTGCTGTAGCAGCATTGTAGCCCATTTCTTCCTAAGATGTTTCCACACTTAACAGGCAGTGTCCCAATTTATAGGGTGTCTTTTTGTGTGATGTAGGCCTTCTCTTAGATATTCTATTCCCATCTGGTGGTCTTTGTTGGGAGCTCAGTTGTAGTTATACTACATCTACTTAGTTTTGGTGGCTGTAGGTTTACCTTCTTTAATTGTTGGTAGATTGAAGGGCACTTACTGTTATGTCTGCTGGCACCTTAACAGGCTTGAAGCTAGCTTGTAGTCTATGGTCCTTTGTGTGGCCTCGGGCCTCTCGCCAGGGAGCTGGGTTTGTGTGGCCTCTGGCTTTCATTATGGCCCTTGGCTTGGATTAGAGCCCTTGTTTTGGTCCATGGCTAATGGGTCTGCTGGCCTTTTTCTATGGCCCTCGACTCATGGGACTGCTGGCCTTTTACCATGGCCCTTGGCCAGGCCCGGACTGACAATGTAACTGTTCGGGCAAATGCCTGAGGGGCCGCATTATATTTTGTTCAATTGGGCCGCTCCTGAGCGATAATACTAATTAGAACTCACCTTTTACTACATCCAGTGGGCTCTAGGACCCAGCTCCTCCGTACTAGCTCCCACTATGGCTCTGCCCCTCCCACTCCTCTCTGCTGCTGTTGCTGTGCACTAGTGTAAGCCAGAAGAACAGGGCCTCTCATTCTGCATCAGTTCAATTAGTACAGACAGGCTGCAGCACACTACTGTAGAGCAGCCGCCAGCAGGTCCACGTCTGCCCAGTAGTTACTGAGGCCAGGGCCGGACTGGGGGTAAAAAGCAGCATGGGCAAAAAAATCTAAGCAGCCCATATGTAAACATGTGATGATCTTGTACACATCCACTCATATATTGGGGTAAAATTAAAAAAAAAAAACTATGTGCATAAAGAGCTGCTTTCGCACTTAAGTGTAATTCATGTAAAATATGTTAAAGATTCTGCAGCCTTGTGCCTTTATATGGTCACAGAACCCCTCAGTGACATCTAATATCCTTATCCTAATATCCTTATCATTTATAGTAGGGGGTGATACTCAGAGTTCCCTGTATAACTCAGCCTGCAGCCTGGTGTCTTTATATGGTCACAGAATCCCTCAGTGACTTCTAATATCCTTATCATTTACAGTAGGGGGTACATTATCTCTTATAATACATAAGTGATACTCAGAGTTCCCTGTATAACTCAGCCTGCAGCCTTGTACCTTTATATGGTCACAGAATCCCTCAGTAACTTCTAATATCCCTATATTACAGCAAGATTAGCACTATAGTGTAATTTTTAATCAATGGAATTAAATGAAATGTCTCAAATGACCCCGCCTCACAAAACACAAAAATAAACGGAGACTTTATCCAGGAGGAGCCATTATCTCCACTGCTATTAAAGGGGTGGTTCACCTTTAAGGTAACTTTCATTAACTTTTTTATTACTGTTCCTTCTATTCAGACTCTCCTATTCATATTCCAGTCTCTTATTCAAATCAATGCATGGTTGCTAGGGGAATTTGGACCCTAGCAACCAGACAGCTGAAATTGCAAACTGGAGAGCAGCTGAATAAAAAGCTAAATAACTCAAAAACCACAAATAATAAAAAATGAAAACCAATTGCAAATTGTCTCAGAATATCCTTCTCTACATCATACTAAGTAATCACAAAGGTGAACAACCCCTTTAAAGGTGTTGATATGCTATTATAACTGCATGTAAGTGTGTATTTGCTTCTCACTCATTGTACCTCATTAGGTGATTTGCCACTTGTCCTACCCATAACTTCACCTCAGAGGGGCCCAGGACAGTCTCAGTTAATATGGACTCAGTAAAGACCCTGTAATTGTCAGTAAGATTAAGTAAGTCATGGGAAAGTCTAGCACAGAAAACTGCAGACTTCTGTCAGGGCCTTTTTCCTTGGCCTTTTCACCTACAGTAATTCCCCCCGAACTTAGTGTGGCACATTCCACCCCAGCTGACTCTCAGGTGCCATGGGGAACATCATGGCAGTAGCTATTAATCCCTCACATAGGCCCCACATAGCTTGTTCCTGTAGTGCTTATTGCTCACAGTCCATCCTGGCTGTTGCTCCTGCTTCAGGCTTGGCTTGTGTCTTGGTGAAGGGGACAGTCCCCGTTAGGATCACCCGGAAAGAGGGCCTTACCGTGCAATCAGTAAAAGCCTGAGCTAAGTAACATCGGTTACCCACACCTCCAAGCAGCATGTGCATAGAGTGCCAGGAGCCATGAGGAACAATGTGACAGGGTAGGCAGGAGGCAACAGGGTACAAGTCCCCAGCAGGAGTGGGGCCACAGTGAACACAGTATAGTACATTAAATAAATAACGGTTAACATGGAATTTAGAAAATTGTGTCTCCATACAAACATATTAAAATAACAAAAGGTGGAATTAATTTTTTTTAAATAGAACAGATTCTCTCTTAAGAGTGGGGCCAGGCAGCACGCAGTGGGGTACATTATATATAGAAGAGAAGCCCCAGTTTTCTTGCGCACTGTTTGTATCCTGGGCTGAGCTAGAAGATTATAGGTGTCATGCGAGCCACTAGCAGGGCACCGAACTGGCCTGGGCACTGAGCAGTGGTGTAAAGAAGGCACCTGGTGACTCTGCAATGCCAAGGTGGTCCCGGGCCCTTCAGGACTGGGCTGCCCCCTCTACAGGACTGGACTGCCCCCCCTTCAGTACAGGACTGGACTGCCCCCCCTTCAGTACAGGACTGGACTGCCCCCCCCCTCAGGACAGGACTGGGCTGCCCCCCCTACAGGACTGGACTGGGCTGCCCCCTCTTCAGGACAGGACTGGACTTGCTCCCCTACAGGACTTGGCTGCCCCCCCCCTACAGGACAGGACTGGACTTGCACCCCTACAGGACTGGACTGGGCTGCCCCCCTGCAGGGGCCTTAATTACCTCACTGAGTACTGAGTACTGAGCTGGGACACTCACGCAGCAGCAGCAGCAGCAGCAGCAGCAGCAGCAGCAGCAGCGGGAGAGCCGAGGAGAGGAGTGGGAGGGACAGAGCCAGGATGGGAGATAGGATGGAGGAGCGGTCCTAGAGCCCGCCGGATGCACTGAAAAACTTCAGAGGTAATCAGCACTGTGTTTCAGCTGAGAAGCGGCCCACTTAAACAAAATATCGAGTGGCCCCTCGGGCAAATGCCCGAAGACAGATTGTCAGTCCGGGCCTGACTAAGGCTGTGGACAGGTGTGGATTATATTTTTTATGCTGGCTGCTGGTCTGCCTGTGCTGAGCCTGAAGCCCTGAACGTAATGCTCCCTGCCACAGTAACATTCAATTATCCATTTTTTTGTTTTGCAATGTGAAAACAAAACAATTGAAAAAAAAAAATAGGAGTAAAACGAGGAGAAGATGATCTAATACAAAATAAAGGGGCACAATTTATAGGAGTGAACATGGGGAAGCAGAATAAAGAATGGAGAGAAAGCTGGGATAAAGAAAAGCTAAACGGTGAAGGGTTATGAGTGAGAATTTGAAAAAAAAATAAAGCCGAAAGGATCCATCCTCTTTCCTTTTCTTTCTGTAATTCTTGTGACAGTGGGCTGTCATAGTATGAAATAGTTGGTGGCCACTATGTTCCATGAAATGTTGGGGGCTAATGGAACAAGAAAGAGATATATACAGTACAAAGGCAGGGTTACAGCAACAGTTAGCAGGAGAGAAGCAGAGACAGGCACTGGAGTCCCTGTGGTATGTCAGTTGGCAACTCTAGAACTGCTGCAGGCTGAGTTATACAGGGAACTCTGAGTATCACTCATTTATTATAAGGGATAATGTACCCCCTACTGTAAATGATAAGGATATTAGAAGTCACTGAGGGGTTGTTCTGTGACCATATAAAGGCACAAGGCTGCAGGCTGAGTTAGACAGGGAACTCTGATTATCACTCATGTATTATAAGGGATAATGTACCCCCTACTGTAAATGATAAGGATATTAGAAGTCACTGGGGGTTGTTCTGTGACCATATAAAGGCACAAGGCTGCAGGCTGAGTTATACAGGGAACTCGGAGTATCACTCATGTATTATAAGGGATAATGTACCCCCTACTGTAAATGAAAAGCAAACATACATTTAAATGCCGATTGGTATGTATCTTATAGGATGCATTATTAGTTCTCCTTTAGCGCAAGCCCAGAAACTAAAATGTACTCCTTTTGTATTTGTTTATGACTTATAAAAAATACATATATTGAGATAATCAGGAAGCCGGCACAGCACGTCAAAAAGTCATCGCTGCCTGGGTGCAATATGCCCAAAAATTAAGTAGAGAAGTGAAGAAGCTCGCACTCACAGGACTTATCAAAATCAAAAATGGTGTTTATTTCAATATAAGTAACTAACGTTTCGGCTTGCACTCAAGCCTTTCTCAAAGTGCAAATACAAACATGTTTGAAGGGGGAAGCACTGAGAGGAGAGATCAGGCTCCCTAAAACCAAGCCAGCCACACTCATTGAGAGAGGTACTGGGGCTTGTAAGGAGGCATTGAAAGTTCCTGACTGTTTGGATTTATGCCATGCTGAAGTAAGCTGTTTTCATTTTACACTTGAACTGTGTTATTTTGCTGAATAAACGAGCAGGCCCAGTCCTGTTTACAAACTCCACTTGCTGATCACTTCATGTTATGCAAGCACTGCAGCCACCAATTGAGCAAATCCCCACAATATATATATATGTATATATCTATCTATAAAATATACTCGTGTGTAAATAAAAGACCAGCATGCATTTCTTTGTGGGCTGCTTTGATTTTTTTTGCCAGGGCTGTTTTTTACTCCCAGTCTGGCTAGAGTTTAGTTGGGGGCTTGTGGCTGCCAGCCTTTGCTGTGACATATGGTGCATAGGCCACCGGCTAGGCAGTGGCGGCTGATAGGCATGGCTACTGTTCTTGCTTCCCTTGGTGAGCATGTCTGTTTGCCTTGCGGCAATCCTTGGCAGGACAACAGCCATTGGTTTTCTCTTGTCTACAATCCTTGCAGGCCTGGTTCTGGTTACACCAGCAGTAGGCATGATTGACTATTTGGTTGGATCTAACATGGGTTGTACCATCAGCTGGTGTTTGCTCTGAGTTTCACAGCCCATAGCTAATTTTTTTGCTGATTGGTATTCAGTAGCTGCGGTTGGTCATATGTTGTCGGCTTACAGCTAATCTTTGCTTCTGCCTTACATGCATTGTTTTTGGTCTTGTATGCCACTGCTTATTATCAATAAGGCTGGCTTGTGGACCAGGGTTTTGCAAGTTCAACAACTGGCTTGTGCTCTGTTGTTGAATGTGTGAAAATTGACTTTTGTGTCAGGTGCCAGTGCAGTTGGTGACCTTGTCTCCAAGGGTGGCATTCACAATAGCTGGCTTATGTACTATTGCTTGTGTATTAGAGTTCCACTCTGGTGTTTTGCATACACTGCAGCTGATGGGCATCTTGGTCTGCTAGTGTGACAATGGCCTTGCACAGCTATGTTGGAATACATAATAGTTGGCTGGTCCACCACTGGTTTGCATTTATGGTGGCTGGCTCATTGCCAGGGGATTGTGCATTATTGCTGGTTGATACCCGTGTTTGTAGGCTATAAGCTTCTGGCATGCCTGATTTTGGATTGTGACCCCAGCTGTTTGCTTTTTCAGTAGCCTATTGGATTCAGTAACTTCTATGTATAGTCACAGGTTTGGTTCAGTTTTTGCATAAACTGTAGCATTGTGCGGCTTGAGATGTAGTGGCCTCGGCTTTTGTGGGTGTTTTTTAGAACTGTAATTGGCTTGGGTCTCATTTGCTTGCTTGTGTAGCAGCAGCATATCTTACTGGTAGATGGCCTTAAGTCACATTTGGCTGGTCCAGCAGCTTATCCTTGTGCTGTTGTATGCCCAATTTAGATTTGGTGGTTGGTGGAGCTACTGGGCTGTACCAGCATGGCTCTACAATGTTTACAATGATATGCTGATTTAGGATAACCTAGAGTTGGTGTTCATCTAGTCAAGTCTTCATTAGGTATTTATCAGCATTGAGTTGGTGGATCTTTGGCTGGTCTCTGGTGTGCTGTTGATCTCAAGTGGCGGTCTCTGTAATTTAGTGGTTGGTTTTATAGCTCTTGTTGTCAATCACTTACCATGTCCTAGGACATGTTGTTCTTGTGCCTTTTAGCTACCTTTTTCAGGAGCTATACATTTTATCAGCTCCCCTGTTGGATGGAAGTGATGCTGGCCTTATTACTCAGGGCCTCCCTCCTTAGCATCAGTTTGGTTATTGCTTTATGTTGGTTATTCCCACCCCTTGTTTTTGGGGCATGGCTTGGTAGATCCCATGTGTACTGACATGGAGAAGAAATAGATAAATTTACTTACCTACTTGACATAAATTCTTTTTCTTCTAGTCCCGACATGTCAGTACAGGGTTTCCCATCCCACCAAGTTATTTATTTTGGTTACTGTTCTGCTATGGCAAAGTATAATTGTGGTGAGGAAGAAGTCATGTGGTTTTATAGGTCACGATTAATTTTGATTGGCTATGTTATAGGTCCTACCTCCAGGTTTGGGGGGGGCAATGCCCATGTGTACTGACATGTCGGGACTAGAAGAAAAAGAATTTACATCAAGTAGGAAAGTAAAATTCTCTATTTGCGAGGATAATAAAATTAGCTTTTTATTATAAATCAACCCCCACATGATATGCCTTCTGATGATGTGGTTTGCCTGATAATGGATGCCTTATGGATGCATTCACCACTGGAATACTTGTTAACACTATAGCCCTCTTCTGCTACTGTACAAGATCTAGCATGCATTTAGTTGCATGTGGCACTACAGGAGTCCTGTGCCTCCGCTATATGGGAGAGCAGGTTCACTTAAATATGGCATGCCTCCACCCAAGGTCAGGACAGGCTGAACTGTAATACCCCTCCCTGGGAACTTCTCTGATCTGCAATACACATACACAGTAGAACAGTTGATGTGTTTATTTGGCAAGACACTATACCTTTAAATTGCAGTTATACAGGTAGCCTGCCAGCCAGGATCAACTTCACTCAAATAACACAGCTATTGATCTCTGGACTGCTAAAGGGAATCCCCACTTATGTGACAGTTGCTTCAAAATCCTGAGAAGGACTCCCTTTGGCTTTCCATGCCCTGAAAAGAGCACACTTTGTTCTTCAGAGCCCTGACAAGGACCCCCTTTCCTTCCGCACCCTAAAGAAAGCGCACTTTTCTGCCACTGGGGTTCCCTATTAAGTTTCACACATAAAACTCGGGGATATGTACACTGTACTTGTAGTCTACTGATTCTATATCCCAGCAGCACTTCCTTTTCTCCCACCAGCACTTTCTCTCTCCCTCTTCCTTCCTGTCAGCTCACAGAGGGTGGGGCTCCTCCCCCTCCTTGCACAGAAACAATAAAGAGGAGAGACAAGTGTACACAGCTCTCCTACAACACCATGCTAGGATCGGAAGTGTAATAGGGATGGAAGAGCAGTACAAATAATAGAATGCAAGGCAGTTTTACTTGTGAACCAAATAAACAATATATGCATACCAACTTTACCATCATTAGGAGTCAGGTGTGGGGAACAGTCCAAAGAGGATACCCACTATGTTATGTATTAAAAACTGATAATGGAACTATTTTACTGCAGAATCAAATGGAAATTAAATGTTGTAATTTACCTGTAAGTTTAGTTCATCATAGAGCCAAAGATTGTTATGATGCATGTCTTAAGGATACTAATGATATTTACTCAGAGACTAAGATTTTAACATATAATTTAACAGTATTTTGGTGTCAGAATCATACTGAAATTAGTGAAAGTAGAAAATGGACTAATTAAGATTAAAAGTTCTACTGAGATAAGATGTTCAATCTCCCAATAATATATCTAAAGAATTTAATAATTGATGTGTCAGAATAATAGTGAAATCAGTAATAAAATATGGTGGGCAGGAACTGTTAACCTAACACTTATATTTATATTATATATTTTAGTGAGAATTCCCTCCACATGAGAGCATGATATGATACTGTATCAGAAGGTGTGGGAACTGGTACCAGAATATTTAATTCCATATATTTAGAAGTTATGAAGAATAAATTAGGTTCAATTGAAAAAATGATATGAATGATATAGAACATGTTCAGGCAAAATGGTTACCCACTATATATAGTCCTTAAGAAATTGGAGCCGGTATACTGTACATACTAAGACAATACAAATGTTTAATTAAAGTGTTATTCAGCAATTGCAAACAACTAAAAATTAACTATGTTTACTAATTGGACAGTGTGTACCTTACTAACAATGTATTAGTTGCTGCAGGAAAATAACATGCAGACCTAATTTAAAATTTAGATGTGATGATAATTCATGTCAGGGTATATTTGTGTTATATAGTGTGAACAAATGTGAAAATTATCATCTTGCCTTTAGTATTAGGTATTCATACTCTTTAGCAATATGGATCACCAAAGATTTATGGTGAATATATCTATGAAAAAGCAAAAGTTGCTGAAGCAGAGATCCAGCCTATTGATGATCCAGACCTTAAAGATCAGCTTTGAAGGAAAAAGAAGTCTCACCTAAAATGACCAAAAGACTCTTCACTAAATAGAGGTTGGATTACCAAGACAATCAGCCATCCTGTGGCCCTATCCAGTCTTTGCTCTCAAATGGAGGTCAGGTTTGTCAAGTTCTTATTTTGGCAGGGCTCGTGTTCCTAATTACACCTAATTAGATCAAATCAATGTGAGCAGAGAGATGTCTAAAAGAGCACTATCCTTGTGGGGAGACAATTTGTGGGAGTATATGGCTAAAGAAGTACTGAATACTAGCTACATGTGTTTGAAAGACGTTATAAGTGCTGTGAACTAATTCTTCTTTAGTGATGGGCGAATTTATTCGCCAGGCGCGAATTCGCGGCGAATTTGCGCGATTCGCGGCAGGCGAATAAATTCGCGAAACGCCCGCGAAATTTCGCCGAAAAAATTCGCCGGCGTCAAAAAACGAGACGCCGGCGCCGTTTCGCAAATTTTTCGCCGTTTCGCGAATTTCGCGCGAAATTCGCAAATTTTTCGGCGAAGCGAAACGGCGCAAATTCGCCCATCACTATTCTTCTTCACTGCCAGCTTCCTAATGTGCGCCGCACGCGCACTTCCGGTTTTTATTGGCGCATGCGCGATGGCGTGATTACGTTAGCGCGCAATGGCGCAAAATTCAAATAGGATTTAAAGAGACATTTTCTTCTATGTCATTGCCCGCGTGCTGTTAGCTATTGCTATTCTGTTTGAATCTGTTTCTGATTATCTGTTTTGACCCCTGCCTGGCTGTTCTCTGATCTCTGGAACCTGACCCTTGCCTGAAACCGACCTTGATTCTGCTTAACGCTTCTGTTCGACATTCTGGTTTGACCTCTGCCTGTTATTCGACTCTGATTCTGCCTCGTCTCATCTGATTGATTACCCGGTTTTAACCCTTGCCTGCCTGACGACTCTAGCTATCTGACTGCCTCAACCCGGCCAGTCTGACCACGAATCTGTCTTACGTTGTTGTACCACGACCTTCGGCCTAACTGACTTTAACAACTGTCGTGCCCCTTTGCTTGCCAGAACTCCTCGCCTTGCTCCTCTCGAAAAGTCCAGGTGGCATCTGAGTACGCTGAGGGCTCCTCCCGAAGCCAAAGGCGGTCACACTACTGGTGAAGCCGAGCCGAGACCAGGGAGCTTGGCACTAGTTCTGGTTTAGGGTGCCGACCGTGACACTTACTAGTTGGCTCCCTGATGTGGGAGGGTGGGTTAAAACGTTTATAGGAGTGATTTTAGTTGTGATATTTTGTTTAATCATAATTCAATGTTTATCCTCACTAATATCTACCGTATATACTCGCGTATAAGCCGAGTTTTTCAGCACCCAAAACAAGCTGAAAAACGCTGCCTCGGCTTATACGCGGGTCAGTTACTGATGCGCTTCCGACCGGCAGCTTCTGACCTGCAGAACCCCGGAAGTATGCTTAAAGCGATTCTGACACGTTCCTATAAAAATCATAGGAACGTGTCAGTATGAAGAAAATGCTGCACATAAAATATTTCTGCAATATTATGCTGCACATACCGGTAAAATATTTCCTGCAAAGGCCCCCCCCGCAAATCCGCCCCCAGCCCTGCGCACCTTTCTCAGCCGAATCGGTTCCTGCACTGACTGATCTTCCGGGTTGCTTCACTGACGCAGGGCTGGGGACAGAGCGATCCTTCCATAGGCTGAGCACATACCGGTAAAATATTTCCTGCAAAGGCCCCCCCCGCGCAAATCCGCCCCCAGCCCTGCGCACCTTTCTCAGCCGAATCGTTCCTGCACTGACTGATCTTCCGGGTTGCTTTACTGACGCAGGGCTGGGGGCGGAGCGATCCTTCCATATAAGGATCGCTCCGCCCCCAGCCCTGCGTCAGTGAAGCAACCCGGAAGATCAGTCAGTGCAGGAACCGATTCGGCTGAGAAAGGTGCGCAGGGCTGGGGGCGGATTTGCGGGGGGGCCTTTGCAGGAAATATTTTACCGGTATGTGCAGCATAATATTGCAGAAATATTTTATGTGCAGCATTTTCTTCATACTGACACGTTCCTATGATTTTTATAGGAACGTGTCAGAATCGCTTTAAGCATACTTAAGCATACTTAAGGGAGCCAGCAGTGGAGTCCCTTACCTGTACCTCACCAACATGGAGATCTCTGTACAGGACCTGCAGGTGAGGAGGGGGAGGGGAGTCACGTGACTCTGAGAGCTGTCACTGAAGTGTTGTTTCAGTGAGCACAGCACACAGAAGTGAGACACAGAGAGTCTTTAGCTTTATTTCTCACCCTAGGCTTATACGCGAGTCAATACGTTTTCCCAGTTTTTGTAGGTAAAATTAGGTACCTTGGCTTATACACGGGTCGGCATATACACGAGTATATACGGTATGTGTTTTCCAAAGGGTAAAGATATAACTTCATATTAGCAGAAGGAAAGAATTGTGTATAATTTTATGACTAATCTAATTTATATGGTATAATCACAATATTAGTCAGACATAGAATTAAAAGGTAATAGTTAACATGTTATATGATTAATATTATATTTACGAATAAAATAGCTGCTAGATGGTTTCTGTTAACAGAAAAATAATCAGTTAATACATCCAACATTAATACTATTAATTTTCACATGTTGTGAAATAGTTGTTCGGCCTCTCGCTTGTGTCGTGAACAACTGAGGGTCATTGTGGGATTATACTGAATACATTTGAAGGGTTGAATGTGACATGGCAGGCCATGAATGAATGAGAGTGTGATCAAGTGTATCCAATATGGCTCCTTAGTTGTTATATGGATGTATTAGCATTAGTTGGAATAAGGGAACAGCAGGAGTTAATAAAAATATAAACATGGCCATTCTCATGGTCATGGTTCTGCGAGTGTAGCCATCTATTGCTTTGTTATTATTTCAATATAATAATTCCTTCTTGTATCTTATTCACATGGTTATAGTTTTGGGTATACAGCAATTATTTTCATTCTCATGGTCATTCTCGTGGTCACAATTCTGGGCATATGGCCATTCTTTTGGTATATGTCCACAATTACGATAATGACCAAATTCTGTCATTGATTATTTTATTGTTACAATAGTATAAAAAGAGAACTCAGTGGAGGGGGCTTTGGGACTTCATCTACAAACAAACGTGTTGTGTAGAACCTTGCCTGATTGATCTGGCTTTGAGAGTTCACTGTATTTGGCTCGGGGTCCTCCAGCCCAGGGAAGCTTGGCTAGACATTGCGTTGTGTTCAATCGGTGATGTATTAATTTTCTTACAATATATTATTCTTATCTAATCTTAATCAATGTGTGTGTGAGTTTTATTTCTATCCCTGTATTTTATAAGTCTGCTGAGGGAAGCTCGGTAAGACATTTTGTCTGTGATAAGTCTGCCAAAGGAAGCTAGTAGCAAGACAGGGGCTTCGGGTTTTCGCAAAATATGCCAACAGTCCAATTTTTTTCTTCCTGCTCATATATTCTTTGGGATTGGTATAACAGTGCTTTCTTTGTTAAAAGGGTATTTTGTTCTAGGGCATTTTGCTTGTAGTAGTGCATAAGCTTGTGGTGTGGGGTTTGTGGTGCAGTTGGTTTCTGCTTGCTCTACTTCTTCCTCTGCCTGTTGTATTTTAATTTGTGTGTGTCTGCGTGCTTGTGTTATAGATCTCGTCAGTACTCCCTGCATTATCACCTTGCTTGTATCCTGCAGAATTGCCTGGGGGGCAGAGTCTGCATTTTGTACCCAGTAGTCTGAATATACTTTAGAGTTAGCAGCCTGTACTGTATCATTGTTCAGCCATAGAGGACTCAATCTTCACAATCTGGACGAGCAAAAGTAGAGCAGGAGCGGAGAGTGGTCAGAGAGTATGAGTGGTAGGAATTGCTCCTTCTCGATAAGGGGGAGGATGTCAGTAGTTACTAGCACTATTCTATCTATTCTTGAGAAGGTGTGATGTGTGTTTGAGTGACAAGAATATTCTTTAGCCTCTGGGAGCTTCCATCTCCAGGCATCTATTAGATTGAAGTCTTCCACTCATTGTGCTAGTTTAGTTGGGCTAGGCTCTTGAGAATGAAGGCGATCTGCTAGGGGGTACATTGTGGAGTTGAAGTCACCCATGATACAAATTGGGGATGTGGTAAGGTTGCTATATTGGTGTTAATCAGGTCTAACAGGGCTGCGTTATACGGAGGGGGCATATACACATTAACAATGTTAATGGGTTTATTACACAGCATACCTTGGAGGATTATATATCAACCATATTGATCTGTAATAACTTGGTTTAGCGAAAAATTTATATTTTTTCTGATTAGAATTGATACTCATGCATGTGTGGAGAAAGTAGCATGATAGGACCATCCCACCCAGGGTATTTTAAGGGAAAGTATTTTCTGCCTCATAATATGCTTTTCTTGCAATAGGAGAATGGAAGGTGTGTGATTTTTGAGGTAATTATGCATCAGGCTGTGCTTAAATTTGGAATTAAGGCCCCTGATATTCCATGAAATTATGGTATAGATAGACATGTTGTAGGGGTGTACATATGAGAACGATATGGGCACCATTGGTTGCTGTAAAGTTTTAATCAGAGACATTAGATTAAAGTAGAAAGCAGTAGTTAAAACTAAAAAAAAACAACATTTTAACATTTCCCCCATGCCCTTCCTACCCACCCCTAAACTTGGGTGGGTCTAATACCCATAACTGTAGACCTTAAGAACGGTCACTGGTGGGGCGTGGTTATAATATCGCTTATTGCTTAGCCTGATAGTGATTAATCTTTGTATTATACATGTTAGGTCCCACTGCATATGGATAGTCATTTTCCATCTAGAAAATATCTGGACCAACGTTACTGATACCTATTCCAAGGACTTAAAGGAGAAGGAAAGCTACTGAGGCATTTTATTGCCAATAGATTAGCTGCAATAGTGCAAGCTAGAATGCTATATTTATTCTGTAGAATGTTTTAGAAGCTCTCTGTTTGTTTAGGATAGCAGCTGCAGTATTAGCTTGGCATGACAGCACTTCCTGCCTGAGTCTCTCCGTGCTCACTTATAGCTCTGGGCTCAGATTACAGCAGAGAAGGGGGGGAGAAGCAAACTGAGCATGCTCACACCCGGGGCAAAGAGGTTTAAGCTGAAGGCAGGAAGTCTGATACAGAAGCCCATGTGTACACAATAGAAGAAAAGAAATGCAGTGTTTCTTTTAAAAGAGGACTCAGAGCAGCATTACTTTGAGGGGTTACTGGTATATTTATATAGACCTTTCTGATAATGCTTACTTAGTTTTAACATTTCCTTCTCCTTTATGGAGGTATATCAAGTTTGGCCCACCACACTCTTGATGTGAACAGTCGTAGGTTACTGGGTCACCCTTATCTATTGGAAAGCATTGAGTTTTGTAGGTAGGTAATCTGTTACAAGACCTCTCCAGGGCTGATTATTCTCATCTTGGCTTGTTTCTGGGAGACAGACTCCTGGGAACCCCTGCGTCTAGCTAGTTGTCGGCCTCAGCTAAAGTTGCAAAGATGTGGGTACGACCGTCATCCAAGATTCTCAATTTGGCATGGAAGAGCATGCTGTACTTGATATGTGCATCCCGTAGTCACTTTTTAACTCCCTGGAATGTTGCTCTTTGTTTCTGTACCATTGTTGAGAAATCTGGGTAGAACAAGATATGGTTGCTGTTGTATTTCATTTTGCCTTTTTGCCAGGCTGCTCTGAGTATAGCATCTCTGTCTCTATAGTTAAAGACTATTATCAGGAAAAGCCGAGGTGGAGCTCCTGGTGGCGGCGCTCTGGTGGGGACCCTGTGGGCCCTTTCCACTATGAACACTTCAGAAAAAGTGTTGGCTCCGAACACCTCTTTCAGTCAGGTTTCCGTGAACTGTTGTCCCTCTGCTTTCTCTGGTAGCCCAACGATCCTGACATCCCGATTTCTGTTTTCAAGGTTGTCGGATTTGTCCAGTGTAGTTTGGAGTTATTGTTGCAATCCTCTTATGGTGTTTTGTAGGGGATTTACTTTGTTTTCAAGGGATGAAACTCAGTGTTCCACCTCTGCTGTTCTCTCACTTACATTTTGCAAGTCTTTAGGGAGTTTTTCTCTTGTAGGTGCATTTGGGGAATTATTATGTTGTATTGTGTGTTCGTTTTTGGGATGCAGTATAGTTGTTTGATATAGATTTTGGTAATATGTTGCAAATTCTTCCACTATGTGTTTAGGGTCTGTGCTTGGTTTGATTGTGGAGAGACTGGTGGCAACTCTCTATTTCCTTTCTTATTTGCCTCTTGTTGGGAGCTGTGCGCATAGCGTTCCAGGCGGGCTGCCGCATAATTTTTTGTTATTGGCACCTATTTGCCCATGATTCCTTGCGGTCTTGCTGTAGCACAGTTAAATCATTTATAGGAATAGAAAGGTAGGATTTACCCACTCCTATATCTGGCCAGAGTCCTCTTTGTCTCCACTATATGGCTGTGTGGGCTGGGACTGTGTCTTCAGGAACTGGTTAGGTATATTATTGCCCTGTGTGGGTAGTCCCTGTTGTTAGGACGGGACATGTTTGGGCCCAGAGATCTGGTGTTGCAAAGATGAAGTCGCACTCGTAGATCTTATGAAGAGCAAAATTAGTTTATTTGGCAAGACTGACGTTTCAGCTCTCAAAGTGAGAAATGCTGGTTTACCAGCCTAAACTTCAGTCGTGCCAAATAAATGTGATTTCTTCTGTGTCCCTCCATGTCAGTAAACATGGGCAGTATTGCCCCTCCCAGACCTGGAGGTAGGACCTATAACATAGCAAATCAAAATTAATCATGACCTATAAAACCACATGACTTCCTCCTCACCACCATTATTTTTTGTCCTACTGGACAGGGAGGTAGGTTCTCCCTCCTCACTTTTTTTTGGTGAAAAGTCAAACACAGTTTGTTTGTTTTTTTCTTTTGTATTTTCTGTTCATTTTTACCTCTCTGTAGACACAGAGAGATGATTCCCAGGTAATGGAGAAGAATTTACCTAATGCCCCAAAATGCATAATCTAGAGAATTTTAACTAATATTTGGAACAAAAGTGATACGTGAAAATTAATATTTAACTTCCCATAAAGTGCTTAACTGTTCAAGCCCATTAGGGTTGTAAAGTGCTAGTGCAATAAATACTTCTAATTATCGAACAGGCTCGTTTAAGGTTAAAGCGACCTGGTGCTCAATTGATAATTTTTAATTTTCAGATTATCTTATTCCTAATAAAGTGATTTAGTGCAAGGACAACTGGTAGATAAGGCCTGAAATTGCCCTTTAAAAAATAATTTAATTGCTATTATGAAAGAAATGTATTTACAACCACTACCCTAGATCTTAAACAAATTAATTAATGTGAATCAATTCTCAATTCATTTGATTAAGTAATTGCAAAATGCTAAGATTTCCTGGATAAGACTGAATAGGAAAAATAGATGGTGGAGAATTTCCTTTAGAGCTATCTTTTATTTTTCTTCTTCAGGACCCCACAAAGGAGGAGAAGTCAGGGACACTGGGACTGTGGTCTCAGGTTTTAGCCGTATCTAGCTTGTAATTGAGAGCTAGCTAACTATAAAACCACAAATCACCACAGCAGGCGTGCTGACGTCATCAACGTTATCACCGGGATTGCCCTCACCCCGTGATTGGGCTGCTCTTCACATTAACCCTATTTTAATGGGCGAAGTGGGCGTATTTTTATTATGTGTATGGTATAATATGGGTTATATCAAATTCACTATATAGCGATTATTTGTCATACTGCAGGGAAAATTAAAACATTTAAAACTTAACCTTTAATAATTATTGTAAAAATGACACCTTGGCTAAACCTATCACCCACTATATATTGTTTAAAAGATTTATAAAATATGTGAACTACTCCTATTCTCCAGTCCAAAGTTACTATCACCAATTATGGGTCTCCTCAAAATTATATAAATCAGGAGTATAGAGGAGTCCTATTCTTTAAATGTTAATATCAAACAAATCATTCAAGATAAGTGGACTTTGTGATCTGAATATATACTGTAAAAATATATTATAAGAGTATTTATAAAAAGGCTGTGAATAGGTTATTTTCATTCATACCATTAGGAAAAATAGTATTAATTTTAAAAATCCAATAACTTTCTCTTCTTAATAGGGTTTGTTCTATGTCTCCTTTTCTGATCCCTAAATTGATCTTTTCTAGTGCACTTTCGATGGGTCCATGGAATGGAATTTTTTGTAATGTTGTGCTACTGTGAAAAGTGTACCTTCAGATTTTTTGGAGTTCTCAGCTGTTCTAATAAAACTACAGTGCTGTTGAATTCTGGTTTTTAATTTCTGGGAGGTCATTCCAATATATTTCATGTTACATGGATATTCTATACAGTAAATGACACCTTGACTTTTACAATTGATATAGTCATTAACTTTGTGTTCTATTCCAAATTGATCTATGAATGTACTGATGTTAATTATCTTTTCACAGATGTTACATTCGCCAACATCTGAAACAGCCTGGATTTTTCTCTTTATATTTGTCTTTATTTATGTCTGAAAGTGACTTCTTGATAACATATCCCTGAGATTGGGACTTCTTCTGTAGCAGATTGAGACCTTATCATGCAAGACTGACTTCAAGGTTTTATCCTCCAACAAAATCGGCAAATGTTTATTCATTATATCTTGTACTTGTGTACTCGTTGTAATAAATCTCACTGTATTATCTTCTGTTTTTTTGGTCTTTTTTTCTAACAGATGAAATCTTTCAGTATGTAGTGCTCTGTGATAAGCTTTCTTAATGCCTTTCCCCGAATATACTCTGAGTTTTAATCTGTCCTTTAGTTCTCTAGCTTGTTCCTTAAATATATTTATTGAGGAGCAGTTTCTTTTTAGTCTCAGAAATTCTCCTATGGGTAATGATCTTCTGATGAGTTGTGGGTGAAAGCTAGTATAGGATAATAGGGAGTTTGTTGAAGTTTCTTTTCTACAATTGTTTGTGGTAAGCTTCCCCTCAGTTTAATATTCAATTTATTGTCATTTAATCTATTTACGAATTCTGTTGCTTCCTGGACTGTACCTTTCCAAACTATCAGGATATCGTTTATATACCTTAACCATTTCACCACCTTCTTGAAGTAATGTATAAATGTCTCTCCCCTGACTATTGTTTCCTCCCAGTGTCCCAAAAATAAATTTGCATATGATGGGGCGCACAAAGTTCCCATGGCTGTTCCTTGGGTCTGTAGATAAAATTTACCATTTAAAGTAAAATAGTTAGAACATAGTTCAAATTTCATTAATCTGCAGAGAAAATATGTCATATACTCAGTTTCGCCCATGTGGTGTTCCAAAAAATACTGTAAGGCTGTTATTCCTAAATCATGTCTTATGGAAGTATACAGGGATTCAACATCAAAGGTTATTAAAATAGTGTCCTCAGTAGTTATTACATTGTCTAATTGTGCCAAGATGTTTTGGCAAAATTAATTGGTTAAAAGTTATCAATTGAGCGCCAGGTCACTTTAACCTTATAAGAGTCTGTTCGATAATTAGAAGTATTTATTGCACTAGCGCTTTACAACTCTAATGGGTTTGAACAATTAAGCACTTTATGGGAAGTTAAATCTTTATTTTCACATATCACTTTTTTTCCAAATATTAGTTAAAATCTCTCTGTGTTCCTAAACAACTGTAACTTATTCAAGTCAATTTATTAACAATATATTAGAATTAATTAAAGGGATATCTTTCTGTCTTGATCAACACTGATAATTCTCTGATGCTATTCAGTTCCCTTTAGTTAATTAATCAAGTATACCTATTGATAGATCTACCTGTCACTTTAATTCTAAAATGCATAATCTGTAAATTATACCCATGGTCCTAGCCCTGTGCTAAAATAGCCCCCCTGCTATATGTCCAGCAAGGCACAAGATTCAATCTAATGCCTTTTGGGAAGAGATACAGGTGTGGACTTCCCACATTGTTACCTGTGAGCTATTCTTGGCCTCCCCCTTTTCTTCTGAGTTACGTGAGGCTTTATAGAACTTCTGCAAAGGGGCCATGGGTATGGATATGGGCTAGTTATAACACCCTGAAGCTGGTGAGTATGATTCTTCAGTATCCACTAAGTGTTTATGTGTTCAGTGCATTGGGATGTCTGCATGCTAATTAGCTAATTATGTCCCTCAGCTGAATGCTATCAGGGCTTTGGCTGGAGTTCATGTTACAAGGTACTTCCAGCACTGGTTAGAAGTTTGCACTGCTGAAGCAGTATGGCACCTCATTTCTTAGGAGCTCCTAACCTGCAGTGTTCCACCTGACTGGAGTGCTCCTGCTGCCAATCCTGATCTATCTGGTAAGGTGCCTGTGTTCCTCTGACTTCAGTATTATTTGAAGTCTTATGGTGTGAGCCTGAATCCTCTGTGCAAAACAGTTACAGTATATTTGCTCTTGTTACACAAGGTACTTTAAGTAATGGCTGGTGAATCGCTCTGCTAAAGCAGTGTGGTACCTGAATCTGGTGAGTATGATTTCTCAGTATCCACAGTGTTTGAAACATTCAGTACACTGGGAAGTCTGCATGTTAATTAGCTAATTATGTCCCTCAGCTGAAAACTATCAGGACTTTGGCTGGAGTTTCCATTCTCCTTTCTAGTCACTGCTAACTTGTAAGGTTCAGATACTCCTGGGCCTCTTGCTTGACCATCTATTTGTGAATCCTGTGTGCATTTATACTTGCATTTATTTCACTGGGTGCTTACAGGGTTGGCTGGAGGTTTGCACTGCTGAAGCAGTATGGTACCCCCCCTTCATTTCTTACACTTAGTCTGCTAGCAAGCAGCCTGCCACCAGGGATCATTCTGGAGTATTCCTACTGTCTAGCTCATTTTATCTTGTGGGGTGCCTGTGCTCCTCTGACTTCTTGTATTGTTGTCATCTGAGGTCTTAGGTGTGTGAGCCTGGGTTCTCTGTGCAGACACAGTGGGCATGTGTGCTCTTATTACACCAGGTATTTCCAGGACTGGCTAGGGGTTTGTTCTGCTGTAGCAGTATCATACCCCATTTTTTTCCCTATGATGTTTCCGCACTTAATAGGCAGTTTTCCTTATTGTATGGTGCCTTTTTGTGTGCTGTAGGTTTTCTCTTAGAGATTCTATTCCCATCTGGTGGTTTTAGTTGGGAGCTCATATTTCAACTACATCTACTGAATTTTGGTGGCTGTATGTTTCCCTTCTTTAAAGTGGACCCGTCACCCAGACATAAAAATCTGTATAATAAAAGTCCTTTTTAAATTAAATATGAAAGCCAATTTCTTTTTTTTATTAAAGCATTCATAGCTGTTGTAAACGCATTTAAAAATATCAGCTGTCAATCAAATATTGCCTACCCCGCCTCTATGCCTAGGCATAGAGGCGGGGCAAAGAATTCCTTTCACTTTCCATTCAGCACCTCCTAGATGTCACTGCTCTCTCCACATTCCCCCAGCTCTCTTAATGATTTAATTGCGTAACCAGGGCATGGGGATGGACATTGGGTCCCAGTCCCCTGGTGCACAAACAAGATTCTGAGATGATACAAGACTTGCCTTAATAACAGTGTCCACAAAATGGCTCCTGCCTGGTTAATAGAATTATGAGTTCCCAGACTGATGGAAACAATATTCAAATAATTTATACAGTGTAATTAAAGTTCATTTTGCTTGACTAACATGATAAAATAGGATTTGGAATAATTTTGTTTGGGTGACGGGTCCCCTTTAATTGTTGGTATGTTAAATGGCACTTACTGTAATGTCTGCTGGCACCTTAACAGGCTTGAAGCTCTTGTAATCTATGGCCCTTGGTTTGGGTGGCCTCTGGCTTCTCGTCATGGAGCTTTGCTTGTGTGGCCTCTGACCTTTATTGTGGCTCTTGGCTTATGTTAGGGCCCTTGTTATGGTCTTTAGCTCTCGTGGATGCTGACCTTCAAGTGCTGTTGCTGTTGGTTTTACCATGGCCCTTGGCTCATGGGTCTGCTGGCCTTTTACCATGGCCCTTGGCTCATGGGTCTGCTGGCCTGTTGCATGAGCCTTTGGCTCATGTGGCCTTTCTCCAGGGCCCTTGGCTAATTTGTTTTGTTGGCCTTTTACCAGTATTGTCAGTAGCCTCACTAGAGGGGGGTGGGCCCTGGTGTGTGATGTGCAGCCAGGCCCCGTCCCCCTCCATATGGCCGCATTTGGCCACATTTGTCAGTGGCATGTGAGCTGCTGGGGGGGCCTGGCCCGCTTGCACCCCCTGCTCCCCCTGTAGTTCCACTACTGATTATTGTGGCTGCTACTCTTTTCCATGGCACTTGGCTCAGATGTTTGCTAGCCTTTTACCAGGGTTCTTAGGCTGTTGGCCTTTTTTCTGTGGCCCTTGGCTTAGGTGGCCACTAGTTTTTATTATAGTCCTTGGGGGCTTGTGGTTTTGATGGGGCTGTCAGCCTTTGCTGTGACCTATGGTGCATTTGGCCGCTGGCTATGCGGTAGCCGGTGGTAGACATGGGTGTTGTTCTTTGCTGTGGCCCTTGGTGGGCGTGTCTGTTTGCCTTGTGGCAGTCCTTGGCAGGACAACAGCCATTGATTTTGTCTTGTCTACCATCCTTGCATGCATGTTTCTGATTACACCAGCATTGTGCGTGATGGGCTGTTTGTTGGATCTAGGATAGTTCGCACCATCAGCTGGTGGTTGCTCTGAGTTGCACAGCCCATAGCTGGTTTTGGTGCTGATTGGTATTCAGCAGCTGCGGTTGCTCATATCTTGTCAGTTTTATAGCTGACCTTGCTTCTGCCTTGCATGCTTTGTTTTTGGTCTTGCATTCCACTACTTATTAGCTATAAGACTAGCTTGTGGACGAGTATTTGGCAAGTTCAATACTGGTTTGTGCTCTGTTGTTGCATGTGTGGAAATTGTCTTGTGTGTGGTGGCCTTGTCTCCAAGGGTGGCTTTCGCAATAGTTGACTTATGTGTTATTGCTTGTATGGTAGAGTTTACTCCGGTGTTTTGCATGCACTGCAGCTGACTTCTATCAAGATGCACAAGTGTGACAATGGCCTTGCACATCTATGTTGGCATACATAATAGCTTTTTCGAATCGTGACCCCAGCTATTGCTGGTTCAGTAGCCGATTGGATTCAGTAGCTAGGATGTATGCTCACAGGTTTGGTTCAGTTCTTGCATGAACTGTAGCATTTTGCAGCTTGCGATGTACAGTAGTGGCCTCTGATTTTGTGGGTGTTTTCTAGCACTGTAATTGGCTTGGGTCTTATTTGCTTGCTTGTTCAGCAGTTGGCTGGGGCAAAGGCATATCTTACTGGGAGATGGCCTTAAGTCACACTTGGCTGGTCCAGTAGCTGATCCTTGTGCTGTTGAATGCCCAGTTCAGATTTTGTGGTTGGTGGAGCTGGGCTATACCAACATGGCTCTACAATGGTCACAGTGGAATGCTAGATTAGGATATCCCAGAGTTGTTGTTGTTAATCTGGTTAAATCTTCATTAGGTGTTTATTAGCATCAGCTGCTCTGGTGTGCAGTTGACTCCGGTCAGCACTGGTGTGAGCTGCTTCCATTAAGCTAGAGGACTAGGCTAGTGTGGGCCAAGTCTTTTTAGGTTCACCGGCTAGTGCTGAGGATAGTGTATTTCCCTAGCACTAGTGATAGATGCATCCAAGTTGTGGTTAGTTATTGATCTGGATATATTGGTTTCCAAGTGGTTTCTATTTTAGTTCTTAGATGACTAGTGCCATTGTTCTGGTTAGAGCCAAGGGGGACTTTTGTTTTAACAGTTGCAGGACTTTGGTTCTTCCCCAGGTGGGGTTTTCTGTTAAATATCCATATTGCAGGTATTGCTCTAGTCCCTGAGGGAACCCTTAAAGCTAAATATGGCTATTATTGATCTGCAATGCTTGATCCTCATCAAGTGCCGATCCCTGGAATTTAGTGGTTGGTTTTTGTAGCTCTTGTTGTCATGCTCTTCTGCCTTTCGTCTCCCTTTTCAAGGGCTATACATTTTTATTAGCTCCTCTGTTGGATGTGATGCTGGCCTTGTTACTCAGGGCCGTTTTAGCATAAGTTTGGTTATTGCCTTTATGCTGGTTTTTCACTTGTTGTTTTTGGGGCATGGCGTTATAGATCCCACGTGTACTGACATGGAGGGATGCAGAAGAAAATGAGAATTTCACTTACCTATTTGACATAAATTCTCCTTCTTCTAGTAACGACATGTCAGTACACGGTTTCCCATCCCAAGTTATTTTGGTTGCTGTACTGCTATGGCAAATGTATAACAGTGGTGGGGAGTAAGTCATGTGGTCTTATAGGTCATGATTAATTTTGATTGGCTATGTTATAGGTCCTACCTCCAGGTCTGGGAGGGGCAATAATGCCCATGTGTACTGACATGTCGGGACTAGAAGAAAGAGAATTTACATCAAGTAGGTAAGTGAAATTCTCATTTTCTCTTCATAAGACCTACGAGTGCGGCTTCATCTTTGAAAATTTATGTATCTTCACTGAAGACAGCACCCAGTGCCAATACCTACTTCCATATATATATATACTGTGTGTGTGTATGTATGTATGTGTGTGTATATATATATATATATATATATATATATCTATATCTATATCTATATCTATATCTATATCTATATATATATATATATATATATATATATATATATATATATATTCCACCATAGAGCCAGCACTCACGATAATGAAAATAATGTAAGGTTACGAATCTCCAGAACGCTATGCTCCTGTCAGGGGGCTTATCGGCTCCCAGCGGGAGAGTCAGGACCAAGGAGGAAACTTTTTCCCAATAACCCATGAATACATTTGCATAACTGGGCGTGAACCTGGTTCCCATCGCAGTCCCACATATATATTTTTTTTTTTACTCAGAAAATTTTTAGTTTTACAAAGAAAAAAAAATAAACAAAGTAAAATAGTGCACAATTGCATAGTGGACATTGGTTCACATAAAACCTCATGAATATTGTACGCAATACAATAAAAATGACAGAAGTTATCACATAATGCACACGAGATTAAACTATGCCACAACAATCTTCAATTTTTTTTTTAGAAAAAAATAAATAAAACAGGTAGTAAGAGGAATAGGAAAGAGAGAAAGAGTTCAGAAAGTAGGGTCCCCCACGTATGCTACAGAAAACACAACAGTCCCACATATTTTAAGGTAGTGTTTTATTAATTGTGTAATTACTTTCTGTCTTGTCTATCACTTTCCCATTTTCGACTTTTAAAACCATTCTCTCCGTTTTTTTTTGGAAAATTTCTATTTGATTATTTTGTAATTTTCTATAAGGACCCAGATCTCCAAATAATATTTCACACTCTGCTTTGTACTGATCTAAGTTCATAATTACTGTAACCCTGCCTTTTCTGCGAGTTTTATAATTATTTTTTCATTCTTAGAAAGTTCCTTTAGAGCTTGTTCCTTTTTTTTGTTATGTTTTTCTTCTTATTTATGCCTAATTTTTCCAAATCCTGTAAAACTAGTTCATGTTTCTATTGCTTTCCCTTTTTCTTGATGTAAGGTCCACTCACCCTGGTGGTCCAGTGGGCTGACGGGGACGCTCGCCGCGCCTCCGGTGGGGATGCCTTGCCTGCCTGACTCTGCTTGTACTCTGCCTGCCCCGACCTTGCCTGATCTGTCTACGCTTTCTGTCTACGCCTTGTACTGTGACCTTCTGCCCAAAAGACTTTGCTTGTTCAGAACCCTTCGCTTGGCACCTCTCTTATTTAAGACCTGGCGGCATCTGATTAAAGGTGGAAGCAAGAGCCGAGAACAGGGTGCTTAGCATTGGTTCTGAACTTAGGGTGCCGACCGTGACATTATAATGGGCCAGAAAATGGACGATGAAGGTCATCATGCTGCTGCTCCTTCCACCACTGAAGTGCTCCTCACTACTACAGTGCTTGGAGGATCATGAGTGAAAGCAAGACTACCTGATGCAGGGCTTCCATAACCTGACTCACAGACTGGACACTTCGCAGCAGTCGCAAAGTCCAGTAGTCTCTCCTCCTGTTGCTGTCCCTGAAGGTTCTCCTGCTGTGATGGGTAATATGCATAAATCCCATGAACCCAAAATTTCTTTCCCTGAAAAATTTAGTGGGGATAGAACAAAATATTTTGTCTTTCAGGAGGGATGCAAATTATTCCTTAGCTTGTTTCCTCTCTCCTTCACTACTGCTGAGGAAAAAGTGAGGTTTGTAATGAGACTGTTACAGGGTGACCCACAAATTTGGGACCTAAGACTATCCTCCTCTGACCCTGCCCGTTTTTCCCTTAAAACCTTCTTTAACACCATGGTGATACTTTGCGATGACCCAGATTGTGCATCATCGGACGATACCGCGATTCGTAAATTACGTCAGGGAAAACAGGATGCAGAGGTGTATTGCACTGAGTTCTGCCGGTGGGCTGTAGAAACTGGTTGGAACGACATGGCTCTTCATAGCCAATTCCGGATAGGGCACTCTGAAACTGTTAAGGACAGCTTAGTAAACTACCCTCTGTCTACTAATTTGGATGATCTAATGTCTCTAGCCATCCAATTAGATAGAAGACAGAGGGAGAGAAGGGGTGAGAAGGGTACTCCTTTTCTTACTGGGTTTACTAATACTAAACCATCTAATACTTCTGTGCCTCTACCTCAGGAGGAACCCATGCAGTTGGGTATAAATCATCTAACTCCTGAGGAAAAGGCCCACAGGCGGTCTCGGGGTCTGTGTATCTACTGTGGGGAAAAGGGTAATTTTCTTAACCAGTGTCCTAAAAGGTCGGGAAACTTCAAAGCCTAAATGGAGATGGGGAGCTCCATTTGGGTCGAGAAGTTTCCTCTCTCCAATTTTCCTCTAGGATCATGGTACCTGTTAATTTAACCTGGCCTATGGTCTCAGTTAAGGTTTCCGCTTTTGTGGATTCTGGGGCGGAGGGAATTTTGTGGATGCTGCCTTCGCAGTAAGATCTAATATTCCTCTAACTCCTTTAATTCCTCCCATGATAATCTTTGCCGTTGACAAAAGCCCTTTGGGGTCAGGTCTGGTAACCAGGAAAACTGTGGCCTTATACATGTGCACTAACAACCTGCACTCTGAGGAGTTATCTTTCTTTGTTATCGCAGGTTCTTCTTCTCCTCTCATTTTAAGTTTACCTTGGTTACAGGTACATAACCCACATATTGATTGGGTAACTGGGGGAATTCTTCAATGGGGTCAAAAATGTAAGGGCTCTTGCAAAAGTGTTCCTCAATTAGTGGCAGTCACGTCTCTAGAGGGGTTACCCATGGCACATTCTGATTTTTCTGATGTATTTTCTAAAAGAGCTGCAGAAACCTTACCCCTACATAGGCGCTATGACTGCCCAATTGACCTCATTCCTGGGTCTACTCCCCTAGAGGGAGAACTTATCCTCTTTCTTTCAAAAGAGGTTTCATTAGGCCTTCTAATTCCTCTGCTGGTGCTGGGTTCTTTTTCGTGGGCAAGAAGGATGGAGGTCTTCGCCCATGTATCGACTATAGAGGTCTTAATAAAAATTTCCATTAAAAATCGTTATCCCTTTCCTCTGATTTCTGAACTATTTGATCAGGTTAGGAATGCTACTATTTATTCCAAACTTGACCTTAGAGATGCATATAACTTCATCCATATCAGGGAAGAGGATGAGTGGAAAACGACCTTTAACACCAGGGATGGCCACTACGAATATTTAGTGATGCCATTTGGTCTTTGCAACACCCCCGAAGTGTTCCAGGAATTTGTCAATGACATCTTCCTGGACCTGCTGGGGTTATTTGTAGTGATATATCTTGACAATATTCTAATTTTTTCCTCTAACTTGAGTGACCATCAAAAACATGTCCAGGAGGTGTTGCTCAGGTTAAGAAAGAATAATTTATTTGCAAAGCTTGAGAAATGCACCTTTGGGGTTTCTTCTGTCCAATTTTTAGGGTTCAATATCTCTGGTAAGGGTCTTGAAATGGATCCTGGCAAGTATAAGGCCATACTGGATTGGGCTCTGCCTCTTTCTTTACGTGCAACTCAAAGATTCTTAGGCTTTGCTAATTATTATCATCAATTCATTAAAAACTTTTCTTTGGTGGTGTCTCTAATCACGGATCTAACCAAAAAGGGTGCAGAAAACTTTTCTTTGGTGGTGTCTCTAATCACGGATCTAACCAAAAAGGGTGCAGATCCAAGTACAGATGAAGCCACTTGGATTTGTGAGATAAATGCGTCATGACTCATGGTTAATTGAAGAAACTGCGTTATCTAAAGTCATCTTAACTCATTTAATGCATTTAACCTTTCCATTAGCATACCAAAGCACCATTGTGAACAATGGTGAATGCCTTAATTAGATGGGATGTTGTGACGCAGTTTTCTGTGTTAAATGAGATAAATGGGATATCTGTGTTTAGTTATTCTGTGTCAAACAGACAAACCAAAGTGGCTGCATCTGTATGTGGCCTCCCGAGGCTATTCAAGCTTTTGAATTTCTTAAAAAAGAATTTGTGTCTGCCCCCATTCTCCATCACCCTGATACTACTCTTCCTTTTGTTGTAGAGGTTGATGCCTCAGAGGTTGGGGCAGGGGCGGTCCATTCTCAAAGGCATCCGATAACCAACAAGGTGCATCCATGTGCATTCTTCTCTTAGAAATTCTCATCTGCCGAAGCCAATTATAACATTTGAAATAGAGAATTGTTTGCTATCAAAAGGGCTTTTTAGGAATGGCGACACTTGTTGGAGGGGGTTAAACATGCTATAATGGTCTTTACTGACCACAAGCATCTGTTATACATCAAGTCTGCCAAATGGTTGAATCCTAGGCAGGCTAGATGGGCTTTATTTTTTACCTGGTTTAATTTCTCTCTCACTTACAGGCCTGGTTCCAAAAACACTAAGGCCGATGCACTCTGTAGGAATTTTGAGTCTAACCTGTCTGAAACTAGTGATTGTGTTCCCATCATTCTGGGTGAGTTGATTTTGCACCTGAGGGCTTAAGGGAACAGGTTCTGGGTTCTGGGCTCATAATTCAAAAATGGCTGGACATCCTGGTATCTCTAAAACTGTGTCTTTATGGTCTCGTAATGTGTAGTGGCCTTCATTTAAACAAGATGTCAACAATTTTGTTAATTCTTGCCCTGTTTGTCAGAGATCAAAGTCTTCTAGGAACCTGTCACAGGGATTGCTAAAGCCATTAACTATTCCTGACAGACCCTGGTCCCATCTGTCTATGGATTTTATTGTTGACCTCCCTTCATCTCAAGGGAAAACTGTGATTTCTGTGGTGGTGGATAGGTTCAGCAAAATGAGTCATTTAATTTCCCTCCCACACAGAAATTATTTATTTCTAATTTTTCAAAATACATGGTTTTCCGGTTAATATTGTTTCTGATAGAGGGGTACAGTTTGTTTCTAAATTTTGGCAAGCATTCTGCTCTTTGGTTGGGATTGATTTGTCTTTCTCTACTGCATATCACCCTCAAACCAATGGTCAAACTGAAAGGGTTAATCAGTCCCTTGAACAATTAGGTGTTATGTATCTGACAACCAATCCTCATGGGCTGAATTATTACCTTGGGCAGAATTTGCTTACAAAAATGCAACTCGTGCTTCTACTGGTCAATCTCTGTTTTTTTTTGTTAATGGTTTAAACCCAAAGCATTCTCTTTTTCTGGTTCATTATCCTCTGTACCATCTGTCAATTCTTCTGTGAAACAATTTGCCAAAATCTGGTCCGGGGTGCATGATTCCCTTTCTACAGCTACAGCTACAGCCACTCAGAAAAAAGCAGCTGATAGGTCTCATAGGGAAGCGCCCAAGAGGGTCAGCCTGAATTTGTAGTCCAAGAACTCCTTGACTCTCGCCTTGTGCTGGGTAAGTTACAGTCTCCTGTTCATTGGAAGGGTTACGGCCCTGAAGAGAATTCTTGGGTTCCTGTTGGTGATGTTAGGGCTGATCGTCTCAGGAACCAATTTCATCGTAAGTTTTCTGAGAAACCTGGGGGTCCGGTGGCCCCTCCTCGAGGGGGGGTAATGTAAGGGCCACTCACCTCGATGGTCCAGTGGGCTGGCGGGGACGCCTGCTGTGTGATATTTCTTCTTTGGCGTCCCGCGATAAACTGCCTTAGGGCGTGAGAGCGCACTTTTGAGTTTTCTGTACGCAAGCACACTGGCGTGATTGCCTCTTGGCACAATGCTGCGAAATTCAAATGTTTAAAAGGCGCATTAGGGCTGCAGTACTTTGCCCGTTATAGGTTTTCTCCTAGTGAGTTCCTGGTGGTTCTGTGCTATTAAGCTTCTGAATTCTGTGATCTGATTTCCTGTTGTGACCCCCTGCCTGCTACTGACTATCCTGACTTCTGAAATCCTGACCCTGCCTGGTTACCGACTCTTCTGTATCCGAATCCCTTCTGATCTTCTGGTTTGACCCTTGCCTGCCTGACTCCGCTTGTGCACTGCCTGCCCTGACCCGGCCTAATCTGTCTACGCTTTCTGTCTATGCCTTGTACTGTGACCTTCTGCCCAAAAGACTTTGCTTTGCCGTTGTGCACTTTTGCTTGTTGTTAAAGGCAGAAGCTGAGAACAGGGTGCTTAGCATTGGTTCTGAATTTAGGGTGCGGACCATGACACTTGAGAGGGTATAAGTGTTGATTTCCTTTTCACTTTTCCCTCTTTCGTTTTCGTAGATGCATAGTTTTTTATTTCTGCGTTTTTATTTAAAAAATATTTCTTTAGTTAGTTTATGTATATATTTTTGGGCATCGATAAATAAATTAAAAAATTAGGGATAAATAAGAAGAAAAACATAACAAAAAAGGAACAACAAGCTCTAAAGGAACTTTCTGAGAATGGAAAAATAATTATAAAACCCCGCAGATAAAGGCGGGGGTACAGTAATTATGAACTTAGATCAGTACAAAGCGGAGTATGAAAAATTATTAGGAGATGTGGATACTTATAGAAAATTAGAATATAATCCAATAGAAATTTTCCAAGAAAAACTGGAGAGAATGGTTTTAAAAGCCGAAAATGGGAATGTGATAGACAAGACAGACAGTAATTACATAATTAATAAATACCCATGTTCTACCAAAAATACAGAAAGATCCAATAACAGCTCCAGGCAGACCAATCATTTCAGGCATTAAATCCCCAAATAGAAATCTATTTTTTTTTTTAAAGATTTTATTTTCAAGCTTGATACATCCATGAAAAAACCCCAGTATTAAACAGTTCAAGTTTACACCAGTCTATCGTGTCTCTGCATATTCATCACTGCAGCAATACCTACTTAGACTGAAACAGAAAAAGATGGTACAAGCATTTTTAACCTTTTTAACAGAGGGTAGCAGGTTTAATAGAGGGAAGGGTAACAGAAAGAAAAGAGGGGGGGTAGGCTGAGGGCGATGCATTGTAAGCGACTCAGTATATATATCTCGTAGCACATTAACCATTGTCCTGCACAGAGACTGTGTCAAGTTCATCTAACCACGGGCCCCAGATCTTTCCAAACCGGTCCGGGCAACAAAAATATATTTGTATAGGGGAAGAGCTGCATTCACTAGAGATTGCCAACATTTTAAGAAGGGAGCTCTGGGTAACTTCCAGACTAGGGTAATCGCCTTCCTTGCGTAAAAGTACAGCAACCTCAATAAAATACGCTGGTATTTGTCAAATGTAATGTTTTCAACCAAACCTAGAAGGCATGCCTCCGGTGTCCGCACACTCGGTATATTAAGAGTTTGTGTGACGTAGTTAAACACCTTGTCCCAAAATCTGATCAACTGCGGGCATGTCCAAAAGGTGTGGAGATAAGTGCCCGGATCTACCCCACATTTAAAGCATAAATTATCTGCTTTAAAGCCCATGGAGGTTTTATGTATCATAAGGTTTTGTATTAGGATATCATTGCTACCTATTACTGAAGGCAGATATGAATGTGTAATATCGTCCCAGTCATCCAGATCTAAGCGTCATCCATTTGGTATGGCATTGTGCATAGGGGTTCCCCCTTTGTTTATTAAGAGTGTTATAAATGCGAGATACTAGCTTCCCCTGATTTGGTGACCTTAGAGTTTCCTCAAGCAAGGAGAGGGACAACTTGGGGGCAGTCGGAAATTGGCTAAGTGCTGCATGTCTTATTTGAAAATATCTGTACCACATGTTTCTTGGAGGATTAAACTCAGTTGCCAGGTCCTCATATGATTTAAACCCCTGGTTGTCATACAGCTGGCTAATGTATTTGATATTATATCTTGCCCAAAGTACTGGGTCTGGTATTGTCAGAAATTGTCTTAGTTTAGGATTGCACCATATAGGTGTGTAGGGGGAGATATCAATTTGACATGTTTTGTCGTACCTAAGGGCTGTTTCCCAAATTGAAGGTAGCATCTTTAGAGTTGAGGGGGGACAACCCCTATGGGTAGTTCCCTGGAGTATAGTATTGGTAAGTGCCTCGACCGTCCTGGCTGCTTCTGCCAAGATAGGGAAGGCAGCGTTTTCAGCTGATGGGTTAAGGCTCCATGCTACATACACTAGTTGAGCCGCCAGATAATACAAAAGAAAATGCGGGAAGCCAGACCTCCGAGTGTTTTAGGGGCTGTCAGTGTTTTGAGACTTATACGAGCCTGTTTGTTGCCCCATATAAACATGCACACAAGCGAGTCAAGTTTGGTAAAAAGATTGAGGGGCAAGGGAACTGGGGAATTATGAAAAAGATACAATAACTTGGGAAGAACCACCATTTTTAAGAGATTGATGCGCCCTAATAGATTAAGTGGGAGTCCCGACCAGCTGGTAAGGTTCACGGTCAATTGCTGGACTACCGGGTCAATGTTAAGTTCCTTAAACTTGTACGGGTTTGGAGAAACCCAAATTCCCAAATATTTAAATGTCTCTACCCATTTCAAGTCTGCAGACATAGAGTGCGGGGAGGGCTGCTGTTCATTAACAGTCATGTAAGTAGATTTCTGCCAGTTGACCTGTAGCCCTGAAAATTCTCCAAACTGGTCAACTATCCCGAGGAGGGCCCCAAGCGATTGTTTAGCATCTGCTAGAAGCACCAAGGCATCATCTGCATATAGGGATATACGCTCCTCCACCCCACCAAAGCGCATACCAGTGATGTGCGGGCTTGCACGTATCAAGGTTGCCAGAGGTTCTATAGCCAGCGCATGGATGTTAACACGCCCCATAAAAAGTTCTACTCAACAGAATCAAATGCTTTCTTTATATCGAGAGAGACTATTACCCCTGGGTAGCCACCAAGTCGGGACAAGTCAATATTGGTGAACAGCCTACGTATGTTGACATCAGTTGCCCGGCATGGCATAAAACCAGACTCCGAATAGTAATCTTTCTCACTTCATTGACACAAAATTACAAACATATGTGAATACGCTGCCCTCTTATTTAAAGGAGAAACCTTTCAAATTAAGGAATTGATCCATGTGGCCTCCAATATGTAGGAAAAACTAATAGGAAATTGAGGAAGAGAATAGGTGAACATGTTAATCCATACAAAAATCATTGTACTTATCCCTGTAAGGGCACAAGCCCAGATCCTGTGTCTGTGTGCTGTAAGCTGTTACCTAGCAACCAGCTATTCAGTGATCTCAGTGCAACAGGAAGTGACAAAGCAGCTAGTGAGTGGCTGGCAGGAAAAGGAAGTCACAGATACTGGCAAAATAAGAGATCCTGGCATAGAGAGCTCCATGGTGGACAGTGAAGGAAGCAAGAGAGCTGCTGGTGGGCCCAGAGAGCTGAGAGGCTGCACCAAAAGTATTCATTTGGATCAGGCTGGCACAGGGAAGCCAGATACTGTGCCTGGAGAGACAGAGAGAGTGTGAAAGGAATCCAGACTGGAGGAACAAACAACAGGAGATTCCTATCTGAGCATCCAAAGGGGCTGGTAATCGCACTGTATGCCTGAATGTGCTGCATTCACCTGAAGAGAGCTCTAAAGTCTCCAAAGAGGATTTGTGAGTATCCTGGTTAAGAGGCGCAGAAGAATAAAGAGACTGTTTGTTAAAGGACTTTGCCTTTTTTTAGTTCTTCTTAGGTAGACAGCTTGGTGCTAGCAAGTTAGTTAGTGAGGCCCTATTGCCACCGGTTAAGAGTGCTGCATGTACTAGTTTGCCAGTTATTTTATATGAAACATTATTCAGTTTAACTAATACTGTGTGTTATTACTGTATTCCTAGTGGGGCCAACTGTAGGTGCATTACCAGATCCCACTAGGTGGAGGCACTGCGCTAGTAAGTACCAGGTACCCAGTCTCTCCCAATACCACTGCGGAGTGGCTCAGGTTTGTCCCGTGTCATCAGGTAAGCGCAACATGTGGCGTGTTACACTGACAAAGGGGTGTCGTTATATTATAAAGGGAACATAAAGCATTCAGTATCCAAACATTTTCTTGAAAAACACAATAAAGACCCAACAGGCCTCAAGTGGTTCGGAATAGAGAGGGTTAACATAGACTGGAGGGGAGGAGATCTGGTTAATAAAACATTACAGAGAGAAGGCTGGTTTTTAAGTCTGAAGTAACATTTCCTAATAATATGTAACAGTTTTTTGTAATAGGATGTGATGTTTCAATTTAAATGGGCTATTTGTTACCTTACGTGAAAGAAAGGTAACATGGACGTGAAAGAAACAATGTAGAATTGATAAAGTTTGAGGACTTTTGTACGATCATGGGCAACAAAAAGTGGACAGCAAGAAGATACGTCATCGCTCTGGGAATAAGCCAATAGGCGAAACGTGTTACAAGGACTAGCAAAGATTTGAAAATTGGGAAAAATCTCTAAATTGAGTTAATAACATCTGCACTCTCAGGTCTTAAAAATAATAAAAATGTATCGTTCAATCACAGACTGATGTTTTGGGCCCCCTCCGGGGCCTTTCTCAAAGTACCTAGTGTGGTATGGTGACAAATAGGTCCCCAGTTTCCAGAGGAAAAGTGATTGATGTAATGTATGTTGGGCCACAGATCTCAGATATTGTTAGTGAGGTGAGACCAGTAGTGCTGTTAGCAGAGAAATACTATGTCTCTCTGCAATGTTTTTGTAATTGATGATCCGGGGCTGGTCTTACTGGGAATCCAGTAGTAGGGTGGGACGGATTTCCAAATCCGTAGGCCAGGTTTTTCCAAGAGGCCCTAGGCCCTATTTAGTACACCTGATGCTGAGTAGCAGTGCTGAATGTGAGACAAACTGCTGGAGTGCTCAGCTTCGGGAGAGAAAGAAATAAATTTTATTTTGTGTTAGCCAGTAGGCTGGATATTTCGGTTGAACTGCTATTTTTTGGTTACCTTCCCCCTGCGAGGGGAAATTTCTGCAGCCGCTGGAAAATAAACGTGAGCAGGAAGCCCTTCAACCGATCCTGGTGTGTGAAGTTGCCTCATTTGCAGCCTACCAGTGAGTGAACCCCCACAATTAGTGGAGGATGCGGGCAGGATGATGTGGAGGGCTTCCTCTGTACCTTTGAGAGGACGGCAGAGCAGCAAGCCTGGTCAAGGGAGCAATGGGCGATGATTATTGCACCACTACTAGTGGGGGATTCCCAGAAAGCTTATTATGACCTGTCCTTCGAGTATGCAAGGAACTATGACAAGCTGAAGTCTGAAATCCTGCAGAGACTGGGAGTAACCACCTCTGTGAGGGCACAGCGGGTCCACAGTTGGGAATTTAAGGTTAAGGGATGATCCCGCTCCCAGATGTATGATCTCATTAACCTTGTGAAACGCTGGCTGCAGGCGGACTTGCTTTCCATGCCTCAGATAGTGGAAAGGATCACAATGGACCAAGAGCACTCCGCACAGCGGAGTACACAGCAGCACTAGCGGGGAGGAAGACATGAGGAGCAAAGGAGGCAATGCAGACACGCTGAGCAGCATGGAGGAGGAGGGCACACAAGGGGCGACCAGGAGATCAACAACAGCTGCACACAAATCAGCCAACTCATCGCAGGCAGTAGCAACCCAGAAGAAACACAAGAAATAGGTGAGAACCTTATACACAATAGCTCTTCAAAAGAACTCACTGACTTTGAACAGCGTGTCTTGAATAAGGGACTGTCTTTTGTACCAAAACACAGTGTGGGACTGTTTGATTTTCAGGTAGATCTGTTCAAATTCATGCGTTCATTAAGGTTGAAAATATGGTTTCATGATAAAGGGAACACTGTACAACGTACCACTAAAATGCCTCTGTCTAAAAAATTGTTTAAAAGTAGCAACTATGATGCACCTGTAGATAATAAAGCATTAAATATGTTCCAAAATTTGGTTACACAGGAATGTCACAAAATATGGCAGAATTGCTCCTTGTCCAATTCTCGCCGTAACCTCTCCAAATCTGAACATGAAGCTCTCATATCATTAAGTAAGGATTCCAATATAGTGATCAAAAGAGCAGATAAAGGAGGGGCGACGGTGATAATGGATAAGGTCTGTTATATACAAGAGGCAACAAAACAGTTGAATAATAATGATCATTATCAGGGGTTAACAGATGATCCCATAGCCAAATATAAAAAAGAAATAGATACTATACTTAATGATGCAGAAGTTGAAGGTATTCTAACACCAGACATAAAAACAGCTTTAACAGTAATACATCCAAGAGTTCCAATTTTCTACTTACTGCCAAAAATCCATAAAGAATCATCTAACCCCCCGGGTTCGGCCTATAGTATCCGGAAATGACTCATTACTGCAACCCTTGGCTTGTGTTCATAGATAGCTACTTGAATCCCATAGTGCAAGAACTGAAAACATGCCTCCGTGATACAACTGATTTTTTTAATAAAATTTCTCATATTTCCTTGACAGAAGAGGAAGAGTCTTTTCTATGCACTATGGATTTTTCAAGTCTGTATACATGCATTCCACATGAAGAAGGAATAGAGGCAGTCAATCGCCATCTTCATAGGAAATACACAGAGGATACATATGTATTATCATTTATCTGTTCCCTCCTCCAGATTGTACTAACCAGAAATTATTTCAGATTTAACACTCAATTCTACTTACAAAAACAAGGTACCAGTATGGGTGCTAATATGGCACCCAATTATGCTAATATATTTATGTATGATCTTGAAGAGAAAATCATTTTACAAAATACACTTTTTTTCACAATATATTTTCTGGTACTGTCGTTATGTGGACGATATATTTTTTGTATGGAAAGGGTCAAAGGAGAAATTATTACAATTTGCAGACTATGTAAATCGAACACATAGTACCATAAAATTTGTTCTGCACTTTGACAAAACACAAATAGAATTTCTGGATGTACAGGTGAGGAGGGAGAAGGTAAATTTATCAACTAATTTATACAGAAAAGCAGTGGATTAGAACAGCATGCTCCGTTTTGACAGTTTTCATTCACCAAATACGATGACAGGTCTCCCTAAGAGCCAACTGATGAGATGCAAATGTATTACCTCTACACAACAGAATTATGTAAATAGTAAAAAGAAAAAGCAATACTGTTTTGTGAATAAACTATTATTGAAAATTACCACTTTCGTTGGTGTCTGCTTGGAGGAGGTAAGTTCATTACTACCTCCTCTGAATTACCCATTGGGTTTTTAAGTGCTTTTAGCTATTTTTATCCTTTTGGCGCCTCTGTTTTGTCTTACTACCATATCGAGTCCACCCCGAGTGGAGGGGTATCATCCCCGTTTTCTTCTTCTACAGAGAGCGACGTCCTATTCCTGAGTGGGGTTAGGATAATCTCCCCACCTGCCTATACAGTGGTTGGTAACCCTGGTTTGTGAGTATTAACTTGTTTACTCTACCATTACTCCTTGTAAAAACATATTACACTATTGGGGCTCTTGGTGTTCCTTTTTGTCTCCAAAATGCTAAGTGTGTTTAAGAATAAAGGCTATCCTAAGACAGTGCTACAGGTATCAGAGAAAGAGGTTGATGAGATACCTAGAGAGACTTTAATGACTAGTAGAAAAAGTGAAAAAACTAGAGAAAGGATACCTTTTTGTCACCACTTTTGACATACACTCAAAACGAGTACAGAAAGTTGTGAGAAAATATTGGCCTATGCTAATGACATATCCTAGTACAGCCAAGGTATTTAAACAGTATCCTAGATTTGCCTATAAGAGAGGGAAGAATGTAAATGACTTTCTGGTGCACACCGATCTGCAACCCCCTAGAACACACAAACAAAGATTTTTGGGTAAGCCAGTAGTTGGGACTTTTCCATGCGTCATGCCAAAATTGTAATGGAATCATAAAAGGAGACACAGTGCTGCACCCGACACAGAGCAATAACATTAAATTACAAGGTTACTTTACATGTATGTCTAAAAATTTAATTTACTTTTTAAAATGCCCGTGTGTAAAGGGTTTTGTAGGAAAAACTAATCGAATAGTGATGAATGCGTATAAATGAGCATTGTAGCGCAATCCGTAACTTGCAGACAAAGGCTACTCCTATTAGCAAACATTGGGCAGAATGTAAGCACAACGTGGCGTAATTGCGATGGCAGGTCCCAGAAGAAATTAAAACTAATCATTAAAATGTTGATAAAAAACTTCTCCAAAGAGAGTGCTTTTGGATCTGGAAGCTAGACACCCTGTCCACGAAGGGTTTAAATGAAAATTGGGGCCTGAACTGCTTTTTATAAATAAGTTAGAAATTTATATTAATATATGATTTTTCTTGCAGTGTCAAGATAGAACCCCACATATTTCAAGTAAGGTAGAGACATCTTTTTGTATCCTTCTTATCCTTGTATATATTCAGTGAGTAATTATAAGTAGAAGACTTTTATTGATTGTATTTTATATTGATATTTATTACAGGTGGAATTTGATGCACTTTATACACAATAGATATTCACATGAATGAATTTTTTAATGGCAAGGATGAAAGAAAATTGATCATAATATATTCTCTCATATTGCAAAATGTTGTATAACACTTATGGACTGTAACAAGATGGACACAAATGGTTAAAATTTTCTTTTTTTATGTAATAATTGTGGACCACCACTAGGGGTCACAATTGGTTTGTCTATAAATTTTGCACAGCTTCTCTGTTTGATTGTCACTGAGTAAGGGCCATGCGGTCCCGAAACGTTTGATCACTGTGAAGTGACATGAGCACCATTGAATAAAGATTGGGAACCGCCAATTTGCAGCAGACAAGGTATTGCCATCAATCTTTTTCAAATGGTCACAATGGACCGATACCTGAGAGAACTTCCACCTGAATTACGCCGGGGGGTAAGCCAAGCCGACCCAAATACAGCAGACCAGTTGGTGGAACTGGTAGAGTGTTACTTTGCCGCTGAAGACTTCACTACCTCTGAAGAGGACTCCTGCAGTGGTCTCATCCAAGAAGTCGGCTATAGCGGAAAAGCCCAGCCCAGAGGACACCAGTAACCCAGGTCTAGACTCGACAAGAGCCCTCGCCAGACCAGCGGAGCTCCCCTGTACTTGAGGTGCAGAGAGTGGGGACATATTGCCGCCAACTGCCCAGCTGATCCAGAACCCATGAAGTATGAAACGGAGGGGAAGTTGTCTCTGTTCGCTCGACCAGGTCTTGTTGCGGATCCTGATGTACCAACTTGTGTCGTCCAGATTGGTAAGCGCAATGTGAATGCACCATTAGACACAGGTAGCTTAGTCACACTGGTAAACACATAAAGTGGCAGTGTGTCCCATAATCTTGCACAGTGTAATTTTTTGGCAGAGACTTTCCCTTATTTCGACAACTGTGCCAGGAGCAAGCTCCAGAGACTGAGAAAAGGTTTGATCATGGTGAGGTGAGACCGCACCCTATTGAACTAGATACTTCTATAGGAACTGTTAAGGGCAATAAAGTGTCTGGGGGAGAGAAAACAGAACCACCCATGTCAGGTGTTATTGTAAGTGGTATGGAGGATGGGTTGGAAGATAGTGAGTTGTTTCCCTTAGCTATATTAGCTGGTGAATTTGAGGTAACTGCGGAGACCATTGAGGAACCTAGCATGCCTGAGCTAGAGGTCTCTCGGGATAACTTCGGAACCGCCCAGCTAAGGGACCAGACCCTCACTAAAGCTTGGGAAAATTTCAAGGTTAAAAATTGGAACCCCAAAAATCCTGGGGTAGATTGTGTTTTTCCACACCTTGCTGTACAAAATAACTTGCTTTACCATGTGGATTCAAGGAGAGATTGTGGAACAGCTAGTGTTTCTGCAGCTATATAGGAAAACAGTTCTCAATCTGGCCCATTCTCATCCACTAGGTGGGCACCTAGCGTATGAGAAAACCAAAGACCAAATGCTACAGTGGTTCTTTTGGCCGGGGGTACATGCAGATATAAAGAACTATTGTGAATCATGCCCAGAGTGTCAGAAATCAGCCCCAATGCCCCATTTTCGCATGCCCGTTAGTCCCCTTACCTGTAATTGAAATCCCATTTGATCGTATTGCCATGGACTTGGTAGGACCACTAATAAAATCTGCTAGGGGGCATCCGTATATTTTGGTAGTTATGGACTACGCCACTCGGTTTCCAGAGGCTGTCCCCTTAAGGAACACCTCTTCAAAGACCATAGCTCGAGAGCTGTTCCACATGTTCACCCGCACAGGAATTCCGAAAGAGATCCTTACAGATCAGGGGACTCCTTTCATGTCTAGGGAGATGAAGGAATTGTGCAGGTTTCTCCAAATCAAACAATTACGCACATCTGTGTATCATCCCCCAACTGACGGGTTGGTAGAAAGGTTCAACAAAACCCTTAAGGGGATGTTAAAAAAAGTGGTGGGTAAAGATGGGAGGAACTGGGATTGTTTACTTCCATATCTCATGTTTGCCATTAGAGAAGTCTAACAGGCCTCTACAGGGTATTCACCCTTTGAGTTGTATGGCCACCACCGACGAGGGCTGTTGGACGTGGCAAAGGAGATATGAGAGTCTGAAGCCACCCCACACAAAAGTGTGGTGCAGCATGTTGCAGACATGCAGGACTGTCTTGCAAAGGTAATGCCCCTTGTGAGAGAACATATGCTTCAGGCCCAACAAGCTCAAAGCCGCATATATAATAGATCGGCTCGTGTTTGAACTTTCCATCCTGGGGACAGGGTGTTAGTCCTGGTTCCTACGGTGGAAAGTAATTTCCTGGCCAAATGGCAAGGCCCCTACGAGATTATAGAACGCGTAGGGGACGTTAATTATAAGGTGTCCCAACCAGACAAGCGGAAAAAAGAGCAGCTCTACCATGTTCACCTAATTAAGCCCTGGAAGTATAGGGAAGCGCTGTCCTCCTGTCCTGCAGTTGTAGAGGTAGAAATCCCACAGGTGCCTGAGGTAAAAGTGGCTGAGATCCTCACTAACAGTCAGAAGCAGGAGATGAAAGAGTTTCTGATCCGGAATAGACAAATATTCTCAGACCAGCCTGGGCTTACTTATAATATTAAACACGACATTATAACTGGACCTGGGGTTAAAGTCAATGTCAAACCTTATAGGATACCCGAGGCACAACGCCAGGCAGTGATAGAGGAGATTAGAAGGATGTTGGAGCTGGACATAATTGAGGAGTCCCATAGTGAATGGTCCAGCCCCATTGTCCTTGTCCCAAAACCAGATGGTAGCATCCGATTTTGCAATGACTTCAGAAAGTTAAATGAGTTCAGCAAGTTTGATGCATATCCAATGCCCCGGGTAGACAAATTGATAGAAAGGCTTGGGCATGCCCCCTACATTACCACCCTAGATCTTACCAAGGGGTATTGGCAGGTACCCCTCACTGAAGGGGCCAAAGAGAAGACTGCATTTTCCACTCCTGAGGGGCAGTGGCAATATAAACGCTTACCGTTTGGCTTACATGGGGCCCCAGCCACGTTCCAGAGAATGATGGACCGCATTCATAAACCACATCAAGGATATGCTTCAGCTTACCTGTACGATGTGGTTATCTTTAGCCCAGAATGGGAAAGTCATTTGCCCCGGGTACAAGCGGTACTTGACTCTATCTGGAAGGCGGGTCTGACAGCAAATCCCAAAAAGTGTGCATTGGGGTTAGAAGATGCCCGCTATTTGGGGTATGTTATTGGAAGAGGGGTAGTGAAGCCACAGGTCTCCAAAATTGAGGGAATTCAGGAGTGGCCCCGGCCCAATTCCAAGAAGCAAGTGAGGGCCTTTCTTTGGATAGTGGGATATTACAGGAGGTTTGTCCCAAATTTTTCCACCCTAGCAGCCCCACTTACTGACCTCACAAAAGGGAGTTGATCTGGAACGGTTACATGGACCCCATAGGCAGAGAAAGCCTTTATAAACTTGAAGGCATCCCTGTGCAGAAATCCTGTGCTGATAGCTCCTGACTTCAAGAAAGAGTTTCTTGTACAGACTGATGCCTCTGAGGTTGGGTTAGGGGCTGTTTTGTCACAAGTAGTGAATGGGGAAGAACCCCCACTGAATGCAGGTATGCCATTGTAGAGAGAGAGTGCCTAGCCATCAAGTGGGCACTGGAGAGCTTGAAATACTATCTGTTAGGGAGGCAGTTCAAACTTGTCACTGACCATGCCCCACTTAAATTGATGGGTGGCCCAAAATAGGGAAAATAACGCCAGGGCCACCAGATAGTTACATAGTTACATAGTTAAATTGGGTTGAAAAAAGACAAACTCCATCAAGTTCAACCAGCAAACATACACACACCCCTCCCTACTTTTAATTAAATTCTATATACCCATACCTATATTAACTATAGAGCTTAGTATCACAGTAGCCTTTGATATTATGTCTGTCCAAAAAATCATCCAAGCCATTCTTAAAGGCATTAACTGAATCAGCCATCACAACATCACCCGGCAGTGCATTCCACAACCTCACTGTCCTGACTGTGAAGAACCCCCTATAAAAGTTTGAGTAAAAAGGTCCCCTTGACAGTCTACTTCATAATTTAAGTCTTCCATCCCTCTAACCAAATTTAGTTGCATGTCTCTGCACTCTCTCCAGCTCATTTATATCCCTCTTAAGGACTGGAGTCCAAAACTGCACTGCATACTCCAGATGAGGCCTTACCAGAGACCTATAAATAGGCATAATTATGTTTTCATCCCTTGAGTTAATGCCCTTTTTTTTATGCAAGACAGAACTTTATTTGCTTTAGTAGCCACAGAATCCCACTGCCCAGAATTAGACAACTTGTTATCTACAAAAACCCCTAGATCCTTCTCATTTAAGGAAACTCCCAACACACTGCCATTTAGTATATAACTTGCATTTATATTATTTTTGCCAAAGTGCATAACCTTGCATTTATCAACATTGAACCTCATTTTCCAGTCTGCACAATTTAGTATCATCTGCAAAAATAGAAACAGTACTTTCAATGCCCACCTCCAGGTCATTAATAAACAAGTTGAAAAGCAAGGGACCTAGTACAGAGCCCTGCGGTACTCCACTAACAGCACTGTCCAATTAGAAAATGTTCCATTTACCACCACTCTTTGTAGTCTATCTTTTAGCCAGTTCTCTATCCAGGTACAAATCCTATGTTCCAGGCCAACATTCCTTAATTTAACCAGTAACCTTTTGTGTGGCACTGTATCAAATGCTTTCGCAAAGTCTAAGTAAATCACATCCACTGCCATCCCAGAATCAAGGTCTCTGTCAGGATCTACCAACAGTGTGTGGTTGGCAGGTAGGAGCCGAAATGCATGGTAACATGGCGACACCATGTTTGGTGTTAGAATAACCAGGAAATGGAAGTGTGCTCAGAATGAAGTTTAATGGTAAACTATAAACAATTGGTGCTGGTGAAACGGAAGACAAATAATAAGAAGTAAAATGAGAACTATAACAAACCAAAGGTTGGGGCAGGCTGATGCAAGTCCGTGTACACAGGCAAGAGTTCATAGGCGGGCGGCAGGCGATACAAGTCCTAGGAACAGGCAAGAGATCAGTGGCAGGCGGCAAACAATGCAAGTCCGTGAAACAGGCGAAGGGTCAAACCAGGAGATCAGATCAAGGATGTAGCAGGTACACGGAATAAACAGGTCAGAGGAACAAGCAGGACAAGTCAGGAATCAGGGACTGGGTAATTTCAGGAACACTGGCACAAGGCGACTAGAACACAGAAATAAATCAATGATTCAGCAATGGCTGGCAGAAAGGTAATGGCTTATATAGAGCCTTGATGATAAGATCACCGACACCTGGCTTCAATGAGATTAGGGGTGGAGACATGGAATAGCAGCAATCTACACTGACAGTTCGAGGTGTGAGCTCCAACTGCCTCCAGTGGCTCAGCATGAGAATGCACTGTCCAGTCAACCTGCAGACCAGGGATTCAATCCCCAATAGTCCTGACATTACCCCCCCTTCAAGTATCACCCTCCGGGTGATACTAAAGTCAAATGAAATTTTTTTAACAGGGAGAAAACCGCCAAGATCAGGAGTCAGGGTAGAGAAGCTGCCAGGGACAGGAACCAACACTGAAGTACTACCTGGAGCCACATCTGGAACCGGAGGACCACCAGGATCAGGAGTACCACTAAACTCAAGAGCCCATGCAGGCAAGTCACCAGGGTTGAGGGCCAGAACTGAAGAGTTGCCAAGGACAGAGGTTGAAGAGCTGCCAGTGTCAGAAACCAGATCGGAGGAGTCTAGAGTCAAAACGGAAACATTGCTATAGTTTTGAGTCAATACAGGAACCTCGACTGAGTCAAAAGCCAGGACAGGAACCTTGGCTGGGTCAGAAACCAAATCGGTGGAGTCGCCAGGGTCAGAAACCGGATCAGAGGAGTCGCCAGGGTCAAGAGCCACATCGGAGGAGTCGCCAGGGTCAGGAGCCACATCGGAGGAGTCACCAGGGTCAGGAGCCACATCGGAGGAGTCGCCAGGGTCAGGAGCCACATCGGAGGAGTCGCCAGGGTCAGGAGCCAGATCGGAGGAGTCGCCAGGGTCAGGAGCCAGATCAGAGGAGTCGCCAGGGTCAGGAGCCACATCGGAGGAGTCGCCAGGGTCAGGAGCCACATCGGAGGAGTCGCCAGGCACAGGAGCCACATCGGAGGAGTCGCCAGGGTCAAGAGCCACATTGGAGGAGTCGCCAGGGTCAAGAGCCACATCGGAGGAGTCGCCAGGGTCAGGAGCCACATCGGAGGAGTCGCCAGGGTCAGGAGCCAGATCGGAGGAGTCGCCAGGGTCAGGAGCCAGATCAGAGGAGTCGCCAGGGTCAGGAGCCACATCGGAGGAGTCGCCAGGGTCAGGAGCCACATCGGAGGAGTCGCCAGGCACAGGAGCCACATCGGAGGAGTCGCCAGGGTCAAGAGCCACATTGGAGGAGTTGCCAGGGTCAAGAGCCACATCGGAGGAGTCGCCAGGGTCAGGAGCCACATCGGAGGAGTCGCCAGGGTCAGGAGCCAGATTAGAGGAGTCAGCCAAGGCACCCATTACAGGTGGCGGACCAGCAGAGGCACCCATTACAGGTGGCGGACCAGCAGAGGCACCCATTACAGGTGGCGGACCAGCAGAGGCACCCATTACAGGTGGCGGACCAGCAGAGGCACCCATTACAGGTGGCGGACCAGCAGAGGCACCCATTACAGGTGATGGCTTGCCCAGGACAACAGAAAGACCATCATGAACAGCAACAAGACTGGTAGACTCTGGAGCACCAGAACTATCAGATCTCGTAGTAGGTACGACAGGTCTAGAAATGGATTTGTCCTTGGGCCCAGAGGCCACAGTACACAGGTCCTCACAGACTGAAGCCGGCAAGGCTGCTGGCTCGGAGGCCGGAAGCTGAATTACTGGCACAGGAGCTGCAAACGGAACCACTGGCACTGGAGCTGCAGACGGGACCACTGGCACAGGAGCTGCAGACGGGACCACTGGCACAGGAGCTGCAGACGGGACCACTGGCACAGGAGCTGCAGACGGGACCACTGGCAAAGGAGCTGCAGACGGGACCACTGGCACAGGAGCTGCAGACGGGACCACTGGCACAGGAGCTGCAGACGGGACCACTGGCACAGGAGCTGCAGACGGGACCACTGGCACAGGAGCTGCAGACGGGACCACTGGCACAGGAGCTGCAGACGGGACCACTGGCACAGGAGCTGCAGACGGGACCACTGGCACAGGAGCTGCAGACGGGACCACTGGCACAGGAGCTAGGAGTGGCTGGGAAGTCGGCATAGAAGCAGGAGACTGGACCGCTGATACTGGAGCCTGAGACTGGACTGCGGGCACACAGGATGGAACAGGCTGGACGAGAGCAGGTAGAGGCCCAATTCGTGGGAAAGCTGGGGAAGGACCAAGCCGCCGGAGGACAGGAACCAGAAAAATCTGTTGAATATCAGTTGGCCCTGGAGCAGGAACTGAAGGTTGAACAGTGGGCCTAGGGGCAGGAGGCACAGGTATTGATGGTAACTGGGTGATTGAACGGCCCTTGAACTTAGTAGTAAATGCAGTTTGTATTTCATCCCCATCTGAGTCCAGATCTTCCCATTCTTCATCAGAAATATTTTCTAAATTGCCTCCATCAGAGAAAACATCAGAACAGGAGGATTGCAAAGTAATTTCAGATGTAGAAAAAGTTGGAAATGAGGAAGTTGAGGAGGCAATTGTAGTAGATTTGAAAATATCAGGCGATACTGGCCAGAGATCCCCTGTAGAATATGCCTTTACCAAAGTGAGAAACAGAATGGGATCCTGCAGAAAAAAAGCCTCTTCATCTATGCAAGACTCAGCCCACTCTAAGACTTTACCTCCCAAAAGAAATAATATAATTAGCCTGCTTTTCATGCACTCAGTTGCTTGCTTGAAAAAAGAGACAGTCGCAAACCTTTTACATACAAGAAGAAATTCATCAAACGTGTCCTTTTCCCCTTCATACTTTTTCACTGAGGCAAGCCACTTGGCAGAGAGTTGTAGTTCAGCAGTATCTGAAACAGCACAGCAGTTACCATCAGGCTCCTTGTAATTAGGCTGGATCATTCTGTCAGGATCTACCAACAGTGTGTGGTTGTCAGGTAGGAGCCGAAATGCATGGTAACATGGCGACACCATGTTTGGTGTTAGAATAACCAGGAAATGGAAGTGTGCTCAGAATGAAGTTTAATGGTAAACTATAAACAATTGGTGCTGGTGAAACGGAAGACAAATAATAAGAAGTAAAATGAGAACTATAACAAACCAAAGGTTGGGGCAGGCTGATGCAAGTCCGTGTACACAGGCAAGAGTTCATAGGCGGGCGGCAGGCGATACAAGTCCTAGGAACAGGCAAGAGATCAGTGGCAGGCGGCAAACAATGCAAGTCCGTGAAACAGGCGAAGGGTCAAACCAGGAGATCAGATCAAGGATGTAGCAGGTACAAGGAATAAACAGGTCAGAGGAACAAGCAGGACAAGTCAGGAATCAGGGACTGGGTAATTTCAGGAACACTGGTACAAGGCGACTAGAACACAGAAATAAATCAATGATCCAGCAATGGCTGGCAGAAAGGTAATGGCTTATATAGAGCCTCGATGATAAGATCACCGACACCTGGCTTCAATGAGATTAGGGGTGGAGACATGGAATAGCAGTAATCTACACTGACAGTTCGAGGTGTGAGCTCCAACTGCCTCCAGTGGCTCAGCATGAGAATGCACTGTCCAGTCAACCTGCAGACCAGGGATTCAATCCCCAATAGTCCTGACAGTCTCTACTTACCTTCTCATAAAAAGAAATTAAGTTAGTCTGGCAAGATATATTACCAGAGCCGGGCCAAACCGGCCAGGCGCCCTAGGCAACCTGGCCGGCCACGGCGTCGGCTTAGTGTGTGCTGAATTGCGCATGCGCGAAAGTATGTGCCAGCGCGCATGCGCAAAAGTACTTGCCAGCGAGCATGCACGAAACTACGCACCAGCGCGCATGCACGCAAATGCTTTAAACGCACATTACTAGTGGTGGCCAGGAAGACACAGGACCGGACATGGGGTAGGCGAAAGAGCAGGTACGTGCCTGGCGCCCCCTCAGCTTTGTGCCCTAGGCATTCGCCTACTCTGCCTACCCCTAGTTCCGGCCCTGTCTATTACACATAAAACCATGCTGGCACACACTCATAGTATTATGATTTGCTGTGAAGTCCGGTATCTTATCCTTTATTAACCCTTCGAAAAGCTTTCCTACCACTGATGTCAGACTAACTGGCCTATAGTTTTGAGGCTGAGAACGGGATCCTTTTTTAAATAGAGGCACCACATTAGCAATTCGCCAGTCTCTTGGCACTATGCCAGATCTCAATGAATCCTGAAAAATTAAGTAAAGAGGTTTGGCAATCGCAGAGCTAAGCTCGCTAAGTACCCTGGGATGAATACCATCTGGCACCGGACCTTTGTTAATCTTAACATGTTCTAGTCTCTTTTGAATTTCCTCATGTGTGAACCATGCATCATTAGTTGTATTACTAGAATTGGGACTATTAAGAAGGAAACCTTCACTTACTTTACATTTGTGTAGACAGATGAAAAATATGAGTTCAGAGTCTGCGCTTTTACTTTGTTTTCATCAACCAGCTGACCCCCCTCTGATAGTAATGGTCCCACCTCTTCCTGCTTCATTTTTTTACTATTAACATATTTAAAAAATTTTGGATTTTTTTTACTGCTTGCTGCAATATCCTTTTCTATATCAATTTTAGCTTGCCTTATAGCTTCTTTGCATGATTTATTGGCCTCCTTGTACCTTTTAAATGATTTGGCTGTCCCAGCTAACTTGAAAGCCTTAAAAGCACGTCTTTTCTTTCCCACCTCAATACCAACGCTTTTACTGAACCAAAAAGGTTTTGCTTTGCAACGACGTTCCTTGCTTACAAGTGGAATATACTGACAAGTATATTTATTAAGAAGCATTTTAAAGACTTCCCATTTTTGATCTGTTTTTTTTTTTACTTATAGTTTATTAATAGATTTTTCCTTTTTTTTCCAGATAAAAAGAATAAGAATACAAACAAGGAAAAAAGAAAATACATCAAAATACAATTACAGATACAAGACATCACAAAAACAACAAAACTCATTTGATGTCCAATGGAGGGCTACAGATATATATATATATATTCATATCCGGCCTTATTCTCTTTTTTTCATTATCCTTAACCACTCCTTTCTCTCGTCTATATATTCTGAAAATTGGTCGTATTTTATCTCCATTTTTAGCAATATTTCTTTATAAGAAGCTTCTCTCTTTTAAAGCTTCTAAGTATATATAGGCTTTTCACCCCTCATTTAAAGCCCACATATTCTTCAAGTCATATTGGCATATTAGCATCCGTCCTATCCCCAATTTGTGATTCTTATTTGGAAGATGGAAAAGAAAAAAATTTCCCAGTAAGTGTGTGTCTCTATTTAAATAAATATCAATTGTTTTTGCATATGTGTCTAGGTGTATAATTGATAAAAAGTGAGTAAATTACAAAAAGAGTGAAAGGATAATAAGTGCATAGTGTGCAATGTATCTGGCTCCTTGCCTAGTGGAACTCTCCTATTTATTGGGGATCCTTTATATTATGTTCTTCTTAAGTGTATGTGTCATCATAATAATGTGAACTTCTATGTGATAATTCATTTATGTGCCCTGTGTCGTCTATATTAAAAATATACAAGAAAAAAAAAAAAAAGGACATTCTTAGCTGCTACCATCTTTTTTGCCACTAATTACATCTCTTTTATAGGGACGGAATACCCAGTAATTATATCCTTTAAGGTAGTGATTTTATCGTCCAATTTTCCTATTTATTTTTATGACTGTCACATTTTCTAAAGAGAGAGGCTATTCAGTCTATGGTGACTTAGCAAACCCTTCGAGTTCCCATACAGAACATATTTTAAGATATTGAGGAGTCGTATTTTGTAAGTGGGCTATATTTGCTTCAAACTGCTTATTGGCGTTCACTCTGTCGATAATTTCCCTGATACTTGGGCATTCAGGGGATTTCCACTTAGATGCTATCGCTATCCAGGCAGCCATCAAAATTTGGTTTGCTAACTTTTGGCTGGATTTTGTTAAGCCTACGAAAGGTCTGCCCAATAGGAAGGTACTTATATCTAGTGGATACAAAACTAGGGGAGATTGTGGATGCACACCTAAGGCCAATTTCAAAAAGTTTAAAGCCCTGTCTAAATGATTCAAGTAAATTATGCAAGTGCATGTAATTTACTTGATGTAATTAAGGCAGTCTCTCCCTCTTAAAAGCCGCTCAGCAAGTTGGCGGGGGAGGATCTAGCACAGAGTTGAAACCAAGGCACAGGAGATGTCTATACAAAGAATTGCTACTACAGAGAGGTAATGTACCTTGTTTACTATGACTAAAGATAAATAAGTTAGGGACCACCATGTGGGGTTTTACCTTGACGTGGTATGGTGGCTTATCAATATTATGATCATAACTTTGTAACAAAAAAACCCTGTTTCAAAATTAAATGCACTGGCATATTTACTTGAATTACTTAGACAGGGCTTTATACTTTTTGAAATTATACTTTTTGAAATTGGCCTTAGGTGTGCATCCACAAACCCCCCCATATTGATGTATTTGCCTGAAGCTTTGGCTAAGCTCATGTGGTTATTGCACCCTCATACCCCCCCTTTATACTTTTGGTGGTCCCCCTCACTTGTTGTGCCTTGGTTTGTGCAATCGCTCTCTCTTAAAAGCCATAAGTGCTGGCGGCATGGGAGGGTCTAGCCGTGAAAAAACCAACGTCCCATTAGACACTACTCTATGTACACATACACTTATTATGTCTCTCATTTATTTCTTCTTTACATTCTTTTATTCTATGCTTTCTTACACATATACTCCCAAATACACATACACTTTCCCTTACCACTACCATACATACTTTCACTTTTCACTTACACATGTATACACACTATTGTGCAACTGCACATATCACTCTACCTTGATTTTAATTACAACACCTGATTTCTACTTTTCTAAAATGGGCGTTGGTTAAGGCAGTCTCTCCCTCTTAAAAGCCGCTCAGCAAGTTGGCGGGGGAGGATCTAGCACAGAGTTGAAACCAAGGCACAGGAGATGTTTATACAAAGAATTGCTACTACAGAGAGGTAATGTACCTTGTTTACTATGACTAAAGATAAATAAGTTAGGGACCACCATGTGGGGTTTTACCTTGACGTGGTATGGTGGCTTATCAATATTATGATCATAACTTTGTAACAAAAAAACCCTGTTTCAAAATTAAATGCACTGGCATATTTACTTGAATTACTTAGACAGGGCTTTATACTTTTTGAAATTATACTTTTTGAAATTGGCCTTAGGTGTGCATCCACAAACCCCCCCATATTGATGTATTTGCCTGAAGCTTTGGCTAAGCTCATGTGGTTATTGCACCCTCATACCCCCCCTTTATACTTTTGGTGGTCCCCCTCACTTGTTGTGCCTTGGTTTGTGCAATCGCTCTCTCTTAAAAGCCATAAGTGCTGGCGGCATGGGAGGGTCTAGCCGTGAAAAAACCAACGTCCCATTAGACACTACTCTATGTACACATACACTTATTATGTCTCTCATTTATTTCTTCTTTACATTCTTTTATTCTATGCTTTCTTACACATATACTCCCAAATACACATACACTTTCCCTTACCACTACCATACATACTTTCACTTTTCACTTACACATGTATACACACTATTGTGCAACTGCACATATCACTCTACCTTGATTTTAATTACAACACCTGATTTCTACTTTTCTAAAATGGGCGTTGGTTAAGGCAGTCTCTCCCTCTTAAAAGCCGCTCAGCAAGTTGGCGGGGGAGGATCTAGCACAGAGTTGAAACCAAGGCACAGGAGATGTTTATACAAAGAATTGCTACTACAGAGAGGTAATGTACCTTGTTTACTATGACTAAAGATAAATAAGTTAGGGACCACCATGTGGGGTTTTACCTTGACGTGGTATGGTGGCTTATCAATATTATGATCATAACTTTGTAACAAAAAAACCCTGTTTCAAAATTAAATGCACTGGCATATTTACTTGAATTACTTAGACAGGGCTTTATACTTTTTGAAATTATACTTTTTGAAATTGGCCTTAGGTGTGCATCCACAAACCCCCCCCATATTGATGTATTTGCCTGAAGCTTTGGCTAAGCTCATGTGGTTATTGCACCCTCATACCCCCCCTTTATACTTTTGGTGGTCCCCCTCACTTGTTGTGCCTTGGTTTGTGCAATCGCTCTCTCTTAAAAGCCATAAGTGCTGGCGGCATGGGAGGGTCTAGCCGTGAAAAAACCAACGTCCCATTAGACACTACTCTATGTACACATACACTTATTATGTCTCTCATTTATTTCTTCTTTACATTCTTTTATTCTATGCTTTCTTACACATATACTCCCAAATACACATACACTTTCCCTTACCACTACCATACATACTTTCACTTTTCACTTACACATGTATACACACTATTGTGCAACTGCACATATCACTCTACCTTGATTTTAATTACAACACCTGATTTCTACTTTTCTAAAATGGGCGTTGGTTAAGGCAGTCTCTCCCTCTTAAAAGCCGCTCAGCAAGTTGGCGGGGGAGGATCTAGCACAGAGTTGAAACCAAGGCACAGGAGATGTTTATACAAAGAATTGCTACTACAGAGAGGTAATGTACCTTGTTTACTATGACTAAAGATAAATAAGTTAGGGACCACCATGTGGGGTTTTACCTTGACGTGGTATGGTGGCTTATCAATATTATGATCATAACTTTGTAACAAAAAACCCTGTTTCAAAATTAAATGCACTGGCATATTTACTTGAATTACTTAGACAGGGCTTTATACTTTTTGAAATTATACTTTTTGAAATTGGCCTTAGGTGTGCATCCACAAACCCCCCCATATTGATGTATTTGCCTGAAGCTTTGGCTAAGCTCATGTGGTTATTGCACCCTCATACCCCCCCTTTATACTTTTGGTGGTCCCCCTCACTTGTTGTGCCTTGGTTTGTGCAATCGCTCTCTCTTAAAAGCCATAAGTGCTGGCGGCATGGGAGGGTCTAGCCGTGAAAAAACCAACGTCCCATTAGACACTACTCTATGTACACATACACTTATTATGTCTCTCATTTATTTCTTCTTTACATTCTTTTATTCTATGCTTTCTTACACATATACTCCCAAATACACATACACTTTCCCTTACCACTACCATACATACTTTCACTTTTCACTTACACATGTATACACACTATTGTGCAACTGCACATATCACTCTACCTTGATTTTAATTACAACACCTGATTTCTACTTTTCTAAAATGGGCGTTGGTTAAGGCAGTCTCTCCCTCTTAAAAGCCGCTCAGCAAGTTGGCGGGGGAGGATCTAGCACAGAGTTGAAACCAAGGCACAGGAGATGTTTATACAAAGAATTGCTACTACAGAGAGGTAATGTACCTTGTTTACTATGACTAAAGATAAATAAGTTAGGGACCACCATGTGGGGTTTTACCTTGACGTGGTATGGTGGCTTATCAATATTATGATCATAACTTTGTAACAAAAAAACCCTGTTTCAAAATTAAATGCACTGGCATATTTACTTGAATTACTTAGACAGGGCTTTATACTTTTTGAAATTATACTTTTTGAAATTGGCCTTAGGTGTGCATCCACAAACCCCCCCATATTGATGTATTTGCCTGAAGCTTTGGCTAAGCTCATGTGGTTATTGCACCCTCATACCCCCCCTTTATACTTTTGGTGGTCCCCCTCACTTGTTGTGCCTTGGTTTGTGCAATCGCTCTCTCTTAAAAGCCATAAGTGCTGGCGGCATGGGAGGGTCTAGCCGTGAAAAAACCAACGTCCCATTAGACACTACTCTATGTACACATACACTTATTATGTCTCTCATTTATTTCTTCTTTACATTCTTTTATTCTATGCTTTCTTACACATATACTCCCAAATACACATACACTTTCCCTTACCACTACCATACATACTTTCACTTTTCACTTACACATGTATACACACTATTGTGCAACTGCACATATCACTCTACCTTGATTTTAATTACAACACCTGATTTCTACTTTTCTAAAATGGGCGTTGGTTAAGGCAGTCTCTCCCTCTTAAAAGCCGCTCAGCAAGTTGGCGGGGGAGGATCTAGCACAGAGTTGAAACCAAGGCACAGGAGATGTTTATACAAAGAATTGCTACTACAGAGAGGTAATGTACCTTGTTTACTATGACTAAAGATAAATAAGTTAGGGACCACCATGTGGGGTTTTACCTTGACGTGGTATGGTGGCTTATCAATATTATGATCATAACTTTGTAACAAAAAAACCCTGTTTCAAAATTAAATGCACTGGCATATTTACTTGAATTACTTAGACAGGGCTTTATACTTTTTGAAATTATACTTTTTGAAATTGGCCTTAGGTGTGCATCCACAAACCCCCCCATATTGACTTATATCTAGTGGGACTGGTCTTGTCAGTACTCGGTCTAATATCTTCTTAGTTTCCATCCATACTAGTTTTACAGTTGGGCATTCCCAAAAGATATGAGGCAAAGTACCTATTTCTCCACAGTTTCTCCAACATTGAGACGTATGCTCCGGAGATAGCTTATGTAGTCTATCGGGGGTGTAATACCAGAACATAAGTATCTTATAAATATGTTGTTTTTGTCTTATACATGTACACATTTGATTTGCATTATGCCAGATACTCTCCCAATCCTTTTGCGATAGTCGATTCAATGTTTTTAAATTCCATTTAACCATATACTTATGGTGCCCCGTACCTGTTGTGGATGGACTATTAAGAAGCCTGTATATCCTAGAAATAAGCCTTTTGTGGTAGGCCCTTCTTAGCTAATATTTCGAATGCAGTACTCCCAGCATCTTTTGCATTATTACAGTACGGATTTAAAAAGTGCCGTAATTGAAGGTATTCAAATTGGTATAAAGTGGGATTTGGCATTAAATTTTTTAAATCCTGAAAAGTTAGGGGCGCCCAGGTACATCCATCCAGCAAGTCTCTTATCGTGAATATACCTGTGCGTCCCCAGCGCCCGCAAAAAGATGTATTCAGCCCCAGAAGGAAATTAGGGTTTTGTAGATAACTTGTGTTTAAAGAATATTGTGATATCAACCCCCGTTTATATCTTAATTTATACCAAATCTTCATGGTAAGCTGCGTAGTCGGCAGCAAGCCCTTTCCTACCTTATCTTTAATATTAAGTGCCCATATTCGTATATTAATAGGAATTTCCAATGCCATTGAATTTTCGATGTTAGCCCAGGCACTGGAAGAAACCTGAGATGTCCAGGCCATCACTTGTCTTATTTGTGCTGCCTCATAATATGTCTGTATACAGGGCACTCCTAGGCCTCCCAAGGCCTTGGGCCCTGTCAGAACTGATTTAGCTATTCTATGACTTTTTTTCTCCAAATATATTAATGAAATATGTTTTGAATCTCTTTCAATGTCCTATTAGGCACCGTTACCGGTAGAGTTTCAAATAAATATAAGAATTTTGGTAGAATATTCATTTTAATTGCCGCAATTCTTCCGAACCAAGATATCGAGGAGTGCGCCCACTTCGCGAACAATTGCTTAGTTAGATTTATAAAAGGATTAAAGTTGGTTTGGTAAAGTGATTCATATTTTGTTGTAATTTGAACGCCCAGATAAGTAATTAAGTTCTCTTTCCATCTAAAATCAAAGTTGGCCTTCAGAGTTTGAAGCTCCCCAGCTGGTATATTAAAAGATAAGGCCTCAGATTTTGACAGATTTAATTTATAACCTGAAAATCTACTAAATTCCTTTATCGGGGCATGTAAATTAGACAACGATACAGTTGGATGGATTAATGACAAAATGACATCGTCAGCGAAAAGTGCAATTTTAAACTGATTAGATCCTAAAGGCACACCTGATATATTGGGGTTCTCTCTTATTGCTGCCGCCAATGGTTCAATACTCAATGCGTACAGCAAGGGCGAGAGAGGGCAGCCTTACCTTGTGCCATTTGTTATTAAAATAGGCTTATCTGATTGACCGGCCAACTTTAACGGAGTTGAGGGTTGACTATAGAGGTTTTTAAGGGCTTCAAAAAATGGGCCCTTTAGGTTCAAATTAGTAAGAAGAGTGAATAGATAGGTCCAATTTAGCCTATCGAATGCTTTTTCTGCATCTAAACTTAGAATAACAGCCGGGGTGCCTGTTCTATTAAGTATTTTGATAAGGTTAATCACCCTTCTTGTGTTATCCCCAGCCTGACGTCCCTCTATAAATCCTACCTGGTCTTGATTTATTAGTTTTGGCATTATCGGGGCTAATCTATTGGCCAGAATTTTTGAAAAAAGCTTTAGATCTGAGTTTAAAGGGGCTATAGGTCTATAATTTGTACATTGTGTTGGGTCTTTACCTTCTTTGGGTATTAGGGAAAGATATGATGTCTGAGTGGAATTAGGTATTGGGTTTCCTTGCATATACTGATTAAATAATTTTACCATATAAGGAGAAAGAATGTGTGGAAAATAATTTATAGTAACTATAAGGTAGCCCGTCCGGTCCCGGGGTTTTACCATTTGGCATACCTTTTAGTACCTGTGTTAGCTCTTCCAATGCAATTTCTTTATTTAATAACTGCAGATCCTCCAGTTGGAATTTGGGCAGTTTAAGATCTTTTAGAAAATCATTGGTAGAGCCTATAGCCATATTATTGTTTAATGGGGTAGATTTCGTTAAATTATATAGATTATAGTAATATTCATGAAACCGAGCCCCAATTTGAACTGGGTCGTAAGTAAGCTGCCCTTTTTTAGTTTGAATTGCATTAATACGTGCCGATGCTTGTTGGTCTTTAAGCTTCCTCGCTAGTAGAGTATGCTGCCTATCCCCTTTTTCATAAAAGGTCTGCTTTGTCCAAATTATAGCTTTAGAGACCTCAGCTTTTTTAATATTTGCTAAATCCTTCCTCAGATTTATAATTTGATCCAAAATTGATTCCGACCCACATACTGTAGATTATACTGTGATTCTAAATCTCTAAGTTTCCTATGCATGGAAAGGTAGATCCCTGCTTTCTCTTTCCGTTTACTGGCAGTCAGCGCAATAAAGTGGCCCCTAATTCTAGCTTTATGGGCTTCCCACAAAGTGGTCAGATTATGTACCGATCACTCATTCAGCTGGAAATATTCTTTTAAACTCAATTCGGTTTGTTTGAGAACCTCTAGATTATGTAATATTGTCTCATTCAGCCTCCAATGAGGTTCTCTAGGAGGAAGCCTCAGGAGATCTATAGTTAGGGATATTGGTGCATGATCTGACCACGTTATCGGGTATATTTCAGTGGAGTATTTCAAGCGCAAGGTTGCTTGTGAGATAAAAAAATTATCGATACGCGAATGGACCTTGTGTACTAATGAAAAAAAGGTATACTGCTTTTCCTTCGGATGGTTAATATGCCAGGAGTCAAACCAGTGTGTCTGTCGCATCAGCTTCCTAAAGTTACATGACATCAGATGTGCCTGTTTATCTGGAGAAGGGTGAGAGCGGTCTACTTCTTGTGAATAGACCATATTGAAATCTCCCCCTATTACCCCATATAGGGATTCCGACTGTTCAATTTTAGCAATCATCCTTCTCAAAAAGCGGAGCTGGTGTTTATTAGGTGAGTAAATATTTAAGAGGGCTACTGGTCTACTTGCATAATTGCCCACTAACAATAGGTAATGGCCTTTAGGGTCACTAAAAGTTTGCTCAACTTTTAATGGGCAGTCCTTATGAATAAGAGTAGCTACCCCTGCCTTTTTATTGGGCCCTGAAGCATAATATACTATTGGATAGAATTTAGAATATAGCCGTGTATTTCCGTTAGCTACCAGGTGCGTCTCTTGCAAGAAAGCAATATCTGCTTTTAAAGCTTTAATTTCTTTCATTGCTAGATGGCGTTTAGTTACACCGTTAAGTCCTTTTACATTGAGAGATACTATCTTAGCCATACTTTAGGTTAGTCATATATAGCTTAAATTGCTTACATATCATGTACAGAAATTGAGACTTAGATATTAGTAACCTTACTGTGCACCCAGTATCCTCCATAGCTTGGCTCAAAAATGGGACCCCATTATATAAAGAGATTATTAACAAAGGGTTTTCCCAGCTTACATGGCTAGATAGTAGCATTCTTGACCTGATCAAATAGTTCAGAAATCAGCAGAAGGGGATAGTAGTTTTTATTGGTAATTTTATTAAGGCCCCTATAGTCGATACATGGGCAAAGACCTCCATCCTTCCTGCCCACAAAAAAGAACCCAGCACCAGCAGGGGAACTAGAGGGCCTAATAAAACCTCTTTCGAGGTGTTCTTTGATGTAGTCTTTCATTGCTTGGGCTTTGGGCAAAGAAAGAGGATAAGTTCTCCCTCTAGGGGGAGTAGACCCAGGAATGAGGTCAATTGGACAGTCATAATGCCTATGTGGGGGTAAAGTTGCTGAAGCTTTTTTAGAAAACACGTCAGAGAAATCAGCATAAGCCCCTAGTAAACCCTCTAGGGATGTGACTGCCACCAATTGAGGAACACTTATGCATGAGCCTTTACATTTTTGACCCCATTGAAGGATTTCCCCAGTTACCCAATCAATATGTGGGTTATGTACCTGTAACCAAGGTAAACCTAGAATTAGAGGAGAAGAAGAAGAGCCCTCAATAACATAGAAGGATAACCCCTGAGAGTGCAGGTTGTTAGTGCACATGGACAAGGCCACAGTTTTCCTGGTTATCAGACCTGACCTCAAAGGGTTCTTGTCAATGGCTAAGATTCTCATGGGAGAATATCTATCTATCTATCTATCTATCTATCTATCTAGGACTTAAAATAAAAAAAATTTATTTAATAAAAGCTTAGGGATGTAGCGAACGTCGGAAAAAAAGTTCGCGAACATATTCGCGAACTTGCGTCAAAAATGCGAACGGTTCGCGAACGTCGCGAACCCCATAGACTTCAATGGGAAGGCGAATTTTAAAAGCTAGAAAAGACATTTCTGGCCAGAAAAATGATTTTAAAGTTGTTTAAAGGGTGCAACGACCTGGACAGTGCCATGCCAGAGGGGGATCAAGGGCAAAAATGTTTCTAAAAAATCCATTGTTGACACAGCGCTGCGTTTTGTGCTGTAAAGGGCAGAAATCACACTACATTTCTAAACCTGTGTAATAAAATGCTTTAAAACGTCCGGCGTCTACATGCCAATCAAGTCGTGTAAAAGTTACAGCCTGTTCACACGCAAAGACGAAACGCGGTGCTTACTGCAACGCAAAAAGACGCAAAGAGCTTTAATGAATGATACCGTCAAGTGAGCAAATAATAGTTTTTAATTACTAGTTGCTTGTCACCTCCAGGATGTTCGTCCTGTTGGTGGCAATATTTCTGTAGTGGTGTGTTTAGCAGTCACCGTGCTTGTCGCACGTGCACGGTCAGGCAGAGGTAATTCAATGTACAGTGAAGTGAACCAAAAAACACTGATTCTGCAGTGTGGGCCCAGTTTTGGTCTACTTTATTGATCACCTGCGGTGACCATAAAAGATGCGATTTTGCCACTGTTGCAGAACCCTGAAAAATTAGGCATGTGTACTTTCCTGAAAAATTATGTTTTTTTGTCGCAGCCACTGAACCAGAAGTCCAGAAACAATATGCCATATAAATGCTGAAAATATTAATTTTTTTTGTGGCAGCCACTGCAGTACAGAGGCCAGAAAAAATATGCCATATAAATGCAAACAATATTAATTTTTTTTTGTCGCAGCCACTGCAGCACAGAGGCCAGAAAAAATATGCCATATAAATGCAAACAATATTAATTTTTTTTTGGTCGCAGCCACTGAAGCACAGAGGCCAGAAAAAATATGCCATATAAATGCTGAAAATATTCATTTATTTTTGTCGCAGCCACTGAAGCACAGAGGCCAGAAAAAATATGCCATATAAATGCTGAAAATATTCAATTTTTTGTCACAGCCACTGAAGCACAGAGGCCAGGAAAAATATGCCATATAAATGCTGAAAATATTCTGTTTTTTTTAGTCGCAGCCACTGAAGCACAGAGGCCAGAAAAAATATGCCATATAAATGCTGAAAATATTCAATTTTTTTGGTCGCAGCCACTGAAGCACAGAGGCCAGAAAAAATATGCCATATAAATGCTGAAAATATTCTGTTTTTTTTAGTCGCAGCCACTGAAGCACAGAGGCCAGAAAAAATATGCCATATAAATGCTGAAAATATTCATTTTTTTGTCACAGCCACTGAAGCACAGAGGCCAGAAAAAATATGCCATATAAATGCTGAAAATATTCATTTATTTTTGTCGCAGCCACTGAAGCACAGAGGCCAGAAAAAATATGCCATATAAATGCTGAAAATATTCAATTTTTTTGGTCGCAGCCACTGAAGCACAGAGGCCAGGAAAAATATGCCATATAAATGCTGAAAATATTCTGTTTTTTTTAGTCGCAGCCACTGAAGCACAGAGGCCAGAAAAACTCAGGATTTACCTGGATTCAAATTAAACCAGTAGGGTTTGCACCCTAGTTTGTAACGGTGGTGGAGGGAGGAGGACGCTAAAGGACAGCTGTATGTGGAGTCATGAGGCGTGCAGAGAAGGACAGCTGCATGGGGAGTCAGAATCAGAAACTCAGAACAAGTCTTCCGGCGTGCAGTAACCCTCCGAGATCCACCCCTCATTCATTTTAATAAAGGTCAGGTAATCCACACTTTTGTGACCTAGGCGAGTTCTCTTCTCAGTTACAATCCCTCCTGCTGCACTGAAGGTCCTTTCTGAGAGGACACTTGAGGCGGGGCAAGACAAGAGGTTCATGGCAAATTGTGACAGCTCTGGCCACAGATCAAGCCTGCGCACCCAGTAGTCCAGGGGTTCATCGCTCCTCAGAGTGTCGATATCTGCAGTTAATGCCAGGTAGTCCGCTACCTGCCGGTCGAGGCGTTCTTTGAGGGTGGATCCAGAAGGGTTCTGCCGCTGCCTTGGACAAAAAAACATTTGCATGTCTGACGTTACAGAGTGGCCAAAGTGCTTTGTCCTTGCAGGTGCGCTCGTGGCAGGATTACTGGCACCTCTGCCCCTGGAATGTTGATGAGTTCCTGAAGTGACATCACCCTTAAAAGCATTGTACAACATGTTTTGCAGGCTGGTTTGTAAATGCAGCATCCTTTCAGACTTGTGGTATGTTGGTAACATTTCTGCCACTTTATGCTTGTACCGAGGGTCTAGTAGAGTCGCGACCCAGTACAGGTCCTTCTCCTTAAGCCTCTTGATACGGGGGTCCTTCAACAGGCATGACAGCATGAAAGACCCCATTCTCACAAGGTTGGATGCAGAGGTATCCATCTCCGCTTCCTCGTTATCAAGGACTGCATCATCCATGGTCTCCTCCCCCCAGCCACGTACAAGACCAGGGGTCCCCAAAAGGTCACCACCAGCCCCCTGGGAAGCCTGCTCCTGTTGGTCCTCCTCCTCCACAAAGCCACCTTCCTCCTCTGACTCCACTTCTGACACCTCTCCCTGCGTTGCAGCAGGTGCCTGGGTTCGTTCTGGTGATTCCGACCAGAAATCGTGCGCTTCCTGCTCCTCGTCACGCTGGTCTACAGCCTCATCTGTCACTCGTCGCACGGCACGCTCCAGGAAGAAAGCAAAGGGTATTAGGTCGCTGATGGTGCCTTTGGTGCGACTGACCATATTTGTAACCTCTTCAAAAGGGCGCATGAGCCTGCAGGCATCGCGCATAAGCACCCAGTAACGGGGGAAAAAAATCCCCAGCTCTGCAGATCCAGTCCTACCACCAGTTCAAACAGGTATTCGTTGACGGCTCTTTGTTGTTGCAGCAGACGTTCCAACATGAGGAGCGTTGAATTCCAGCGAGTCTGGCTGTCGCAAATCAAACGCCTGACTGGCATGTTGTACCGCTGCTGAATGTCAGCAAGGCGTGCCATGGCTGTATAGGAACGTCTGAAATGGGCCGACACCTTCCTGGACTGCCTGAGAACGTCCTGGAATCCTGGGTACTTTGAGACAAAACGTTGTACTATTAAATTCAGAACATGTGCCATGCAGGGCACATGTGTTAAATTGCCCAGTCTCAGTGCTGCCAACAGATTGCTTCCATTGTCACACACCACTTTTCCGATCTTCAGTTGGTGTGGGGTCAGCCACCGATCGGCCTGTGACTGCAGAGATGACAGGAGTACAGATCCGGTATGGTTTTTGCTTTCCAGGCACGTCATCCCCAAGACAGCATGACAACGGCGTACCTGGCACGTCGAATAGCCTAGGGGGAGCTGGGGGTGCACAGGTGTGGAGGAGGAGGAGGACCCAGCAGCAGAGGACGAAGAAGAGGAAGAAGACGAGGTAGAGAGCAAAGGAGGAGTAGAGGTGGTGGCAGAACCGCGTGCAATCCGTGGCGGTGACACCAACTCCACTGTCGTTGTTGAGCCACACATTTCCTGCTTCCCAGCCATGACCAAGTTCACCCAGTGGGCAGTGTAGGTGACATACCTGCCCTGACCATGCTTGGAGGACCATGCGTCAGTAGTCATATGGACCTTTGGCCCAACACTAAGTGACAGAGATGCGGTGACTTGGCTCTGCACATGGTGGTACAGGTGTGGTATTCCCTTTTTTGAAAAAAAATTGCGGCTGGGTACCTTCCACTGCGGTGTCCCAATTGCTACAAATTTGCGGAAGGCCTCAGAGTCCACCAGCTGGTATGGTAAAAGCTGGCGGGCTAAGAGTGCGGACAAGCCAGCTGTCAGACGCCGGGCAAGGGGGTGACTCACAGACATTGGCTTCTTACGCTCAAACATGGCCCTCACAGAAACTTGGCTGGGGGCAGATGACTGGGAATGGGAACTGGTGGTCAAGGTGGAAGGCGGAGTGGAGGGTGGTTCAGACGGGTCAAGGACAGCAGAGGTAGAGCAGTAAGATGCTGGACCAGAAGGAGGGTGGCTTTTAGTTTGCCTGTTGCCTTTGAGGTGTTGCTCCCAAAGTGCTTTGTGCTTGCCGTTCATGTGCCTTCGCATAGAAGTTGTACCTATGTGGCTGTTGGGCTTCCCAAGACTCAGTTTCTGACTGCACTCATTGCAAATTACAACGCTTTTGTCAGAGGCACACACATTAAAAAAATCCCACACTGCTGACCTTTTTGAGGCTGGCAATCTGGCGGTAAAAGTAGAAGTCGGCGGCGTTGGCGGCAATGGCGGGTGCGTTGGCCGGCTGACCACAGGTGCCGATACATGTTGTTGCCCTACTGTTCCCTGCGAGCTGTCCTCCCTGCTTCTTCTAAGTCTTATTCTCCTCCTGCCTCTCTGACTCTCCGTCTCTCCATCTGAACTATCCTCCTCTTGCTCTCTTCTACTGGGCACCCACAAAACATCAATCTCCTCATCATCATTCTCCTCAGATGCATCAATTTCTTCTAACAGCTCACAGAAGGAAGCAGCAGCGGGGACCTCCTCGTCATCACTCATTATGTCCATCTCTGTTGTGTTCTCTGCCAGAATTAAATCTGGTGTAACGTCCTCATCTCCTTCATCTTCTTCTGCCAATAATGGTTGCGCATCACTCAGTTCAAGAAACTCATGTGAAAATAACTCCTCTGACTCCAGTGAAGAAGGGGCGCCGGTGGTGGAGGAAGTGTTACGTGGGGTGCCCATAGCAGTGGAGGATGAGGAGGATGTTGTGGTAAAGTTAGAAACGGTAGAGGATGGGGTGTGCTGTGTAAGCCAGTCAACTACCTCTTCAGCATTTTGGGAGTTCAGGGTCATTGCCTTTTTAAAACTGGGCAATTTCCTAGGGCCACAGGATAGCATAGCAGCACGGCCCCTAGTGCCTCTGCGTGGCGGCCTGCCTTTGCCTGGCATTATTTTTAAAACAAAAACAACAACAACTCAGGTGGTGTTTCTGGAGACGGTATTATTATTGATATTTAGACAGAATGTGAACAAGCTCACAGAGCTAGATGGGAGTTGTTTGAAAATGAAGAAGAAGAAGAACACACTTGGCAAACAAGGCCTACAAGGTCAATGTATACACTACTACAGCAGTGGATACGGAATATATTATTGCTGCCTGAAAAACGTCACTCGGGTGGTGTTTCTAGAGACGGTATTATTATTGATATTTAGACAGAATGTGAACAAGCTCACACAGCTAAGTGGCAGTGGTTTGAAAATGAAGAACACACTGGGCAAATAATGCCTACAAGGTCAACGTATATACTACAGCAGTGGTGGATACGGAATATATTATTGCTGCTTGAAAAACGTCACTCAGGTGGTGTTTCTGGAGACGGTATTATTATTGATATTTAGACAGAATGTGAACAAGCTCACACAGCTAAGTGGCAGTGGTTTGAAAATGAAGAACACACTGGGCAAATAATGCCTACAAGGTCAACAGCAGTGGTGGATACGGAATATATTATTGCTGCTTTAAAAACGTCACTCAGGTGGTGTTTCTGGAGACGGTATTATTATTGATATTTAGACAGAATGTGAACAAGCTCACACAGCTAAGTGGCAGTGGTTTGAAAATGAAGAACACACTGGGCAAATAATGCCTACAAGGTCAACGTATACACTACAGCAGCGGTGGATACGGAATATATTATTGCTGCTTGAAAAACGTCACTCAGGTGGTGTTTCTGGAGACGGTATTATTATTGATATTTAGACAGAATGTGAACAAGCTCACACAGCTAGATGGCCACTGGGCAAATAATGCCTGCAAGTGCACTACTATTGGTGCACTACTATGAAGAACAGCAAACAGCACTGGACACCTTAAAGAACAGTAAGATAAGTAAAATAAAAAAAAAATTATATGTATATTATAAAAAAAATATTCTCGGGTTGGTGCTGCTGAACTACTAGGAGCAGCACAGTAGCACACCAGTCCCACTCCCCAACACTGCTAGACTAATAGCACTTGGCTGTTAAAGTAGCAAAGTAAAACAACAAAAAAGAAAATAAAAGCAGTCCTTACAAGGACTATTGGGTTATTACAGCAGTCAGCAGATGAGATCAGAAGAGATCAGTGCCCACAGCAGGCAGCTACATACAGAGCACTGCAGTAGAAGGTAGATTACTAGCCAGCAAAGCTACCCTAAAATGTCCCTCAAATCCCTGCAGACTTCTGTCCCTCCAATACAGAGCAGTATCAAGTAGATTACTAGCCAGCAAACTTACTATCAACTGTCCCTCAAATCAGTGAAATCACTAGCAGCTCTCTCCCTACACTAGCTCTTCCAAGCACACACAGGCAGAATGAAAAAACGCTGCAGGGCTTCAGTTTATATATGGAAGGGGAGTGGTCCAGGGGGTGTGGGGGTGGTCCAGGAGGGAGAGCTTCCTGATTGGCTGCCATGTATCTGCTGGTCTGGGGTGAGAGGTCAAAAAAAAGCGCCAGGTAAGGCGAACCCAAAATGGGGAACGTCGCGCGACGTTCGCGAACTTGCGGCGGACGCGAACAGCCGATGTTCGCGCGAACAAGTTCGCCGGCGAACAGTCCGCGACATCCCTATAAAAGCTACAAGCTGACGTTTCTGCCTCTCCTAGGCCTTTATCAAAGCATAATGTCAGGTACTCACCTCATCGAGCAGCGTGTCCTGTGCGCTCCAGCGCATCCTGTGCGTTCCAGCGCGTCTGTGCGTTCCAGCAGCAGCACGGTGTGTCTCAGTGACGTCACCACAGGGCGTCGCGGTGCCGGCTCCAGGGATTCAGGCGGTGTAGCAGGATGATGCAGGCTACACCATTTAGCCCAACGCAGAGGACTCTCAGGTGCTCGGACATCGTGGTTTCCTAGCTACACTCTGAGTAAGTGACTATTTGAATTCTATTGAACTTGGCTTTTGACTCTGCTTCTGTATCTCGACTATTCTGCTGCATTAACCCCTTGTACTTTGCTTGGTCTGATTCATTGTTGCTGACCTTGCCTGCTGTTTGATTACTCTGCTGCATTAACCCCTTGTACTTCGTTTGGACTGATTCATCGTTGCCGACCCTGCCTGTTATCTGACTACCCTACTACATTAACCCTTGGCACTTTTGCATGGACTTTGATTTACCGTTGCCAACCTTGTTTGCCTGGTCGACCATGCTCCGAATTTAACCCCTGGGTATACAGCCTTGTGTTCTCCAATTTGCCTACTGGAACATCTCTCGTGTCGTGTGGTTACGTGGCCTAACGTCTTCACTTAAGTCAAACATCATTTCTGCTGGACGCTTCGCCAGGACCTGTTACGGCTGACGCCAAGGTGCTTGCTGAGAACTTCTCTTCTGTGACTACAGATTCCTGCTCCTCGCTGTTACACTACTAATCTCATATTTCTCTGTGCTCCCTGCAGTAACGTTACCCAGCACCTGAAGTTTTCCTACAAGATCAAAGTATCCAGTTCTCAGGCTCCCATACCTCACCTTCACTAGCCTCCCTCTGTGCCTAATTGGGGGTTGTACTTGGCCCCCACCTTTTACTTGTGTGATCTGCCAGGAGAGGTATGACAGCTTCCTGCCACACTGCACTATAGTGTGTGTAAGGAGTGGCCTCTTCCTCTGGATGGTGATCCTGCTGGGTGTGCTCAGGGGGACTGAGTACAGAAGGCCCAGAAGAAGTCTGTCCTAAGGAAGTGTCAGCCTGTGTACACTGCATGATGTGTGCCTGCACACTTTCCTCTGATTCACTGTGATGTGAGTACTAAACCTGTGGTCACTTGCTTCATGCATAGTAATAAACTTTGTTCCTGTTTTATTAAGAACCTCCCGGTGACCAAGTCTTTTGTTATTGCACAGTAGCCTGTGGGAGTTGTAGTTATACTACACCACACCTTTAATCCTCCTTATAGTGAAGGCCTTAGCCTGAAGTGTTAGAGATTTGTAACCCATGCTCTAGTGCACTAGCCGGTGAAGTAACACTGTATGGCCCAAATAGATGTTACACTTATGTATGGAAACATGTTGGGCATAGTTCAGAAACATATCAAAGCTGTTTCCTCCAGTGTACAATGTATATGGGGCCCGCAATATTGTTCCAAAAAGGCCACCAAACCCAATAATGTCCTGTGCCGGCAAGAAAACTCTGCTACTGTGAGCAGAGCTCACTTCCCCTCCGGCTTAGGCTCGAACAAAAGATCAATGTTATGGCCATTATATGTAAGAAGTCCATCCTCCCTCTTTGTAGATGCGAGGAACAGGATCGTGTGAAAAGGAACAGTATCTTAAACTTTCAACATTCCATTTGTGAATATTGTCGTATTGTAATTGGTGCGGTCATCATTATTGATAAATAGGAGTAAGTATATGTTACAATCAGAACAGTGTCCGCTTGTATTTGTTATTTTATTATAGTAATTTTATTTTATATAGTATATGTTCTTTTGGAGTTGTGTAATTGTTTTATGTTTAAAAACTGACAAGCATTATAGATATACAAGTATAATGTTAATTGATGCTGTGATAGATGCAGCTTAAGTGATGTTCACACCTGACGAGGGTTACGCTACACTATTATATAATCTATTTCCCACCAGTGTGTTGTTATAAGGCATATTCCACTGTGTATTTTTATGCTTTGAGAAAGGCCTCTGAGCGAGAGTGCGGACTCCATTTGATGTTTGTATGAATATTTACTGACTCAGCACCCAGGCAATTTATTGATTTTTTTCTAGAGTGTCAGTATTCGCTTTGATTATATATATATATATATATATATATATATATATATATATATATATATATATATATATATATCTATATATATATATATCTATATATATATATATATATATATATATCTTCGTCAGGAGCAAAAACAAACAAACTTTCTTCTGACGAAGATCCGTGTGGGGGATCGAAACGTTGAGGCTTAATAATAAAACATTTTTTTGTTTTTTCACTAAAACCCTGTGAGTGCCGCAATCCTTGTTCACTGCTTATTTCCCATGCTGACACCCAGGTATTAATTTTGTCTACGGAGTGCACCATTCCTTTGGTTATATATATATATTTATATCTATACATATCTATCACAGGCGGAGGGTGATTCTTTTGTTTGGAGAGGCTGAAGTTGGCCATATACTGGCTAACTTAAAGGGAACCAGTCACCCTGAATTTTTTTACACAACCAAAGGTGCGACCTAATAAAAATAATAGCTCCCATCAGCCAATCAAATTCAGGGTGACTGGTGCCTTTTACAGGTAGATTCACATGATATATAATGTATGGAAGTGGGTAGTAAAACACCATGTGCATTATACCCAGTGGGAGGCAGTGGCTTCTGGCACATTATACCCAGTGGAAGACAGTGACCCCTGGCACATTATACACAGTAGGAGACAGTGGGTACTGGCACATTATACTCAGTGAAAGACAGTGGGTACTGGCACATTATACTCAGTGAGAGACTGTGGATAGTGGCACATTATACCCAGTGAGAGGCAGTGGCTCCTGGCACATTATACCAAGAGGGAGACAGTGTCTCCTGGCACATTTTACCCAGTGGGAGACAGTGGCTCCTGGCACATTATACTCAGTGAAAGACAGAAGGTCCTGGCACATTTTTGCCAGTGGGAGACAGTGGGTCCTGACACATTATACCCAGAGGGAGACAGTGGCTCCTGGCACATAATACCCAGTGGGCGACAGTGGCTCCTGGCACATTGTAGCCAGTGGGAGACAGTGGCTCCTGGCACATTATACCCAGTGGGAGACAGTGGCTCCTGGCACATAATACACAGTGGGAGACAGTGGCTCCTGGCACATTATACTCGGTTAAAGACAGTGGCTCCTGGCACATTATACCCAGAGGGAGACAGTGGCTCCTGGCACATTATATTCAGTGAGAGACAGTGGCTCCTGGCACATTATACTCAGAGGGAGACAGTGGCTCCTGGCACATTATACCCAGTGGGAGACAGTGGCTCCTGGCACATTATATTCAGTGAGAGACAGTGGCACCTGGCATATTATACCCAGTGGGGAGACAGTGACTCCTGGCACATAATACTCCGTGGGAGACACTGGCTCCTGGCACATTATACTCAATGGGAGACAGTGGGTCCTGGCACATTATACCCAGTGGGAGACAATGGCTCCTGGAACATTATACTCAGTGGGAGACAGTGGGTCCTGACACATTATACCCAGAGGGAGACAGTAGCTCCTGGCACATTATTGCCAGTGGGAGACAGTGGGTCCTGACACATTATACCCAGAGGGAGACAGTGGCTCCTGGCACAATATACCCAGTGGGAGACAGTGGCTCCTGGCACATTATACTCAGTGGGAGTCAGTGACTCCTGGCATATTATACTCAGTGGGAGACAGTGGCTCCTGGAACATTATACTCAGTGAGAGACAGCGGGTCTTGTCACATTATACCCAGTGGGAGACAGTGGGTCCTGACACATTATACCCAGAGGGAGACAGTGACTCCTGGCACAATATACCCAGTGGGAAACAGTGGCTCCTGGCACATTATACCCAGAGGGAGACAGTAGCTCCTGGCACATTATACCCAGTGGGAGTCAGTGACTCCTGGCATTTTATACTCACTGGGAGACAGTGGGTCCTGGAACATTATACTCAGTGAGAGACAGCGGGTCTTGGCACATTATACCCAGTGGGAGACAGTGGCTCCTGGCACATTATATTCAGTGAGAGACAGTGACACCTGGCATATTATACTCAGTGGGAGACAGTGACTCCTGGCACATTATACTCAGTGGGAGACACTGGCTCCTGGCACATTATACTCAGTGGGAGACAGTGGGTCCTGACACATTATACCCAGAGGGAGACAGTAGCTCCTGGCACATTATACCCAGTGGGAGACAATGGCTTCTGGAACATTATACTCAGTGAGAGACAGTGGGTCCTGGCACATTTTACCCAGTGAGAAACAGTGGCTCCTGGCACATTATACCCAGAGGGAGACAGTGGCTCCTGGCACATTATATTCAGTGAGAGACAGTGGCTGCTGACACATTATACTCAGAGGGAGACAGTGGCTCCTGACACATTATACCCAGTGGGAGACAGTGGCTCCTGGCACATTATACTCAGTTAGAGACAGCGGGTCTTGGCACATTATACCCAGTGGGAGACAGTGGGTCCTGACACATTATACCCAGAGGGAGATAGTGACTCCTGGCACATTATACACCAGTGGGAGACAGTGAGTCCTGACACATTATTGCCAGTGGGAGACAGTGGGTCCTGACACATTATACCCAGAGGGAGACAGTGGCTCCTGGCACATTATACCCAGGGGGAGACAGTGGCTCCTGGCACATTATACTCAGTGGGAGACAGTGGCTCCTGGCACATTATACTCAGTGGGAGACAGTGGGTCCTGACACATTATACCCAGAGGGAGACAGTAGCTCCTGGCACATTATACCCAGTGGGAGACAATGGCTTCTGGAACATTATACTCAGTGTAAGACAGTGGGTCCTGGCACATTATACCCAGTGAGAAACAGTGGCTCCTGGCACATTATACCCAGAGGGAGACAGTGGCTCCTGGCACATTATATTCAGTGAGAGACAGTGGCTGCTGACACATTATACTCAGAGGGAGACAGTGGCTCCTGGCACATAATACCCATTGGGAGACAGTGGCTCCTGGCACATTATACACAGTGGGAGACAGTGAGTCCTGACACATTATATCCAGTGAGAGACAGTAGGTCCTGACACATTGTACCCAGAAGGAGACCATGGCTCCTGGCACATTATACTCAGTGAAAGACAAAAGGTCCTAGCACATTATTGCCAGTGGGAGACAGTGGGTCCTGACATATTATACCGAGAGGGAGACAGTGGCTCCTGGCACATTATACCCAGTGAGAGACAGTGGCTCCTGGCACATTAAACTCAGTGGGAGTCAGTGACTCCTGGCATATTATACTCAGTGGGAGACAGTGACTCCTGGCACATTATACCCAGTGGGAGACAGTGGCTCCTGGCACATTATACGCAGTGGGAGACAGTGGCTCCTGGCACATTATACACAGTGGGAGACAGTGGCTCTTGGCACATTATACTCAGTGGGAGATAGTGACTCCTGGCACATTATACTCAGTGGGAGACAGTGGCTCCTGGCACATTATACCCAGAGGGAGACAGTAGCTCCTGGCACATTATACCCAGTGGGAGACAATGGTTCCTGGAACATTATACTCAGTGAGAGACAGTGGGTCCTGGCACATTATACCCAGTGGGAGACACTGGGTCCTGACACATTATTCCCAGAGGGAGACAGTGGCTCCTGGCACATTATACTCAGTGGGAGACAGTGGCTCCTGGCACATTATACTCAGTGGGAGACAGTGACTCCTGGCACATTATACTCAGTGGGAGACATTGGCTCCTGGTACATTATATTCAGTGAGAGACAGTGGCACCTGGCACATTATACCCAGAGGAAGACAGTGGCTCCTGGCACTTTATACCCATTGGGAGACAGTGGCTCCTGACACATTATATCCAGTGGGAGACAGTAGGTCCTGACACATTGTACCCAGTGGGAGACAGTGGCTCCTGGCACATTATACCCAGTGGGAGACAATGGCTCCTGGCACATTATACTCGGTGAAAGACAGTAGGTCCTGGCACATTATTGCCAGTGGGAGACAGTGGGTCCTGACACATAATACTCAGTGGGAAACAGTGGCTCCTGGCACATTATACCCAGTGGGAGACAGTGGGTCCTGACACATTATACCCAGTGAGAAACAGTGGCTCCTGGCACATTATACCCAGAGGGAGACAGTAGCTCCTGGCACATTATACCCAGTGGGAGACAATGGCTCCTGGAACGTTATACTCAGTGAGAGACAGTGGGTTCTGGCACATTATACCCAGTGGGAGACAGTGGGTCCTGACACTTTATACCCAGTGGGAGACAGTGGCTCCTGACACATTATATCCAGTGGGAGACAGTAGGTCCTGACACATTGTACCCAGTGGGAGACAGTGGCTCCTGGCACATTATACCCAGTGGGAGACAATGGCTCCTGGCACATTATACTCAGTGAAAGACAGTAGGTCCTGGCACATTATTGCCAGTGGGAGACAGTGGGTCATGACACAAAATACTCAGTGGGAGACAGTGGCTCCTGACACATTATACCCAGTGGGAGACAGTGGCTCCTGGCACATAATACCCAGTGGGAGACAGTGGCTCCTGGCACATTATACCCAGTGGGAGACAGTGAGTCCTGACACATTATATCCAGTGAGAGACAGTAGGTCCTGACACATTGTACCCAGAAGGAGACAGTGGCTCCTGGCACATTATACCCAGTGAGAGACCATGGCTCCTGGCACATTATACTCAGTGAAAGACAGAGGGTCCTGGCACATTATTGCCAGTGGGAGACAGTGGGTCCTGACACATTATACCCAGAGGGAGACAGTGGCTCCTGGCACATTATACCCAGTGGGAGACAGTGGCTCCTGGCACATTATACTCAGTGGGAGTCAGTGACTCCTGGCATTTTATACTCAGTGGGAGACAGTGGCTCCTGGCACATTATACCCAGTGGGAGACAGTGGCTCCTGGCACATTAAACGCAGTGGGAGACAGTGGCTCCTGGCACATTATACACAGTGGGAGACAGTGGCTCTTGGCACATAATACTCAGTGGGAGACAGTGACTCCTGGCACATTATACTCAGTGGGAGACAGTGGCTCCTGGCACATTATACTCAGTGGGAGACAGTGGGTCCTGACACATTATACCCAGTGGGAAACAGTTGCTCCTGGCACATAATACCCAGTGGGAGACAGTGGCTCCTGGCACATTATACCCAGTGGGAGACAGTGAGTCCTGACACATTATATCCAGTGAGAGACAGTAGGTCCTGACACATTGTACCCAGAAGGAGACAGTGGCTCCTGGCACATTATACCCAGTGAGAGACCATGGCTCCTGGCACATTATACTCAGTGAAAGACAGAAGGTCCTGGCACATTATTGCCAGTGGGAGACAGTGGGTCCTGACACATTATACCCAGAGGGAGACAGTGGCTCCTGGCACATTATACTCAATGGGAATCAGTGACTCCTGGCATATTATACTCAGTGGGAGACAGTGGCTCCTGGCACATTATACCCAGTGGGAGACAGTGGCTCCTGGCACATTATACGCAGTGGGAGACAGTGGCTCCTAGCACATTATACCCAGTGGGAGACAGTGGCTCTTGGCACATTATAATCAGTGGGAGACAGTGACTCTTGGCACATTATACTCAGTGGGAGACAGTGGCTCCTGGCACATTATACCCAGAGGGAGACAGTAGCTCCTGGCACATTATACCCAGTGGGAGACAATGGCTCCTGGAACATTATACTCATTGAGAGACAGTGGGTCCTGGCACATTATACCCAGTGGCAGACAGTGGATCCTGACACATCATTCCCAGAGGGAGACAGTGGCTCCTGGCACATTATACTCAGTGGGAGACAGTGGCTCCTGGCACATTATACTCAGTGGGAGACAGTGACTCCTGGCACATTATACTCAGTGGGAGACATTGGCTCCTGGTACATTATATTCAGTGAGAGACAGTGGCACCTGGCACATTATACCCAGAGGAAGACAGTGGCTCCTGGCACTTTATACCCAGTGGGAGACAGTGGCTCCTGACACATTATAACCAGTGGGAGACAGTAGGTCCTGACACATTGTACCCAGTGGGAGACAGTGGCTCCTGGCACATTATACCCAGTGGGAGACAATGGCTCCTGACACATTATACTCAGTGAAAGACAGTAGGTCCTGGCACATTATTGCCAGTGGGAGACAGTGGGTCCTGACACATAATACTCAGTGGGAGACAGTGGCTCCTGGCACATTATACCCAGTGGGAGACAGTGGGTCCTGACACATTATACCCAGTGAGAAACAGTGGCTCCTGGCACATTATACCCAGAGGGAGACAGTAGCTCCTGGCACATTATACCCAGTGGGAGACAATGGCTCCTGGCACATTATACTCTTTGAAAGACAGTAGGTCCTGGCACATTATTGCCAGTGGGAGACAGTGGGTCCTGACACATAATACTCAGTGAGAGACAGTGGGTCCTGGCACATTATACCCAGTGGGAGACAGTGGGTCCTGACACATTATACTCAGAGGGAGACAGTGGCTCCTGGCACATTATACTCAGTGGGAGACAGTGGATCCTGGCACATTATTGCCAGTGGGAGACAGTGGGTCCTGACACATTATACCCAGAGGGAGACAGTGGCTCCTGGCACATTATACCCAGTGGGAGACAGTGGCTCCTGGCACATTATACTCAGTGGGAGACAGTGGCTCCTGGCACATAATACTCAGTGGGAGACAGTGGGTCCTGACACATTATACCCAGAGGGAGACAGTAGCTCCTGGCATATTATACCCAGTGGGAGACAATGGCTTCTGGAACATTATACTCAGTGAGAGACAGTGGGTCCTGGCACATTATACCCAGTGGGAGACAGTGGATCCTGACACATTATACCCAGAGGGAGACAGTGGCTCCTGGCACATTATATTCAGTGAGAGACAGTGGCTGCTGACACATTATACCCAGAGGGAGACAGTGGCTCCTGGCACATTATACTCAGTGGGAGACAGTGACTCCTGGCACATTATACTCAGTGGGAGACATTGGCTCCTGGTACATTATATTCAGTGAGAGACAGTGGCACCTGGCACATTATACCCAGAGGAAGACAGTGGCTCCTGGCACTTTATACCCAGTGGGAGACAGTGGCTCCTGACACATTATATCCAGTGGGAGACAGTAGGTCCTGACACATTGTACCCAGTGGGAGACAGTGGCTCCTGGCACATTATACCCAGTGGGAGACAATGGCTCCTGACACATTATACTCAGTGAAAGACAGTAGGTCCTGGCACATTATTGCCAGAGGGAGACAGTGGCTCCTGGCACATTATACTCAGTGGGAGACAGTGACTCCTGGCACATTATACTCAGTGGGAGACATTGGCTCCTGGTACATTATACTCAGTGAGAGACAGCGGGTCTTGGCACATTATACCCAGTGGGAGACAGTGGGTCCTGACACATTATACCCAGAGGGAGATAGTGACTCCTGGCACATTATACCCAGTGGGAGACAGTGAGTCCTGACACATTATTGCCAGTGGGAGACAGTGGGTCCTGACACATTATACCCAGAGGGAGACAGTGGCTCCTGGCACATTATACCCAGGGGGAGACAGTGGCTCCTGGCACATTATACACAGTGGGAGACAGTGAGTCCTGACACATTATATCCAGTGAGAGACAGTAGGTCCTGACACATTGTACCCAGTGGGAGACAGTGGCTCCTGGCACATTATACCCAGTGGGAGACAATGGCTCCTGACACATTATACTCAGTGAAAGACAGTAGGTCCTGGCACATTATTGCCAGAGGGAGACAGTGGCTCCTGGCACATTATACTCAGTGGGAGACAGTGGCTCCTGGCACATTATACTCAGTGGGAGACAGTGACTCCTGGCACATTATACTCAGTGGGAGACATTGGCTCCTGGTACATTATACTCAGTGAGAGACAGCGGGTCTTGGCACATTATACCCAGTGGGAGACAGTGGGTCCTGACACATTATACCCAGAGGGAGATAGTGACTCCTGGCACATTATACCCAGTGGGAGACAGTGAGTCCTGACACATTATTGCCAGTGGGAGACAGTGGGTCCTGACACATTATACCCAGAGGGAGACAGTGGCTCCTGGCACATTATACCCTGGGGGAGACAGTGGCTCCTGGCACATTATACTCAGTGGGAGACAGTGGCTCCTGGCACATTATACTCAGTGGGAGACAGTGGGTCCTGACACATTATACCCAGAGGGAGACAGTAGCTCCTGGCACATTATACCCAGTGGGAGACAATGGCTTCTGGAACATTATACTCAGTGTAAGACAGTGGGTCCTGGCACATTATACCCAGTGAGAAACAGTGGCTCCTGGCACATTATACCCAGAGGGAGACAGTGGCTCCTGGCACATTATATTCAGTGAGAGACAGTGGCTGCTGAAACATTATACTCAGAGGGAGACGGTGGCTCCTGGCACATAATACCCATTGGGAGACAGTGGCTCCTGGCACATTATACACAGTGGGAGACAGTGAGTCCTGACACATTATATCCAGTGAGAGACAGTAGGTCCTGACACATTGTACCCAGAAGGAGACCATGGCTCCTGGCACATTATACTCAGTGAAAGACAAAAGGTCCTGGCACATTATTTCCAGTGGGAGACAGTGGGTCCTGACACATTATACCCAGAGGGAGACAGTGGCTCCTGGCACATTATACCCAGTGGGAGACAGTGGCTCCTGGTACATTAAACTCAGTGGGAGTCAGTGACTCCTGGCATATTATACTCAGTGGGAGACAGTGACTCCTGGCACATTATACCCAGTGGGAGACAGTGGCTCCTGGCACATTATACGCAGTGGGAGACAGTGGCTCCTGGCACATTATACACAGTGGGAGACAGTGGCTCTTGGCACATTATACTCAGTGGGAGATAGTGACTCCTGGCACATTATACTCAGTGGGAGACAGTGGCTCCTGGCACATTATACCCAGAGGGAGACAGTAGCTCCTGGCACATTATACCCAGTGGGAGACAATGGTTCCTGGAACATTATACTCAGTGAGAGACAGTGTGTCCTGGCACATTATACCCAGTGGGAGACACTGGGTCCTGACACATTATTCCCAGAGGGAGACAGTGGCTCCTGGCACATTATACTCAGTGGGAGACAGTGGCTCCTGGCACATTATACTCAGTGGGAGACAGTGACTCCTGGCACATTATACTCAGTGGGAGACATTGGCTCCTGGTACATTATATTCAGTGAGAGACAGTGGCACCTGGCACATTATACCCAGAGGAAGACAGTGGCTCCTGGCACTTTATACCCAGTGGGAGACAGTGGCTCCTGACACATTATATCCAGTGGGAGACAGTAGGTCCTGACACATTGTACCCAGTGGGAGACAGTGGCTCCTGGCACATTATACCCAGTGGGAGACAATGGCTCCTGGCACATTATACTCAGTGAAAGACAGTAGGTCCTGGCACATTATTGCCAGTGGGAGACAGTGGGTCCTGACACATAATACTCAGTCGGAAACAGTGGCTCCTGGCACATTATACCCAGTGGGAGACAGTGGGTCCTGACATATTATACCCAGTGAGAAACAGTGGCTCCTGGCACATTATACCCAGAGGGAGACAGTAGCTCCTGGCACATTATACCCAGTGGGAGACAATGGCTCCTGGAACGTTATACTCAGTGAGAGACAGTGGGTTCTGGCACATTATACCCAGTGGGAGACAGTGGGTCCTGACACTTTATACCCAGTGGGAGACAGTGGCTCCTGACACATTATATCCAGTGGGAGACAGTAGGTCCTGACACATTGTACCCAGTGGGAGACAGTGGCTCCTGGCACATTATACCCAGTGGGAGACAATGGCTCCTGGCACATTATACTCAGTGAAAGACAGTAGGTCCTGGCACATTATTGCCAGTGGGAGACAGTGGGTCCTGACACAAAATACTCAGTGGGAGACAGTGGCTCCTGACACATTATACCCAGTGGGAGACAGTGGCTGCTGGCACATAATACCCAGTGGGAGACAGTGGCTCCTGGCACATTATACCCAGTGGGAGACAGTGAGTCCTGACACATTATATCCAGTGAGAGACAGTAGGTCCTGACACATTGTACCCAGAAGGAGACAGTGGCTCCTGGCACATTATACCCAGTGAGAGACCATGGCTCCTGGCACATTATACTCAGTGAAAGACAGAGGGTCCTGGCACATTATTGCCAGTGGGAGACAGTGGGTCCTGACACATTATACCCAGAGGGAGACAGTGGCTCCTGGCACATTATACCCAGTGGGAGACAGTGGCTCCTGGCACATTATAGTCAGTGGGAGTCAGTGACTCCTGGCATTTTATACTCAGTGGGAGACAGTGGCTCCTGGCACATTATACCCAGTGGGAGACAGTGGCTCCTGGCACATTATACGCAGTGGGAGACAGTGGCTCCTGGCACATTATACTCAGTGGGAGACATTGGCTCCTGGTACATTATATTCAGTGAGAGACAGTGGCACCTGGCACATTATACCCAGAGGAAGACAGTGGCTCCTGGCACTTTATACCCAGTGGGTGACAGTAGGTCCTGACACATTGTACCCAGTGGGAGACAGTGGCTCCTGGCACATTATACCCAGTGGGAGACAATGGCTCCTGACACATTATACTCAGTGAAAGACAGTAGGTCCTGGCACATTATTACAGAGGGAGACAGTGGCTCCTGGCACATTATACTCAGTGGGAGACAGTGGCTCCTGGCACATTATACTCAGTGGGAGACAGTGACTCCTGGCACATTATACTCAGTGGGAGACATTGGCTCCTGGTACATTATATTCAGTGAGAGACAGTGGCACCTGGCACATTATACCCAGAGGAAGATAGTGGCTCCTGGCACTTTATACCCAGTGGGAGACAGTGGCTCCTGACACATTATATCCAGTGGGAGACAGTAGGTCCTGACACATTGTACCCAGTGGGAGACAGTGGCTCTTGGCACATTATACCCAGTGGGAGACAATGGCTCCTGACACATTATACTCAGTGAAAGACAGTAGGTCCTGGCACATTATTGCCAGTGGGAGACAGTGGGTCCTGACACATAATACTCAGTGGGAGACAGTGGCTCCTGGCACATTATACCCAGTGGGAGACAGTGGGTCCTGACACATTATACCCAGTGAGAAACAGTGGCTCCTGGCACATTATACCCAGAGGGAGACAGTAGCTCCTGGCACATTATACCCAGTGGGAGACAATGGCTCCTGGCACATTATACTCAGTGAAAGACAGTAGGTCCTGGCACATTATTGCCAGTGGGAGACAGTGGGTCCTGACACATAATACTCAGTGAGAGACAGTGGGTCCTGGCACATTATACCCAGTGGGAGACAGTGGGTCCTGACACATTATACTCAGAGGGAGACAGTGGCTCCTGGCACATTATACTCAGTGGGAGACAGTGGATCCTGGCACATTATTGCCAGTGGGAGACAGTGGGTCCTGACACATTATACCCAGAGGGAGACAGTGGCTCCTGGCACATTATACCCAGTGGGAGACAGTGGCTCCTGGCACATAATACTCAGTGGGAGACAGTGGGTCCTGACACATTATACCCAGAGGGAGACAGTAGCTCCTGGCACATTATACCCAGTGGGAGACAATGGCTTCTGGAACATTATACTCAGTGAGAGACAGTGGGTCCTGGCACATTATACCCAGTGGGAGACAGTGGATCCTGACACATTATACCCAGAGGGAGACAGTGGCTCCTGGCACATTATATTCAGTGAGAGACAGTGGCTGCTGACACATTATACCCAGAGGGAGACAGTGGCTCCTGACACATTATACCCAGTGGGAGACAGTGGCTCCTGGCACATAATACCCAGTGGGAGACAGTGGCTCCTGGCACATTATACCCAGTGGGAGACAGTGAGTCCTGACACATTATATCCAATGAGAGACAGTAGGTCCTGACACATTGTACCCAGAAGGAGACAGTGGCTCCTGGCACATTATACCCAGTGAGAGACCATGGCTCCTGGCACATTATACTCAGTGAAAGACAGAAAGTCCTGGCACATTATTGCCAGTGGGAGACAGTGGGTCCTGACACATTATACCCAGAGGGAGACATTGGCTCCTGGCACATTATACCCAGTGGGAGACAGTGGCTCCTGGCACATTATACTCAGTGGGAGTCAGTGGCTCCTGGCACATTATACCCAGTGGGAGACAGTGGCTCCTGGCACATTATACGCAGTGGGAGACAGTGGCTCCTGGCACATTATACACAGTGGGAGACAGTGGCTCTTGGCACATTATACTCAGTGGGAGACAGTGACTCCTGGCACATTATACTCAGTGGGAGACAGTGGCTCCTGGCACATTATACGCAGTGGGAGACAGTGGCTCCTGGCACATTATACACAGTGGGAGACAGTGGCTCTTGGCACATTATACTCAGTGGGAGACAGTGGCTCCTGGCACATTATACTCAGTGGGAGACAGTGGGTCCTGACACATTATACCCAGAGGGAGACAGTAGCTCCTGGCACATTATACCCAGTGGGAGACAATGGCTCCTGGAACATTATACTCAGTGAGAGACAGTGGGTCCTGGCACATTATACCCAGTGGGAGACAGTGGGTCCTGACACATTATTCCCAGAGGGAGACAGTGGCTCCTGGCACATTATACTCAGTGGGAGACAGTGGCTCCTGGCACATTATACTCAGTGGGAGACAGTGACTCCTGGCACATTATACTCAGTGGGAGACATTGGCTTTTGGTACATTATATTCAGTGAGAGACAGTGGCACCTGGCACATTATACCCAGAGGAAGACAGTGGCTCCTGGCACTTTATACCCAGTGGGAGACAGTGGCTCCTGACACATTATGTCCAGTGGGAGACAGTAGGTCCTGACACATTGTACCCAGTGGGAGACAGTGGCTCCTGGCACATTATACCCAGTGGGAGACAATGGCTCCTTGCACATTATACTCAGTGAAAGACAGTAGGTCCTGGCACATTATTGCCAGTGGGAGACAGTGGGTCCTGACACATAATACTCAGTGGGAGACAGTGGCTCCTTGCACATTATACCCAGTGGGAGACAGTGGCTCCTGACACATTATATCCAGTGGGAGACAGTAGGCTGTGACACATTATACCCAGTGGGAGACAGTGGGTCCTGACACATTTTACCCAGAGGGAGACAGTGGCTCCTGGCACATTATACCCAGTGGGAGAATGTGGCTCCTGGCACATTATACTCAGTGGGAGACAGTGGCTCCTGGCACATTATGCTCAGTTGGAGATAGTGACTCCTGGTATATTATACTCAGTGGGAGACAGTGGCTCCTGGCACATTATACTCAGTGGGAGACAGTGGCTCCTGGCACATTATACTTAGTGGGAGACAGTGGCTCGCGGCACACCATGCCAGGTTCAGACTAGGAATCAAAACAAGCCCTGGCATTCCACAGAAGCCCAAACATCCTCCAACAGCCCAATAAATAGTGACTGTGTATGGCATCTTACAGCAGCCCCTCTGGCATTTGCTAAAACTCGCAGATTATTGTTATTCCGGGACAGCACCAGGCACATTATGAGAGGCAATGGAAAATTATTGGATGCATCTAAAGTAAATGAATGACTAATTGCAAATAAATACCCCCTTAAAAATGACAGGATAACAAACATGCAGTATTGATATTAGTAGGAATACCATCAGAACATAAATTAAGATAAATGAAGTGCTAATTAACAAATAAGAGCCTCAGGAAAAAAATTATTTAATATCCTGCAGGAAAAAAACCATGAAAAAAGTAAGAAAAACTGGTAGAATGCAAAAAGAAGAGCAGCAAAAAAAAGAAAAATAAGACCTATAACAACATTTTTTTTCAGGGGAAGGATATTAATTCATGACATGGATGGGACTGATGCTGGCTGAAAAAAAATATTTATTTATTTGAGCTGGTGGAATGTATATTGTACCTGTGAATGTCATGACAATTGCCGCAAATATGCCCAGTTCGATATTTCATGTAGGGGGGTTTGGTGGGTGAGAGAACCATTTCACACACATGGGATAAATGTCACTGTCCAGCTTTATTTTGAATAGTTAAAACAACAAACAGGCATCTATTACAGATGTACTCCTACTCTATGACAGGTTAAATCACACCATTCCACACACATGGGATAAAAGTCACTGTCCAGCTTTATTTTGAATAGTTAAAACAACAAACAGGCATCTATTTCAGATGTACTCCTACTCTATGATATGTTAAATCACACCATTCCACACACATGGCTCCTGGCACATTATACTCAGTGGGAGACAGTGACTCCTGGCACATTATACTCAGTGGGAGACATTGGCTCCTGGTACATTATATTCAGTGAGAGACAGTGGCACCTGGCACATTATACCCAGAGAAAGACAGTGGCTCCTGGCACATTATCCCCAGTGGGAGACAGTGGCTCCTGGCACATAATACCCAGTAGGAGACAGTGGCTCCTGGCATTATACCCAGTGGGAGACAGTGGGTCCTGACACATTATATCCAGTGGGAGACAGTAGGTCCTGACACATTGTACCCAGTGGGAGACAGTGGCTCCTGGCACATTATACCCAGTGGGAGACAATGGCTCCTGGCACATTATACTCAGTGAAAGACAGTATGTCCTGGCACATTATTGCCAGTGGGAGACAGTGGGTCCTGACACATAATACCCAGTGGGAGACAGTGGCTCCTGGCACATTATACCCAGTGGGAGACAGTGGGTCCTGACACATTATACCCAGAGGGAGACAGTGGCTCCTGGCACATTATACTCAGCGGGAGACACTGGCTCCTGGCACATTATACTCAGTGGGAGACAGTGACTCCTGGCACATTATACTCAGTGGGAGACATTGGCTCCTGGTACATTATATTCAGTGAGAGACAGTGGCACCTGGCACATTATACCCAGAGGAAGACAGTGGCTCCTGGCACATTATACCCAGTGGGAGACAGTGGCTCCTGGCACATAATACCCAGTAGGAGACAGTGGCTCCTGGCATTATACCCAGTGGGAAACAGTGGGTTCTGACACATTATATCCAGTGGGAGACAGTAGGTCCTGACACATTGTACCCAGTGGGAGACAATGGCTCCTGGCACATTATACTCACTGAAAGACAGTAGGTCCTGGCACATTATTGCCAGTGGGAGACAGTGGGTCCTGACACATAATACCCAGTGGGAGACAGTGGCTCCTGGCACATTATACCCAGTGGGAGACAGTGGGTCCTGACACATTATATCCAGTGGGAGACAGTAGGTCTTGACACATTATACCCAGTGGGAGACAGTGGGTCCTGACACATTTTACCCAGAGGGAGACAGTAGGTCGTGACACATTATACCCAGTGGGAGACAGTGGGTCCTGACACATTATATCCAGTGGGAGACAGTAGGTCCTGACACATTGTACCCAGTGGGAGACAGTGGCTCCTGGCACATTATACCCAGTGGGAGACAATGGCTCCTGGCACATTATACTCAGTGAAAGACAGTATGTCCTGGCACATTATTGCCAGTGGGAGACAGTGGGTCCTGACACATAATACCCAGTGGGAGACAGTGGCTCCTGGCACATTATACCCAGTGGGAGACAGTGGGTCCTGACACATTATACCCAGAGGGAGACAGTGGCTCCTGGCACATTATACTCAGAGGGAGACACTGGCTCCTGGCACATTATACTCAGTGGGAGACAGTGACTCCTGGCACATTATACTCAGTGGGAGACATTGGCTCCTGGTACATTATATTCAGTGAGAGACAGTGGCACCTGGCACATTATACCCAGAGGAAGACAGTGGCTCCTGGCACATTATACCCAGTGGGAGACAGTGGCTCCTGGCACATAATACCCAGTAGGAGACAGTGGCTCCTGGCATTATACCCAGTGGGAAACAGTGGGTCCTGACACATTATATCCAGTGGGAGACAGTAGGTCCTGACACATTGTACCCAGTGGGAGACAATGGCTCCTGGCACATTATACTCACTGAAAGACAGTAGTTCCTGGCACATTATTGCCAGTGGGAGACAGTGGGTCCTGACACATAATACCCAGTGGGAGACAGTGGCTCCTGGCACATTATACCCAGTGGGAGACAGTGGGTCCTGACACATTATATCCAGTGGGAGACAGTAGGTCGTGACACATTATACCCAGTAGGAGACAGTGGGTCCTGACACATTTTACCCAGAGGGAGACAGTAGGTCGTGACACATTATACCCAGTGGGAGACAGTGGGTCCTGACACATTTTACCCAGAGGGAGACAGTGGCTCCTGGCACATTATACCCAGTGGGAGAATGTGGCTCCTGGCACATTATACTCAGTGGGAGACATTGGCTCCTGGCACATTATACTCAGTTGGAGATAGTGACTCCTGGCATATTATACTCAGTGGGAGACAGTGGCTCCTGGCACATTATACTTAGTGGGAGACAGAAGAGCAGCAAAAAAAAAAGAAAATAAGACCTATAAAAACATTTTTTTTCAGAGGAAAGATATTAATTCATGACATGGATGGGACTGATGCTGGCTGAAAAAAAATATTTATTTATTTGAGCTGGTGGAATGTATATTGTACCTGTGAATGTCATGACAATTGCCGCAAATATGCCCAGTTCGATATTTCATGTAGGGGGGTTTGGTGGGTGAGAGAACCATTCCACACACATGGGATGAATGTCATTGTCCAGCTTTATTTTGAATAGTTAAAACAACAAACAGGCATCTATTACAGATGTACTCCTACTCTATGACATGTTAAATCAAGGTGATTTAACATGTCATAGAGTAGGAGTACATCTGTAATAGATGCCTGTTTGTTGTTTTAACTATTCAAAATAAAGCTGGACAGTGACTTTTATCCCATGTGTGTGGAATGGTTCTCTCACCCACCAAACCCCCCTACATATGATGTCCACTGGATGGAGACCAGTACGAGGAAACCAACACACCATTTGGATTGGACACAATGAAAGAGTGGCTGCAGCAGGGGCATGTGAGTCTCTTTTTCTTTCAAATCCAGTTCAATATTTCAGCTTCTTCCTTCTGCCATGCCTTCAATCAGTGAAGTTTTCCCAGCCCCACCTACTCTGTACCTGGTTGGTACATTTTCCTGTCTGTAAAGTCAGCTGTGCTCTGATTGGACAAGCTGCAAACCCACAAATATCCAATTAGAGTGCAAATGATCTCTTCCACATCGGGTTTGGAGGCAGGACCTTAACTTTCAATCACTGATTAAAGGAACAGTGCAGGCAGCAAGGAAGCAGGTT